>NC_092710.1:218973275-219598275 GCF_047496885.1 Scyliorhinus torazame | reverse complement strand
AAATCTCTTCACCCAGAGAATGGTGAGCCTGTGGAATTCATTGCCACAGAAAGTAGTTGAGGCATGTTTTAGTAGTAGAAAACATGAGTAGTATGTTTTCAAGAGCCGTTAGATAAAGCACTTGAGGCGAAGGCTATGGGTGGGTGGTGGGGTGGGGAGAAGTTAGGCTATTGAGTTGGATGATTAGCCACAATCATAATGAATGGCAGAACAGGCGTCAAGTGCTGAATGGCACCTCCTGCTCTGATTTTCTATGTTTCTATGTTTAGTTTCTACTAAGAAAAGTTTTAAATAATTGCCAAAAGTGATTACTTTTAATTAAAAGAATTATCAAGAAGTAAAAGAAGAAAATTAGAAACTCATCTGTAATACATCTATAGCTAACTCAGATAATGGGTGCATTTGTCATTCTCAAGAAGAAAAATCCCTCAAATTCATTTTTGATTCATCGAGTAGTTTGAACAGCCATAGTACAGGTGATTCATACACTGGGAAAGTTCAATTAGCCAAGACTGTGCCAACTGTCAGGGTATTTGTAATATAATGGTAGAGTAAGGAATGAGAAAGGCAGTAAAAATGGAAAGACATATGGAACATCTGACAGCAAGAAACTTTGTAACTCTTAAATGAGCTTTTGAAAAGAGAAAATGAAAAATCAGTGGATCGGAACTAGCAAAGGGCAAGGGCAGAAGAGAAAATTATGTCTGGCATCAGGGGCGGGATTCTCCGATAATCATGCGATGGCCGGCACCCGGTGTCAAAAACGGCGCGAATCACTCCGGCATCAGGCCCCCCCCCGAAACGGCGCACATTCTCCATCCGGAATGGGCTAGCAGTGGCATGACGCCATTCGCGACGGCGTCACCCATCACGGGCGCGCGGCGTGGGTGACGCCGCGCGGCGTCGCAGCACAAAAGACGCCGCCTCCCCCGGAGATCCGTCAAAATGGCCGCGCGCAGCACCGAGGTTCCAGGAGCGGGACATCGAGGCGCTCCTGGACACAGTGGAGCAGAAGAGGGAGGCCCTGTACCCTGGACACGGCCGCTCCACGCCTCAGCCGGTGCCTGTGGAGGGAGGTAGCAGAGGGCGTCAGCGCCATGGCTGTAACACCAAAGACAGGCGCCCAGTGCCACAAGGTCAATGACCTAGTCAGGGCAGCCAGGGTGAGTACCCCCCCCCCCCCCCCCCACCTCCGATGTGCGGCACAGCCCTAGGTGCAACTGACATGGCTGCACCCACCCATGCAGCCTGCAGTGGCAGGATGGGTTGTGCACCTCTGCCAATATACACACAACCGCTGGCCTGCATGTATATCTCTGCCTAACACTGTTGCCCTTTATCCCTGCCACGCACCCGCCCCCTCACAGGAGAAGCGCGCACACAACAACCAGGAGCGTGTGAGGACCAGAGGGGGTCCAGCTGATGTGCGACCACTCACCATGCATGAAGAGAGGGCCCTGGAACTTGCAGGCGGACCAGAGGACCGGGAGGTTGCGGATGCAGAGGTCGGGGGCGCGCCACCAAGTGAGACCCCCCACGGCCTGCCCTCCTTTTCCCCTTCCCCCATATCCCCCTTCCCCCATGACCCCATGCCACCGATCCCCATCTGCGTGTTTAACCATGCATGCTGTATTGTGTATTGCAGGACTAAACGTCGAGGCACCCGTCCCCGCGGATGCCGACCGCCCCTGGGACGATCGAGGCCGGCCACGAGACAGGGAGAGACCCGGCCCATCAGGCATACCACGCCCCCAGGACGTTCCAGGGCGGCCACGGGCCAGGGACAGACCCGGAGCACCAGGAAGATGACGCCCCCATCTCGTGCGAGTGCGGCGACGCCGGCGGGCAACACCCAGCGACGAGGGGGACAGCCACAGGCCTCCGTCGCAGCCGACCCAGGACAGCCCTACCCAGGACAGCCCTACCCAGGACAGCCCTACCCAGGACAACCCTACCCTACCCAGGACACCCCTACCCAGGACATCCCTACACTACCCAGGACACCCCAAACAGGACACCCCTACCCTACCCAGGACACCCCTACCCTACCCAGGACACCCCTACCCTACCCAGGACACCCCTACCCTACCCAGGACACCCCTACCCTACCCAGGACACTGACACACAGGGGACAGGTGGACAAGAACCACCACTCCAGGGGACCATGGACTTTGGGTTGGATGAGGAGCACGACACTACGCCACTGCTATCTCCTACACCTTCCACCATCGCAGAAACACTCGTCTCGGTTGGGCAGGTTAGCGATGAGGCTTCTTGTACACTAACTGGTGGGCACAAGACACCCCTCCCAGTACAGCAGGTGGAGGCAGGAGCAGCCGAGGGGCCGGGAGGTCGGAGGGCATCCCGGTGCGAGCAATCATCTGCTGTCCAGACGTGTTCCTGGAGTTAGCACACCCACCCATAGACCCGATGCAGTCACGGACCAAGGGACGATCGAAGGGGGTGACGGCCGGCTTGCGGCAGATGAAGGTGGAGGAATCCACCCGCGTGCAGAAGCAGGGAGTGGTGCAGGACATAGGTGCCACCCAGGCCGAAACCACAAGAGTGGCGTCCGCGGTGGAGGCAATGGGGGTGACAGTGTCAGACATGGGGAGCAGTATGCAAGGCCTGGGGTTTTCCGTGCAGGCGACGTCTGTGGCCCAGGACATGGCTGCCCTCTCACAGCAAGTCATGAGCCAGAGCCAGCAGCAAATCGCAGAGGCGCTCAACACCGTGGCCCAGTCTCAGCAGGCAATGGCCCAGTCTCTGCAGGCAGTGGCCCAGTCTCTGCAGGCAGTGGCCCAGTCTCTGCAGGCAGTGGCCCAGTCTCTGCAGGCCATCGCTGAGGGCATCGGCGCCATTGCCCAGGTGCTGGCCGGCGTTGCCCAGACAGACAGGGATGGCCAACTCCCTGAGCTCCATGGCTGCAAACTTGCAGAGCCTTGTTGGTACCAGGGCGGGCCTCCAGGACTGGCAGCGCCAGGTGTTGGGGGGGCATCAGATGGTCGGTCCGTTCGCATCCCTGACCCATGTAGAGGCCCGGGGGTCATCGGGCACCCCGAGGGAGGAGGTGGTGCTGAGGCCCGTTCCGGGTCCCCCTGTAGGGGAGGCCCCGGAACACCGCAACACCTCGGATTCCCCCCCTTCCGTCCCAGGTGCATCTGGTGGGCAACGGTCAGGACAGGCTGGCAGCTCGCCATCCCAGTCACCCGAGCCGCAGCCTGGCCCATATAGGCCGGGCCGCCCCAGGAAACGGCGGCCAAAGGGATCCCGAGTCACAGGGCAGGAATCACAGGCGTCCACCTCCAGTTCTGCTGTATGGTCTGGGGAACTACCTAGACGTAGTCAAAGGGCCGGTAAGGCCAAACAATTAGACACGGAGTAAGTTGGCAGGAGTGCAAGGCACAGATTAGTTCTGGGGCTAGGGCACGTGTATGAACTGTTCATTATTAAAATCACTTTCACATCCACAGAGGCTGCCTTTGTGCTCTGTCCGATGCGTGCGGGGGTGTGGTGTGAGGTGAGCGCCAGTGTGTGTGTGAGGGGTGATAGAACGTTGGCCTCAGATGAGTGTGCCCCCCCCCCCCCCCCCGGGTCGCCCTCGCCATCCCCCTAGGCAGACGACGGGACCGTGCGCGGCAGTGTCACGGCCGCATGCAGGGACGGTCTGGGTGGAGGGTGGTACTGTGGCCATGGGTCAGGCATTGTCCAACGATGTAGAGCCCAGAGCTCAGCGCAGAGCGACTTGTCATCATCCTCCATGGCCTGCCATAGACACGCCTCCACTGGCGCAGGTGCATGTGCAATGGAGGGATGGATGTGCAATGGAGGGGTGGTATGCATGCGGGTGGGGTGAGGGTGGTATGCATGCGGGTGGGGCAAGGGTGGTTGCTGGTGGGTGGGGGGGGTGAGGGTGGACGGCTGGTGCCGTGGTGTGCAGTCTGTGCCCATGCTCGGCTATTCCCACGCCCCCTTAGTCAGTGAACCGGGCGGCTATCAGCCTGTCCCGTGCCCGCTGGCCCAGCCGGTAACGGTGGGCAGCCTCCCGTCCATGTCCAGCCCGTCTGTCCTGACCATTGCCCCCATCCTCCTCGCCTGGGGAGGTCTGTGCCTCATCTTGCTGCTCCTTCCCTTCCCTCTCCTCCGCCTGCAGCACATCGCCCCCCTGCTGGGCTATGTTGTGCAGGGCGCAGCAGACCACAATGATGCGGCCGACCCTATCTGGCGGGAACTGGAGGGCCCCTCCAGAGCAGTCCAGGCACCTGAAACACATCTTCAGCAGCCCAAAGCACCTCTCTACCACACCCCTAGTCGCTACATGGGCAACATGTAGAAGTGCGGATCCCGCCACGGCGGCCAACATCGCTGGGTGATCACCAAACATAACGGCCTGCAGGGGGTGGGGGGGCGGGGTTGGGGTGGGATAGATGACATGTCATCATTGTCCGTACCCGCCCCCCCCCCCTCCCCCCTCCCCCCCAGGTGCCATGGGCTTGATGGTCACAGCTGTTGGAAGCTGGCACCTGGCCAGGCGGACAACCTCCCCAACCCACTCCCCTCTCCCCGGCACTCGCCCTCCCTCCTCCCCGGCACTCGCCCTCCCTCCTCCCCGGCACTCGCCCTCCCTCCTCCCCGGCACTCGCCCTCCCTCCTCCCCGGCACTCGCCCTCCCTCCTCCCCGGCACTCGCCCTCCCACCTCCCCGGCACTCGCCCTCCCACCTCCCCGGCACTCGCCCTCCCACCTCCCCGGCACTCGCCCTCCCACCTCCCCGGCACTCGCCCTCCCCTCTCCCCCCTCCCCCCTCCCCTCCGCCCCCCACACACACACACACACTCCCCATCCCCTCTACTCCACACCTCCACTCCACCCCCCCCCCCCGCCCCCGCCCACTCCACGCAACCCACCCCCCCCCCCCCCCCGCACTCCACACTCCATTACAACTGGTTGACGCCGTTAAATAGGTGGTTTAATTTAATGGGACTTCGGCTCATCCGGCCGGGAGAATTCGTGCAGCCCTGGCGCCCATAGCGTCGCGCCAGTCCCCGCCATTCTCCGAGGTGGGCGGCGCGATTCACGCTTCTTGGGGGGCCGGAGAATTCGGAGGACAGCGGGGGCGGGATTCACGCCGACCCCCAGCGATTCTCCTACCCGGCGGGGGGGGGGTCGGAGAATCCCACCCCATGTGTTCAAATTTGAGAATTTGAACTCAGCTTTTTCTAATCTGAAAATTAAAAAGCTAGTATCAATAAAAATGACCATGCAGTTATTTGATTGTCATAAAATCCCAACAGGTTGACTCATGCTCTTTAGGGCTGTGTCATCTGGTTTGGCATTTTTGTGACTCGCCAACATGGCTCTCAACTGTACTTTGACAAAGGATGGCAAGGTGGCACAGTGGTTTGCACTGCTGCCTCACAGCACCGGAACCGAGGTTAAATTCCGGCCTGAGGTGACTGTGTGGAGGTTGTACGTTCTCCTCGTGTCTGCCCGAGTTTCCTCTGGGTGCTCCGATTTACTCCCAGTCTAAACTTGGGCAGGTTAGGTGAATTGGCCATGCTAAATTGCCCCTTAGTGTCCACGAATGTGCAGGTTAACGGGTTACGGGTATCGGGGGGAGTGGATCGGTGCAGACTCGATGGGCCGAATGGCCTCCTTCTGCACTGGAGGGATTCTATGATGCCTGCAAGCCATTCAGTTGTATCCTGATTCAATGTACAGCAGACACCTCAAATCCTTGGAGAGATACAACCAATGTTGCCTCTGCAAAATCTTGCAAATCCACTGGCAGTACAGGTGTTACAATGTGAGCGCCCTCGCCCAGGCCAATATCCCCAGTATCGAGGCACGGGTCATGCTCGACTAGCTGCAATAGTATGCTCAACAACTATTCGATAGCAGAAAGTTAACAAATTTGTTTATTGAAGTATAACTGTAGACAAAGGAGGACATGAATTCCACCCTACTCCTCGACTCCATGGGCATCAATTGGTCAGCTCTCAACCACCATAAGTTTGGACTCATACTCCAGCCGCCGCTTAACATGCTCTGCTGCGTCACCACACCATATCATTAAACAAATGAGGAGATAGACAAGTCTTTAATTAGTAGTGGGATGAAGGGTTGTGGGGAGCAGGCAAGAAAGTGGAGATGAGGGTGAGATGTGATCAGCAATCATCATATTGAATGGCAGAACAGGCCCGATGGGCTGAATTGCCCACTCCTGCTCCTAGTTCTTATGTTCTTCTTAAATGTAGAGTACTTAGGTTGTACAGGTCAGAGTCACCTGGGGGAGACCGGGAGATGCAGGAATTTCTAGATGGGCTGGAGTACCAGAGGTTAGGGGAGGGGGACAGGGCTACATTAAAAGGAGCGAAAGTGGAGCAGGAGATAAAAGATGCAATTGGGAGGATGCAGTCGGTGAAGGTGGCAGGGCCGGATGGGTTTCCGGTGAAATATTCTAAAAAAATTCAAGGATAAGCTGGCACCCCTGATGGTGAGGATGTTTGAGGAGGCGATACGGAAGGGGGTGTTACCACAAACTTTGGGGCAAGCATCGATTTCCCTGTTGCTGAAAAAAGATAAAGATCTGACGGAGTGTGGGTCGTATAGGCCCGTATCGCTTTTAAACGTGGACGCAAAAGTATTGGCGAAGGTCCTGGCAGGTAAGCTGGAGGAGTGCCTCCCGAAAGTGATAGGTGAAGATCAGACAGGGTTCGAGGGAGGCAGCTCTTTCCAAACGTTAGAAGGGTATTGAACATGGTTATGGCACCGGCTGAGGGCAAGGAAACAGAGGTGGTTGTGGCATTAGACGCTGAGAAGGCGTTTGACCGGGTAGAATGGGGGTACTTGATGGCAGTTCTGGAGCGGTTTGGGGTTGGACCAAGATTTGTGGACTGGGTAAAGCTACTATATAAGGAGCCGAGGGCCAGACCGCACAAATAACATCAGCTCAAGATACTTTTCTCTCCACCATGGGACTAGGCAGGGATGTCCTATGTCCCCCTGCTTTTTGCACTCGCGATTGAGCCGTTGGCCATCGCATTAAGTTCGGGGGTATGGAAAGGGATAGTGTGGGAGGAGGACAGAGCATAGGGTGTCCTTAAATGCGAATGACTTGTTGTTATACGTGTCGGAACCGAGTGTGTCAATGGGGGGAATATTGGAGCTGCTTCGGATGTTTTGGTCTTTCTCAGGATACAAATTAAATCCTGACAAGAGTGAGTATTTTGTGGTGTCTCGGCCGGGGGTGGGGAGGGCTGCCATTCCGTAGGGCAGGGACTCACTTTGGATACCTGGGGGTGCAGATTGTCCGGGAATGGGAGGGGGGCTCCGCAGGTACAACATTTCTAGTTTGGCGGGGAGAGTTAAAGCTGATCTAGAAAGGTGGGATGGTCTCCCTCTGTCACTGGCGGGTCGGGTACAGGCGGTTAAAATGAACGTGTTGCACGATTTCTGTTTATTTTCCAATGCCTGCTGACTTTCCTGCCAAAGGCATTTTTCAGAGAGATTGAAGGAATGATTACCTCGTTCATATGGGGAGGAAAGGTGGCCAGAGTTAAAAAGGTGCTGCTACAGAGGATAAGGCAGACAGGGGGTTTGGGTCTTCCGAACCTGATGCATTATTATTGGGCGGCGAATGTGGAGGTGCGGAGCTGGATCAGAGGGGTTGATTCCCAGTGGGTCAGAATGGAGGAGAGTTTGTGCAGGGGGTCGGGATTGAAGGCGCTAGCAACAGCGCTGTTCTCGATAGCCCCGGGGAAATACTCAGTGAGTCCGGTAATAATAGCTCCATTGAGAATTTGGAGGCAGTTTCGCCAACACTTCGGATTGGGGGCAGGGTCAAGGGAAATGTCGATTCGGGAGAACCACAGATTTGAGCCAGGGAAGTGGGATGGAAATTTTCAGAAATGGGAGGAGAAGGGGGTTAAGACACTAGAAGCTTTGTTTCTTGGGGATCGGTTGGCAGGATTGAAGGAGCTGGAAGCAAAGTATTGGCTGGAGCAGCGGGAAATGTTTCGATATATACAGTTTCGAGACTTTGCCAGAAAGGAAATACAGAGCTTCCCGGTGGAGCCGGCCTCCACATTGCTGGAGGAGGTGCTGACGACAGGGGGACTGGAGAAGGAGGTAGTGTCGGCAGTTTATGGAGATATTTTGGAAGAGGAGAAGGCACCACTGGAAGGGATCAAAGCAAAGTGGGAGGAAGAGTTGGGAGAGGGTATGGAGGAGGGGTTCTGGTGTGAGGTGCTCCGGAGAGTGAACGCCTCCACCTCGTGCACGAGGTTGAGTCTGATACAGCTGAAGGTGGTATACAGAGCACACTTCACAAGGGCGAGGATGAGCCGATTCTTTGTAGGGGTAGAAGATGTGTGTGAACGTTGCGGGGGCGCAAATCACATTCATATGTTTTGGTCCTGTCCGATACTGTATGTCTGCATTGCACAAATTCTCCATAGTAAATACATGCGCCGGGAATCTCCGCGGACCGGAGAATAGCCGCCACTCGCGGGCAGTCGACGCGACGCAGGTTGGGGGCCATTGAAAGAGGCCCCCACGGCGATTCTCAGCCGACAACTGGCAGAGTTCTCGCTGCCGGAAGAGCAGGGCCCCGTATCGGCAGCCGGAGCTGCATGGAGCACTCCGGGGCTCTGCAAGCCCCCTTCGAAATGGAGAATCACTCTGGACTTTCTCTGGGGAAGTCCAGAGTGAGTCGCACCCATTTTCAGAGAATTCCGCCCATGGTATTTGAAAGGAATCTGTTTTAAAGTCAACCTGATCTGTTTTTGTGATTAACATTCTTCGAAAGCATCATTCCTTCCAATCGCCACCAACACTTCCAGAGTCACTGAACCAGCCTATCTCTGCAGCCTCTGTGCCCTTTCACAGCTTACATTCCAACCTAGCTTTGCATGATCACTTATATTACACATTTTCGAACAAAGGTTATTTAATCGGTTTCAAAATTTAACTGTGTCTTTTCTGAACAATGATCAAATGCTGTGGCAGCTCTCTCAATATTCCCTCATCCCAGTGTATCTATTTCTTTCTCTCTCTTCTTAAAATACAGGTGTGTAACCAGATCTTTTTCCTCGCTCATTTACACAGACATAACCTTTATTTTAAATACTGCTCGATATAAATGTTGTCTCAAAAACAAGCTTCAAAAAAATTTGTTCTCTCTTCACGAGGTGATATACTATACAAAATAGCAGGTGTTGCGTATCATACAACGCTTAACACTGAAAAGATCTGTCACAGCACCACCGATAGGAGTAACAAGTAATACATGTATTTATTCGATTTTTGAGAACAACTGCTTTGAACAGAATCAGCTCACAGGCATACCATTTGAAGGTTTATGATAAATAATGATAATCTTTTATTGTCACAGGTAGGTTTACATTAACACTTGTTATGGGCCAGGGTTTAGAGAACCCCAAAGTGTATCGTGCAGTTCACCTGACCCACAACTTTTACTAGTTTGTGGTATGGGAAGCACACGGCCCACTCTACATGTGTGGTACAGCAGAAATGGTAAAGTATTTTTTTAAAGCAAAACAATGTTTATTCTATGAACTCAAGTTAACCTTTTTAAAACATACAGTGAACATCTTAGCAACCATTAATTCAAATACAACCCCCAAAGACTACAACACTAAGTAAACCTTTAAGCATTCTTTTTAACATCCATACGACTTACAAAAGAAACACCTTTTAACAGAAGCACATTAGGTTAAAGTCACTACTGAAAACATTTAGAATTCTGAATTCACCAAATGATCGAGAGATAGTCTATTGATGGCAGAGAGAACAGCAGTGCACCTGCTTGGTCTGGCTTCAGCTCCAACACTGAAAACAATGCTCCACCCACTCTCTGACATCACTGGGTAGTAAACACCCATTTCTTAAAGGTACTCACTACAGATATTTATATACACACCCATTTCTTAAAGGTACTCTCACATGACACCTCCCCCCAAGAAAAAAAATAAACCATCAACTTCAAGATGGTTTCATTTTTCACCTTTTCACTATCCTTTAAGAAATGCACACAGTAAATATACTTTATCGTTTAAAAAAACAACACATGCAAACAGTTATAATAATATAGTCCATTTTTTTTAGCGTTCTTCTTCCTCCAACTGAAATCCTTCTCGATTGACAGTCTCTTTGAACAAGAAGGTCTCTGCACGATCCGACCATTTCTCTATGCCTCGGCATTTCTCTTTAACGTCAGATACTTTAGTTCAATCTGATCACAGAGTGCCTTGTAATTCTCCAATGCAGGAGCATTGGTTATCACAGCATTCAGGCAGTCAAATGTCTGTTGACACTCCGCTGTCCATTGAAATTTTCGACGTTTCTTCAGCAAGTCCATCAGTGGAACAATCACGTTACAAAGCTTTTGCACAAATGTTCGATCAAATCCACTCATGCCAAGAAATCGCATTATTTTCCTTCGTCTTGAGGGTATCGAAAACACCAATAACTGTTGGTTTCACATACCGTGTGACCATTCGATTGTATGGCCAAGGAAAGTGACTTGGGCTTTTCCAAATTCACATTTGGCTAGGTTTATCACCAAACCCGCCTCCTGAAGTCAATCAAATAACTCCATCAGATGTGTCAAATGTTCTGTCCATGTCTGACTGAAAATTACCAGATCGTCGATGTCTACCATACAATTCCGAACCGACTTTGTTAGTTAACCATTGAAATGTGGCTGGGGCGTTTTTCCTGCCAAATGGCATAGCTTTGAATTGGTATATACCATCTGGAGTCACAAAAGCTGAAATCTCCTTCGCCCTTTCGGATAAAGGTACCTGCCGCCAGTAACCTTTAAGTAAATCCAGTTTGGAACTAAAAGGTGATTGTCCTACTTTCTCAATGCAATCCTCCAAACGTGGGATAGGATAAAAGTCCGTTCTTGTCACTGGATTAAACTTTCTATAGTTCACACACAACCATTGGGTACCATCTGGTTTAGGTACCATCACTATGGGTGAGCTCCATTGGCTGCAACCCACTACAATTATGCCATTTTTAAGCAAACTCTCAATCTCTTTGTTAAACTGTGCCAATTTTAAAGGGTTAAGTCTGTATAGATGTTGTTTGATTGGAACGGCATTTCCCACATCTACATCACTTATAGCCATTTTAGTACTTCCCAATTTATCTCCATAAGCTTGCTCATGTGAGATCAATAACTCTTTCAGGTCAGTCCGTTTTTTCTGTGGAAGGTAACTCAACAATTTATCCCAATTTTTAAGAACATCCTCGTTTTCAATTTAATTTGAGGTTAGTCAAATTCAGTCATCTGGATTTGGTTCGTCACTTTGAGTTAGAATCATTAAAACCGCCTCCTTTTGCTCTCCTTCCCTTTCAAAGTACCTTTTAAGCATATTCACATGACACACTCGGTGAGTCTTCCTTCTATCTGGTGTTTTTACCACATAATTCACCTCACTTAATTTCCTTTCAATCTGATATGGTCCACAAAACCTTGCTTTTAAAGGTTCACCTACCACTGGTAACAACACAAAACTTTATCTCCACTGGCAAAACTACGAACTTTGGATTTCTTGGCCGCTACCCGTTTCATCACATTTTGTGCAACTTTTAAATGTTGTCTAGCCAACTCACCTGCTCTATTTAATCGTTCCCTGAAATTTGACACGTAATCCAATAATGCAAGTTCTGATTTCTTACTCACCAATTTTTCCTTAATCAATTTAAGTGGTCCTCTTACCTCATGACCAAAAATTAGTTCAAAAGGACTAAATTTGGTTGACTCATTAGGAGCATCCCTAATTGCAACCAGTATGAATGGAATTCCTTTATCCCAATCCTCTGGATAATCGTGACGATAAGCCCTCAACATTGTCTTTAATGTCTGATGCCACCTTTCTAACGCTCCCTGCGATTCTGGATGGTATGCAATTGATTTAAATTGTTTTATTCTTAAGCTCTCCATAACTTCTTGGAATAGCCTTGAGGTAAAATTCGATCCTTGATCCGATTGTATTTCTGTGGGTAGTCCATATCTAGTAAAGAATTTAAGTAACTCCTCCACAATCTTTTTAGCTGCAATATTACATTCTGGAATGGCCTCTGGAAACCTAGTAGACACATCCATTATAGTCAAAAGATATTGATTCCCGCTTTTTGTTTTAGGAAGGGGTCCTATGCAATCAATTAGGATCCTTGTAAAAGGTTCCTCAAATACTGGAATGGGTATTAAGGGTGCTGGTTTTATCACTGCTTGAGGTTTCCCTATCACTTGACGTGTGTGACATGATTGACAAAATTTAACTACATCTTTATGTAGTCCAGGCCAATAAAAATGTTTCTGGATTTTAGCTTGAGTTTTCCTTATTCCCAAATGACCTCCCACTGGTACCTCATGTGCAACTCGCAACACCTCCTTTCTATACCCTACCGGCAATACTACTTGATGAACTCCTGCCCACTTTTCGTCCGCCTGCATATGTAAAGGTCTCCATTTTCTCATCAAGACCTCACTTTTACGCTAATAACACTCGGATATACACTCAGATTCCTCTTCCATGTATGCTTTCTGATACATCCGTTTTATTTCTATGTTTTTGTTGTAACTCCGCCAATTTTCCTGAACTAAAAATATCTGCTTCTCCTCCACCTGTTCTTGTTCTTTTTCAACCATCTGATCGAAAATAGTTTCTGATAATTGCACTTCAACTTCATCTTCACTCTCTGATTTCTCCTCTTGTCTTAACCTGTGACTTTGCGACCTTGTTACTACACAATCTGTAAAAAGCCCAGGATATTCGTCCTTCAACACTTCAGTTGTCTGATTTTCCACTGGCTTATCCACCACAGTAGGCATCACTCCCACCTGCGATCCAGCTATATCATTACCCAAGATAAACTGTATTCCTGGACAAGATAGTTTCTCTATTACTCCTACTACCACTTCACCACTCTTCACTGGACTTTCCAACCTTACCTTATATAATTGAACACTACTCCTCTCATCCTGAATTCCACATATTACCACCTTTTCTGGCAATATTCTCCCCAAACTACATAACTCCTCATTTCTTACCATTAAGGATTGACCAGCTCCTGCATCTCTTAAAATTGTGACTTTTTTAACCTGCTCCTTCTGATACACGAGTAAACTTTACCCACACAAGTAAATTCTTGAAAGAGATCTGGCAAATTCTTATCAATCACCTCTTGATCAGGCTGTACAATCTTTTGCACCTCCTTTGCTTCAATTGGGCTTTCCTTTACCACTTTCACAAACCCTTAACTGTCTTATCCCGTTTTACCACATCATCCTTCCCAGTGCTTTTCTTCAACCACCAACACGGTGATTTTACATGGCCTAGTTTATTACAGTGAAAACATTTGAAACGTTTTATTTCTTTTCCACCCTCCTGGATTTCTTTTTGATCTAAGGTACACTCTCCTTATTATCACTCATCAGATCACCTTTACCTTTACCACTTGAGTATTTCTCATGTCCCCAGTTTCAATCCCTCACAGGCTGAAACTGACGTCAGAAACCAAGCTTTGATTTATGAACTAATTCATAATCATCTGCCATTTCTGCTGCTCATCTCACAGTTTTAACCCTCTGTTCTTCCACATGAGTTCTCACTACATCAGGAATTGAATTTTTAAACTCCTCCAAAAGTATAATTTCTCTGAGAGCTTCATACGTTTGATCTACTTTCAAAGCCCTTATCCACCTATCAAAATTACTCTGTTTGAGCCTTTCAAACTCCATGTATGTTTGACCAAACTTTTTCCTTAAATTTCTAAACCTTTGTCTCTAGGCTTCAGGAACTAGTTCATATGCACCTAAATGGATTTTCTCACCTCCTCATACGTCCCAGATATCTCCTCCGGTAGTGATGCGAACACTTCACTAGCCCTACCTACCAGCTTTGTTTGAATCAGTAATACCCACATGTCCTGTGGCCATTTCATTTGTTTAGCTACCTTCTCAAATGAAATGAAAAAGGCTTCCACCTCCTTCTCGTCAAACCTCGGCAATGCTAGGACATATTTAAATAGATCCACACCAAGCCTTCGACTTTGACACTCTTTCTCACTATCCTCATCACTATCAACCAACCGTACGTTTCCCTTTACGTCTGCCAATTTTAACTGACAGTCATGTTTCATGGCCATTTTCTGAAATTCAAACTCTCTCTCTTTATCTTTTTCCCTGATCTGTATCTCCCTTTCTCTTTCTTTTTGTTCTGCTCGGGCTATTCTTTCTGTTTTCCTTTCTTCTCTCTCTTTTTCGTCTCTCTCTCTTTCCTCTCTCGCTCTCTTTCGTATTCAAGCTGCTTTAATTCTTTCTCATGTTCCGTTTGTTTAATTTGCAACTAAATTTTTGCGATTTCCAATGAGTCAAACTGTATCTCAGGCAACTTTAAATGCTTAGCCATTGCCATAATGGTCTCATCTTTTCGCATTTTGTCAGGTAATGTTAACTGCAATGTTTTTGCAGTTTAACTGTCTGCTTTTAGTCTCTGTCCTTAAGGTACAGCGTGTGATCATCTCCACCCGCAAAAACTTCAGCGCCTCTGAAAGAGCCATTGTCCACAACACACTCCCTACTTAAACTGAAATCCCACACCTGAAAAGCACCCACAATATGCTCACCCCTCACTGTCATTAAGTTCACTAAGCCAACCCAATAGATAGACTTTTATCCCCCTCGAGCCCCCAATTTGTTATGGGCCAGGGTTTAGAGAACCCCAAAGTGTATCATGGAGTTCACCTGACCCACAACTTTTACTAGATTGTGGTATGGGGAGCACACGGCCCACTCGACAGGTGTGGTACAACAGAAATGGAAAACTATTTTTTAAAGCAAAACAATGTTTATTCTATAAACTCAAGTTAACCTTTTTAAAACATACAGTGAACATCTTAGCAACCATCAATTCAAATACAACCCCCAAAGACTACACCAATAAGTAAACCTTTATGCTTTCCTTTTTAACATCCATACGACTTACACCTTTTAACAGAAGTACATCAGGTTAAAGTCACTACTGAAAACATTTATAATTCTGAATTCACCAAATGGTCAAGAGATAGTCTTTTGATGGCAGAGAGAACAGCAGTACACCTACTTGGTCTGGCTTCAGCTCCAACACTGAAAACAAAACTAAAACACACCCTGCAGCCTGATCAAAAACAAAAGTAAAAGACTGACAGACAGCCCAGCTCCACCCACTCTCTGACATCACTGCAGTAGTAAACACCCATTTCGTAAAGGTACTCTCACTAGATATTTATATACACACCCAGTTATAAACACTCATTTCTTAAAGGTACTCTCACATGACACTGCAATTAAGTTACTGTGAAAAGTCCCAAGTCGCCACATTCCTGCGCCTGTTCGGGTATACAGAGGAAGACTTCAGAATGTCCAAATTACCTAGTAGCACACCTTTACAACTTACTGTGGGAGGAAACCGGAGCACCCAGACAAAACCCACGCAGACACAGGGAGAACGTGCAGACTCCACCCAAGCCGGGAATCGAACCTGGGAACCTGGCACTGTGAAGCCATAGTGCCAACCACTATGCTACCGTGCTGAGTAACCATTTCATTGAGATACATAAAACAGAGCATGAAAACGGGCAGCACGGTAGCACTGTGGATAGCACAATTGCTTCACTGCTCCAGGGTCCCAGGTTCGATTCCGGCTTGGGTCACTGTCTGTGTGGAGTCTGCACATCCTCCCAGTGTGTGCGTGGGTTTCCTCTGGGTGCTCCGGTTTCCTCCCACAGTCCAAAGATGTGCAGGTTAGGTGGATTGGCCATGATAAATTGCCCTTAGTGTCCAAAATTGCCCTTAGTGTTGGGTGGGGTTACTGGGTTATGGGGATAGGGTGGAGGTGTGGACCTTGGGTAGGGTGCTCTTTCCAAGAGCCGGTGCAGACTCGATGGGCCGAATGGCCTCCTTCTGCACTGTAAATTCTATGAAATTCTATGAAAATATTTCTACCATTCCTGTATTTTTCTTAACTGTTCCTTTTACAAAATTTTAATTTCCAGTTCTAACAAAATTTCATAAGTAGGGACAACATAAAATATGTTTCCCATTGGCCACTCACTACACACAAGTCTACGTGATTATTGGAAGGCTATTTATCTGTCGGGTTAATTAGTAACAGATTATGATCTTGTACAATATCAAACATGGTGCCTACTAATCAACTATAAGAATACTGACCAAATTTCCCCCTCAGCTCACTCTCTCTCATGCAGCTTCCTAGTTGTCTGCAGGTTGCTAATCATGGTTCAGGGATTGAACTCATGCTGTCGGTGCTACTCTGCATCACACTCAAGCCACCTAGCCAACTGGGCAAACCCACCTACATCCCACTCAATAGCAGAAGAAATGACCTCTAGTGTCGATTACAATTTACCCCCAAAAGCATCAAACTCATCACCAACCAAGATTTAAATTCCATTCTGCCACATTGTGTAAAGCCCCTTGATATACTACATTGATCTGTAACTGATTACAATTCATCCAGGATAGCATATTTTCAAAAAATAATTATATTTTTATAACTGACTGTTATATTGCTCTTGAATGGATTTTCACAACTAATCGCTGTTGACATGGTGAATACAAAATATCTTTTAGCATAACTAGTCAAAAAAAGATGGAATTAATCTAGAGAGATAGGATGATTTGCAACACAACTTAAAATTTTAAATTAGAAAAATCAGGTAACAATGGATGAAAGTATTTTTTAAAATAAAATATCTCAATCATCTGGCAGTTCAGTGCAATATTTATAGTAATGCAGCCAATACATACGACCAAAAAGGGCCCAAACTCAACTGCCAGTTTGCACTGACATAGCCAATGAAACACTGCAGTTTGAATGTTTTTACTCAGATTTAAAGAGAAACAGAATTCACCAAGTTTCTTGCACTTGATAACTAGCTAACAACCATAATTAATGGCCAGATTGTTAACATTCACTAATATGGAATACTCAAAAAAACTCCATTGAACAAGTAACATGTTATCTACCTGATTGAATGAGGATCCACTGTCAGAGCAACTGTCCATGCAGTAACTAGTGTGCTGCTCATGTTGTTTTCTTCGGTGTAACTCTTCTTTCTTTAGCTGATCTTCTTCAAATTTATTAATCAGAGATTCAACTACTATCATCATAGTATTTTTCAATGATTTCATCATCTCCTTGTATCTGTAGCAAAGTATGACAAATCAACACTTTGCCAAGTAATAAACTTTATCTTCTTAAACTAGTAATGCTGTACTTATACTTTATCCATTTTACAAAGCAAAAATTTGATCCTGTTGGCTTGGTAAGCTAAAAGACCATAAATAAGGAAGTAAGTTTAAAAATCAAGCTGATAAAGGTAGTCCCTGACCAAGACTTAAAGCAACAAGTATATAACCACTTACACATAGAAAACTGCATGAGGCAGATTAGGATCTCAATCCTAACAGTCTCAAACAGACAACAGCATCCTTGATCCAGAAGCAGATGGTAGCGAGGTCAATGGAAAACTACGACTTAGGAATTAGGAGCAGAGGTTGGCAATTCAGCCCTTCAAGACTGCACCGCCATTCAATCAAATCATGGCTGATCTCTTCCTGGCCCCAAATTCCTCTCTCCATCTGTTGCCCATACCCCTTTAACCTGTTTTTTAAATCTAAAATGTATCCATCTCTTTCTTGAAAACATTTAATGACTCCGATTCCACCGCACTATGGGGCAGCAAGTTCCACAAATTCACTATCCTCTGAGAGAAGTAGGTCCTCCTCATCCCAGTTCCAAATCTACCACCTCTCAACCTATATACCTGACATCTTGTTCTATATTTCCCCACAAGGAGGGACATTTGGTCTACGTTTCCTTTATCAATCTCATTTAGTATTTTATACACCTCGATCAGATCCCCTCTCATCCTTCCAAACTCCAGCGAGTACAAGCCCAAACTGTTAAATTTCTCCTCATACATCAACGCCTTCATCCTCGGAATCAATCTAGGGAACCTCTTCTGAATTGCCTCCAATGCCACCACATCCTACTTCAAATAAGGAGACCAAATCTTGTCCCAATACTCCAGATATGATTTCACCAACACCCTATACAATTGCAACAACACTTCTCTACTTTTATACTCCAGTCCTTAAACATTAAACTCCATCTGCCAAATTTTGGTCCAATCTCCAACCCATCTATATCCATCTATAAAATCGTTATCTTCTCTTCACTGCCTGCTCTCCCACCTATTTTAATATCATCTGCAATTTTTTCTGTATTACGCTTTGTCCCTGCTTGCAGATCATTTATATAAATGCAGGGGAAACATTTGGCCATAATATTAGAACTTACTCTTCAGATTCCCGAGTTTTTCTTGTAACTTGTTGCACAAGTGTGTCTTGGCCAGAACCTAGAGATCGGCCCTCTGCAGAAGTACATTTCTCAGTCTCCTCATCAATCACAGAGCCCAAAGCAGTGTCTATATAATTCCGTAAATACTTCACCAGCTCATAACTAAGAAAAGGATAGAAATTTGAAAAGTAGAAATTAAGATCTAACTGAAAGCAAGAGTGATATCTTCATCCATTTAATTTAAGACATTTTACAAATCTACTCAAAAGACATTGTGATTAAATAAGATGAACAAATGGATCATGTACAAAAAAGTTCTACTTTGATGGTGTTCTTCACAAATTTGTTCACTCAACTCAAATAAAAGTAAATAAATTGTGCTATTTATGAAGTCTTTAAGCTTTAGTTCTTAACTTTAGATTGTCCCCATCTTATCACAGAATCAGCAAGTGAATAAGGCATCACAATCAACTTAACTGTTCAACTTTGGTCCCAGATAAACATTAAACTTTGCACTGTATCCTAGAATAATGGAAACATCTGGGGTTACAGATATTCTCTGTAGTTTGTTTCAATGGAATCATAAATCAATTTAACGCAAATATATTCACAATTTCTCCACAAAGAGAGAGCAGGGAATAAAAATATTCAGTCAACTGGAACCTAAAATAAGAAATAGGAGACGTAGCTCATTTGGCCCTTCGAGCCTGCTCCGCTATTCAAAAAGGTCATGGCTGATCTTCTACCTCAACACCCAAAAGGTTTTGAACTCTATTAGAATAGAAAATTAAGTTGGAATGACCAAAGTAGCACAGACTAAGAAATTTATATTATAATATGATGAGTTACTAATCTCATTGGCACCATCAGAGAAAAAGCAACGCCCAAATGGTTCCGAGTGGAAGATGAGCTGGGGTTGGGTAGACAGGTGCTTGGAGGACGATCCTGGAGAGGCAATAGGCAATGTAACTTTTGAGAATCTCCCACTGAACTTTGAGATGAACTATATTACCAACCACTCTCAACTGGAAAATGGTGCAGAGTGGAGAACACAGGATAAGAAAATATACTTCGGCTTCTGGCTAAAATTTATTCTTAATTTCATTTGTAACATATATTATAAAATATTATTTATAATAGGCTTTGGTTTCTAATAATTTCTGCTTTTGATGCATTTTACCATCCTCTTCATAGGGGAAATTCACAGCCTTGTATTTTGCTTAAGTTCTATACACTGACATCACTGGTAGGTCAGAGAGTTGAAGTGATCCAAATCTACCTTCTGTTCTCCCGATAATATATTTAATATTTCTCCGGGTAAGTGTTATGGCTGATTAGATGCAGTAATGCTAACATCTGGCTCAAATATTAAATCAAACTGTACCAAAACCCAGATCACATTTTTACAGTCCAAAATGAAGAGTCAATAAAATAGAACAAAATCAGTTTAAGTTGGCCATAAAAAATATTTTGTAAGAAGTGGAGGATAAATAATCACGACCATCATTTAATCCAAGAAAAAGAATGTCACTTTTTTTGCCTCTGACGTGCGACACTGAAAGTGGAGATCGTTACAGCTGCATGTGACAGCACAGGAAGCAAATGGAATGTTCCCAATTATTTTGTCATTCAAACAACAATTTTCATTTGCTTTCCCATATTCTCAGATAACATCCTTTCCCATATTCTCATAACATCTTTTAGATAAAACTTTTAAACTTTCCCATATTCTGAAAGTCTTTTCAATTTATGTTTGTAATTTTTACACTTCCCACCTTGATCCATGCTATCCTCTATTGAGGAAAGAGTAAGGTGAGTGCAGCAAGTACTGAAGTTCGATTCCCCTTACCTGAAGTCATACAGAACTATGGAACAAATGTCAGCTATTTCTTACCACCTTCTAGGTTAATTTTGTTCCAAGAAAACGAGTGTTTGAATGCCATTTGCAACTATAAATCAATTAGGGCCAACCTCATATTAGAATGTAAATCAACCAGTGGTGGCATTTTCTCAACATACTTGTGAAAATTTTCATCAGTTTCCTCCAAGTGTAGCAAGATCTCTTCTGCACATTCGACTGAAGGTGCTCCTGAGATTCTCTCCTTTATGCTCTTCAGTAGTTGCCTAAGCAAAGGCTGAAGCTCTGATTCAACCTTGCTAGATAGGCGAGACATTTTGCTGTAAATATAATGAAAACAAACTTCAGAATGTGACAATACAGTCTATTCTTGATAACTCAAAGATGTGCCTGCACCAAAAAATGAATTAATCAACACAAATAAAGGAAGTGAACACAAAAGGACAGCAGCAATATAGATATCAAATTAGTTGAGTGATAGGAAACTAGTGACCCGTTGTTCTTTTGGATTGAAGGAAGATTTATAGTGGAGTTCCCCAGGGATCAGAGTTAGGGGGCGAAATTCTCCGGTATCGGCACGATGTCCGCCAACCGGCGCCAAAAACGGCACAAATCAGTCCGGCATTGCGCCGCCCCAAAGGTGCGGAATCCTCTGCCCCTTGACCGGCCGAGTCCTAATCTTGAGGGGCTAGGCCCGCGCCGGACTGATTTCCGCCCCGCCAGCTGGCGGAAGTGCCCCGCCAGCTGGCGCGGATAGGACATTGCGGGGCGGCGCATGCGCGGGAGCATTAGCGGCCACTCACGGCACCCCCCGCATGCGCAGTGGAGGGAGTCTCTTCCGCCTCCACCATGGTGGAGACCGTGGCGAAGGCGGAAGGAAAAGAGTGCCCCCACGGCACAGGCCCGCCCGCGGACCGGTGGGCCCTGATCGCGGGCCAGGCCACCGTGGGGGCACCCCCCGGGGCCAGATCGCCCCGCGCCCCCCCCCAGGACCCCGGAGCCCGCCCGCGCCGCCTTGTCCCGCCGGTAAGAGAGGTGGTTTAATCCATGCTGGCGGGACAGGCATCCCCCAGCGGGGGGTCGGAGAATCTCGCTAAAGATCCCTGTTATTCCTCACATATATTGAATGACTTAGGCCTTCGTGCCTAGAGCATAATTTCAAAATTTGAAGTGATACAAACCGTGGAAGCATTGTGAACCATGAGGATTGGGAAAATTAAAAAAGATATAGATGGGTTGGTGGAATGGGGGAATATGCGAAAGGTAAATATTAATGCAGAGAAGTATGAAATTATTCATTTCGGCAGGAAGTACACAGAGACAATATAAAACAAAGGGTGCATTTCTAAAGGGGGTGCAGGAGCAGAGGGTCTGTGTGTGTATGTGCATAAATTACATGAGGTGCCAGGGGCAGCACGGTGGTACAGTGGTTAACACTGCTGCCTCACAGCACCAGGGACCTGGGTTCAATTACAGCCTTGGGTGGCTATTTGTGTGGGAGTTTTCACTTTATACCTATGTCTGCCTGGGTTTCCTCTGGGTGCTCCAGTTTCCTCCCACAGTCCAAAGATGTGCAGATTAGACGGATTGGCCATGTTAAATTGCCCAAAGGTTGGATGGGGTTACGAATTACAGGATTAAGGTGGGTGCTTTATCAACAGGGGTATCGAGCACAAAACCTGTATAAAACCTGGTTCGGCCTCAACTGGAGTATTGCGTCCAGATTTGCAACACTTTAGGAAGGGTGCAGAAAACATTCAGGAAAAAGACTGGCGAAGTTGGGACTGTTTTCCTTGGAGACAGGATGGTTGAGAGGATATTTAATAGAGATATTCAAAATCAGGGTAGATAGAGATGTTCCCATTAGAGGTGGTCGGATTGAGAACCAGAGGGGACTGATTTAAGATAATTGACAAAAGAAGCAATGGCAACATGAGGAAAAGCTTTTAACTCATCAAGTGGTTAGAATCTGGAATGCACCGTCTGAGAGCATAGTGGAGGCATCATCAATTGAGGCATTGAAAAGGGAATTGGAAGCTATCCGAAAAGGAAACATTTACAGGGATATGGGGGAAGGGCACAGGAAGTGGCACTAGGCAAATTGCTTAGTCAGAAGACCAACACAGACACAAATGGGCCATTAGCCTCCTTCTGTGCTGTAACAGTCCTAAGATTCTAAATAGCACAACAAAGTAAGAAACTTAATGTGAGAAATATTTGAATTGTCAGATAATCAGATTAAGTATCATTGAAGAACAGACAGCATGAAAATTCCAGATTCATTAAAATTAAAAGACACACTGTGTCAAAGAATGAGTAAAATTTAGAAAACATTCAGGGGCTGGACAAATTCAATAGGTCCTACAAACAGGCGCAGGAATTGTGATGCCCATTGCTTCGAATGCAGGGAGCAACTCTGGCCATCAGCGCTAATTGGACTCGTGATTGCATGCTTCAGCAGATGGCCCAAATTCAAGAGAGGCCTGAACCTGTTGAAATTAGTCTGCACTACTTTAAAGCTAGCCTGTAGGTCTTAGGCATGCACTTTACCCACAGATGGTTCTGGAACACATTCTACACCAATTCAGACCTGAGAAAGTCATGAAGATTGTCACAACATAGGAGAGAAAAGCCTCCAAGATATTACACTGCACTGCAGGCCTTGACAGAGTAAGTGGAAGTCGGAGAGATATCATGTATCCACAATAACCAGGAGGCAAACTCTCAGAAGTAGTGGGTCCAGATAGTCACGTTGGTCCTTTTAAATAGCACTGGTTGGGGTCCCTTCCTATTACTGAACACATGAGAGTTGGAGCTCACAGCTCCAAAAAGCAGCAGACAAATTAGTTTTACATGCTAAATGACATCACAACTGCCCACTCTGCATTCTTCTGGTAGACACTCAGTGGGCACACTCCAACATGCTTAGAAATATGATGTCTGGCGCGATTCACAACAGAAGTGCACATGCTGCAGCAGACGGGCCACTAAGACCATCCAAAAAAAAAAAATGTTATGCATCTGGATTTTCTGCCATTAGATCTTGAAAATTTCACTTTTGCTTGTTTTTCTGCAAGTAGACTTAGCATATTTCCACTTTTTGGTCACCCCTACTATTTTTTTGAAATTGAGAAACTGTAATTTCAGTCCCAATTTTCCTCTGAATAAGTAGTGTTTAGGCTGGACTGATAAAAATTTCCCAGTGTGAGCAAACACAAATTTCAACAAGGAAGCAAAGTCATGTTTCCCAATTTTATACTTTCTGAAAAGCTTCTCTAATATGAATTCACAATTTCTACATCTGCCACTAATATTCTAAGCAGTCATACCCCTCCTGACCAATCAGAAATAACCTTTGGTGAGATGTGATAGCATTACACAATTACAGATATATCTGGAACCTGCACTCTCAAAAGCAATCCTGCCATTGCGTCTATAGCTGAAACCAGAAAATCAAGTTGTCATTCTCAGCTGCAGAATTACGCAAATAAAACTTGGCTTTTGTGGTCTCAAGTATTTTTTTCCATGACTTCGTATTCATTTACATGAAGATAGAATCATAGGATGAACATATAATTTAGGAGTAGGCCATTAGGCCCCTCGAGCCTGCTCCACTATTCAATAAGATCAGCTGATCTGATTCTGACCTCAACTAGACATTCCTGCCTACTCCCAATAACCTTTCACCCAATGTCATTTTCTAAAATGTATTTTATTCCAAACATATTCAAACGTACAAAAACATAAATAAATCAGAAACCATTCTCCACCTCACAGTTCAGTTTGTGCACACTTTACCCCCTTTACAACCTATCCCCTCCTCCCCCCACCCACAATGAGCAATTCCTCAAACGTGGTCATGAACTGTCCACACTGTATCTCAAAGCCCTCCGTTGATCCCCTGAATTCGAACTTGATCTTTTCCAGCCGGAGAAAGTCATACAGGTCCCCCAGCCAGGCCACTACCCCCCTGGTAGCATTGTTGACCACCATTCCAACAGAATCCTTCACCTGGCAATAAGAGAGGCAAAGGCCACAACATTGGCCATCCTCCCCTCAGTCAGCTCTGGCATTTTCACCATCCTTAAAAATCATCACCGCCATAGGGTCCGACCATGCCTCTACCCTAATCTTTGATAACGTCCCAACCCCCCCCCCCCCCCCCGCCCCCCCCCCCCCCCCCAGTATCTCTCCAGCTTCTCAGCCCCAGAATATATGCGCGCTCTCACACTCATCTGCCACCCCCTGGAAGAATCCACTCATCTTCGCCCAATTCATATACACCCTAAGCACCGTCTTAAACTGAATCAAACTCACCCTCACACATGAGGTCAAATTCACCGTACTTATCAGCTCACTCCACAGTCCTCATCCTATCTCCTTGCTAGTTCCTCCTCCCATTTCTCCTTAATCCCCACTTTCTCCTGCACTTCCCCCTGCTCCCCAGCCACCCATATATATCCCCAATCATACCCTCTCCTTCCATATCTGGGAGCAGCAACAGTTCTAACAGGGTACACTCTGGCACCTTGGGAACCCTCTCCATTCCTTCCACGCAAAGTCCCTCACTTGTAGATACCTGAACTCGCTTCACTTCGGCAACTCACCCTTTCCCGCAGCTCTTCCAGGCTTGCAAACCTCTCCTCGAGAAATAAATCCCTCACACTCACCAGCCTCACCTCTCCCCAACTCCTATACACGGCACTTGTCTCCATCCAGCTTAAACTCATGGTTCCCACACAGCGGTGTTAGCACCGAGATCCCCTCCATCCTAAAGTGCCTCCTCACCTGGTTCCACACCCTAATCGTGAACTGAAACACCGGGCTCACTGTATACCTCCACTGTGCCAGTCGAAGCACTGCTGTCACCATGGCCCTCAGGCTGGACCCCCTACAGTACCCCTCCTCCATCCCAACCCACTCTAACCTCTCTCCTTCCCACTACCACTTCACCGCATTCACCCCCCAGTAATAGTGCAACAGATTTGGTAATGCCAACCCGCCTTTCTGCCTCTGCAGCAATACCCTCTTCACCCAAGGTACCTTCCCCGCCATTATAAACTCCGAAATCGCTGCATCCAGTTTCCGGAAAAAGGCCTTTGGAAGAAGATCGGGAAGGTCTTTGCAAGTAATTCAGTCTTTACAGGTCCAAACAGAGCAACTGCAGAGAGGGATAATCACAGGTTAAAGAGGTGTGAATTGTCTCAAACCAGGACAGTTGGTAGGATTTCGCAAACCCAGGGGGGGGGCGGGTGTGAATGTAATGCAACATGAATTCAAGGTCCCGGTTGAGGCCGCACTCATGTGTGCGGAACTTGGCTATAAGGTTCTGCTCAGCGATTCTGCGTTGTCGCGCGTCCTAGGGGACACCTTGGAGAACGCTTACCCGAAGATCAGAGGCTGAATGCCCTCGACTGCTGAAGTGTTCCCCAATTGGAAGGGAACATTCCTGCCTGACGATTGTCGTGCGATGTCCGTTCATCTGTTGTTGTAGCGTTGTAAAGACTTAATTACCTGCAAAGACTTGCATTCAAAGTATCGTCTAGCATCTTTGACTCTGCCTATATATATGTTTCTGGAACATACCTCTTCATTCACCCAAGGAAGGAGCAGTGCTCCGAAAGCTAGTGATTCGAAACAAACCTGTTGGACTTTAACCTGGTGTTGTAAGACTTCTTACTGTTTTTTGAGGAAGAGAGTTCCAGAAACTCACAACTCTCAGACAAAATACTTCTCTCCTCATCTCCACCTTAACTGAGCAACCCCTTATTTTTAAAACGGTGACCCCTAGTTCAAGATTCTCAAACAAGAGAAACGTCCACATCCACCCTGTCAATGACCCTCGGGAACTTAAAGGTTTCTATCAGGATGTCTCCTACTACTCAAAACTTTAGTGGATACCAACCTAATCTCTCTAACCTTTCCTCATAACATAACTCGCCCATTCCTGGAATTAGTCTGGTAAACCTTCTCTGAACTGCTTCTAATGCATTTACTTACATCTTTCCTAAAATAAGGAGACCAATACTGTACACAATACCAAAGATATGGGGCGAAATTCTCCGTAATCGGCGCGATGTCCGCCGACCGGCGCCAAAAACGGCGCAAATCAGTCCGGCATCGCGCCGCCCCAAAGGTGCGGAATCCTCCGCACCTTGAGCGGCCGAGCCCTAACCTTGAGGGGCTAGGCCTGCGCCGGACTGATTTCCGCCCCGCCAGCTGGCGGGAAAGGCCTTTGGCGCCCCGCCAGCTGGCGCGGAAATGACATTGCCGGGCGGCGCATGTGCGGAAGCGTCAGCGGCCGCTCATGGCATCCCACGCATGCACAGTGGAGGGGGTCTCTTCTGCCTCCGCCATGGTGGAGACCGTTGCGAAGGCGGAAAGAAAAGATTGCCCCCATCCCTGTACAACTGAAGCATAACCTCCCTACTTTGGCAATCAATTCACCTCAATGATAACATTCTATTAGCTTTCTTAATTACCTGCTGTACCTGTATACTAACTTTTTATGATTTATGCACTGAGACACCACCGATTCCTCTGCACTCTGTGCTCAGCGATCGCATGGCATTAAGGGGAAAGTAGTAGCATGGATAGAGGATTGGTTAATTAATAGAAAGCAAAGAGTGGGGATTAATGGGTGTTTCTCAGGTTGGCAATCAGTACCTAGTGGTGTCCCTCAGGGATCAGTGTTGGGCCCACAACTGTTCACAATTTACATAGATGATTTGGAGTTGGGGAGCAAGGGCAATGTGTCCAAGTTTGCACTAAGATGAGTGGTAAAGCAAAAAGTGCAGAGGATACTGGAAGTCTACAGAAGGATTTGGATAGGCTAAGTGAATGGGCTAGGGTCTGGCAGATGGAATACAATGTTGACAAATGTGAGGTTATCCATTTTGGTAGGAATAACAGCAAAAGGGATTATTATTTAAATATAAAATATTAAAACATGCTGCTGTGCAGAGAGACCTGGGTGTGCTAGTGCATGAGTCGCAAAAAGTTGGTTTACAGGTGATTAAGAAGGCAAATGGAATTTTGTCCTTCATTGCTTGAGGGATGGAGTTTAAGACTAGGGAGGTTCTGCTGCAATTGTATAAGGTGTTAGTGAGGCCACACCTGGAGTATTGAGTTCAGTTTTGGTCTCCTTACTTGAGAAAGGACGTACTGGCACTGGAGGGTGTGCAGAGGAGATTCACTAGGTTAATCCCAGAGCTGAAGGGGTTGGATTACGAGGAGAGGTTGAGCAGACTGGGACTGTACTTGTTGGAATTTAGAAGGATGAGGGGGGATCTTATAGAAACATACAAAATTATGAAGGGAATAGATAGGATAGATGCGGGGAGGTTGTTTCCACTGGCGGGTGAAAGCAGAACTAGGGGGCATAACTCAAAATAAGGGGAAGTACAAAGAACAAAGAAATGTACAGCACAGGAACAGGTCCTTCGGCCCTCCAAGCCCGTGCCGCCCGACTAAACTACAATCTTCTACACTTCCTGGGTCCGTATCCCTCTATTCCCATCCTATTCATGTATTTGTCAAGATGCCCCTTAAATGTCACTATCGTCCCTGCTTCCACCACCTCCTCCGGTAGCGAGTTCCAGGCACCCACTACCCTCGGCGTAAAAAACTTGCCTCGTACATCTACTCTAAACCTTGCCCCTCTCACCTTAAACCTATGCCCCCTAGTAATTGACCCCTCTACCCTGGGGAAAAGCCTCTGACTATCCACTCTGTCTATGCCCCTCATAATTTTGTAGACCTCTATCAGGTCTCCCCTCAACCTCCTTCGTTCCAGTGAGAACAAACCGAGTTTATTCAACCGCTCCTCATAGCTAATGCCCTCCATACCAGGCAACATTCTGGTAAATCTCTTCTGCACCCTCTCTAAAGCCTCCACATCCTTCTGGTAGTGTGGTGACCAGAATTGAACACTATACTCCAAGTGTGGCCTAACTAAGGTTCTATACAGCTGCAACATGACTTGCCAATTCTTATACTCAATGCCCCGGCCAATGAAGGCCGAAGTAGATTTAGGACTGAGTTTAGGAGGAACTTCTTCACCCAAAGGGTTGTGAATCTATGGAATTCCTTGCCCAGTGAAGCAGTAGAGGCTCCTTCATTAAATGTTTTTAAGATAAAGATAGCTAGTTTTTTGAAGAATAAAGGGATTAAGGGTTATGGTGTTCGGGCCGGAAAGTGGAGCTGAGTCCACAAAAGATCAGCCATGATCTCATTGAATGGTGGAGCAGGCCCGAGGGGCCAGATGGCCTACTCCTGCTTCTAGTTCTTATGTTCTTATGTTCACCATTTAAATAAGCATCTTTTTTATTCTTACCGCCAAAATGAATATTTTCCCACATTATACACCATTTGCCAGATTTCTGCCCAGCAGCCATTCAGCACTTCACCTTTGCAAATGGAAATTTCCAGGCCCACTTTCCCATCTTTTCCCTGTAGCCATGCAAAAATATTTTCTTAAGACAACTATCTTATTCCCTTCCTGCCTCTACCACACCCACAGGTAATAATAACAATAATCGGATTCGACTTCCGGCGGCGGAGGGGAGCGGTCGCACATAGAGGAGCTCCGGAGGGGGGGGAAACATAGTCGCGCCCCGTTCCCCCCACAAAGAATGCGCGCCCGGGTGCGCGAGCTAGGCGGACTGTGCCCCTGCAGAGCAGGAGAGAAGGGAGTGACCCGGACTCTGAGGCGGGGCGAGGCCGAAGACCCGGGCGCTCGGGAACAGAGCGAGTGGCAGGAGAAGCAAAAGGGGAGAGCCCCCCCGGGGAGAAGGAGAGGAGGCCGTAAGGAGCTGGAGGGAGGAAAGGTACGCGGAGGAGCCGGGGGCTGGAGACCAGGAAGCGACCAGAGAGTCGCGCACATCGCACCCCCCCCCCCCCACACACCCCCACGGAGACGTCACAGTGGAGCGCGGGCCTGCGAGCCGGCCTGACCGACCGGGCCACACACACCCCTCCCCTTCCTCCCTGCAAAGCAGAACGCGGGCAGCAGCAGGGCACAGGACAACAACGGCACAACAGGGCAGCACGGTAGCATTGTGGATAGCACAATTGCTTCACAGCTCCAGGGTCCCAGGTTTGATTCCGGCTTGGGTCACTGTCTGTGCGGAGTCGGCACATTCTCCCCGTGTCTGCGTGGGTTTCCTCCGGGTGCTCCGGTTTCCTCCCACAGTCCAAAGATGTGCAGGTTAGGTGGATTGGCCATGATAAATTGCCCTTAGTGTCCAAAATTGCCCTTAGTGTTGGGTGGGGTTACTGGGTTATGGGGATAGGGTGGAGGTGTTGACCTTGGGTAGGGTGCTCTTTCCAAGAGCCGGTGCAGACTCGATGGGCCGAATGGCCTCCTTCTGCGCTGTAAATTCTATGATAATCTATGAAACAACACGGGGCAGCGAAGCGCGGGGGCAGGAGGAGCGGCGGCCTGAGCCAAAGCGGGGTCCGAGCCAGCATCGAGGCCCGAGCCCGCCCCCCCCCCCCAGCGGCAACCGCCACGAGGTAGGCAGCGGTGGAACAAAGGGGGACTCCCGGCCCGAGAAGACTTTCTCTCTCTCTCTGGTTCTAGGGTGAGTGAGATGAGGGGGGGGAAAGAAGAAAACAAAAATTCCCTTTTTGAGGGGGAAAAAAGGGGGGGAAAATGAAAAAAAGATTAAAAAAGAAAAAGAAAAGAAAGACTTAGAAAAAGAAAACTGTTAAAGGAACAGAACACTCCCTCTCTCCTTCCACGCTTCTCAAAATAGAAAACCAAACTTACCTGAAAAGGGTCTCCTCATAAGGAATGGGGGGGGGGGGGTGCGGGGGAGAGAAAAAGAGGGAAAGGGGGGGAATAAGGGGGAAAGAGAAAAAAAAATGCCAGAAGGGAGCCAAAGCAGAGGGAGAAAGGGCACCAAGAGCAAACGGGGCAATACACAATCCCACTCAAGACTAGCTAATTGGCACACGAAGCGACGGAATGGAAGCCTCGCCGCAACTAAAAGAACTGGGCGGACAGGAGCTTTTTCCCCCTGGGCCAGAGGGGAACTGGAAGGCAGCCTTTGCCGAGGCGCTGAGGGAACACCAGCAATAAAGCAAGGCAGGGACCAAAGCAGACATAGAGGCCGCAGTACAGACAGCAATGGCCAAGGCCCTGGCGGGGGTGCGGCTCGCCCTGGGCAGAGCAGAGAAGAAACTGGAAGCCCAGGAGGAGAAACTGGAAACCCAAAAGGTGAGCATTAAGGAGCTGGAGAGGGTTGCGACTGACATGAGCGACCGGATCACGGCCCTGGAGAAGGAGGTGGCGAGACTGGGCACAACGCAAGGGAGCCTGAAGGGCAGGGTGCACGACCAGGAAAACCGCTCAAGACGACAAAATGTCAGGATAATGGCCTACCAGAGAGGATCGAGGGTAGAAACCCCACGGCCTACGTGGCCGAGATGCTGGGCAACTTTGTGGGGAGGGTAGCTTTCCCCAACCCACCAGAAATGGACAGAGCACACCGATCGCTGCGCCCGAAACCCAGGGCGGGGGAACACCCGAGGGTAGTTATAGCCAAACTGTACCGGTACAAAGACAGGGAAACTATCCTGCGCTCGGCCAGGCAAAACAGAACCTGCAGATGGTAAGGGCACCTCATTAGGGTGTACGAGGACATTGGGGCAGACCTCGCCAAGAGACGGGTCAAATTCAATAAAGCAAAAGCAGCCCTTCACAGGAACAAGGTGCGCTTTGGTATGCTGTACCCAGCGAAACTCTGGGTCACATACCAAGAAGGAAAGTATTTCTTCACATCCCCCGCCGACGCAAACAAATTTATCGAAGGACATGGGCTGGAAAACCAACAGCGAGGGTAGAAATACGGGGCCCCTGGTAAGGGGCAACAACGCACCGACCAGGAGGGGGGGGGGTGGTGAGGCAATGCCAGGCCCTCCGCCCCCACCCCCAACATGGCAAGCGCACCCTGAACAAAAAGCAAACCGCTACCCAACAGACCGACATAGGTGGGAAACCAGGGCCCAGCACAAGGGTATGAGAGTAGCAGATGAGGGTGAGCAAGCAGGGTAGGGCGGGGGAAGAGTGGGCGAAAAAACGCAGAGGCTGGGCAGGGGAGAAGTGAGACAGTAACTCCCTAGAGGGGGGTCGCCGCACTATCAAGAAAGCTAGCACCGGGGACATGCAAAATAGCAGGGCCGCAGCGTGCCCCCAACACAGGGAACGGCGCCAGGCAGAGGGTGGGTAGGACCACTCAACAGAGGCGGGAGGGCAAATGGGGACAGGAGCAAGGGAAAGAGGGACAAAGGAGGGACATACGGGAGAGGGGGAGAAAGGGGGGGGGGGGGGGGGGGAGTGGCACAAGGGGTGCGGAACACAGGGACGGAGGGACAAACAAGTCTAGAAAAGAAACAGCAATAAGGCTACAGAGTGCCGCAACCAAGGGCTCGGAACAAGCATCCACCCAGTACGGCCTCTGGGCAAAGGGAAACCCCAAAGTGAAGGGGGCTACCCGCATGGCGGCCACACAGCAGGCGACCATGGCGGGGGCCCCCTGGACGGAGGGAAGCCCCGGAACAGAGGGGCCCGACCGCATGGAGAGAGCAGTGACAGCGACCATCCTGGGCGGCCCCCTAACAAGGAGGGCAGGGGCACGTCCACCAGGTGAATATGGTTAATCCCACAGGAGCGAGGGGACTGAAGCCGTCCACCAGAATAGTCACCTGGAATGTAATGGGACTCAACGGCCCAGTGAAAAGATCCAGAGTCCTCAATCACCTAAGAAACATGAAGGCATACATAATCTTCCTTCAAGAGATGCACCTGAGTGAGCAGGACCGACTGCGGGTAGGAAAGGGCTGGGTGGGACAGACCTACCATTCCTGTTACGGGACAAGGGCCAGGGGGGCAATACTGATCAGCAAATGGACGATGTTTAGGGCGACAAAGATGGTTACGGACCCAGGGGGACGGTACGTCATGGTTAGCGGGACCCTGGATGGGGCACCGGTAGTACTAGTTAATGTGTACGCACCCAACTGGGACGACACGAGCTTCATCAAGAAGACCATGGCAGAAATCCCTAACATAGCGACGCACCGGCTAATCATGGTGGGGACTTCAACTGTGTACAGGACCCAACGACTGACAGATCAAACTCCAAGATGGGGAAACCTCAAACATGGCAAGGGAGCTCAGTCACTTTATGGAACAGGTGGGAGCGGTGGACCCCTGGAGGTTCACCCACCCAGGGGAGAAGGAGTTTTCCTTCTTCTCCCCAGTACACAACGTATACACCAGAATTGTGGTGGGGAAAATGGTGCTTCCGGGAATAGATAAAGTGGAATACTCCGCAATTGTGATATCAGACCACGCTCCACACTACATGGACGTGAGGCTGGAGACGGGCAGGGCCCAACGCCCCACATGGAGGTTGGACGTTGCCCTACTAGCTGACAAGCCTTCAACGAAAAGATATCGTGGGCCATAGCAGAGTACACGGAGAACAATCAAAATGGGGAGGTCTCACCCTCCACATTCTGGGAATCGCTAAAGGCCGTACTAAGAGGGGAAATCATCGCTTACAAAGCGCAAAGAGATGGGGAGGAAAGGGCGGCTAGGCAGCAGCTGGTCGACTCCATACTGGAGGTAGACCGTAAATACTCCCAGGCGCCGACCGTAGAGCTCCAAGCGGAGAAGAAAGAGTTATAAAGGAACTTTGATCTGCTCTCCACCAATAAAGCAGTGCTTCAACTCCGCCCAGCACGTAGGACCCTATACGAACATGGAGACAAAGCCAGCCAGCTGCTGGCACACCAGCTGAGAAAGCAGGCAGCCACCAGAGAAATTGCACAAATCAGGGATACTAGAGGCGCATTACAAACAGAGCCAGAAAAGATCAACAATGCATTCAGGGCCTTTTACCCAAGAGATGTACACCGCAAAGCCCCCAATAGGGGAGGCCGGGATGAAACGGTTCCTTGATGGACTGGACATACCAGTTGTGGGAGAGGGCAGAAAACGGGGCCTGGAAGCACCACTAGCACTGGGAGAGATCATGGACAGCATAAGCTCCGTGCAGGCGGGGAAGGGACCTGGACCGGATGGATTCCCGGCGGACTTCTACAAAATTTTGCGACAGCACTGGCCCCGCACCTGCGGGTGATGTTCACAGACTCGCTGGCCAAGGGCACACTGCCACCCACGCTAGCACAGGCCTCAATCTTGCTGATACCTAAGAAAGATAAAGACCCAACGGAATGTGGGTCATACAGACCTATCTCACTGCTGAACGCAAATGCCAAAATATTGGCCAGGATTCTAGCCAAAAAGCTAGAAGACTGCGTGCCAGAGGTGGTCGCAGAAGACCAGACGGGCTTTGTCAAAGGTAGACCGCTTATCTACAACATCAGGCGCCTGCTGAACGTGATAATGACCCCCTCTGGGGAGAGAACACCAGAGGTGATCGCCTCCCTAGACGCAGAGAAGGCCTTCGACAGAGTCAAATGGAAATACCTCATTGAGGTACTGAAACGGTTCGGGCTTGGAACAGAATTCACCTCCTGGGAAAAACTCCTATACAACGCTCCCATGGCGAGCGTACGGGCAAACAACATCAACTCCCGACCAGACAAAGATGCCCACCGTCCCCGCTGCTGTTCGCCCTAGCGATCGAGTCACTAGCAATTGCGCTCAGAGCGGCAAAAGTCCAGAGGGGGATCCAAAAGGGCGGCAGAGAGCACTACCACTGGGCGGCGACGGCCGAGCGAGTAAGGCGATGGATCAAGGCGCCAGAAGCCGAGTGGGTGCACGCGGAAGAGGCCTCCTGTAAGTGGACGTCCCTCCGGGTCCTCGCCACGGCAGCACTCCCATCCCCACCCAAAAAACACTCCAGCAGCCCGGTGGTGATAACCACCCTCCAGTCCTGGAACCAGCTGCGGCAGCAATTTGGCCTGACCAAAATGTCAGACAAAGCTCCTATCTGTAACAACCATAGGTTCACATCAGCACTGACCGACGCCACCTTCAAAAGGTGGAGACAGGACGAGGGGACACTGACAGTCAGGGACCTATAGTACGACAGCAGGGTTGCGACTCTGGACGAACCGACGGAGAAATTCCAACTGACTAGGAGGAACGAGCTACGGTACCTGCAGCTCAGAAACATCCTACGAAAGGAGACAAGGACGTACCCACAACCGCCACGACAGACATTACTGGAAGAGTTACTGGGCGCAAGCATATTAGAGAGAGGAAACTGTAGCGACATGTACGACCGACTGGTAGAAGGGGCTGACACTGTACTGGACGCAACAAGAAGGAAATGGGAGGACCTGGGGATCAAGATAGGGTGGGGACTCTGGAGCGAAGCACTGCATAGGGTCAACTCCACCTCCACCTGCGCAAGGCTCAGCCTGACGCAACTAAAAGTGGTACATAGAGCCCACTTAACATGAACCCATATGAGTAGGATCTTCCCAGAGGTGGAGGACAGATGTGAACGGTGCCAAGGATGCCCCAGACTTGTGGAGTACTGGACTGCCTTCTTCGAGGCAATGTCCAAAGTGGTGGGGGTGAGGTAGAGCCATGCCTGAAAGTGGCGGTCTTCGGGATTCAGACCAGCCAGATCTAACACTGGGAGGAGGGCAGACGCCCTTGCCTTTGCCTCCCTGATCGCCCGACGTAGAATCCTGTCCGGCTGGCGGTCAGCAGCACCACCTAAAGCTGCAGACTGGCTTTCCGACCTCTCGGAATCCCTCCAAATGGAGAAAATTAAATTCGCCATCCGAGGGTCAGTCGACGGCTTCCACAGAACATGGGAGCCATTCACCCGATTGTTCCGGGACTTGTTTGTGGCCAACAAACAAGAAGAAGAATAGCCAGGAACCAGGGGAAAGCAGCCAAAGCAGAAGAGGGGGAGATAGAACGGGAGGGGAGGGACACAACTCATTCTAAGAGGAAGGAAAGGCGAACCACAGGGTGGGGAGGGTGGGGGGTTGAGGAGGAAAGGAAAGGCGAACCGCATTGGGGGGGGGGGGGGGGGGGGGGGGGGGAGGAGAAAAGAGACAGGGAACAATAGAGGAGAGCCAGGGAGGCAGGGAAATGTTAACCAACCTGACATCCACAGGAACAGAGAAAAAGGAAAACACAGGCGGAGGACGGGAGGGCCGGCTGAAGCGGCAGCGTGCACGAAGACAACGGCGGCAAAATCCGACCGGGAGAAGCGAGGGGCAACACCGGCACCAGATCCATTCGAGGATTGCCCTCCGGAAGTGCCTCGCCGGCACAAACGGATGCCTACTTACATATATATAGATATATCATATCCTGTGTACATAACGGCAAAATATACTTTGTGCAAAAATCTATTAAAACATTTTTTTTTAAATAATAACAATAATCTTTATTAGTGTCACAAGTAGGCTTACATTGGATTGGATTTGTTTATTGTCACGTGTACAGAGGTACAGTGAAAAGTATTTTTGTGTGTGCAGCTCAATCAGATCAGTTAGTACATGAAAAGAAAACACAAGGTACACAATGTAAATACAGACACCGGCATCGGGTAAAGCATACAGGAGTGTAGTATTAATCAGGTCAGTCCATAAGAGGGTCGTTTAGGAGTCTGCTAACAGCGGGGAAGAAGCTGTTTTTGAATCGTTTTGTGCGTGTTCTCAGACTTTTGTATCTCCTGCCCAATGGAAGAAGTTGGAAGAGTGAGTAAGCCGGGTGGGAGGGGTCTTTGATTATGTTGCCCGCTATCCCAAGGCAGCAGGAGGTGTAGGTAGAGTCAATGGATGGGAGGCGGGTTCGTGTGATGGACTGGGCGGTGTTCACGACTCTCTGAAGTTTCTTGCGGTCTTGGGTCGAGAAGTTGCCATAACAGGCTGTGATGCAGCCAGATAGGATGCTTTCTATGGTGCACCTGTCAATGTGGACATGTTGAATTTCCTTAGTTTCCTGAGAAGTATTAACACTGCAATGAAGTTACTGTGCAAATCCCCTCACTCCGGCACCTGTTCGGGTACACGGAGGGAGAATTCATAATGCCCATAAAAATGTTTCATCATGTTACCATTGTTTCTTTTGCCAACACCTTATAATTGGTGTCCTCTGGTTCTCGGGAACAGTTTGTTCCATTTGTTCTGTCCATGCACTTAAGCATTCTCGGCACACCTATCAAATCTCCACTCAACCTTCTCTGACCCAAGGAAAACCGCCCCAGTTTTTTCCCAACTATCAAAATAACTGAAGTTCTTCAGCCGTGGAACCATTCTCGCGAATCTTTTCTACACCTCGCTCATATCTTTTCTGAAGTCCAATGCCCAGAATTGGACAAAATGCTCCAATTGAGGCCTAACCAGAATTTAATACTAGTTTATCATACACTTCCTTGCTTTTGTATTCTATTTACGAATCCCAGAATCGCACATGCTTTCTTAATTAACTACTTTCTCAACCTACCTTGCCATCTTCAATAATTTGTGCACACATGCAAACAGATCATAAGACGTAGGGGCAGAAGTTGGCCGTTCGGCCCATCAAGTTTGCTCCGCCATTCAATAAGTTGTGACTGATCTGATATGATGATCCTCAACTTTACTTTCCCGCTTTATCCCCATATCCCTTGCTGATTAAAAATCTGTCTGTCTCAGCCTTGAATATATTTAACAACCCAGACTCCACAGCTCTCCACAGTGGTAAAAATTCCATAGATTCACTAAATTCAAGAGAAACGATTCAAAGAATAAAGAAGCACAAAGAAGAACAATACAGCACAGGAATAGGCCCTTCGGATCTCCAAGCCTGTACTGGTCATGATACCAACATCGGCCAAAACCTCAGCACTTCCCTGTGCCATATCCCTCTATACCCATCCTATCCATGTGTTGTCAAGATGCCTTTTGAACACCGTTAATGTATCTGCATCGACAACCTCCCCTGGCAATGCGTTCCAGGCACTCACCACCCTCTGAGTAAAACACCTGCCTCGCACATCGCCTCTAACTTTGTCCCACGGATCTTAAACCTATGCCCTCTGGTGACTGACCCCTCTACCCTGGGAAAGAGTGCCTGTCCATCCACTCTATCCATGCCCCTCATAATCTTGTAGACCTCTATCAGGTCGCCCCTCAATCTCCGTCTTTCTAATGAAAACAGTCCGAGTCTATTCAGCCTCTCCACATAGCTAACACCCTCCAGACCAGGCAACATCCTGGTAAACCTCCTCTGCATCCTCTCCAAAGTCTCCACATTCTTCTGGTAGTGTGGCGACCAGAATTGTGCGCAATATTCCAAGTGTAGCCTTTCCAAGGTTCTATACAACTGTAGCATGACTTGCTAGTTTTTATACTCGATGCCCCGTCCAATGAAGGCAAGCATTCCGTATGCTTTCTTGACTACCCTGCCCACTTGTGTTGCCACCTTCAAAGATCTGTGGACCTTTTACGCCCAGATCTCTCTGACTTTCTATATTCCTAAGAGTTTTGCCATTTACGGTATATTTCCCTTCTATATTAGACCTACCAAAATGCATTACCTCACACTTGTCCGTATTAAACTCCATTTGCCATTTCTCTGCCCAAGTCTCAAAATACCAGATTCCGCCTCCTCGGTCTTATAATATTAATCATTATTGTCATAAGTAGGCTTACATTATCACTGCAATGAAGCAACTTTGAAAAGCCCCTAGTCGCCACATTCCGGCGCCTGTTCGGGTACAGAGAGAGAATTCAGAATGTCCAATTCACCTAACAGCACGTCTTTCGGGACTTGTGGGAGGAAACCGGAGCACCCGGAAGAAGCCCACGCAGACACGGGGAGAACGTGTAGACTCCACACAGAGTGCAAAACAACAATGCTACCCACTGTGCTACCGTGCTACCTCCTTAAATGGGTGGCCTCTTACTCTGAGATGGTCCCCTTTGGTCCTATACTCTCCCACAAGGGGAAGCAACCTCTCAGCATAGAACATAGAACATTACAGTGCAGTACAGGCTCTACCAAGTCAACCCCCCTGCGAATCCTACGTGTGTCAATAAGGTCGACTCTCACTCTTCTAAATTCCATTGAGTCCAGGCCCAACATATTCAACCTCTCTTCATAAGAAAATCCCTCCATGCCGGGATCAAGCACGTGAACCTTCGCTGGACTGCCTCCTAAGCCAGTATCTCATTCCTTAGAAAGGGACCAAAACTGTTCACAGTATTCCAGGTATGGTTTAATTAGTGCCTTGTATAGTTTTAGCAAGACTGCTCCATATTTATACTGCATTCCCTTCGAAATATAGGCCAATGTTCGATCGGCTTTCCCCATTACCTGCTGAACTTGCGTGATAGCTTTCTGTGATTTATGCACGAGGACCCCCAAATCTCTCTGTTCTGCAGTTTTCTCCAGTCTTTCTCAATTTAAATAATATTCAGCTCCTTTATTATTTCTCCCGAAGTGCATAACTTCACATGTTACTTCATTATATTTCATCTGCCAAATTTTTGCCCACTCACCTAATCTGTCTAAATCCCTTTGTAGACTCCTTGTGTCATCCTCACTACTTGCCTTCCCTCCTATTTTTGTGTCATCCGTAAATTTGGCAATTGTATAGTCACTTTCCATGTCATTAATATATATTGTAAATAATTGTGGCCAGAACTGATCCGTGTGGAACTCCACTAGTTACAGATTCCCATCCTGAAAATATCCCTTTTATCCAAACTCTTACGAATACGCTGCCTTCAGCAGGCCCATAATTACTTTTTTCCTACGCAAGCCAAACACATGAACTATGAAACTATTCCTGCTACAGCTTGTAAATGTGCACTTGTCACTTGAACTATTTTTCTCTTGCATGTGTGAGCATATGTTTGTGTGCGAGCGAAGTAACGTTTACTTTTGGGGTGAACGCATGAATAAATAATCTAAGCTTGTTACTATTATTTAAATTGTCTACATTTAGCGGTGGGCTAAGAATTACACATCTTCATTTTCAAAAAACACAATACACAATGATTATGGACAGAAAGGCAATGGGTATAAGGGTTTCAGTTCTCTCTAAATCCTGCCCGTAATAGTAACGGGCACGGTTTAGAGGCACCAACAGTAACTATAACATAGGACAGAGTGCAAATCAAAAAATAATAGGGAAAATCTCAGCAGGTCTGGCAGCATCTGTAGGGAGAGAAAAGAGCTAATGTTTTGAGTCCAGATAACCCTTTGTCAAAGCTAAAAGACATAGAAAATGGGAGGTATTGATACTGTGGGGTGAGGGAATGAAAGATGAGTCATAGCCACAGAAACCAAGGGAAAAGAGTGTTGGCAGTCCCCAGAGAATAAAAGGTGTGAAAGGCCAAACAACAGAGATACTAAAATCAGAGGGTAAGCTGTGACAGAGGGAGGAGGGGTGGGGGGGCGAGGGGAAATATATACATTAAAGACAAGAAAGAAATAAACTGTAAAAGACAGATAGAGTGAAATGGAATAAAAACAAAGGGGTCGGGGTGGAGTAGAGCTAACCATCTGAAGTTGTTGAATTCGATGTTGAGACCGGAAGGCTGTAGCGTGTCTAACCGGAAGAGGAGATGCTGTTCCTCCACCTTGCAAAAGGACAGACATGCAGGCATGGGAGCAGGGTCTTGTGTTAAAATGGCAAGACACAGGAGGGTCAGGGCCCTCAATGTGTACAGACCGAAGATGTTCAGCAAAGCGATCACCCAGTCTAGTTTGGTCTCTCTGATATAGAAGAGGCCACATTGGGAGCAGCGAATGCAATAGATCAAATTGAAAGAGATGCAAGTGAAATGTTGCTAAACCTGGAATGAGTGTTTTGGGCCTGGGATGTTAAGCATGGAAGACCACAAGACCATAAGACATAGGAGCAGAATTAGGCCACTCGGCCCATCGGGTCTGCTCCGCCATTCAATCATGGCTAATATTTTTCTCATCCCCATTCTCCTGCCTTCTCCCATAACCCCTGATCCCCTTATTGATCAAAAACCTATCTCTTTTTTAAAGACACTCAGTGATTTGGCCTCCACAGCCTTCTGCTGTGTTCCACAGATTCACCCTAAAGAAATTCCTCACCTCGGTTTTAAAGGATCGTCCCTTTAGTCTGAGATTGTGACCTCTGGTTCTAGTTTTTCCCACAAGTGGAAATATTCTCTCCAAGTCCACTCTATCCAGGCCACGCAGTATCCTGAAAGTTTCAATAAGACCCCCCTCACCCTTCTAAACTCCAACAAGTACAGACCCAGAGTCCTCAACCGTTCCTCATACGACAAGCTCTTCATTCCAGGGATCATTCTTGTGAACCTCCCATGGACCCTTTCCAAGGCCAGCATATCCTGCCTTAGATACAGGGCCCAAAACTGCTCAAAATACTCCAAATGGGGTCTGACCAGAGCCTTGTACAGCCTCAGAAGTGCATCCCTGGTCTGGTATTCTAGCCCTCTCGACATGAATGCTAACATTGCATTTGCCTTCCAAACTGCCGACTGAACCTGCATGTTAACCTTAAGAAAATCGTGAACAAGGACTCCAAAGTCCCTTTGTGCTTCTGACTGGGGCTGGTTTAGCACAGGGCTAAATCGCTGGCTTTGAAAGAAGACCAGGCAGGCCAGCAGCACGGTTCAATTCCCGTACCAGCCTCCCCGAACAGGTGCCGGAATGTGGCGACTAGGGGCATTTCACAGTAACTTCATTTGAAGCCTACTTGTGACAATAAGTGATTTTCATTTCATTTTTCATTTCATTTTCCTAAGTATTTCCCCATTTAGAAAATAGTCTATGCCTCCATTGCTCCTTTCAAAGTGCATAACCTCACATTTTTCCACATTGTATTTCAGCTGCCACTTCGTTGCCCACTCTCCTAGCCTGTCCAAGTCCTTCTGCACTCCCCCGCTTCCTCAATACTATCTTATTTAACAATCACCTATGCGGCACCTTGTCAAAAGCTTTCTGGAAATCTAAATAAATCATGTCCACTGGTTCTCCTTTGTCTAACTTCCTTGTTACCTCCTTAAAGAACTCTAAACAGAAGGTAATGGCTAGTCGACACGGGAGGGGGGCAGGTAGCCCCCCAGTGAGGCTGATCACGTGGAACGTGAGAGGCCTGAATGGACCGATAAAAAGGGCCCGAGCGCTCGCGCATTTGAAAAGACTAAGGGCAGACGTGGTTATGCTCCAAGAGACGCACCTAAAGGTGGCGAACCAAGTTAGGCTAAGGAAAGGATGGGTGGGACAGGTGTTCCACTCAGGACTGGACGCAAAGAACAGAGGGGTGGCCATTTTGGTGGGGAAACGGGTAGCATTTGAAGCAAAGAACATCGTAGCAGATAGTGGAGGTAGATATGTAATGGTGAGTGGTAGGCTGGAGGGAATGGAGGTCGTGTTGGTTAATGTGTATGCCCCAAATTGGGACGATGCGGGGTTCATGAGACGGATGCTGGGGCGTATTCCGGACCTTGAGGCAGGAAACGTCATTTTAGGAGGGGACTTCAATACGGTGCTGGACCCGGGGCTTGATAGATCCAGCTCAAGGACTGGAAGAAGGCCGGCAGCGTCCAAGGTACTTAAGGGGTTTATGGACCAAATGGGGGGAGTGGATCCATGGCGATTTCTTAGACCCAGGGCTAGGGAGTATTCCTTCTTCTCCCACGTCCATAAAGTGTACTCCCGGATAGATTTTTTTGTTTTAGGAAGGTCGTTGATCTCTAGGGTGGAAGAAGCTGAATACTCAGCCATAGCGGTTTCGGATCATGCCCCACATTGGGTGGACCTGGAAGTAGGAGAGAACAGGGAGCAGAGAACACTCTGGCGATTAGATGTGGGACTGATGGCGGATGAGGGAGTGTGTGCAAGAGTGAGGGGGTGTATCGAGAGATACCTGGAGGTCAATGACGACGGCGAGGTCCCTGTGGGAGTGGTCAGGGAAGCACTAAAAGCGGTGGTCAGAGGAGAGATGATTTCTATTGGGGCCCACAAAAGGAAAACAGAGGCCAAGGAAAGGGATAGATTACTGGGGGAGATTTTAAGGGTGGACAGGGAATTTGCAGAGAACCCGGAGGAGGAGCTGTACAGGGAGAGGAGACGACTCCAGACCGAGTTTGACCTTCTGACCACCAGAAAGGCGGAAGTACTGTGGAGGAAGGCACAGGGGAGGAGGTATGAATATGGGGGAAAGGCTAGTCGCCTGTTGGCGCACCAACTGCGAAAGAGGGCAGCAGCGAGGGAGATAGGGGGAATTAGGGATGAAAGGGGAGACACTGTGCGAAGGGCAGGAAAGATAAATGAGGTGTTTAAGACCTTTTATGAAGAGCTGTATAGGTCTCAGCCCCCAGAGGGAGAGGAGGGGATGCGGCAGTTCCTGGACCAGTTGAGGTTCCCGAAAGTGGAGGAGCAGGCGGTGGCAGGCCTGGGGGCGCCGATTGAGGTGGACGAAGTTATTAAGGGACTGGGAAGCATGCAAGCAGGGAAGGCTCCGGGGCCGGACGGGTTCCCGGTGGAATTCTACAGAAAATATGTGGACTTGTTGGCCCCGTTGTTGGCGAGGACGTTCAATGAGGCCAGGGAAGGGGAGACACTACCCCCGACAATGTCGGAGGCGACAATATCGCTAATTTTGAAGAGGGACAAAGATCCGATGCAGTGTGGGTCCTATAGACCTATTTCACTATTGAACGTGGACGCCAAACTGCTAGCAAAGGTGCTGGCATCGAGGATAGAGGACTGTGTCCCAGGGGTGGTGCACGAAGACCAGACAGGGTTCGTAAAAGGGAGACAATTGAATGTTAACGTGCGACGGCTATTAGGGGTGATAATGATGCCCTCAGTGGAGGGGGAGGCAGAGATAGTGGCGGCAATGGACGCAGAGAAGGCATTTGATAGGGTGGAGTGGGAGTATTTATGGGAAGTGTTAAGGAGGTTTGGGTTTGGGAACGGATTTATTCGCTGGGTTAGACTACTTTATGGGGCACCGACGGCAAGCGTAGTTACAGGTCGACATAGATCGGAGTATTTCCGATTATATAGGGGAACAAGACAGGGATGCCCGCTGTCTCCATTGTTGTTTGCGCTGGCAATTGAACCTCTGGCCATGGCGCTGAGAGACTCCAGGAAATGGAGAGGGGTGACTAGAGGGGGAGAAGAACACCGAGTCTCGCTATACGCGGATGACCTATTGCTATCCGTGTCGGACCCAGCGGGGGGGATGATAGAGGTTATGCGAATCTTGAGGAGGTTCGGGGAATTTTCGGGGTATAGGTTAAACATGGGGAAGAGTGAATTATATGTGATACATCCAGGGGACCAGAGTAGAGAGATAGAAGGCTTACCACTAAGGAAAGTGGAAAGAAACTTCCGATACTTGGGGATTCAGATCGCTAGCAGTTGGGGAACCTTGCACAGACTTAATCTGACACGGCTGGTAGAACAAATGGAGGAGGACTTTAAGAGGTGGGACATGCAGCCTTTATCGCTGGCGGGCAGGGTGCAAGCAATTAAGATGATGGTCCTCCCGAGGTTCTTATTTGCATTTCAATGTCTCCCTATTTTAATCACCAGGACCTTTTTTAATAAAATAGATAGGAGCATTACGAGCTTTATGTGGGCAGGGAAAGTTCCGAGAGTAAGGAGGGGGTTCCTTCAGCGCAGTAGGGACAGAGGAGGACTGGCACTACCGAACTTGGGAGATTATTATTGGGCCGCCAATGTGGCAATGATACGTAGATGGATGATGGAGGGTGAGGGAGCGGCGTGGAAAAGGCTGGAGAGAAGGTCCTGTAAAGGGACGAGTCTAGAGGCGCTGGTGACGGCGCCGCTACCGTTTTCACCGAAAAGGTACACCACGAACCCGGTGGTGGCGGCAACACTGAACATATGGGGACAGTGGAGGCGACAGAGAGGGATGCGGGGAGCCCTGGTGGGGTCCCCGATCAGGAACAACCATTGGTTCGCCCCAGGAAGAATGGATGGAGGATTTCAGAGCTGGTACCAGTTGGGAATTAGGAAGGTGGGAGATTTATTCATAGATGGGACTTTTGCGAGCTTGGGAGCACTGGAGGAAAAGTATAAGTTACCCCGGGGGAATTTCTTGAGATATATGCAGGTGAGGGCGTTTACTGGACAACAGGTGAGGGAATTTCCGCGGCTCCCGTCACAGGGGATACAGGACAGGGTGCTTTCAGGGGTGTGGGTCGGAGAGGGCAAGGTGTCAGAGATTTATAGTGAGATGAGGGAAGAGGGGGAGGAGTCGGTGGGCGAACTAAAAAGAAAGTGGGAAGAAGAATTAGGGGAGGAGATAGAGGAGGGTATGTGGGCTGATGCCCTAAGCAGGGTAAATTCCTCTTCCTCATGCGCCAGGCTTAGCCTGATTCAATTTAAGGTGCTACATAGAGCACACATAACGGGAGCAAGATTGAGCAGGTTCTTTGGAGTGGAGGACAAATGTGGGAGGTGTGGCGGGAGCCCGGCAAACCACGCACATATGTTTTGGGCGTGCCCGGCACTGGAAGGGTATTGGAAGGGAGTGACGGGAGTGATTTCGCAGGTGGTGAAGGCCCGGGTCAAACCAGGCTGGGGCTTAGCTCTATTTGGAGTTGCGGAAGAGCCGGGAGTGCAGGAGGCGAAAGAGGCCGATGTCGTGGCCTTTGCGTCCCTCGTAGCCCGGCGCAGGATCCTACTCATGTGGAAGGAGGCGAAACCCCCCGGACTGGAGGCCTGGGTAAACGATATGGCGGGGTTTATTAAACTGGAGCAGATAAAGTTTGCCCTGAGAGGATCGGCTCAAGGGTTCACCAGGCGGTGGCAGCCATTTCTCGACTACCTAGGGGAACGCTAGAGAGAAGACGGATGAACAGCAGCAGCAACCCAGGGGGGAGGGGGATCAGTTGAGTATAGGTCAATAGAGTACGAGGTTTTGTTACTTGTATATTATTATTATTATTATTGTTAAAAAGTTTAAAAATTTCTGTTTTGTTACTGTTATCGTTTCGCTTGTTTTGTAAGCGGGAAAAATGTTGCTCAGGGAAAAAAATTTCAATAAAATATATTTTTTTTAAAAAAGAACTCTAAACAGATTTGTCAGACATGACCTCCCTTTGACAAAGCCGTGCTAACTCAGTCCTATTTTATCATGCACTTCCAAGTACTCTGCAATCTCATCTTTAATAATGGACTCTAAAATCTTACCAATGACCAAAGTCAGGCTAACTTGCCTATAATTTCCCGTCTTCTGCCTCCCTCCCTTCTTAAACAGCAGTGTTACAGTAGCCACTTTCCAGTCCTCTGGGACCCTTCCTGCCTCCAGTAATTCCTGAAAGACCACCACCAATGCCTCCACAATGTCCCCAGCCATCTCTTTCAGAACCCTGGGGTGTAGTCCATCCGGTCCAGGTGATTTATCCGCCTTCAGACCTTTCAGTTTCCCCAGAACCTTCTCCTTAGTGATGGCCACTGCACTCACCTCTGCTCCCTGATTCTCCTGGAGCTCTGGCAGCCCACTGGTGTCATCCACCATGAAGACTGATGCATAGTAACTAATCAGTTCCTCTGCCATTTCTTATTATTACTTCTCCAGCCACATTTTCCAGTGGTCATGTCTATTTTTGCTTCCCTCGCTGACCTTTTATATATTGAAAAAAAACCTCTTCCTATCTTACGAGGGGACACAAGTTCAAGGTGAGCGGCAGGAGGTTCAGGTGGGGTTTGAGAAAACATTTTACCCTGGAGGGTGATGATGGTCTGGATGCACTGCCTGGGAGTGTGGTCAAGGCGGGTTGCCTCACATCCTTTAAAAAGTACCTGAATAAGCACTTGGCCAACGTGCCAAATGCTGACAAATGGATTAGGTAGGCAGGTCAGGTGCTTTCCATGTGCCGGTGCAGACGTGATGGGCCGTAAGGTCTCTTCTGCACTGTATTATTCTGTAATTCTGTGATCCATCTCTCCTTAATTGACAGACAGCTTACCATCAGTACTACCTGTAAAACTCAAGACAGTAAGGACTTATAATGAACAGTAAGTTATTCACTAGCTAAGCAGCTACTTTAAGCTTGTACGTTACCTGCCTTCCCAGAGAGAACTCACGTACTCCTGACATGTGATCGTTCTTGTAGCCACGTCATCAAGTGACCACTCTACATTATGTCCATTTAGTTGGAAAAACCGGTCACATGAAATCGGAAACTATGTACAGACCTTTTGTAACTTACAAGTTAAACAGGCTCACAATGCATAACTATTTACATATATAGCGAGGTATGGATTAAGTTGTTGTAGCTGGTGCATCGCTCATCTCATCTCCTTCACCCACCCTTTTGAATAATTTAAAAAAGAGATTTGCAAGCCAGTTCTAGACTAGGTGGTAATATAATCCTCGAACCTCGTGCCCCATTTGCTCAGGCGTCCCGAGCGTGTGGTTATGTCAGTTGGTGGTGGTGTAGACTCTCTCAGGTTGGGGTCCTCAGTGTGGACAACATGGAGCATTTCATCAACATTCGTACCACAGTAGCGTAGAGGAGATATATGGGATAATTGTCTTGACAATATATGGAGGAACCAACGCAAGAACAGGCCATCTTAGCCTGGGTACTGTGTATTGAGAAGGGAATCATTACCAATCTGGCTGTGCGAGACCCCTTGGGGATGAGCGACCATAACATGATGGAATTTATCAAGCTGGAGAGTGAAGAAGTTGATTCGGAGACTAGGGTGTGAATAAAGGAAACTATGAAGATATGAGAGTTGTGAGTTGGCCTTGCTAGATTGGGGAGAGTTACTTAAAGGGATAATATGGATAGGCAATGGCAAACATTCAAGGAACGCATGGAGGAACTGCAGCAACTGTAGCTCACGTCACTCCGATATTCAAAAGGGAGGTAGAGAGAAAGCAGGGAATTATAGACCAGTAAGCCTAACATCGGTAGTGGAGAAAATTCTTGAATCCATTATCAAGGACTTCATAGAGAACATTTAGAAAGCAATGGCAGGATCAGTCAGAGTCAGCATGGATTGATGAAGGGAAAATCATGCTTGACAAATCTGTTCGAATTCTTTGAAGAGGTAACTAGTACAGTCGACAAGGGGTAGCCAGTCGATGTGGTATATTTGGACTTTCAGAAGGCATTTGACAAAGTCCCGCATAAGAGATTATTGTGCAAACGTAAAGCGCATGGGATTGGGGGAAATGTATTGAGGTGGATTGAAAACTGGTTGGCAGAGAGGAAACAAAGAGTAGGGATTAATGGGTCCTTTTCAAATTGGAAGGCAGTAACTAGTCATCTCCTTCACCCACCCCTTTGAATAAGGGGTGCTGGGACCCCAGCTATTCACAATATATATTAATGATTTGGATGAGGGAACAAATGTAACATCTCAAAGTTTGCAGATGATACCAAATTAAGTGGGAGGGCGAATTGTGACGAGGATGCAGGGATCCTACAGCAAGATCTGGACAGGTTGGGCGAGTGGGCAAACCAATGGCAGATGCAGTATAATTTGGATAAGTGTGAGATTATTCATTTTGGAAGCAACAACAGGAGGGCAGATTACTACCTGAATGGGTGCAAATTGGGAGAGGGGAGGGTGCAGCGGGACCTGGGTGTCCTTGTGCACCATTCGCTGAAGGTAAGCATGCAGGTGCAGCAGGCGGTAAAGAAGGCTAATGGTATGTTGCCCTTCATTGCAAGAGGTTTCAAGTATAGAAGCAGGGATGTGTTGCTGCAATTGTACAGGGCCTTGGTGAGGCCACACTTGGGAGTATTGCGTGCAGTTTTGGTCTCCTTCTCTGAGAAAGGATGTTCTTGCTCTCGAGGGAGTGCAGCAAAGGTTTACCAGACTGATTCCACAGATGGCGGGACTGTCAGATGAGGAGAGATTGACTAGGTTGGGATTGTTCTCGCTGGAGTTCAGAAGAATGAGGGAGGATCTCAGAGACTCATAAAATTCTAACAAGACTAGACAGGTAGATGCAGGGAAGATGTTACCAATGATGGGCGTGTCCAGAACCAGGGGTCACAGTCTGATGATTCAGGGTAAACCATTTCAGACAGAGATAAGGAGACATTTCTTCACACAAAGAATGGCGAGCCTGTGGAATACATTACCACAGGAAGTAGTTGATGCTAAAACTTTGAATATATTCAAGAGGCGGCTGGATATAGCACTTGGGGAGAATGGGATCAAAGGCTATGGGGAGAAAGCAGGATTAGGCTATTGAGTTGGATGATCAGCCATGATCTTGATGAATGGCGAAGCAGGCGTGAACGTCCAAAAGGCCTCCTCCTGCTCCTATCTTCTATGTATCTATGTATCGATATGTATCTATGTATCTAACTGTTCATTCTTGTCTGGCACAAAAGCAAAATGGGTAAGAGGGCTTACAAAGGAAATTAGAGATAGTATCCGATCCAAGGAAGAAGCATACAGATTGGCCAGAAAAATAATAGGTCTGAGGATTGGGAGCAGTTTAGAATTCAGTAAAAAAGGACCAAGAGATTGATTAAGAAGGGGAAAATGCAGTACGAAAGTAAGCTTGCAGGGAACATAAAGACTGACACTAAGAGTTCTATAAGTGCATGAAGAGAAAAAGATTGGGGAAAACAAATGTCGGTACCCTACAGACAGGAATGGGAGAATGTATAAAAGGGCATAAAGAAATGGCTGAGCAATTGAATACATACTTTGGTTCTGTCTTCACAAAAGAGGACACAAATCAGATACCAGAAATGTTGGAGAATGCAAGATTAGAGAGAGGGAAGAATTGAGGGTGATCAATATTAATAGAGAAATGGTGCTGGGGAAATTGATGGGATTGAAGGCTGATAAATCCTCAGGCTTGATAATTTACGTCCCACAGTACTTAAGGAATTGGCTCCAGAAATAGTGGATGCATTGGTGGTCATCTTCCAGGATTCTATAGACTAGAGCAGTCCCTGCAGATTGGAGGATAGTTGTCACTCCAATGTTCAAAAAGGGAGGTAGAGAGAAAACAGGTAATTATAGACGAGTAAGCCTGATGTCGGTAGTGGAGAAAATTCTCAAATCCAGTATCAAGGACATTATAGCGGAGCATTTAGAAAACAATGGCAGGGTCAGACAGAGTCAGCATGGATTTATGAAGGGGAAATCATGCTTGCCAAATCTATTGAAATTCTTTGAAGATGTAACTAGTAGAGTTGACAAGGGGGGAGCCAGTCGGTGTGGTATATTTCAGAAAGCATTTGACAAAGTCCCGCATAAGAGATTATTGCACAACATTAAAGCGCATAGGATTGGAGGAAGTGTATTGAGATGGATAGAAAACTGGTTGGCAGAAAGGAAACAAAGAGTAGGAATTAATGGGTCCTTTTCAAATTGGTGGGCAGTAACTAGTGGGGTGCCACAGGATCGGTGCTGGGACCCCAGCTATTCACAATATATATTAATGATTTGGACAAGGGGACAAATGTAACACTTTAAGGTTTGTAGATGATACCAAGTTGGGTGGGAAGGTGAACTGTGACGAGGATGTGGTGATCCTTCAGCATGATTTGAACAGGTTGGGCGAGTGGGCATATCAATGGCAGATGCAGTATAACTTGGATAAATGTGAGGTTATTCACTTTGGAAGCAAAAACAAGGCGGCAGATTACTACCTGGGCGGCACAGTAGCAGTCCTTAGCACTGTTGCTTCACAGTGGCAGAATCCGAGGTTCGATCCCGGCTTGGGTCACTGTCTGTGCAGAGTCGGCACGTTTTCCCTGTGCCTGCGTGGGTTTCCTCTGGGTGCTCCCATAAGTCCTGAAAGCCGTGCTTGTTAGGTGAATTGGACATTCTGAATTCTCGGAGTGTGACAACTAGGGGATTTTCACAGTAACTTTATTGCAGTGTTAATGTAAGCCTAATGAAGATTATATTATTACCTGAATGGCTGTAAATAGGATAGGAGTGTGCAGTGGGACCTGGTGTCATTGTGCACCAATCGCTGAAGGTAAGCATGCAGGTGCAGCAGGCGGTCGAGAAGGCTAATGGTACGTTGGCTTTCATTGCAAGAGGTTTCGAGGACAGGAGCAGGGTTGTATTGTTGCAATTATACAGGGCCTTGGCGAGGTCACACCTGGAATAGTGTGTGCAGTTTTGATTTTCTTTTCTGAGGAAGGATGTTCTTGCTCTCGAAGGTGTGCAGCGAAGGTTTACCAGGCTGATTCCGGGGTGGCGGGACTGACATATGAGATGTTGACTAGGTTAGGACTGTTTTCACTCGAGTTCAGACGAGACTTTTAAAATTTTAACAGGACTAGATAGGGTGGATGCAGGAAGGATGTTCCCAATGGTGGATATATCCAGAACCAGGGGTCACAATCTGAGGATTCGGGATAGACTATTTAGGACAGAGATGAGGAGGAGACATTTCTTCACCCAAAGAGTGGTGAGCCTGTGGAATTCATTACCACAGGAAGTAATTGAGGCTAAGACATATGAATACATTCAAGAGGCGGCTAGAGGTGGCACTTGAGGCTAATGGGATCAAGACTTATGGGGAGAAAGCAGAATTAGGCTATTGAGTTGGACTGTCAGCTATGATCATGACAAATTGCGGAGCAGGCTCCAAGGGCCGAATGGCCTCCTCCAGCTCCTATCTTCTATGTTTCGTTGGGTGCATGGCTCGCTGCATTGGCCTCTGGAGGAATCTGCATGCCCATTGATGTAGGGGGCCTGTGCCATAAGCCAGATAACTGAAATGCTGTGATTTCTCGTGGTGTTGGTTCCGTTATCTGTAGGAGGTGACGGTGGTCGGATATATAGCGGACACTGTCTGAGACTACCATGCAACTGTCCAGTTACGTGGCACGGCTGTGTACCCCTGCCAAAGTCATGGTAGCATGCAGTCTGGATCCTGACCATTTGACCAGGTGTTTTGTCCTGTTGTTTCTGGAAAGAGTCACTGCGCTAATGAGGGGAGGTCCTGTCATAGTAGATTTTGAAGGCTGAGGAGAGCAGGGTAATCGTCTTGTGCATTCCCTAGAAGATACTTTCCTCTAGAAGATACTTGGCTGAGCCATATCGCCTGCTCCATCAGAATATACTTGGCTGAGCCATACTGGCTGCTCCATCAGACTGTTTGACTGTAGATATAGGAAGGGGGCTGCTCGTGATATGCTCAAAGTCCCACGTTTGTGCAAAATTTCTAAATTCAGTAGAGACGAATTGGCAAGCATTGTCGGAGTCTCTGTGGGATGCTGTGTGGCGACGTGTCCCGAGCTATAATGACTGCGTTACTTCCATGTTTGCCGGTAGTCAAGTTCAAACCATCCGGAATACGAGGCTGCCATGCAACTGTTTACCATTCCATTTGAGATGTCAGCTTTGTGAATGACAATCGGAGATCCAGGACCTCATCTGGCACCTTTTGCTTGATGCTGCTTTGGTGTTACATGGTGCACATCTGGAAACTTCCCTTTCCATGTCTTCATACATGGAAGGAGAGTACAGTGATCCCTTGGACCTGTCTCTGTCACTTCCAATCCAGTGCTAAATATGGGTTCCCTTGGTGGAATTTGTTGAGTATAGTACCTCTAAAGAGAAGTTGGGATCACTGGTCACACAGTATCAGTCTGTCTCGTACGGTTAATTCATCTCTGACGGCAAAGAAGATGGCGGAGCTCGTGGGAGCTCCTTGGAGGACTTTGGCCAGCCCCTCATGGTGACATCATGCAGTTGTCTGCAAGTGATTAGGCACCTAATGCTCCTAGAGGACAGCACCTCTATAGTCATGATATCTGTCTTCCTCACGATCTATCTGGTTTGTTGTTAGAAGACGACTCTGGAAGCCAAGTACAGCTACGTACCACATTTTTACACAACGCTTAGATTGTAACATTGCAGCTTTAACATCAAACTTTGCAGCCATGCAGATGCAGTGTGGAGAGGCTTTTCTGAAGGTAGTTTTGAGTGACCATATATGAAGTCACAAAATTTCTGACAGGCGAAGACTAAAGCAAAGAGTTCCTTTTCAATTTGTGCATAACGAGTCTCAATGTCAGTGAGGGCCCTTGAAGCAAAGGCCCTCTGCCATCCGAGATGCAGACTGCATCCAGTACATGCTGGGAGACCTCTGCTGATACAAGTTAAGCAGCTCAAAGATCAAAGTAGTGTAGAAACGGTAGGGTTGCAAATACCTGTTTGAGTCTGTTGAAGACCGCTGTATGGTTCTCTTGCCAGCACCATTCAACATCCTGGTGGAGAAGTTGATAAAGGAGGTCTGGTAACCTCACTATAAACATGGAATGAACTGAAAAGATAATTTGTCAATCCAAGCAAATGCTGCAGGGCATGCTGTCCACAGGAATAGCCATATGTTGTACAGCAGTGTTTTTCAAATTTATTTTTCCCCCAGGACCCACTTTTGCAACCAGTCTACCTTCGCAACCCATGCCAACCAACCTCCGTGAGCCACGCCAGCTGACCTTCACAACACACCATTATTGCTTATCATTATTGGGATAGGTGAGCCTGCTTGATCCTCATGATCTCACTTGCTTTGTCATTTAATGTTACATTTCTGCTCAAGACTTCAGCTGACGATAAGTTCTCACTGCATTCTTTGACAAAAATCAAGAGGTTTGTCCTTGAACTTGTCAAGCTAAGTCTTCAAATGCCTTTGAAGTTTTAAGGGTTTTAAACTTTCCTGCATATAACACACGTGGGCTTTGAATCCTGATTCGCAGTAGCCAAATTAACAATGCCATACCTCAAGAAATTATCTTTCTCCTGCTTTGTTCCCGATTCCAGTTTCTTCTTAATTGGTTGTTCACCAGAGTCACTTGAGCTCCGAATACAGCTCACATCAGCACTACTTTGTCCTACCGTGGACTCTCCTTAGCTCTCTTCAGCAGATTCAATTGAGAGATCCTGGCCTGTTTCTGGCCCTCTCTTCCTTTGTTACGAAATGATCCATCTTCAGTTCTTCACAATCCCTTTGCTTGCTTGTTAGCAGCTGCAAAACGGAGGAATGTCTCCTCTGTGATTCCACGCCCAGAGCGCGTGACGTCAGTGTACGGGGCGCCACTTCTGGCCCATTGATTGAAAAATAAAATCTGGTCCTGGGACAGCACATTAACGTCAGGAGAAGGTGGTCTGCCCTGCTGGCTCTGGACCTGCGCACTTCTAGAAAAGGCTGAGGGGGCATGAATGCACGGGGCGGCAGACACTCTTGAAAGCCGGTCACGATCGTTGGGCACTTCTTCCCGCGATCAGTCTCTCTGCGACCCTCCCAACACCTGCCCATGACCCACCAGCAGGTCGTGACCCCGAGTTTGAAAATGACTGTTGTATAGCCACCATCTTGTCTGGATCGGGCTTCACACCAGTGAGTAGATGTCCCACATATGCAACCTGGTTGACATGACATCTACACTTCGCAAGGTTAAGCTTCAGCTGTATGATCCTGATTTTGTCAAGGACGATACAAAGATGTTCATCATGTTCTTGAAGGATGTCATCAACAATGATTTTACATAGTTAGCCTGCAAAGAGTTGCTCCATGCACCGCTGGGAGACCTAGCTGCCAGTGCATAACCCACAGGACATACAAAGAAAACAATATCAGCTTACTGGAAACATAAATGTAGTTGGTTTCAAAGATTCTTCATCTAACGGGAACTGCCAGAAACCACATTTCACATTCAGCATGCAGAACACCTTAGCATATGGCATGTCTGCTATCATCTGTTCAAGTGTTCATAACATGATGAGGTCTGAACAGTGCCTTGTTCAAGTACTCTAGGTCAATGCACATCCTGACCATACCACCTTTCTTTATTGTGACCACGATTACTGAAATCCATTCTGTGGCCTCATCTATAGGAATTATGACACCCGTATTGACATCCATCGCAGCTCATTAACTACTTTCAGCTTAATGACTACTGGTACTTTTCTTGGAGCACAAGATGTTGATGGTACCGAACCATCTAGTCTCATGTGGTATACAACTGGGAGCTTACGAATGATGTCACAGTTGAAGAGGTCTTTGCATGCTTTCACTTCTGGGGCCTTGGTTCTGGACCAAGTTGAATGAGCCCCATTGTAATGCTGTGCTGAAGACCTAATAGCGGCATTCTTGTCAGCTATATGAAACTACTGTGTGCGGTGGAGAGTAGCCACACCTTTAGTGAGGATGATTTGTCCACCATAAGCTACAAGATCCACCTGGGTGCTGGAATCTGGTGCTACATATGGGTCTAGTTCCCCTAACATTCAGCTGGACAATACAGCACACTTTGCTCCTGTCAATCTTTATCTTCAGTTTTGTGTTACTGCAAATAATGTGGAGGGTGATGAAGATCTCACCATTTTCTGTGACAGCGTTGACACTCTCAACACAATGTTATTGGATACTCTGTAGCTTTGCTGCTTTGCCCGAGATGCAGTTTATTCACCTTGCTGACACTCTTGCCCATGGATAACCGATCAGTTGCCATATTGCTGACGACAAAGGCTGCTGTGGTTTCGATCTGCATCATTTAGCAAAGTGATTCAATTTTCCACATTTACTGCATCTTTTACCATATGTGAAACAAGCTGTTCTGTTCTGAGGGTGATGGCCATTGCACTTGGTGCAGGTGCTGCGAATAATTCTGTTTCCTGACTAAAATCTCTGCTTTTTTCTGAATGCTCATTTAATATAGAGATACTAATGGCTGTTTCTATCATTAAATCTTTCTCTCGGAGCAGCTGCTTGTGAAATAGATCATTGTAAATTCCACAAATTATTTGATCACTAACTAGTTCATCAGTGACAGTTCCAAATGCACATTTTTTGCCAGGATATTCAGGGTGGCCATGTAGGATTGTATTGATCCCTCTGCTCTTTGGTTTGTTGACGGATATTCTTGAATTTCTTCAGAATTATTTCAGGGTCCTCTATTTCCTCCACCATTTGGAAAACAAACAATAATTTCCCAGCGGCCTCGGGGTCTGCTAAGTTTAATAAAGTAAAAAGTTTTATAAAGTAAAGTGGCCATAGTCCCAGATGACCATTGCAGTTTTCCCATTTGAGGGGGGAGAGCTGACTGGTGATGATTTAACGTGAGGATCACCACACCTCAAGGGAAAAGGCTGAGAATAATATAATTGAACCTGTGCTGTTGGCCTCCCTCTGCCTCACAAACCAGTTATCCAGCCAACTGAGCTAAAGCAGCTAAGCTTAATACTGTGGCTTTTTTTGACATGTCAGGCAGTGCAAACGCCGTGCAGTAAATACGCCACTCCTTCTCAAACTTTTCCCAACTGTCTGCAATGTTTTCATCAAAGATAAGCAGGTTAATGCAGCAATGTCCTGTGCCATAGATAGAGTATAAGGGGTTATGGGGAGAATGCAATAGAATAGGGAATGATTGGCAGAGCAGTGTCAATGGGCTGAATGGCTTAATTCTGTTCCTGTGTCTTACGATCTCATGCTGCCAACTCCTGACACTGTGTAAATGTGCTGGGTTCCTGAAACACTGACAAGAACTTCTACCGAAATGCAGTTTATTTAGTAGCTTAGCAGCTAGTCCATGCTTGTAAGTAGAGTACTTCCGTAAGTTTTAGGGTACTTTTGGATAGGAATGAGGTTAACAGGCAAATTACGATAACATTAGACAGGAATTGAAGAATTTGGATTGGGTGGGGCTGTTGGAGGGTGAATCAACATTGGATATGTGGGAGTCTTACAAACGACAGTTGATTAGGATTCAGGAAAGTCACGTTCCTGAGAGAACGAAGGATAAGTATGGGAAGCTTAGAGAGCCTTGGATAACAAGGGATATTGTGAACCTCGTCAAAAAGAAACAGGAGGGGTGGCATGCGGCACAGTGGTTAGCACTGGGACTGTGGCGCTGAGGACCCAGGTTTGAATCTTGGCCCTGGGTCACTGTCCGTGTGGAGTTTGCACATTCTCCCCATGTCAGCGTGGGTTTAACCCCCACAACCCAAAGATGTGCAAGGCAGGTGGATTGGCCATGCTAAGTTGCCCCTTAATTGGAAAAAAAATAATTGGATACTCAAATTTATTTAAAAAACTAGGAGACTTTTGTACGGTTTAGAAGGGTGGGGACAGTCGAAACCCTTGAGGAGTATAACGTAGGAAGGTACTTAGACGGGAAACTAGGAGGGCACGGAGGAGTCATGAAAAGTCCTTGGCAAGTAGGATTAAGGTGAATCCCAAAGCTTTTTATTCATATGTAAAAAGCAAGAGGGTGGTCAGGGAAAGATTGGACCACGAAGGACAGTAGGGGGAATCTACGTGTTGAGCCTCACACATTTGAGGAAATGGGTGAGGTACAAAATGAGTACTTTGCATCAGTGTTCATCAAAGAAAAGTACTTTATGGAAGATGATACTTGGGGAGAGAATGTGGATAGTCTGGGTCATGTTGACATTGAAAAGGAGGTAATGGGTCTTTTAAAAGATATTAAGGTAGACAAGTCTCCTGGGCCGGATGGGATTTACCCCAGAATACTGAGGGAAGCAAGGGAGGAAATTGCTGGGGCCTTGACTGACACCTTTGTATCCCCATTGGCTGCAGGTGCTGGTTTAGCACAGTGGGCTACACAGCTGGCTTGTAATGCAGAACAAGGCCAGCAGCTCGGATTCAATTCCCGTACCGGCCTCCCCAAAAAGGTGCCGGAATGTGGCGACCAGGGGCTTTTCACAGTAACTTCATTGAAGCCTACTTGTGACAATAAGCGATTATTATTATTATGTGAGATCCCAGAGGACTGGAGAATAGCTAATGTGGTACCACTGTTTAAGAAAGGTAGCAGGGGATAATCCTGGAAATTATAGGCCGGTGAGCCTCACGTCGGTAGCGGGTAAATTATTGGAGAGAATTCTGAGGGACAGGATTTATACCCATTTGGAAACAAATGGACTCATTAGCGATAGGCAGCATGGATTTATGAAGGGAGGACGTGCCTCACTATCTTGATCGTGTTTTTTGAGGTGACAAAGTTGATTGATATGGGGAGGGCGGTGGATGTTGTTTACATGGACTTCAGTAAAGGCTTTGACAAGGTGCCTCGTGGCAGACTGGTACAAAAGGTGAAGTCACACAGGATCAGAGGTGAGGTGGCAAGATGGATGCAGAACTAGCTCGGTCACAGAAAGCAAAGGGTATCAGGTGTTTTTCTGAATGGAAGGTTGTGACTAGCGGTGTTCCATCGGGATCTGTGCTGAGGCCTCTGGTGTTTGTCGTTTGTAGTAAACAATTTGGAGGAAAATGTAGCTGGTCTGATTAGTAAGTTCACGGATGACACCAAGGGTGGTGGTGCGGCAGGTAGTGTTGAGGATTGTCAGATGATCCAGCAGGACATAGATAGGTTGGAGACTTGGGCAGAGAAATGGCAAATGGAGTTTAATCCAGACAAATGCGAGGTAATGCATTTTGGTAGGTCTAACAAAGAGGGGAAATATGTCATAAATGGCAAAATTCTTAGGAATATAGAAAGTCAGAGAGATCTGGGCGTGAAGGTCCACAGATCTTTGAAAGTGGCAACACAAGTGGACAAGGTAGTCATGAAAACATACAGAATGCTTGCCTTAATTGGATGGGACATTAAGTATAAAAACTGGCAAGACCTGCTACAGTTGTATAGAACGTTGGTAAGGCCGCACTTGGAATATTGCGCACAATTCTGGTTGCCACACTACCAAAAAGATGTGGAGGCTTTGAAGAGGCTGCAGAGGAGATTTACCAGGATGTTGCCTGGTCTGGAGGGTGTTAGCTATGCGGAGAGCTGAATAGACTCGGACTGTTTTCATTAGAAAGACGGAGGTTGAATGACCTGATAGAGGTCTACAAAATTATGAAAGGCCATGGATAGAGTGGATGGGCAGGCACTCTTCCCCAGGGTGGAGGGGTCAGTCACCAGGGGGCATAGGTTTAAGGCACAAGAGGCAAAGTTTAGAGGCGATGTGCGAGGCAAGTTTTTTTTAAAGGCAGAGGGCAGTGAGTGCTGGTACACATTGCCAGGGGAGGTTGTGGAAGCAGATACATTAATGGCGTTCAAAAGGCATCTTGACAAATAAATGGATAGGATGGGTATAGAGGGATACTGCACTCGGAAGTGCTGAGGGTTTTGGTATCATGACCGATACAGACTTGGAGGGCTGAATGGCCTGTTCCTGTGCTGTATTGTTGTTTGTACTCTACCTGTACTCCCAGGCAAAACTTCCAGGATCCTGACACATGACCCTTCTTGGAGTTACATCATCACGTGACCATTCAGTCTACACTCCCAAATTATCAGTGCAGAAATAAAAATGTACAAAATAAAAGCAAATTGCTGCAGATACTGGAATCTGAAACTAAAGAGAAAATGCTGGAAAATCTCAGGTCTGGCAGCATCTGTAGGGAGAAAAGAGCTAACGTTTGGAGTCCAGATGACCCTTTGTCAAAGCCCATGTAAAAATGTGCATATTATCCACATTCAAATTGAACTGAATTTGTCCTGTCATTGTGTATTTTTTTATTCTTAAAAAAGATAAACACCGTTAAGTCAATATTTTTATCTGCTCCACTACTATAAAGGTATAAACTAGGTGTTTTTTTTTTAAAACAAAAGCAACTCACCAAAATTGTCACACCATTAAATACGGTAAATGCGTTAGTTTCCAATTACTAGGTAACCCACAGTCAATAAGGGAAAATATAAGGAAGCAGCTCACAGGTAGGTCATTTACAACATTAGCTGTGGACTGTACCCAAGACATTCACTCATTCAAGGAAAAGGTTGGCAGAAGTTTCTTCCAGCCTCGGCCCTCAAAGCAAACGTTTTAAAAAAAACGTACCGAAACACAGTTGCCTTCTTCCAGTTTACCAAAGTTCACGGCATCTGATTCTGCGCAGCATTAACCCCTCGGTGTCTGCCGCCTCCTCGGCGCATCCTTTCGATAGCCGCCGCCAATTTTCTCTCCCAAAATGGTCGCTAATCAGGGATTCCGTGGACGAGCTCGTGCCGAAGCCGTTAGAACGCGCCGGCTTCGGGTCGGGTCGGGCCGCGCGCGCCGGCTTCGGGTCGGGCCGCGCGCGCCGGCTTCGGGTCGGGTCGCGCGCGCGCCGTCCGCACGTCCGCGGCCTGTCGGAAAATCGCTCCCACTGACTGGAGGGAAAAAGCAGCTTAAAAATTAATCGCAAGGGGGCAGGCGACCTTAATCGGGAATTGGCCATGGTAATTGTGGTCGCAGGTGTGGAGCTTGCTGGGATCATTTATCAGAGTAACTGGGGGTAAATTATAGGAGGCCAGGAGTACTGGGCACTTCTGGCTGAAGATGGTTTCATGCTCCAGCTTTCTCTTTTGCTGAGTTCCCCATCATTGAGGGTGGAAATATCTGTGGAGCCTCCTCGTTCTCCAGTGAGTCATTTAACCGTTAAGGACTGGATGTGGCAGGACTGCAGATGGTTCATCTTTGCTTGTGGGATGTCTTATCACTTGCTACTTCTGGTTGATGTGTTGGGCGCTCTGGATCCGTGGAACACATACAGGCCACCAACACTTAAAATAGTACAACACTGTTTTATTAAGTTAGAAACTGTTGAACATACTTTCACTGTGGGTTAACACAATGTTAGATTAAACTAAAGACCTATGCCTGTCCTAACCAGTCTATGCACTCAGCACATGGTGAGGATCTGTGCTGTTAGCTGTAAGCTCTGTCCTTGTAGGAGGCTGCATCCCGAATGAGTGGGAACTCTGATGCCCCCTGTCTTTATAGTGAGTGTGCTGTGCACGAGACAGCTGCATCCGGCGAAGGACCGGAACGTGGTTGAGGTCTGGGACATGGATGGACGGCACCGTCGTCCTCGGTGCGACCCATGATTAACTGGGCTGGCGACAGGCCAGTGGACAGTGGGGCGGAGCGATAGGTCAGCAGGGCAAGGTAGAAATCAGACCCAGCATCAGCAGCCTTGCATAAGAACCGTTTGACTATATGTACCCCCTTCTCCGCTTTGCCGTTGGATTGGGGGTACAAGGGACTGGACGTCACATGGGCAAAATTGTACCGCCTGGCAAAGTTGGACCATTCTTGGCTGGTGAAGCAGGGGCCATTGTCCGACATAACCGTGAGCAGGATGCCATGTCGAGAAAAGGTTTCTTTACGTGCACGAATGACTGCAGACGAGGTGAGGTCGTGCAACCGTATCACCTCCAGGTAATTCGAAAAGTAGTCCATGATCAGGACATAGTCTCTACCCAGCGCGTGGAACAGGTCGATGCCCACCTTGGTCCATGGTGACATGGCGAACTCATGGGGCTGCAGGGTCTCACGTGGTTGGCCGGCTGGAAGCGCTGACAAGTGGAACAGTTGAGCACTGTGTTGGCTATGTCCTCATTAATGCCGGGCCAGTACACTGCCTCTCGGGCCCATCGGCGGCTCTTTTCCACGCCAAGGTGGCCCTCGTGTAGTTGTTCCAGGACAAGCTGGCGCATGGTATGCGGGATGACAATGCGGTCCAGTCTTAGAAGAACCCCGTCTACTACCGCCAGATCATCTCTGACATTATAGAATTGAGGGCATTGGCCCTTGAGCCACCCGTCCGTTAGGTGGCGCATGTCACGTTGTAGCAAGGGGTCAGCCGCCGTCTCGCGGCAAATTTGGACGAGGCGTTCATCCGAGGCAGGTGGATTGGAGGCCGCGAATGCCACATGGACGTCAATCTGCCAGACAAATCCTGCTGGGTCACATGGAGTGTTGACTGCCCTGGAGAGAGTGTCAGCAATGATGAGGTCTTTGCCTGGGGTGTATACCAGCTGGAAGTCGTAGCGCCAGAGTTTGAGAAGAATACGCTGGATGCGAGGCGTCATGTCGTTCAAGTCTTTCTGTATTATATTGACCAGCGGGCGATAGTCGGTCTCAACGGTGAATTGAGGAAGTCCGTAGACATAATCGTGAAACTTAACCACACCGGTCAGAAGGCCCAGGCACTCCTTTTCTATCTGCGCGTAGCGCTGCTCCGTGAGGGTCATCGCACATGACGCATATGCAATGGGGGCCCATGATGAGGCCTCATCACGTTGAAGGAGCACTGCCCCAATGCCGGATTGGCTGGCATCGGTCGAAATTTTGGTCTCCTTTGCTGGATCAAAGAAAGCTGAGACCGGGGCCGTGGTCAGTTTTGTTTTGAGTTCTCTCCATTCGCGCTCGTGGGCAGGGAGCCATTGGAAGTCTGTCGTCTTCCTGATCAGGTTCCTGAGAGCCGTGGTATGAGAGGCGAGGTTAGGGATGAATTTCCCTAAAAAATTGACCATGCCCAGAAATTGGAGGATCGCCTTCTTGTCCTCTGGTGTTTTCATAGCTGTGATGACAGCTACCTTGTCCGCATCCGGCTGCATACCCAATTGGGAGATGTGGTCCCCGACCAAAAGAGCATTTGGCCCTGTTGAGGCGGAGGCCGTGCTCATGTATACGTCTGAATACGCGCTGGAGGCGACTAACACGCTCCTGCGGGGTGGTGGACAAAATGATTATGTCATCGACATAGACGCGAACACCTTCAATGCCTTCCATTATTTGTTCCATAATCCTATGGAACACTTCTGATGCAGATATGATCCCATCCTGTTGTAACAATATCTGCCAAAGGGGGTGTTAAATGTGCAAAGTTTCCTGCTGGATTTATCGAGCTGGATTTGCCAAAATCCTTTTGAGGCATCTAGTTTGGTGAAGAGCTTGGCGCGAGCCATCTCACATGTGAGCTCTTCGCGCTTGGGAATTGGATAGTGCTCCCTCATGATATTGCGATTTAGATCCTTGTGATCAATGCAAATTCTCAATTCGACGGAAGGCTTTTTTACACATACCATGGAACTGACCCAGTCGGTCGGTTCCGTGACTTTGGAAATCACTCCTTGGTTCTGGAGATCCTGCAGCTGCTGCTTGAGGTGGTCCTTAAGGGGTGCTGGCACCCTGCGAGGTGCATGCACCACAGGCGTGGCATTCGGTTTTAATAAAATCTTGTAGATGTACGGGAGCATGCCCATACCCTCGTGGTAATGGTTGATAATGGCGTTGAGCTGTGCCCTGAAGTCGGTGTCCTGAAAGGCAGACGCGTCAGCAGGAGAGAGAGAGTGAACTCTCTGAACTAGGTTCAACAGCTTGCATGCCTGCGCGCCAAGCAGGGAGGCTTTCGAGGAGCCCACGATTTCAAAGGGAAGAATAGCTTTGCATGACCTGTGCGTCACTTCAAGTTGGCATGAGCCGCTGGCAGCAATGGCATTGCCATTATAATCTTCTAGCTGGCAGGCCTGATGGGAGGATGGCTGGTTTGACATAAAGGCTTTGGAGGTCAGACCGCGCAATGAGATTGGCGGAGACACCAGTGTCCAAGGAGAATCGTATTTGGGACCGGTTGACCATAAGGGTGGCACACCACTCATCGCTATCACTACAGAGAGATAGGAGAGGTCTTGAACGAGTACTTTTCTTCTGTATTTACAAATGAGAGGGGCCATATTGTTGGAGAGGACAGTGTGAAACAGACTGGTAAGCTCAAGGAAATACTTATTAGGAAGGAAGATGTGTTGGGCATTTTGAAAAACTTGAGGATAGACAAGTCCCCCGGCCTGACGGGATGCATCCAACAAGTATTAGTCTGTGTGACAATAATTAACAGCATAAGAGTCTGTGTGATATATTTGATCCAAATAAGTTTCAGTGAGACCTGTGCCCCTCCTGGATGAGGATCACAACTGACACGTCACTACTTACACAGGTATCATAGATTATCATAGAATTTACAGTGCAGTATACTCAAATCAAGTTTATCTTAATAATAAAGCTACTGTGAAAAGCCCCTAGTCGCCACATTCTGGTGCCTGTTCGGGTACACAGAGGCAATAGCATTGCCAGAGGCCTCCGCGGTCAGTGAGAGTTATGGGTAGTTGGTGGGGGCAGACAGGCAGGGACTAGGTTTGCCCCAGAACAGGAACACACGATCCAGGAGTTGGCATGGATGACCCGCGCATGGTCCCACCCCCGCAGCCCTCCATGGCAGCCCACCCCCAACCAGGACTGCACTCCCTCGGTTGCCACTCCACCCCCTTGGGAGCACAGGGACAGCATGTCCAGTGCCCCTCGGATTACTGCCTAAGGTTCCCGCTGCAGCCCTTCTGCCAGGTTCACGTTTTTCAAAAGAGGTACTAATCAGCGCCAGCGTGACAACTTGCTGGGGAGGTGGCAGGATCATGGGAGGCCATTGGATATGTGGTGGCTCCTGTTAATTGTTGGAAATAGAGCTTAAGTGGAGATTATTGGTTTCTCCCCATGCTATGGCCGGATCCTGATTTCACCTTCAGGAGGGGCCAGTTGCACTGCAAATGGTTTGGTGCTCAGCCTCTCCCGCTATTCACCAGCCACGTCGGGCTCTCGTTCGAGCACAAAGCCACTGAATTGCATCCTTCATCTCAACAAGGAAAATTATAAAATTTCAGTCAATATAACAAAATCCATGTCATTTAAATATGGCAAAAATAGCACCGTTCCTAGCACTGACCCTTGGGGAACACCATTGTCTACCACCCTCCAGTACAAAGAACAACCGTATATCATGATATATGGCTTGTTGTCATTAAATCCAATTTTACATAGGCCCTCCTATCCATAAATAGATCTTTATGTGGTATGTTGTCAAACGCTTTCTTAAAATCCACCATATTCCCCTCATCAATCTTTTGTTACTTAATTTACAAATTCAAATTGATCAATCAAACATGTATCACATATCTTACTCCTCTCTTACTAATTACATGCTGGTAGAAACTTTCAGGTTCCCTTTTATGTTGACTGCCGTTTTATTCATGTACGCTTTGCCAGTTTAACTTTACTTTTCACTTCCTTCTCAACATATTGATTTTGACCTGGTTCTCACTTGAAGAATTCCTCTTACATGCTGTCATACACCCTCCTTTTTTTTTTTGTCGCATCATAATCTCCATCTCCCTATTTCTGGCTCCCTTACCATTTGCCCGTGTTGGAATGTGCCTAGCCCATTGTCCAACAGGTTTTCCTGTAAGTCTATGGTTTCTTTCTGTGTTGCTTGATTCCTTCGTCCCTGCTGCCGATGAGTATCACTTTGGCTCCCTCACTGTCCGATTTTGAGACAGAATTTCATGTAGCCCTGACCAATAAGAAAGGCTCCATCAAGTGGCTTGCAGAGTACCAGGAGAAGAGAAGAGAAAATTACATTTGTAGTAGAAATACCAGAAATATCAACCTCTTAAAACTTATTTTCCATACCGGAAAAATACTTTTCCATGATCCCATTCGGCAGATCTTTATCTGAAGGGGAAAAACAAACCCCGTCCTTCACAGCGAAGAGAAAACTTGGGAAACAAAGCAAGTAAGCGCCAAAATATTTTTCCTTGACTCAGAGAAATTGTACCCATGGAGATGAATACAAATGCAAGGAATCTCAGCTATTTTGTTTTATGTAATTGATTTCTTATTGTCAAAACTGAATCTTTGAACTCGGCATACATTTCTCTTCCAGGAAAAAAGCCCTAAGATCTTCCAGTTTGCAACACTTGTCCAGATTCAGAAGACCCATGATCCTTAGATTATATTGATGCTCTCAAATTTTGTGATGTGACAGATGAAGTGACTGCAAAGTTCATGGAACTCTTCAGAAAAGGACATTCTCCTTCAACTATCCTTAACACGTACCAGCTGGATTATCAGTTCGAACATGGTCCTGAGTACCTCGTTGAAGTTGCAGTTTGAGCAGTGTGCAGGTTATACATTTCCGCATTTATATTATTATTTCAGAGAGCGACAATTGAGGCAATATTTAATGGATTGCTGAAGTTGGTGTTTTGTATTTTGAAATGTTAACTTAGCTGAGTTAACCCACCTGTGTGCAAGTTAGTATATCAGGGACTGGATTCTCCAAAAATGGGGCTATGTCCCCACGTCAGTGTAAAAACACTGGTGTTTCACTCTTGACTTTCCTTAAAAAAGTCAAGAGTGATTCTCCTACCTGCAGGGGGCTAGCAGGGCCCCGGGGAGCTGCTCGCAGATCTGGCTGAGGAAACGGCCCCCGCACGTTCGGTCGGGAGTCCGCGCATGCACACGGCGGCGGCCTGCAAAGGCTGCCTCGTGTACCATGGCAGACTCGGACCGATGTCTGTCATCGAAAATGTAGGCACCCCGAGATGGCACGCGCCCGCGGATCCGAGCCGCCCATGAGCCCCCCCCCCCCCCCCCGACACTCAATCCCCCCACCCCCCACTAGGGTGGCCGCAGACTGAATCCGCAGCTGCCACCCGAGGTTCCCGACCGGCGATACATGGTTAGAACCACGCCGTCGGGAACTTGGCCAGTTTTGCCTGGAGAATCGCTGGGGGCCTCTGTTAATGGCCCCCCCAGCCGTGCCACGATTCAGCCTGCAAACCGATTCTCCGCCCCCGCACCAAATGCGATTTTGGCGCGGAGCTGCGGAGAATCCAGACCCAGATCTTTAAGTAATTTCATATGTTGTACATTGAGACCTTGCAGAACTCCTAACCCACGCATATACATCCGAATTGTCCAATGAATTCAAATGCTGATGGGCAGAATTACATCCACCCCCTTCCCCCTGTAGAAATGTCTCTGACACTGACGTCAGCCTCGGAGACTTCGACCTGGCCTGTTACACACTATCCACATGGATACTTATGTGAGTAGGCCTGTGGTGATTAGCGAAGCCCACCCCACCACACTCCTCGCGTCAGTCACCGCCACTTCCCCTTACAGGAAGGTTAATGGGAAATTATGGATGGGCAACAAATGTTGGTCTTGCTGGTGATTCTCCCACCCCATGAAAGAAAAATCTATTATATATGAGTTTGAATTATGTTAATTTAACTTGTTTAAAAAGTATGACTGAATTTAGATGTGTTTTTCCGTAAGGCACAAAAACGTATAGCGATCATTGGCAACAATATTTTTTACCAAAGGGACAAGGCATGCACAATAAGTGTTTATGTATTGATATAAAATTCAATTGTTTCCTTTATTTTTGGAAGTTAAACAGGGGAGAGGAGGAGACAAGAGTGGTGGTGAGGAGGGAGGAGAGTCAGGTGGAGAAAGGCCTTCTCTCTCCGCATTTGGCTGCCTGACCTGTTGAGTATCTCAAACATTTTCAGTGTTTATCACTAGTATGCTAGCAGATACAATGAACTACAAGCAAAAGACGAGTGTCATTCCACCTGATCAGTGCCCAAAGGGTGTGGCAGTGTTGGCTTCTGCATGGGGGAGAAGAAACTATTGGAAATATAATGAAATAAATGTTGTGAATTTTAATATCAACTTGTATATCAAACACTGAAATGTGCAGATTTATGCACTCAATGTATATTTTAATATATTCTAGTTATTTGTTACAAAGGCCACACCAGAACATCAATAAGATTTGGTTGAATATCTTTCAGGATAGATTATTTAAAAAACTGTGTTCCAGAAACCACAATAGAGCACTTTACCTCATGTTACTTTTAAGCAACACTCAATTCTACTTTGTAGGACTCAAATGAGCACGAACAAGTATTCACCTGACAACAATGCTAGAAGTTTGAGAAGCCAGTAAGATTGGTATTGTAGGAGGATGTGATCAAATGGGTTGAAGGGCATACCCAACAAAAAAGTTGTGGTATTGTAACAAACAATTTTGATTTATTATAGTTTAACACGAGTGCCCCACACAGCATTAACTGCTTTTATTCAAAATTCAAAATATACCACACAAGTAGCCCAACAGCTATGAACACTACTTATCTGCACTTCAATACTGAAACTTTCCAAAAATGATAAGCAGGTTCATGCTAAAAAAAAATAGTAAATATATTGGCCGTTTATATTATATAATATCAATAGATAAAACAGTTTTAATAATTATCTTTATTCGTGTCACAAGTACGCTCACATTAATACTACAATGAAGTTACTGTGAAAATCCCCTGGTCGCCACACTTCGGCACCTGTTCGGGTACACCGAGGGAGAATTCAGAATGTCCAATTCACCTAACAAGCACGTCTTTCGAGACTTGTGGGAGGAAACTGGAGATCCGGAGGAAACCCACGTTCATATACATTATGATGCCCAGAAAAGATAGAAGACTGTAGGCAAACTGAAGTTCATTGATAAATAAATAAAACCAGTGAATAAGCAACGTGAAGCTTATTAACAGTTTATAGCCTAATAACTAATTTTTTTGACATTGGTATGTGGTATATGTGGATACAAAATAAGATTAAAATAAATATGGCAAGCATTTGAATGTACATTAGAGACAATACTCAATAGTTATCAGGAAATTAATGAATCATGTATATTCACAAGCAGTATACTTGACTTGGAGTCATAGAATACCTACAATGCAAATGGAGGCCATTCGGCCCATCAAGTCTGTACCGACTCTCTGAAAGAGCACCCTACCCAGACCCACTCCTCCACTTCATCCCCGTAACCCCACGTCACCTGACACGAAGGGGCATTTAGCATGGCAAATCTACCTAACCTGCACAGCTTTTGACTGAGGGAGGTAACCCACGCAGACACGGGGAGAAAGTGCAAACTCCACACAGTCACCCAAGGCCGGAATCGAACCCAGATCCCTGGTGTTGTGAGGCAGCAGTACTAACCACTGTGCCACGCTAATAACAGACCCGAATAAGTAGTTCTTCGTATTTTCAAACCACACATTTAAAATATATATTTTAAATTGGATATTGCTGGAGATGAATGGAAGTATGATGTGTGCTCCAATATTTTTAATAGTTATCCACAGCTTTTAGGTTTCTTCAGCGGTATTTCATGACTATAATCCCATACAGAGCTGCTTTTAAAGCTGGATACAGTTAGAATTTTGGGGGGATTTTAGCCAAAATGGAATTCATATTTTGCTTAGAAATACTACTTGGAACTTCTCTGAACCAGTATGCTTCATTCATTTACCAGATTAACTCAGCGAGGCAAGCAGTAATTTTGTGGACTTAAAATCAAATTTTTATCTATCCTGATGTTATTGGTACACATAATATTTTGATGTTGAGAGTTTTAAAGATATCCAAGGGATATCAAGTGCTATATGCTTGCCCATGACTCTTCCCATTATGTGAGTTTGAGTGAAATGATTATGCAATAGAAATCTTTTTATTGCCACAAACATCACTACATTATTTCATCCCGCTCACATGTTGTAAATAAGTTTGCACACAAATATGATATGCTGGCAGCCAACATGTCTTTGGGTTATGATTTTTATGCTGCCTTTCTGCACATTCTGTTGTTCATTAGAGTCGCTCCCCATACCCACAGCCATTCAGGCATGTACTGGGCAAATAAAAACTGCAAAAGAAAGAGAAAAAAAATCACAAGAATAATTTTACAGAACCAACAGACCTTTTTAAATTCATACAATAGATTCCTTTCATTTAAACATGTTCTGTACCTCTGTACTTATCAAAGCAACTTAACAGCCTAATAAAGTTAGCTGTGTTCATTAAACCCACTCCCAAGTGCAAATGTTAAGATCATTAAGGAAAACTGGAGTCAATGGGAATCAAAGGGAAAACCTTCCACTGATTAGAGTCATATCTGGCACAAAGGAAGTGTTGGAGGTCAATCATCTCAGTTCCAAGGCATCACTACAGAGTTCCTCACGGTAGTGTACTGAGCCGAACCATTTTCAGCTGCTTCATTAATGACCTTCCTTCCATCACCGTGAGGCAGCACTTTGGCAAAGTGGTTAGCACTGCTGCCTCACGGCATTAGGGATCCCGGTTTAACTCTTGACTTGGGCGAATGTGTGGAGTTTGCACGTTCTCCCTATGTCTCTGTGGTTTTCCTCCAAGGGGCTCCGGTTTCCTCCCACAGTCCAAAGATGTGCAGATTAGGTGGATTGGCCATGATCTATGCGTGGGGTTACAGGGATAGGGCAAGGGAGTGGACCTAGGTAATGTGCTCTTTCAGAGGGTTGGTGCAGACTTGCTAGGCTGAAGGGCCTCTTTCTGCACTGTAGGGATTCTATGGATTCTATAAGGTTAGAAGTGGGGATGTTCACTGATGATTGCACAATGTTCAGCGCATTTTGCGAATCCTCAGATACTGAAGCAGTCCATGTCCAAATGTAGCAACTTCTGGACAATATTCAGGTTTGGGCTTACAATGGCAAGTAATGTTTGTACCATACAAGTGCCAAGCAGTTATCATCTATAACAAAAGAGAATCTTATCATCACCCCTTGAAATTCAATGACATTAACAATCGCTGAATCCCCCATGATCAATATCCTGGAGGTTGCTATTGACCAGAAACTGAACTGTATATAAATACTGTGCCTACAAGAGCAGATCAGGGGCTAGGAATCCTGAGACAAGTTACTCACTTGCTGACTTCCAAAAATCTGTCTACAAGTCAGGATGTGATGGAATACTCCCCACTTGCCTAGATGAGTGCACTCCAATAAAATTTAAGAACGTTGACACCATCAAGGACAAAGTGGCCTGCTTCCTTCCTTCCATAAACATTCACTGCCTCCACTACCGATAAACAGTAACAGCAGTGTGTACAATCCACAAGGCGCACTGCAGAATCTCACCCAGAATTCTCAGGTAGCACCTTCCAAACCCACAACCACTACCACCCAGAAGGACAATGGCAGCAGAAACTTGGGAACACCACCACCTTGAGGTTGCCCTCCAAGCCACTCACTATCCTGACTTGAAAATATATTCCCGTTCCTTCACTGTTGCTGGGTTAAAATCTTAGAACTCCCTCCCTAACAGCACAGTGGGTGTATCCAGACAACATGGACTGCAGCAGTTGAAGACAGCTCATCACCACCTTCTCAAGTGGAATTATGGGTGAGCAATAAATTCTGGCCTAGCCAGGGATGCCCACATCCCATAAATGAATTTTAAAAATAATCCAGTGTCCCAGGTGTATCCTTTTCATCCTTCTTGGTTTTCTGCCATCACCCTTCATCACAACATCATGTCAGCACATGCCGATTCAATAATTTTGGCTTTTTCTAATGGTATCAACAAAATAGCACTTTTCTTGTATCATTGCCAGCATTTCTTGATTTTTTTTCTTTTCTACTTTACTTTCTCCATGCTTCTCAAAGCTATTTTGAAGCCTGTCCTCCTGTTTCGGCATCACTCTTCATACCAAGCCATTCACTAATCTTCTCTACAATTCCCTACACAATTGGCCACTCAATATCCTCTTCCTTATATTAAATGCAACATTTCCCATGATAATCCTAGCTCACACCACGGGCAGCACGGTAGCACAGTGGGGGCAGCACGGTAGCAGTTGCTTCACAGCTCCAGGGTCCAGATTCGATTCCCGGCTTGGGTCACTGCCTGTGTGGAGTCTGCACGTGTCCCCCCCCCCCCCCCCCCGTGTCTGCGTGGGTTTCCTCCGGGTACTCCCGTTTCCTCCCACAGTTCAAAGATGTGCAGGCTTGGTGGATTGGCTATGCTAAATTGTCCTTCGTGTCCAAAAAAGGTGGCATTACAGGGATAGGGTGGGGTTGTGGGGATAAGGTAGAGGTGTGGACTTAGATAGGGTGCCTTTTCCGAGAGCTGGTGCAGACTCGATGGGCCGAATGGCCTCCTTCTACACTGTTAATTCTATGATTCTACCTTCTTGGCTCATCTGTCATTGCTAGTTTTCATACTTCCCAGGTACTTAAATGATCCCATCTGATCAAACCACTCATTCTTACATCCCCAACCCTAGAAACTTTAATTACTTGGGTCTTACACGCTTCTTTTGCTCAGAATCTCCCCTCTCTCCCCTCCGTTCCCCCCCACCCCTTCCGCCCTCAAGGTCTCTGTCGTAAAAAGGGGGAGGGACTTACCTATCTGCACCGTTACTCCATGACGACGCTGCGGGACTTGCTTCGCTGCTCCTGTCTCTCCAGTTTGAGGGAGAAAGGTTGGGTGAGACAGGGGCTTCGAATCTTAGTGAAGCTAAGTCCATCGAGAGTGGCAATCCAATGGAGACCGCTACTCTAAGGAAGTTACGGGCCATAGTCATAAGAAACCACTGCACTATCTATCAGCTGGATGTAAAAGATTCCATGGCACTTTCAAAAAAATCAGAATTCTCCCATGTACTAGCCAACATTTATCCATCAACCAACATGACTAAAATATGTTCTTTTAACTTATTTTTCTTTGTGGCTCCTCGCAATTCAACACATCCCTACATTGACTACGCTGGTGACTATGCTCGTGAAAAAACTGCATTAGCTGTGGAAAGCTTCAGGATGCTCTGAAGTTGTGAAAGGCACTTTATAAATTTAAGTCCTTCAATGTCATTTTTGGATCTCAACAATTCCAACAATCTGCATTATAATCACCTGTATTGAATGCATCCAATAACCAGAAGTCCTGTGGGAAATTCCAAGGGTAGAAATTGCATGGCGTGCATAAACATTTGCTGATGGTGCTATCCAGGAGTAGATGCACAATCCATCGTTGTGTGCGTTTGAGTTGTTTTTTACATAAAACGGCAACAAGCTTTGAACAAAGATTCCTTTAGATGCATATTCAAAATGCAAAGCTCTACTAAAATGGTCCAAATAAGTCTGAAAAACAATAAAGTTATATCTCAAAATGCATAATTTATGAAAACCGATTCAGACTAATTCTGAATTAACAGAGCACAAAATTAACTGATTTTCATTAAAAGTCAAGATGACAGCCCTAGAATTAGTAAAAATACAATTATGTACAGCAGTTTATTGTCCCAGTGTTCCTTATGAGAAATACTGCCAACAGAAAGTTAAAGATCAACAAAGCTCTTACGAATTCTGCTGATTCCGCAGGGAAAGCCTTCCCCCACCCATCCCTGCTGTATCATTTTTGTGATGTTTGTCATGTACTTGCACCAGGTTCCTTGCTATCCTCAACATAGGATAATCACAAAGATATTTTTTTAAATAGGAAAGAATTTGCAATCAATATTCATCCTCATTAAAAACAAAAGGTTCTAGTGAGTGAAAAACCCAAATATCTCATCAATGACCATTTAAAGCATTCCTTGTGCAAAATCCCAATCTAAATAAATAATTGTGCCTCATAGGTAACATTTTACTAATAATAATCTTTATTAATCTCATGTATTTGGAGAGTAAACTTTTAGATATAACATCCAGTTAAAAATTTCAGAAGGGTTGTTGACATGGTAGTTTTGCGAAGCTTTCTGAAGCTTCCTGCAATAATATCCTCCCCTGTGGGTACACTGTTATAGAGCATACTATAATTGCAGAAATCATTAGAGATACCTGAGCGCTTGAATATGAGGCCATCTGTGGTGTGGGCTTACAACAAGATCCTGAGGAAATGTTAACAATAGCTCCCTTCTTTCTCTCTATCATTCTGGGTAACAAAATATGAATCATCATGTTGGTTGCAGCGATATTCAGATTTATAAAATCCCAGAGTTTGTCCTCAGATATGTTTAAGAAAAACTGTGGGTGCTCATGAGGCACATCCACACTATTCACTAGGATGCCTATTTCTTTATCCTTCACAGCTTCTCGGATTGGTTGGTATATCTCTCGTCCTTTGGTAAAATCAGCTTCTATTATGATGGTTTCAATGTTAAACATCTCTGAAATGGCTGTGGCTGTAGCTTCCAGCTTGCTTCGGTCATGGCTAATGAGAATCAGATTAATGCCTTGGCTAGCCAACTCCTCAGCATAGGCCTTGCCAATCCCATCTGCTCCACCTAAGGAAACAATGATAAAGCTGTTACTATCAGAATGAATTTAGGTACCATTCCATGGAGGCTGACGGAAAGATTTAACTCAGTCCTACACATTGGCACACAAACAGAAAAGTACGAATATGATTCTAAAACCTTTTCACAACATTAATTTAAAATGTCGAGAGACTACCCAGATTTAGACTATGGCTTAAAGCTTCACTCAATACAATGAACGTCAACATTTTTTTTGAACAGCGCGTTCTTCCAAGATTAGCATAAACACTGGACTCTACAAAAGCAGAGTAGAGATTAAAATATTCAAGAAATGTTTCCAATTTCTGTGGTAGACACATTTACCTGCCACTTCAATAACAGTGGTTATTATTGATTCAGAAGCATTCAATTATTCAAAATATTATGCTTTAAATTATTCAAAACATTGCTGATATATACTTTGTTTGGACTGTCAAATAGAACAAAATCAATTCACAATTTTTTTTAAATTCATTTACGGGGTGTGGGCATCACTGGTGAGGCCAGCATTTATTGCCCATCCCTAGTTGCCCTTCAGAAAGTGGTGATGCGTTGCCTTCTTGAACCACTGCAGTCCTCGAGGACTGGCTGTAAATTCTGGGTATTTACAGCCAGATCCTGTCGGTAGAGTCCGCTCTATTGGATGAGGTAAAGAATGAAATAGGAGGGGGAATTGGGTCTTATTCTGGATGATGAGGTGTGGAGCGAGGCCCTTCGCAGGGTCAACTCCACATCCTCGTGTGTTCGGCTTAGTCTGATCCAATTTAAGGTAGTACACAGGGCTCATTTGGAGGCGAGGATGGCATTTATTTTCTTTGGGATGGAGAACAGGTGTGAGTGTTGCTCTTGGGGGCCGGTTAACTACACACATATGTTCTGGTCTTGTCCCAAGTTTGTGAGATTCTGGGTCTCTTTCTTCAGCACCATGTCAGAGATTCTTAATGTTGATCTGGGGGCCATGTCCGTTGGTGACCATTTTCAGGGTATCAGACTTGCCAGTGCCGCAAACGGGTGAAGGCAGATGTCCTCGCCTTCGCCGCCTTAATAGTCCAGAGACGAGTTCTGCTTGGATGGAGATCTTCCATTTTGCACATTGCCTCAGCTTGGTTGGGTGACCTCATGTTCTTGCATGACTTGGAGAAGGTCAAGTACACCATTAGGGGGTCGGTGGAAGGGTTCTACCCAAGATGGCAGCCATTCATTTCCTTTTTTAAAGAGTTAGTCATGGTCAGGTAAAGAGTTTGGTTTAATGTTGGGGGCTTAAGTTAGTGAGTGTTCTTTGATTGTTGATAGTGTTCTGTTTGTATTAACTGTTTCATATTTTGTTTATAATGAAAAATATAAATTTAAAATAAATTTGTCTGTCTCAGTCTTGAACAGATCTAACGACCCAGCCTGCACAGACCTCTGCGGTAAATAATTCCTCAGGTTCACGATCCTCCTCATCTCATTCAATGGATGTCACCCTACTCTATGATTATGCCCTCTGGTCCTAGACTTTCCCACAAGTGGAAACAACCTCCCAGCATCTATGCTGAGAAGCCCCCTGAGAATCCTTTCTGTCGCAATAAGGTCACCTCTCCTTCATCTAAACTCAATTGAGTACAGGCCCAACCGACTAAGCCTCTCCTCTGAAGAAAATCCCTCCATAGCTGGGATCAGCCTGATGAATCTTCTCTGGACTGCCTCTAATGCCAGTATGTCTTTCCTTAGATAAGGGAGCAAAACTATTCACAATAACTAATGCCTTGTATAGTTTTTGCAAGACTTCCCTACTTTTGTATATTCCCTTTGAAATAAAGGCCGACATTTCATTTACCTTCCCTCTGGCCTGTTGAACTTGCATACTAGGTTTTTGTGATTTATGTAAGAGGGCCCTCAAAGCCCTCTGCCTTTCTTTAGTCTTTCTCCATTTAAATAATATTCAGCTCCATCATTCTTCCTACCAAGGGCTGGTGCATACTCGATGGGCCAAATGGCCTCCTTCTGCCAAGTAAAATCTATGATACCAAAGTGCACAACTTCACATTTTCCTATAATATATTCAATGGCCAGGTATTTTTTGCCCACTCACTTAACCTGTCCATATTCCTCTTGTGATATCAAGTAAGGAGTTAATCTCATTACTAGGGATTACTGATCATATTGCTGAAGGACAATGAGCTCACTGGAAATAATCTGAAAGATGTGGTACTTCCTGGAGTATTGTACAGTTTAGGCCTACTCTCTAGAATTTAGAAGAATGAGGGGAGCTAAAATTGAGGTGTACAAGATGATAAAATGATGTGGCGATGCCGGCGTTGGACTGGGGTGAGCACAGTAAGAAGTTTTACAACACTAGGTTAAAGTCCAACAGGTTTGTTTTGATGTCACTAGCTTTCGGAGCGCTGCTCCTTCCTCAGGTGAATGAAGAGGTATGTTCCAGAAACATATATATATAGACAGATTCAAAGATGCCAGACAATGCTTGGAATGCGAGCATTAGCAGGTGATTAAATCTTTACAGATCCAGAGATGGGGTAACCCCAGGTTAAAGAGGTGTGAATTGTGTCAAGCCAGGACAGTTGGTAGGATTTTGCTGAGAGCTAAATGGTTCATGGTTCTCAATATTAGTAATGGGCTTTTGGTCTGCCCCTCAGCTAAACAGTGGCAATATAAATTTGCGTTTACATTCTAAGGACAACAGTACACATGACTTTCCATCCCCAGGGATTCCATAACCCAGACTCTCGATCTTTCACCAAATAGTCACGACTGGATTAAAAGGATTCTCACATCCAGAATGTTGGTTACAGTATGTTGATGACTTATTGTTACAAACAGAGATCAGGGAAAAGCACCTAACACATCCTAGGTGAACGGTTAACTCTATTAACTCAGATAGGATTCAAGGTACGGTGACACAGTGGTTAGCACTGCTGCCTCACAGCTCCAGGGACTCGGGTTCAATTCCGGCCTCAGGTGACTGTGTGGAGTTTGCACTTTCTCCCTGTGTCTGCATGGGTGTGTCCAGAACCAGGGGTCACAGTCTGATGATTCAGGGTAAATCATTTCAGACAGAGATAAGGAGACATTTCTTCACCCAAAGAGTGGTGAGCCTGTGGAATTCATTGCTAAAACATTGAATATATTCAAGTGATGGCTAGATATAGCACTTGGGGACAATGGGGTCAAAGGCTATCGGGAGAAAGCAGGATTAGGCTATTGAGTTGGATGATCAACCATGATCGTGACAAATGGCGAGCAGCTCAAAGGGCCAAAAGGCCTCCTCCTGCTATATTCTATGTATCTATGTGTGTCTTACAAGTGATAAGTCCAATTCCAGTGGCTGGGAAGAAAGCAGGATAAAAGAAGGCTTAAGATCGTTCAAGGCAGGAAAACTCAGAGAGAGAGAGAGACAAAGAGAGAGAGAGACCGGGACCAACTCTCCAGAAGACGGCCCAAAGTTGAGACTTCGCGAAGGAGTACCCCTGCACCAGGCCTGAACCATCCGAGGACAAATGGGTAATATCACATACACACAGACGCACACAAGGATAGTTTTATTTTATGTAATTATCATAATTCATTAGTAAGTTTTTCGTGAAATAAAGCATTATGATTGTTCAAACTGAAATTTATGTCTTGGGGTTGTCACCCAATGCTACTGACAGACGTGTGGGATGTGGTTCCGGACCCAGGCCAATAATCTAGACTCTGTGTCATCCTCACCACTTGTCTTCCTACCTATTTTTGTGCCGTCCCCAAACCTAGCAAATGTGCGTTCACTTCCTTTGTCCAAGTCATTAATAAATATTGTCAATAATTGTGGGCCCAACACTGATCGCTGTGGCACTCCATGGACGTCACATAAAGTGATGAATTCACTTTGAATCAAGGTTAAGATAATGTTACCTTCAGAACTATGATGACTTGTTGGTAATGGTTTATGAATGTTTCCAGGTTAATGCTGCTGAAATACCAAAACCTCCTTGGATGTAGGTGCTCATTAATTGGATTTTTTTGATGAATGAAGGAGTGAAAGCAATCTGCAGGCAGATATATCTTTTTCAAGGTTTGCACTGCAATCATTTGGGTGCAAATCATACACACTGAAAGCCAAAACAGGAGTATGCTCTCAGCCCATGTTAAAGATGTAGATTTACCATTTCCTATTCCAGTATTACTTCTTAGAATAGAGATGAGAAAAGGAAATAACATACGGGATCAGGCACACAGAGCATGCCATACAAATGCTTCATTTACTGGTGCAGGGCTGTACCCTACCTTTTCTAGAATCTGAAGCTCAGGATATTGCACAGCGTCTAAGAATATTGGTGCTGAGTGGAATTTTGAAACTTGTGTCTTGTGAATACCGAGAATAATATAATTTAGTTCACAAGTTTCCTTTACGTTAAATATTTTTCAAGAAAAAACCTACAACTGGGCTATTTTGTCCTAATAGCATGTTTCAATGCCGCTAATATATGTGTGATCTTACTTATTTCTACTTATCTATTTAAAAGGAAAATGGACAGGTTCCTCAATGTGATCAACACTGCTGCATAATTGGGGGATTTGTCTCCCAGTTACTGTGGTCTCCTGGAACTTGGTTACCTTCAGACATTGGAAAGGATTTTTAAGAGATTTTTTATCTGAATTAGCATAAGACTTTTTTCTCTGTTTACCTGCTTCTACTGAGAAATTGCATGTTTGCTGGAGGAGGGGCTAGGGAAGAGAGGGAGGAGTAAATATGCAGAAATTATGCCCTAACAGGCACCGAAAAGCAACAAGAAAAATATTCTTGAATTGCATCAAAGTTTACTATTCATTTAATCTGTTTTATAACATTTGATGGAAATAATTCTGCAGGAACCCTTTAACACTTCTAGATTCCATCCCTATTTATTCCACATTTCTAGTTCTTAGTCAGAATAACAATGTGGATATGCAAACAGCTTGAAAGTTATTGAAACAGAGGTGGAGAGGGGAAAGGGGTTAAATTCATGATCACATGGATGCCATTGGACAGTGAGTAACTGGAGTGTCATGCAATAAGTAAAAATAGCTAATAAATTGCCACAATAGTAAATTTAGCTCACTTTGCCTGGCAACAGAACTAAAGAATGCATGAACCATAAGTGAAATGCTGAATCTCATAAATCTTCTCAATAGACAACAGCATTTGTCTGTCCAAGTAATCACAACAGAGAGATAAACTTCCCTTCACTAAACATGAGTGGGCCTAGGCGAAAAAGAAAGTAAACTTCAAACACTTTCAATGAAAGTTGCAAGTATGGTGACTTATCTGTAAAATGGAATTTGAGTGCACAAGAAATTAAAAAGGACAGAAGGTCAGAACATCATTCCAACTGCCTTTGAAATTTGTCCATTGAAATTGTTAGTTTGCAAAAAAAAAAAAATGAAAACCCATATTGTAAACCTTCATCTTCTGACTCTCCAGAGCCTATGCCTCAAGTCAGGCGTTTTAATGGAATTTTCTCCAGCAGACTGAACAAGTGCAGCTTTAACAACATTCAAGCAACTTAACGGCATCCAAGATAAAGCAGCCTATTTGATCAGCACCTCATTCACCACCTTAAATATTTATTCCCTCTGCCAACACCACAGAGAGGCAGCAGTGTGCATCAACCATGAGTTCACTGCAGCAATCCCTCAAACATCCTCTGAAAACATCTTCCAAACACGTGACAACTATAACCTAGAACAAGGGTAGGAGACACATGGGAACACCACCATCTGCAAGCTCCTTCCATGTCACACACAATCCTGACTTGGAACGATCCTTCATTGTCATTGCATCAAAATCCTGGAACTCCCTCCCCAACCACATGGACTGCAGCAGTTCGAGGCACAGCGCCACACCACTTTTTTGAGGCAATATAGGGAGGAGAAATAAATGCTGGTCAAAAAGAATTTTAAAAAAGCAAAAGAATGCAGTTGATGTGCTGAACTTGGATCAATAACAGCGGTTAGCACTGCTGCCTCAGCGCCAGGGACCCGGGTTCGATTCCGACCTCAGTTCACCACATGTGTGGAGTCTGCACGTTCTCCCCGTGTCTGCATGGCTTTCCTCCAGGTGCTCTGGTTTCCTCCCACAGTCCAAAGATGTGCAGGTTAGGTGGATTGGCCATGCTAAATTGTCCCTTACTGTCCAATAGGTTAGGTGGGGTTACGGGGATAGGGTGGACCTGTGGGCTTAAGTAGGGTGCTCTTTCCAAGGGCCGGTGCTGACCCGATGGGCCGAATAGCCTCCTTCTGCACTGTATATTCTAAGATTCTATGATTCTAAATTGCTCCAAAGGTTAGGTGGGGTTAAGGGGTTACAAGGGAGTGGGCCTAGACAGGGTGCTCTTCAGAGAGTCAGAGCAGACTTGATGGATCGAATGGCTTCCTTCTGCACTCGAGGGAGTCTATGATATTCTCAACTGTAAAAAATTGAGACTTTCTGGAAAAAAAGATGAACTGGATATCCATTCGGTCCAGTGCTTTTTGAAAAAAAGATTTGACCAATACATCCAGGGGGCTAATCAGCATGGCGAATCATGGTGAGGGCATTTAAAAGGGTACAGTTTCCAGGCAAAAATATATACCAGAAGAAAAAAAAGTCATTAAAAAAAAGTATATTTAACAAAGTCCTTCACAGTGCCTAAAACAATGTCCCTATATTTCTATGCTGATTATATTATATGACAATAATTACATATGCTAGGCCAGTGCCTGCAAATTAAAAACATTTGTTTCATCATCAAGATATTACTTATTTTAAGGAAAAACACACTCTTTACTATTAACAGAATGTGAAAGACATATGACTTAACTTAAGTCTGGGCATATTTTAACAGTCATGTCATGTCATGTGTGCTCTGCGCAAAGGCAGGTTTTTGTCTCATCGTCTGCTGGTGCTTCATCCGGAGTTTTCTTGGCAGTTTGTGGTCAATGGCGATTGCCTTTCATTCACAGGGGCAGAGGATAAAAGGTAGAACCTAAGCCTACTTCAGCCAGTATGGGAATCGACCCCATGCTGTTGGCATTACTCTGAACCACACACTGGTCATCTAACCAACTGAGCGAGTTGGACCCAATTTAGCAGTTATAGGTCAGACTATATCTCTGATTTTGGACTTCCAGTGTGGGCCATGGAGTGAGTGGTCACATACAGGGCAGCTCCTGCTCAAAGTCACAGAAAAGAGCTAATTTTAACCAATAATGGGTGGAATTTGATTCAGCTTCCAGTGGGGGAAGAGAGCGGTCGCAGGTAGAAGAGCTCCTGAGGGGGGGAACACAGTTGTGTCCCGTTCCCACGGAAAACTGGCACCTAAGTGCGCAAACGTGTCTGACTGAGCCCCCGCACAGCAAGAGAGTGCGGAAGAAGAGGAGCGACCCGGACTCCAAAACGGAGCAAAGTCGGAGACCTGGGCACTCCGGAGCAGAGCGAGCGACAAAGAGAGAACCCCCCGGGGAGAAGGAGAAGAGGCCGCAAGGGACCGGACCGGTAAGCTGTGGCCCGGGGGAGGAAAGGTGTGCGAGAGGAACATAGAATATAGAACATAGAAAATACAGCACAGAACAGGCCCTTCGGCCCACGATGTTGTGCCGAACCTTTGTCCTAGATTAATCATAGATTATCATTGAATTTACAGTGCAGAAGGAGGCCCTTTGAGTCTGCACCGGCTCTTGGAAAGAGCACCCTACCCAAACTCAACACCTTCACCCAACACCAAAGGCAATTTGGACATTAAGGGCAATTTATCATTGGCCAATTCACCTAACCTGCACATCTTTGGACTGTGGGAGGAAACCGGAGCACCCGGAGGAAACCCACGCAGACACGGGGAGGACGTGCAGACTCCGCACAGACAATGACCCAAGCTCGAATCGAACCTGGGACCATGGATCTGTGAAGCAATTGTGCTATCCACAATGCTACCGTGCTGCCCTTAAGAACAAATAAATCTACACTATATCATTTAACCGTAATCCATGTACCTATCCAATAGCTGCTTGAAGGTCCCTAATGTTTCCGACTCAACTACTTCCACAGGCAGTGCATTCCATGCCCCCACTACTCTCTGGGTAAAGAACCTACCTCTGATATCCCTCCTATATCTTCCACCTTTCACCTTAAATTTATGTCCCCTTGTAATGGTTTGTTCCACCCGGGGAAAAAGTCTCTGACTGTCTACTCTATCAATTCCCCTGATCATCTTATAAACCTCTATCAAGTCGCCCCTCATCCTTCTCCGTTCTAATGAGAAAAGGCCTAGCACCCTCAACCTTTCCTCGTAAGACCTACTCTCCATTCCAGGCAACATCCTGGTAAATCTTCTTTGCACCTTTTCCAAAGCTTCCACATCCTTCCTAAAATGAGGCGACCAGAACTGTACACAGTACTCCAAATGTGGCCTTACCAAAGTTTTGTACAGCTGCATCATCACCTCACGGCTCTTAAATTCAATCCCTCTGTTAATGAACGCGAGCACACCATAGGCCTTCTTCACAGCTCTATCCACTTGAGTGGCAACTTTCAAAGATGTATGAACATAGACCCCAAGATCTCTCTGCTCCTCCACATTGCCAAGAACTCTACCGTTAACCCTGTATTCCGCATTCATATTTGTCCTTCCAAAATGGACAACCTCACACTTTTCAGGGTTAAACTCCATCTGCCACTTCTCAGCCCAGCTCTGCATCCTATCTATGTCTCTTTGCAGCCGACAACAGCCCTCCTTACTATCCACAACTCCACCAATCTTCGTATCGTCTGCAAATTTACTGACCCACCCTTCAACACCCTCATCCAAGTCATTAATGAAAATCACAAACAGCAGAGGACCCAGAACTGATCCCTGCGGTACGCCACTGGTAACTGGGATCCAGGCTGAATATTTGCCATCCACCACCACTCTCTGACTTCTATCGGTTAGCCAGTTCGTTATCCAACTGGCCAAATTTCCCACTATCCCATGTCTCCTTACTTTCTGCATAAGCCTACCATGGGGAACTTTATCAAATGCCTTACTAAAATCCATGTACACTACATCCACTGCTTTACCTTCATCCACATGCTTGGTCACCTCCTCAAAGAATTCAATAAGATTTGTAAGGCAAGACCTACCCCTCACAAATCCGTGCTGACTATCCCTAATCAAGCAGTGTCTTTCCAGATGCTCAGAAATCCTATCCTTCAGTACCCTTTCCATTACTTTGCCTACCACCGAAGTAAGACTAACTGGCCTGTAATTCCCAGGGTTATCCCTAGTCCCTTTTTTGAACAGGGGCACGACATTCGCCACTCTCCAATCCCCTGGTACCACCCCTGTTGACAGTGAGGACGAAAAGATCATTGCCAACGGCTCTGCAATTTCATCTCTTGCTTCCCATAGAATCCTTGGATATATCCCGTCAGGCCCGGGGGACTTGTCTATCCTCAAGTTTTTCAAAATGCCCAACACATCTTCCTTCCTAACAAGTATTTCCTCGAGCTTACCAATCTGTTTCACACTGTCCTCTCCAACAATATCGCCCCTCTCATTTGTAAATACAGAAGAAAAGTACTCGTTCAAGACCTCTCCTATCTCTTCAGACTCAATACACAATCTCCCGCTACTGTCCTTGATCGGACCTACCCTCGCTCTAGTCATTCTCATATTTCTCACATATGTGTAAAAGGCCGTGGGGTTTTCCTTGATCCTACCCGCCAAAGATTGTTCATGCCCTCTCTTAGCTCTCCTAATCCCTTTCTTCAGTTCCCTCCTGGCTATCTTGTATCCCTCCAATGCCCTGTCTGAACCTTGTTTCCTCAGCCTTACATAAGTCACCTTTTTCCTCTTAACAAGACATTCAACCTCTCGTCAACCATGGTTCCCTCACTCGACCATCTCTTCCCTGCCTGACAGGGACATACATATCAAGGACACGTAGCACCTGTTCCTTGAACAAGTTCCACATTTCACTTGTGTCCTTCCCTGACAGCCTATGTTCCCAACTTATGCACTTCAATTCTTGTCTGACAACATCATATTTACCCTTCCCCCAATTGTAAACCTTGCCCTGTTGCACGTACCTATCCCTCTCCATTACTAAAGTGAAAGTCACAGAATTGTGGTCACTATCTCCAAAATGCTCCCCCACTAACAAATCTATCACTTGCCCTGGCTCATTACCCAGTACTAAATCCAATATTGCCCCTCCTCTGGTCGGACAATCTACATACTGTTATAGAAAAGCTTCCTGGACACACTGCACAAACACCACCCCATCCAAACTATTTGATCTAAAGAGTTTCCACTCAATATTTGGGAAGTTAAAGTCGCCCATGACTACTACCCTATGACTTCTGCACCTTTCCAAAATCTGTTTCCCAATCTGTTCCTCCACATCTCTGCTACTATTGGGGGGCCTATAGAAAACTCCTATCAAGGTGACTGCTCCTTTCCTATTTCTGACTTCAACCCATACTACCTCAGTAGGCTGATACTCCTCGAACTGCCTTTCTGCAGCTGTTATACTATCTCTAATTAATAATGCCACCCCCCCACCTCTTTTACCACCCTCCCTAATCTTATTGAAACATCTATAACCAGGGACCTCCAACAACCATTTCTGCCCCTCTTCTATCCAAGTTTCCGTGATGGCCACCACATCGTAGTCCCAAGTACCGATCCATGCCTTAAGTTCACCCACCTTATTCCTGATGCTTCTTGCGTTGAAGTATACACACTTCAACCCCTCTCCGTGCCTGCAAGTACTCTCCTTTGTCAGTGTTCCCTTCCCCACTGCCTCATTACACGCTTTGGCGTCCTGAATATCGGCTACCTTAGTTGCTGGACTACAAATCCGGTTCCCATTCCCCTGCCAAATTAGTTTAAACCCTCCCGAAGAGTACTAGAAAACCTCCCTCCCAGGATATTGGTGCCCCTCTGGTTCAGATGCAACCCGTCCTGCTTGTACAGGTCCCACCTTCCCCAGAATGCACTCCAATTATCCAAATACCTGAAGCCCTCCCTCCTACACCATTCCTGCAGCCACGTGTTCAACTGTACTCTCTCCCTATTCCTAGCCTCGCTATCACATGGCACCGGCAACAAACCAGAGATGACAACTCTGTCTGTCCTGGCTTTTAACTTCCAGCCTAACTCCCTAAACTTGTTTATTACCTCCACACCCCTTTTCCTACCTATGCCGTTGGTACCAATGTGCACCACGACTTCTGGCTGCTCACCCTCCCCCTTAAGGATCCTGAAGACACGATCCGAGACATCCCTGGCCCTGGCACCCGGGAGGCAACATACCTTCCGGGAGTCTCGCTCGCGACCACAGAATCTCCTATCTATTCCCCTAACCATTGAATCTCCTACAACTATTGCTTTTCTATTCTCCCCCCTTCCCTTCTGAGCCCCAGAGCCAGACTCAGTGCCAGAGACCTGGCCGCTAGGGCCTTCCCCCGGTAGGTCATCCCCCCCAACAGCATCCAAAACGGTATACTTGTTTTGAAGGGGAACGGCCACGAGGGATCCCTGCACTTTCTGCCTGTTTGTTTTTTTCCCCCTGACTGTAACCCAGCTATTCTTGTCCTGTACCTTGGGTGTGGTTACCTCCTTGTAACTCTTCTCAATCACCCCCTCTGCCTCCCGGATGATCCGAAGTTCATCCAGCTTCAGCTCCAGTTCCCTAACACGGTCTTTGAGGAGCTGAAGTTGGGTGCACTTCCCGCAGGTATAGTCAGCGGGGACACCGGTGGTATCCCTCACCACCCACATCCTACAGGAGGAGCATGTAACTGGCCTAGCCTCCATCCCCTCTTACCTGACAGAATATAACTGCCCTGTGGACTAACTAGATCTCCGCCCTCCGACCCTGCTCCCAGTCAGCTACACTTTCTGTAAACTCCTGGCTCTCTTCGCACTCTTTGCGGAAATGTCGGAAACAAAATGAAAGGAGCGCCTTACTCCCTCCTCACCTAACTCCCTCGGTCACCAAACTCTCACTATCGCACTCAAATGCACCAAATTCAGCACTCCCTCGGTCACCAAACTCTCACTATCGCACTCAAATGCACCAAATTCAGCACTCCCTCGGTCACCAAACTCTCACTATCGCACTCAAATGCACCAAATTCAGCACTCCCTCGGTCACCAAACTCTCACTATCGCACTCAAATGCACCAAATTCAGCACTCAGTGCAAACAAAGTCTGCACTGTCGGGGATCACTTTTATACTGTGAATCTAGCCTCTGAAAACCTGGCCTAATCCAATTAACTAATTAACAAGCTCCAGCTGCAAGTGCCTACAAGTAGAAGCCGGTTTAAAGCTTATTGAAAATTCACCTTCTTCTAAACCAAACAGCAACTTTTAAGTTAATTAACTAAATAAAAGAAAGACTAAACTTTAGATAAAAATGAAGCCTTATACTCCCTCGGTCACCAAACTCTCACTATCGCACTCAAATGCACCAAATTCAGCACTCAGGAGCCAGGGGCCGGTGAGCTGGAAGCGGCCGGAGAGAGTAGAGCCCCCCCGAACGGAGCTAGCGCATCGGAGCGCGGGCCTGCGAGCCGGCCCGGCTGAGCGCCCACCCCCCCGCACAGCAGAAGGTGGGCGGCCGAGGAGAAGCCCCCCCCCCTCACGCAGCAGCAGTTCACGGAGCAACAACGCGGGGCAGCGAAACGCGGGGCAGGAGGAGCGGCGTCCCGAGCCAAAGCAAGGACCGAGCCAGCAATGAGGTCCGACCCTGCCTGTTAAAGAGATAGAAAATTACCTCTCTCATTCCACGTTTTAAAAAAAAAACACTTACCTGAAAAGAGTCTTTTTCGAAGGAAGGGGGGGATAAAAAAGGAAGGGGGGGAAAAAAGAGGGGGAAGGGGGGAAAAGAAAAGGGGGGAAAAAAGAGGGGGAAGGGGGGAAAAGAAAAGGGGGGGAAAAATGCCAGAAGGGAGCCAAAGCAGAGGGAGAAAGGGCACCAAAAGCATACGGGGCAATACGCGGGCCCGCTCAGACGAGCTAATCGCCGCACGAAACAGCGGAATGGAAGCCTCGCCGCAACTAAAAGAACTGGGCGGACAGGAGCACTTTTCCCCTGGGCCAGAGGGGAACTGGAAGGCAGCCTTTGCCGAGGCGCTGAGGGAACACCAGCAGGAAAGCAAGGCAGGGACCAAAGTAGACATAGAGGCCGCAGTACAGACAGCAATGGCCAAGGCCCTGGCGGAGGTGCAGCTCGCCCTGGGCAGAGCAGAGAAGAAACTGGAAGCCCAGGAGGAGAAACTGGAAACCCAAGAGGTGAGCATTAAGGAGCTGGAAAAAGCCGCGACTGACATGAGCGACCGGATCACGGCCCTGGAAAAAGAGGTGGCGAGACTGGGCACAACGCAGGGGAGCCTGAAGGGCAGGGTGGACGACCAGGAAAGCCGCTCAAGACGACAAAATTTCAGGATAGTGGGCCTACCAGAGAGGATCGAGGGTAGAAACCCCACATCCTACGTGGCCGAGATGCAGGGCAACTTAGTGGGGAGGGAAACTTTCCCCAACCCACCAGAAATGGATAGAACGCACCGGTTGCTGCGCCCGAAGCCCGAGGCAACGCCAGGTCCCCCCGCCCCCACTCCCACCATGGCGAGCGCACCCTGAACAAAAAGCAAACCGCTACCCAACGAACCGCCGCAGGTGGGAATCCAGGCCCCAGCACAAGGGTATGAGAGTAGCGGAGAAGGGAGAGCAAACGAGGGGAGTGCAGGGTAGGACGGGGGAAGAGCGGGCAGAAAAATGCAGAGGCTGGGCAGGGGAGAAGTGAGACAGTAACTCCCGAGAGGGGGATCACCGCACTAGCAAGAAAGCTAGCACCGGGGACATGCAAAAAAGCAAGGCCGCAGCGCACCCCCAACGGGGGGAGATGGCGCCAGGCAGAGGGGGGGGACCACTTAACAGAGGCAGGAGAGCAAACGGGGATTGGAGCAGGGGAAAGAAGGACAAAGGAGGGATAAACGGGAGAGGGGGAGAAAGGGGGAGGAAAGAGAGGGCCCGGGGGGGGGCACAGGAAGAGAGGGAACGATGGGGGGGGGGGGGGGGCGTGGAACACAGGGACGGAGAGACAAACAAGGCTAGAAAAGGAACAGCAATAGGGCTACAAAGTGCCACAACCAAGGACTCGGAACAAGGAATCGCTGCAAGCATCCACCCAGTACGGCCTCTGGGCGAAGGGAGACCCCAGATTGCAGGGGCTACCTGCGTGGTGGTCGCACAGAGGGCGGCCATGCCGGGGTTCCCCTGGACGAAGGGAAACCCCGGAGCGCAGGGGCCCGACCGCATGGAGAGAGCAGTGACAGCGGCCATCCTGGGCGGCCCCCTAACAAGGGGGAACCCTTGAGGGCAGGGGCGCGTCCACCAGGTGAATATGGTTAATCCCACAGGAGCGAGGGGACTGAAGCCCTCCACCAGAATAGTCACCTGGAACGTAATGGGACTCAACGGCCCAGTGAAAAGATCTAGAGTCCTCAACCACCTAAGAAACATGAAGGCAGACATAATCTTCCTTCAAGAGACGCACCTGAGTGAGCAGGACCGACTGCGGGTAAGAAAGGGCTGGGTGGGACAGACCTACCATTCCTGTTACGGGATGAGGGCCAAGGGGGTGGCAATACTGATCAGCAAATGGACGATGTTTACGGCGACAAAGACGGTTACGGACCCAGGGGGATGGTACGTCATGGTTAGCGGGACCCTGGATGGGGCACCGGTAGTACTAGTTAACGTGTACGCGCCCAACTGGGACGACACAAGCTTCATCAAGAAGACCATGGCAGAAATCCCTGACATAGCGACGCATCGGCTAATCATGGTGGGGACTTCAACTGTGTACAGGACCCAACGACTGACAGATCGAACTCCAAGATGGGGAAAACTTCAAACATGGCAAGGGAACTCGGTCACTTTATGGAACAGGTGGGAGCGGTGGACCCCTGGAGGTTCACCCACCCAGGGGAGAATGAGTTTTCCTTCTTCTCCCCAGTACACAACGTATACACCAGAATTGATTTCTTTGTGGTGGGAGAAACGGTGCTTCCGGGGACATTCAAAGTGGAATACTCCGCAATTGTGATATCAGACCACGCTCCACACTACATGGACGTGAGGCTGGAAACGGGCAGGGCCCAACGCCCAACATGGAGGTTGGACGTTGCCCTACTAGCTGACAAGGCCTGCAACGAAAAGATATCGTGGGCCATAGCAGAATACACGGAGAACAATCAGAACTGGGAGGTCTCGCCCTCCACGTTCTGGGAAGCGCTAAAGGCTGTACTAAGAGGGGAAATCATCGTTTACAAAGCGCAAAGAGATGGGGAGGAAAGGGCGGCCAGGCAGCAGCTGGTCGACTCCATACTGGAGGTAGACCTCAAATACTCCGAGGCCCCGACTGTGGAGCTCCCGGTGGAGAGGAAAGAGTTGCAAAGGAACCTTGATCTGCTCTCCACAAGGAAAGCAGTGCTTCAACTCCGCCCAGCACGTAGGACCCTATACGAACATGGAGACAAAGCCAGCCAGCTGCTGGCACACCAGCTGAGAAAGCAGGCAGCCACCAGAGAAATTGCACAAATCAAGGATACTAGAGGCGCATTACAAACAGAGCCAGAAAAGATCAACAAGGCATTCAGAGCCTTTTACCCAAGAGCTGTACACCTCAGAGCCCCCAATAGGGGAGGCCGGGATGAAACGGTTCCTTGATGGACTGGACATACCAGTCGTGGGAGAGGGCAGAAAACGGGGCCTGGAAGCACCACTAGCACTGGGAGAGATCATGGACAGCATAAGCTCCGTGCAGGTGGGGAAGGCACCGGGACCGGATGGATTCCCGGCAGACTTCTACAAAATATTTGCGACAGCCCCACACCTGCGGGTGATGTTCACAGACTCGCTGGCCAAGGGCACACTGCCACCCATGCTAGCACAGGCCTCAATCTCGCTGATACCTAAGAAAGATAAAGACCCAACGGAATGTGGGTCATACAGACCCATCTCACTGCTGAACGCAGATGCCAAAATACTGGCCAAGATTCTAGCCAAAAGGCTAGAAGATTGCGTGCCAGCGGTGGTCGCAGAAGACCAGACGGGCTTTGTCAAAGGTAGACAGCTTATCTCCAACATCAGGCGCCTGCTGAACTTGATAATGACCCCCTCTGGGGTGAGAACACCAGAGGTGATCGTCTCCCTAGACGCAGAGAAGGCCTTCGACAGAGTCGAATGGAAATACCTCATTGAGGTACTGGAACGGTTCGGGCTTGGAACAGGATTCATCTCCTGGGTAAAACTCCTATACAACGCTCCCATGGCGAGCGTACGGGCAAACAACACCAACTCCCAACCAGACAAGGATGCCCACTGTCCCCGCTGCTGTTCGCCCTAGCGATCGAGTCACTAGCAATTGCGCTCAGAGCGGCAAAAGGCTAGAGGGGGATCCAAAAGGGCGGCAGAGAGCACAGAGTCTCACTCTATGCAGATGACCTGCTCCTCTACATCTCGGACCCACAAAGCAGCATGGACGGAATCATCACGCTCCTGAAAGAGTTTGGCGCCTACTCGCGCTACAAACTCAACATGAGCAAAAGCGAGATCTTCCCGGTACACCCACAAGTAGGTGGGGCAGCACTAACGGTACTGCCGTTTAAACAAGCCCGACATAAATTCCGCTACCTGGGGATCCAAATAGCCCATGACTGGAAAGGGATCCACAAATGGGACCTCATCAGTCTGACAGAGGAAGTAAAAAAGGACCTGCAAAGATGGAACACACTCCCACTCTCCCTCGCGGGGAAAGTCCAGACGATCAAAATGAACGTGCTGTCCAGGAACCTCTTCCTATTCAGATCCATCCCGATCTACATCCCCAAGGCCTTTCTCAAAGCATTAGACAAACTAATCATGGCATTCGTATGGGGGGGGGGAGAATGCTAGGATCCCAAAGAAGATCTTACAAAAAAAAAAAATGAAGGGGAGGGCTAGCCCTCCCAAACCTACAATTCTACCACTGGGCGGCGACGACCGAGCGAATAAGGGGATGGACCAAGGAGCCAGAAGCCGAGTGGGTGCGCGCGGAAGAGGCCTCCTGTAAGGGGACCTCCCTCCGGGCCCTCGCCATGGTTGCACTCCCATCCCCACCCAAAAAATACTCCAGCAGCCCGGTGGTGATAAAGAACAAAACAAAGAACAAAGAAATGTACAGCACAGGAACAGGCCCTTCGGCCCTCCAAGCCCGTGCCGACCATACTGCCCGACTAAACTACAATCTTCTACACTTCCTGGGTCCGTATCCTTCTATTCCCATCCTATTCATATATTTGTCAAGATGCCCCTTAAATGTCCCTATCGTCCCTGCTTCCACTACCTCCTCCGGTAGCGAGTTCCAGGCACCCACTACCCTCTGCGTAAAAAACTTGCCTCGTACATCTACTCTAAACTTTGCCCCTCTCACCTTAAACCTATGTCCCCTAGTAATTGACCCCTCTACCCTGGGGAAAAGCCTCTGACTATCCACTCTGTCTATGCCCCTCATAATTTTGTATACCTCTATCAGGTCGCCCCTCAACCTCCTTCGTTCCAGTGAGAACAAACCGAGTTTATTCAATCGCTCCTCATAGCTTATGCCCTCCATACCAGGCAACATTCTGGTAAATCTCTTCTGCACCCTCTCTAAAGCCTCCACATCCTTCTGGTAGTGTGGCGACCAGAATTGAACACTATACTCCAAGTGTGGCCTAACTAAGGTTCTATACAGCTGCAACATGACTTGCCAATTCTTATACTCAATGCCCCGGCCAATGAAGGCAAGCATGCCGTATGCCTTCTTGACTACCTTCTCCACCTGTGTTGCCCCTTTCAATGACCTGTGGACCTGTACTCCTAGATCTCTTTGACTTTCAATACTCTTGAGGGTTCTACCAGTCACTGTATATTCCCTACCTGCATTAGCCCTTCCAAAATGCATTACCTCACATTTGTCCGGATTAAACTCCATCTGCCATCTCTCCGCCCAAGTCTCCAGACAATCTAAATCCTGCTGTATCCTCAGACAGTCCTCATCGCTATCCGCAATTCCACCAACCTTTGTGTCGTCTGCAAACTTACTAATCAGACCAGTTACATTTTCCTCCAAATCATTTATATATATTACAAAGAGCAAAGGTCCCAGCACTGATCCCTGTGGAACACCACTGGTCACAGCCCTCCAATGAGAAAAGCATCCCTCCATTGCTACCCTCTGCCTTCTATGGCCTAGCCAGTTCTGTATCCACCTTGCCAGTTCACCCCTGATCCCGTGTGACTTCACCTTTTGTACTAGTCTACCATGAGGGACCTTGTCAAAGGCCTTACTGAAGTCCATATAGACAACATCTACTGCCCTACCTGCATCAATCACCTTAGTGACCTCCTCGAAAAACTCTATCAAGTTAGTGAGACACGACCTTCCCTTCACAAAACCGTGCTGCCTCTCACTAATACGTCCATTTGCTTCCAAATGGGAGTAGATCCTGTCTCGAAGAATTCTCTCCAGTAATTTCCCTACCACTGAAGTAAGGCTCACCGGCCTGTAGTTCCCGGGATTATCCTTGCTACCCTTCTTAAACAGAGGAACAACATTGGCTATTCTCCAGTCCTCCGGGACATCCCCTGAAGACAGCGAGGATCCAAAGATTTCTGTCAAGGCCTCAGCAATTTCCTCTCCAGCCTCCTTCAGTATTCTGGGGTAGATCCCATCCGGCCCTGGGGACTTATCTACCTTAATATTTTTTAAGACACCCAACACCTCGTCTTTTTGGATGACAATGTGACCCAGGCTATCTACACCCCCTTCTCCAGACTCAACATCTACCAATTCCTTCTCTTTGGTGAATACTGATGCAAAGTATTCATTTAGTACCTCGCCCATTTCCTCTGGCTCCACACATAGATTCCCTTGCCTATCCTTCAGTGGGCCAACCCTTTCCCTGGCTACCCTCTTGCTTTTTATGTACGTGTAAAAAGCCTTGGGATTTTCCTTAACCCTATTTGCCAATGACTTTTCATGACCCCTTCTAGCCCTCCTGACTCCTTGCTTAAGTTCCTTCCTACTTTCCTTATATGCCACACAGGCTTTGTCTGTTCCCAGCCTTTTAGCCCTGACAAATGCCTCCTTTTTCTTTTTGACGAGGCCTACAATATCACTCGTCATCCAAGGTTCCCGAAAATTGCCGTATTTATCTTTCTTCCTCACAGGAACATGCCTGTCCTGTATTCCTTTCAACTGACACTTGAAAGCCTCCCACATGTCAGATGTTGATTTGCCCTCAAACATCCGCCCCCAATCTATGTTCTTCAGTTCCCGCCTAATATTGTTATAATTAGCCTTCCCCCAATTTAGCACATTCATCCTCGGACCACTCTTATCCTTGTCCACCAGTACTTTAAAACTTACTGAATTATGGTCACTGTTACCGAAATGCTCCCCTACTGAAACATCTACCACCTGGCCGGGCTCATTCCCCAATACCAGGTCCAGTACCGCCCCTTCCCTAGTTGGACTGTTTACATATTGTTTTAAGAAGCCCTCCTGGATGCTCCTTACAAACTCCGCCCCGTCTAAGCCCCTGGCACTAAGTGAGTCCCAGTCAATATTGGGGAAGTTGAAGTCTCCCATCACCACAACCCTGTTGTTTTTACTCTTTTCCAAAATCTGTCTACCTATCTGCTCCTCCATCTCCCGCTGGCTGTTGGGAGGCCTGTAGTATACCCCCAACATTGTGACTGCACCCTTCTTATTCCTGATTTCTACCCATATAGCCTCACTGCCCTCGGAGGTGTCCTCTCGCAGTATAGCTGTGATATTCTCCCGAACAAGTAGCGCAACTCCGCCTCCCCTTTTACATCCCCCTCTATCCCGCCTGAAACATCTAAATCCTGGAACGTTTAGCTGCCAATCCTGCCCTTCCCTCAACCAGGTCTCTGTAATGGCAACAACATCATAGTTCCAAGTAGTAATCCAAGCTCTAAGTTCATCTGCCTTACCCGTAATGCTCCTTGCATTAAAACATATGCACTTCAGGCCACCAGACCCGCTGTGTTCAGCAACTTCTCCCCGTCTGCTCTGCCTCAGAGCCACACTGTCCCTATTCCCTAGTTCTCCCTCAATGCTCTCACCTTCTGACCTATTGCTCCCGTGCCCACCCCCCTGCCATACTAGTTTAAACCCTCCCGTGTGACACTAGCAAACCTCGCGGCCAGGATATTTATGCCTCTCCGGTTTAGATGCAACCCGTCCATCTTATACAGGTCACACCTGCCCCGGAAGAGCTCCCAGTGGTCCAGATAACGGAAACCCTCCCTCCTACACCAGCTGTTTAGCCACGTGTTTGTCTGCTCTATCTTCCTATTTCTAGCCTCACTGGCACGTGGCACAGGGAGTAATCCCGAGATTACAACCCTCGAGGTCCTGTCTTTTAACTTTCTGCCTAGCTCCCTGAACTCCTGCTGCAGGACCTCATGCCCCTTCCTGCCTATGTCGTTAGTACCAATATGTACAACGACCTCTGCCTGTTTGCCCTCCCCCTTCAGGATTCCCTCTACCCGTTCGGAGACATCCTGGACCCTGGCACCAGGGAGGCAACATACCATCCTGGAGTCTCTTTCACGTCCACAGAAGCGCCTATCTGTGCCCCTGACTATAGAGTCCCCTATTACTATTACTCTTCTGCGCTTTGACCCTCCCTTCTGAACATCAGAGCCAGCCGTGGTGCCACTGCTCTGGCTGCTGCTGTTTTCCCCTGATAGGCTATCCCCCCGACAGTATCCAAAGGGGTATATCTGTTCGAGAGGGGGACAACCACAGGGGATTCCTGCACTGACTGCCTGCCCTTTCTGGTGGTCACCCATTTCTCTGCCTGCACCTTGGGTGTGACCACATTTACATAACTGCGATCTATGACGCTTTCCGCCACCTGCATGCTCCTAAGTGCATCCAATTGCTGCTCCAACCGAACCATGCGGTCTGTGAGGAGCTGCAGTTGGGTGCACTTTCTGCAGATGAAGCCATCCGGGACGCTGGGAGCCTCCCGGACCTGCCACATCTCACAGTCAGAGCACAGCACCCCTCTAACTGACATTGCGTCAATTAATTAAAATTACAATTTGTCTTTTTTTTTTTAATACTTTTTTTTTTAAATTGCAAAGTTACTGTCAACTATCTGTTTCCTAGCACTAGATTTCTAATAGAAATGCGATAGCTAACTATAATATTCTCCGATCTCTGGCTTAGATATCCTCTAAATTATAATTAAGTTATTATGTTTAATTAGTTCCCAAATACTCAAATTTTTTTTATTTTTTAAATTTAGGCCACCCTCCAGTCCTGGAACCAACTACGGCAGCAATTTGGCCTGACCAAAATGTCGGACAAAGTTCCCATCTGCAACAACCATAGGTTCACACCAGCACTGACCGACGCCACCTTCAAAAGGTGGAGACAGGACGGGGGGACACTGAGTCAGGGACCTATACAAGGCCGGCAGGATTGCAACACTGGACGAACTAACAGAGAAATTCCAGCTAGCCAGGCGGAACGAGCAACCTGCAACTCAAAAGCTTCCTACGAAAGGAGACAAGGACTTACGCATAACCGCCATGACAGACATTACTGGAAGAGTTACTGGACGCAAGCATATTAGAGAAAGGAAACTGTAGCGACATGTATAACCGACTGGTAGAAGGGGCCGACACCGTACTGGACGCAACAAGAATGAAATGGGAGGAAGACCTGGGGATTGAAATAGGGTGGGGACTCTGGAGCGAAGCACTGCATAGGGTCAACACCACCGCCACGTGCGCAAGGCTCAGCCTGACGCAAATAAAAGTGGTACATAGAGCCCACTTCACAAGAATTCGTATGAGTAGGTTCTTCCCGGAGGTGGAGGATAGATGTGAACAGTGCCAAGGAGGCCCGGCCAACCACGCCCACATGTTCTGGTCTTGCCCCAGACTTGTGGAGTACTAGACAGCCTTCTTCGAGGCAATGTCCAAAGTGGTGGGGGTGAGGGTGGAGCCATGCCCGAAAGCGGCGGTCTTTGGGGTTTCAGACCAGCCAGATCTATTCCTGGGGAGGAGGGCGGACGCCCTCGCCTTTGCCTCCCTGATCGCCTGCCGTAGAATCCTGTTCGGCTGGCGGTCAGCAGCACCACCGCAAGCAGCAGACTGGCTGTCCGACCTCTCGGAATCTCTCCAAATGGAGAAAATCAAATCGCCACCCGAGGGTCAGGCGGCAGCTTCCACAGAACATGGGAGCCATTCACCCAATTGTTCCGGGACCGGTTTGTGGCCAACGAACAAGCAGAAGAATAGCCAGGTAGCCAAGAACCAGGGGAAAGCAGCCAAAGCATGAGAGGGGGAGATAGACCGGGAGAAGGGCAAGGAGGAGATAGACTGGGAGAGGGACGGGGGGGGGGGGGGGGGGACAGCTCAATCTAAGAGGAAGGAAAGGTGAACCACAGGGAGGGGGGGAGGGATGAGACAGGGAACAATAGAGGAGAGCCAGGGAGGTAGGTGGGGAGGGAGGGGGGGGTGAAGCAGGGAAACGTTAACTAACTTGACATCCCCAGGAATAGAGAAAAAGGAGAATACAGTCGGAGGACGGGAGGGCCGGCTGAAGCGGTAGTGAGCACGAGACGACAACGGCAGCAAAATCCGACCGGGAGAAGCGAGGGACAACATCGGCACCAGATCCATTCGAGGATTGCCCTCCGGAATTGTCTCTCCAGCACAAACAGATGCCTACTTACATATATATATATATCATATCCTGTATACGTAACGGCAAATATACTTTGTTCTAAAATCCAATAAAAAACATTTATAAAAAAAAAAATATTGGGTGGAATTTTGATAAAAAGACGTAGGTGAATGTTGGAGGAGTAATTTCCCCCAGGAGTGGTGTGTCTGCTGGTTACCAGACCCGGCAGAAAACAGTGATATATTTGGCTGAAAAGTTGGAACAAGCTTCTGCTGCTGCAGCAACAACAAAAACCACTTAAAGCATTCAGGCAGGGGAAGGGCTGATGCAAGCTGGAAGGCTTCAACTTGACTTGATGACCTTTATAAAGCTGAATTCCAGCAGCAGAGAGAACAAATGTGGGAAGATCGCGCAAAGGCCATTGAAGAAGCGGGGCACCCTGATGCACGATCAATTGCACAAAGACTAAAGTTGGGTACAACTGTGGCTTTATTACAGTCAGATGCGTGGCCTCCTGCTGCAGCTGGCGAAATGGCAGGGCACTGGAGGTCATGCACATTTATACAGTTCTCTGTGGGCAGAGCCAGCCGGCAGGAACTACCGGCGAACCTGGAGTGCAGGTCCTACCTTACATCCCCTAATACAGTGGTTCACCACATTCACCCCGTTAAAAATGAGTCCGGCTGGGGAGGACGTGAAATTATATATTTTTAGTGCAATTATGTACAGTGGTAGGGAAAGAAAAGTCCATGTTGACGGTGCGGAGTCCGTCAAAGGTTCAGCTGGTCCGGTGCTTTGGTGCTTTGTTGGGAGCGGCATAATGGTGGCGGCGAAGTCGGTGCTGGCGGTGGTGGAGGTGGCACCGATGGCGGTGGTGGCGGTGCTGATGCTGGCCAATCATCGGGGAACTCCGGGAGCGTGTCGCAGTCCTCTTCGTCCTCTTGTGCGGAAAAGGGGAGGGGGGGATGGTCTGGTGGGGTCAATATTAGCGGCGCGGTGGGAGGCGAGGGGGGGGGGCACATTGGTGGGGGTGTGTGTTGGGGTGGAACCTGATGGTGCCAGGTCGCTGAGTGAGACAGTATCTTGGCAGCCGTCAGGGAACTCAACGTAGGCATATCGAGGGTTGGCATGTAGCAGGTGAACCCTGTCCACCAACGGGTCCGTCTTGTGGAGTCGGATGTGCCTACGGAGAAGGACCGGTCCTGGGGCAGCGAGCCAAGTCGGGAGCGACACCCCGGATGTGGACTTCCTGGGGAAGGTAAAAACACGTTCATGGGGTGTGTTATTAGTGGCGGTGCACAATAGTGGCCGGATGGAGTGTAGAACGTCAGGGAGGACCTCCTGCCAGCGAGATGCTGGGAGGTTCCTGGACCGTAGGGCCAGCTGGACGGCCCTCAAAACTGTCCCATTCTCCCGTTCGACTTGCCTGTTTCCCCGGGGGTTGTAGCTGGCGTCCTGCTGGAGGCTATACCTCTGCTGAGCAGGAACTGACACAGCTCATCGCTCATGAATGACGATTCCCTGTCACTGTGGATGTAGGCGGGGAAATCGAACAGAGTGAAGATGGTGCTGAGGGCCTTGATGACGGTGGGCGAAGGGGAATCTGGAGTACTCATCGACCACACTGAGAATGTACGTGTTTCGGTCGGTGGAGGGGAGGGGCCCTTTGAAATCCGCGCTGAGGCGTTCAAAAGGGCGGGAAGCCTTCACCAGGCGCGCGCGGTCTGGCCGGTAGAAGTGCGGCTTGCACTCGGCACAGACCTGGCAGTCCCTGGTGACTGTCCTTACTTCCTCGATGGAGTAGGGCAGATTGCGAGCTTTGACCAGATGGTACAATCGAGTGACCCCCCCGGGTGACAAAGTCTGTCGTGTAGGGCCCGGAGTTGGTCCTTTGTGCGCTGGCACATGTACCTCGGGAGAGGGCGTCTGGGGGCTCGTTGAGTTTACCGGGGCGATACAAGATCTCGTAATTATAGGTGGAGAGCTCGATTCTCCACCGCAAGATTTTATCATTTTTGATCTTGCCCCGCTGTGTGTTATTGAACATGAAGGCTACCGACCGTTGGTCCGTAAGCAGAGTGAATCTCTTACCGGCCAGGTAATGCCTCCAATGCCGTACAGCTTCAACGATAGCTTGGGCCTCCTTTTCAACGGATGAGTGTCGAATTTCAGAGGCATGAAGTTCCCCAGGAGGGGAAAAGAATGCCACGGGTCTGCCTGCCTGGTTTAGAGTGGCGGCAAGGGCGACGTCTGAAGCGTCGCTTTCTACTTGGAAAGGCAGTGACTCGTCCACTGCGCGCATCCCGGCCTTGGCGACGTCTGCTCTGATGCGGGCGAAAGCATGTTGTGCCTCCGCCGCGAGGGGGAATTGGGTGGACTGAATGAGTGTGCGGGCTTTGTCCGCATAGTTTGGGACCCACTGAGCGCAGTAGGAAAAGAACCCCAGGCAACATTTGAGGGCCTCGGGGCAGTGGGGGAGGGGAAGTTCCATGAGGGGGTGCATGCGGTCGGGTTCAGGCCCGAGAAGTCCGTTTTGGACTATATAACCGAGAGTGGCTAACCGGATCATGCTGAACACACTTCTCTTTGTTGTAGGTCAGGTTGAGAAGAGTGGCAGTGCGGAGGAATTTATCGAGGTTGGTATCATGGTCCTGCTGGTTATGGCCGCAGATGGTGACATTATCTAAGGACGGAAAGGTGGCCCGCAAACCGTACTGGTCAACCATTCGGTCCATCTCTCTTTGGAAGACCGAGAGCCCATTTGTGACACCGAAAGGGACCCTAAGGAAGTGGTAGAGGTGACCGTCCGCCTCGAAGGCAGTGTATGGCTGGTCCGACTTCCGGATGGGGAGCTGGTGGTAGGCCGATTTCAGGTCAATTGTTGAGAAGAGCCGGTACTGCGCAATCTGATTGACCATATCAGATATGCGTGGGAGGGGGTACGCGTCGAGCTGCGTGTACCGATTGATGGTCTGGCTGTAGTCCACGACCATCCTGTGTTTCTCCCCAGTTTTAACCACCACCACCACTTGGGCTCTCCAGGGGCTGTTGCTGGCCTCGATAATACCCTCCTTAGCAGCCGCTGGACTTCGGACCTGATGAAGGTCTTGTCCTGGGTGCTGTACCGTCTGCTCCTGGTGGCAACAGGCTTGCAATCCGCAGTTAGATTGGCAAAAAGGGAGGGGGGATCGACCTTGAGGGTCGCGAGGCCGCAAACGGTAAGGTAGGGTAAGGGCCCGCCGAATTTGAGGGTGAGACTCTGGAGGTTGCACTGGATGTCCAGGCCCAACAGGAGTGCAGCGCAGAGATTAGGAAGGACATAGCGGTGGAAGTTACTAAATTCTACGCCCTGGACCATGAGGGACTGTACAAAAGCCTCGGATCGGGACGGAGTGGGATCCAGAGGCTAGGGAGATCCTTTGATTGGCAGGATGGACCGCGAGGGAGCAGCGCCTTACCGTATCTGGGTGTACAAAGCTTTCGGTGCTCCCGGAGTCCAGCAGGCACGAGGTCGCGTGGCTGTTGATTTTAACCGTCGTCAACACGGTGGCCAGGTTGTGCGGGCGAGATTGGTCCAGCGTCATCGAAGCGAGCTGCGGGTAACCATCGGATGCTTCGGGTGGCGAACGTGTGCGGTTCCGATGTCAGGATGTCCGGAGACTCTGTGGGGGTCAAGGTGACGGCGCCCATGGTGTGCACATTGTGGGGTCGGGACAAGATGGCGGCGCCCATGGTGCGCACATTGCGGGGTTGGAACAAGATGACGGCGCCTATGGGGCGCACGTGGCCGAAGGGGGACAAGATGGCGGCGCCCATTGGTCGCACATGGACCCAGGAGGAGAGGATGGCGGCTCCCATTGTGCGCCTGGCGTGGGGGAGGGGTCGATAGCAGGCACACGGCCGCGAAGTGGCCCTTTTTACTGCAGGCTTTACAAACTGCAGTGCAGACCGGGCAGTGTTGGCGGGGGTGCTTCTGCTGACTGCAGAAGTAGCAGCGGGGACCCCGAGGTGCGTGGATCGGCGTGCGGCGCAGGCGTATTGGGAGGGCAGGGCCCCGGCTGAGGAGGTCGTCGACGGGGTCCAGGAGGGGTAGGAAGGAGTAGAAGGGTGGGCAGCGCGGCGGGAGGGGTACGATTGTACGTTACGGGATGCGACCGTCATGGAGAGCGCCAAGGTTTTCGTCTCGGCCAGTTCGAGCAGGGCCCCTTCCAGTAATCATTCTTGGATGCGGTCCGACGCAATCCCCATCGCGAAGGCATCGCGCATGAGGAGATTCGCGTGTTCGGCGGCTGTAACGGCCTGACAGTCACAGTCCCGGATGAGTGGAATTAGGGCCCGCCAGAAGTCTTCGATGGACTCACCAGGTAGTTGCGAGTGTGTGGTGAGTACATGCCTGGCGAAGAGCGTGTTCGCCTTCTGCGCGTTGTGTTCCTTAAGGAGTTCCATTGCTTTTGTGTAATTCGTGGCGTCTTGGATCAACGGGAACACGCTGGAGCTCAGTCTGGAGTACAGGACATTTATCTTCTGAGCCTCCGTTAGCGCGGGGTCCGCCACATTGATGTAGGCCTCAAAACATGCTGGCCAGTGAGCAAAGTCTTTCCTGGCGTCGGGCAAGTGCGGATCCAGCTGCAGGCGATCGGGTTTAATTCGGATATCCATTCTGTGGAAAATCTGACTACTAAATTGATGCACGATCAATTGCACAAAGACTAAAGTTGGGTACAACTGTGGCTTTATTACAGTCAGATGCGTGGCCTCCTACTGCAGCTGGCGAAATGGTACACTGGAGGTCATGCATATTTATACAGTTCTCCGTGGGCGGAGCCAGCCAGCAGGACCTACCGGCAAACATGTAGTGCAGGTCCTACCTTACATCTCCTATTACAGTGGATCACCACACACCCCTAAAAAGTTTTTTGGAATGGGTGGAAAAGTGTTTGGTGGTGCTGGGGTCACAGATTCGGGAGATTGAAGGAGTGATCTCGGACTACACCGATCGTGTGGTCACTCTGGAGGCAGAGGTGGGGAGCAGAAGAATGCTTCGAGAAGGATGAACCTGCAAATAGTGGGCCTGCCTGAAGGAGTGGAAGGTGTGAATGCCACGACTTATGTCTCAAAGATGCTGGCAGGGATGGAGCCAGAAGGGGTGCCAGATAAGGTGCCTGAAGTGGACCGAGAGTATAGGTCCCTGAAGCAGAAGCCTACAGCTGGGGAGCCGCGCGGGCAGTGATGGTGAGGCTCCACAAATTTGAAGAGAAAGAAGATTCTGCGGTGGGCCATGGAGAAGCGTACCTACGACTGGAAGGGGAATAAGGTCCAAATTTATCAGGACGTTGGAGCCGAGTTGGCAAAACGACAGGCAAGCTTCAACAAGGCCAAGGCGGTTCTGTACCGGCAGCATATCAGGTTTGGGCTGCTCTACCCGGCGAAATTATGTGTGACATTTGGAGGCAGAGAGTATTATTTTGAGACCCCAGAAGCGACTGAAGACTTCATTAAGGAGCATAAACCAGGGAAGAACTGAGCGGACAATGCTTGGGAACCAGGGTGTTGGCACTTTGTAATGATTGGGAGCACTTTTGAAGTGGAGACAGTGATTGGGGAATGTTCATATTTTTTTGTGGGGGGGTTGCTGTTTACTGTTGGGATTGTAAGGGGTGGAAAGTTTATGTGGGATGGATGTTCCCGTCCCCACCCTCCTATTTTTTGAGACTGTTTGTGTTTAACATTCCTCCTTGAGCTGAGGAGTGGGGGGGAGGAAGGGAAGGTCATTGATAAGTGCCTTTGGGCAGGGGCTGCTGCACTATAAGGTTATGCTGGTGAAGGGAAGTGAGGTGGTGGAGGAGAAGGCTGAGAGGGGTGGCCGGGGGGGGGCTGCAGGGGAATGGGGGAAAGGTGGGGGTGGAGAGGTTGTTGCCACGTGGCAGGGGGTGAGAGATGGCATGGTCATGGGCAGAGAAAGGGGCCACCTTGGATGGGCTAGGTACAGGGTGGAATTAAAGGGGCAGGAGTTAAGTGGGGAAGATGACAGACGGTAGAGGAGATTGGAGGCATAAGGCTCCGGTAAGGCTGGTAACGTGAAACGTTAAAATGGGCCAGTTAAAAGATTGTGGGTGTTCGCGCACCTCAGGAGCTTAAAGCGGGGGTGGTCTTTCTGCAGGAGACGCACCTCCGCGTGAAGGACCAGGTGAGGTTAAGGAAGGGGTGCGTCGGGCAGGTTTATCACTCAGGGTTTGATTCAAAATCGAGGGGAGTGGCGATTTTAATGATCAAAAAAATGGGATTTGTGAGTGAAGGAGGTGAGGGATCCAGATGGCAGATATGGAATTGTGAGTGGGGTATTGGTAGGGGCACCGGTGCTGTTGGTAAATGTGTGTGCCCCAAATTGGGATGATGTGGATTTTTGAGGGGGTTGCTGGCAGCGATCACGGATTTGGCCACGTACCAGTTGATCATGGGAGGAAACTTTAACTGTGCCCTGAAGCCGAGGGTTAATAGTTCAAGCCCCAGGTGGTATGGTAGATCCATGGTGCTTTCAGAACACAGGGGGAAGGGAATATTCCTTCTTTTCACACGTCTATAAGGTCTATTCAAGGATTGATTACTTTGTAGTGAGTCTGGAGATTTTGGTTGGGATGGAGGGGGCAGAACATGCGGGGATAGTTATCTCGGACCATGCACTCCACTGGCTGGAGATTCGGTTTAGGTCAGAACAAGAGCAGAGGCCGGGGTGGAGGTTTGACTCGGGGTTGTAGGTGGTTGGAGGTTTTTGTGATAAGGTGCGGGTGGCGATTAAGGAGTATGTGGCGTTGAATCAGAATGGGGATCTGTCGGCGGTCATTTTTTGGGAAGTACTGAAAACAGTGGTCTGTGGGGAAATTATTTTGTTTAAGGCTCATACGGATAGGGAAAGGGAGGAGGAACATGACCGTCTTGTGAGCAAGATAGTGGAAGTGGACAGGGAATATTCGAGGGTGCACATCATGGAGGGATTAACGAAGAGGAAAAAGTTGCTGGGTCAGTTTGACAGGCTGGCAACAGGGAGGGCAGTAGGGCAACTGCGTAGGGCAAGGGGGATGCAATATGAGAATGGGGAGAAGGCGAGCTGCATGCTGGCGCACCAGCTGCGGAGGCAAGTTGCGTCCAGCGAAATATCGAAGATACGGACTGGGGCTGGGGATGTGGTGTCAGAGCCAGGGAAGATTCATTTGGGGAGTACTACCAGGGACTTTATGAGGCGGTCCCGGGAAGAGAGGAGGGGGACATAGGGATTTCTGGACAAGCTGGAATTTCCCCAGGTGGGGGAAGCAACAAGGCAGTCATTGGAAGAGCCCCTGGGCCTGAGGGAGGTGTTGGAGAGCATCGGGGTATGAAGTCGGGGAAGGCCCGTGACCCGGCGGACTTTTATAAGGAATCTGCGACGCACCTGGCACCACATTTGTTGGGGGGGTTTAATGAAGCGCTGGAGAAGGGGGAGTTGCCGGAGACGATGGCGCAGGCAGTAATCACACCAATCCCCAAAAAGGCGAAGGACTCGGTAGAATATAGGCCTACATCACTATTGAACACGGATGTGAAAGTATTGGCTAAGTTGTTGGCGGGGAGGATGGAGGATTGTGTCCACGGGATGGTGGCAGAAGATCGAACAGGTTTCGTAAGGAGCAGGCAGCTCGTGAGTAATATAAGAATGTTGACTGTAGTGATGAATCCGTCGGGGGCTCTGGTGGTGGTGTCCATGGACGCGGCTAAGGCATTTGATCGGGTGGCGTGGCGGTACTTGTTCGAGGTTTTGGGGAGGTTTGGGGCGAGATTTGTGGCATGGGTACGGTTGTTGTATGTGGCACCAAGGGTGAGGACGAATGATATCTCACAAAGCTTTGACTTACACGGGTACGAGGCAGGGGTGCCTGCTGTCACCACTGCTGTTTGTCCTGGCCATACAGCCATTGGCGATGGCTCTCGGGAGGTTGGCAGAGTGGCAAGGGATTATGAGGGGACAGAGGGAGCATTGGGTGTCGCTCGATGCCGATGACCTCTTGCTTTACGTTTTGGATCCGTTGGAGAGTTTGGAACGGATTATAGGCCTGCTGGGAGGTTTGGAGGGTTCTCAGGGTATAAGCTGAATGTAGGGAAAAGTGAGGTATTCCAGTTAATGAGCTGACACAGTGGGCTAATTTAGGGGAGATGCCATTTACAGTAGCGAGGGATAGGGTTTAGGTATTTGGGGATTCAAGTATCGAGGGAATGGACGGGGCTCCATAAGTGGAACTTAACAAAGCTGGTGGAGGAGGCTAGGGAGGATCTTAAGAGGTGTGATACTTTGCACTTAACGCTGGCGGGGAGGGTCCAAATGGTGAAAATGAATATATGAAGGTTCTTGTTTGTCTTTCAAGCTCTCCCGATCTTTATATCAAAGGCCTTTTTTCGGAAAGTGGACACGATCATTTCTGACTTGTACAGGCGGGGAAGGTGCCAAGGGTGGGGAGGGCCCTGTTACAAAGGCAGAGGCGCAAGGGGGTTTGGCGTTGCCAAACTTGCTTCATTATTACTGGGCGGCGAATGTGGACAAGTTGCTGCGGTGGAGCAAGTTGCTGCGGAGTGAGGCACTGCGTAGGATAAACGGGACCTCCTCTTGTGCAAGGATGAGCCTGATACAGTTTAAGGTGGTGCACAGGGTGCATATGACACGTGCAAGAATGAGTGGGTTCTTTCAAGGGGTAGCAGATGTGTGAGAGGTGTGGGCGGGGGCCAGCGAATCACGCGCTTTTGGGGTTGCAAAGAAATGGGAAGATTCTGGGTGGGAGTGTTCGCGGTTTTAGCCAGGATAGTGGAAGAGGAGGTGGACCCGGACCCTTTGGTGGTGATATTTGGGGTTTCAGAGAAGCCAGAGCTCATGGAGAGGAGGAAGGCCGATGTCTTGGCCTTCGCCTCTCTGATTACACAGTGGCGAATTTTGCTGGAGTGGCGGTCGGCATCGCCACCGGGGATAGGGGCTGGGTTGGGTGACCTGTACGACTTCCTGTGATTAGAGATCAAGTATGAGTTAAGGGGCTCTTCAGGGGGGGTTGAGGAAAGGTGGAGATGTTTGTGACCGTGTTTGAGGGGCTGTTCATCGCGGGGAGTGGGGGGGGGGGGGGGGGGGGGGGGGGGGGGTGAAAAGGAGGAAAAACCTGTACAGACTTTTCAGTTGATTGTTGGGAAGTATGATTCCTGGGGTGTTTAGTCGCTGTAACCTTGTTAGATACATGTTTATAAAATAATTTTTTTTTAAATCTCTGATTTTGAGGCATAGATCAGTACACCTAGTAGAAAATGTAGAAAGTACAGCACAAAACAGGCCCTTCGGCCCACGATGTTGTGCCGAACCTTTGTCCTAGATTAATCATAGATTATCATTGAATTTACAGTGCAGAAGGAGGTCATTCGGCCCTTTGAGTCTGCACCGGCTCTTGGAAAGAACACCCTACCCAAACTCAACACCTCCACCCAACACCAAGGGCAATTTGGACATTAAGGGCAATTTATCATTGGCCAATTCACCTAACCCGCACATCTTTGGACTGTGGGAGGAAACCGGAGCACCTGGAGGAAACCCAAGCAGACACGGGGAGGACGTGCCGACTCCGCACAGACAGTGACCCAAGCCAGAATCGAACCTGGGACCCTGGAGCTGTGAAGCAATTGTGCTATCCACAATGCTACCGTGCTGCCCTTGAGAACAAATAAATCTACACTATATCATTTTACCGTAATCCATGTACCTATCCAATAGCTGCTTGAAGGTCCCTAATATTTCCGACTCAACTACTTCCACAGGCAGTGCATTCCATGCCCCCACTACTCTCTGGGTAAAGAACCTACCTCTGATATCCCTCCTATATCTTCCACCTTTCACCTTAAATTTATGTCTGCTTCTTCCCTCCCCCTCCCCCACAAACGTTGAAACTGCTGCTACTAACTTTTGTGGACTGATGATTCTCCTGTTTTTGTTTTTACATGGTATATCAGTATTACTCTGTTTGCTATGCAAAATGCTACTAAAATAACCTGTTGGATGTATTGTTACTGGAATTTCAGTTGTAGGTGCATTACATTTTCATATTTGGCACACACCATAGTGCAATTACAGGAGATGACCTTCCAATTTTTTGTTGTGACTGTCAAAAGCATTTTGAGCAGAGGACCACTAAGGCAAAGGCTTATTTTTATATAACATAGAAAATGTGCAAAATATAACACTGATAAAAGATCATTAAAATTAAATGGTGCAAATGCCTCTCATATGGTGCATTCACACAAATGTAACATTAGTGTGTGTTTTTGCTTTGCACCAGCATTAACCATGCAGAATGTAAATCACATGAAAAAAACAAAACGGAGTGAGACCACCTCCGCCAGCAAATCTCACTTTTTACTGATGTCAGTTCATGCCACGATTTTGGAGTTTTAAAAAACATTAGGGACATGGGTGACACTTGCAAGACATGCACTGATTCCCTATTCTGAATTGACCATAAGGGGATGTTTCTGGGCTGTTTTCTTGAACCTCTACAGTCCATGTGAAGATATTCCGATAATACTACTGGGTAAGGAGTTCCAGAATTTTGAACCGTGACGATGAAGGAATTGCAATGTACGTCGAAGCTGGGATAACTTGAAGGTTATGGTGTTCCTATGTGCCTGCTGTTCTTTCCTGGACAGTGGAGGATGCAAGTTTTGGAGTTGTGGCCAAAGAGGTTTTGGCAAATTGCAGGCACAGTATGCTGACAGCAGAACAATTGGATATTTAAACTAGTAATGGGATGTTTATCTAGCAGACTGCATTGTTCTTAATGGTTTTTAGTTTCTTGAGTGTTGTTGTAGCTGTGTTTATTGTATAACTACAGTATGAGTGCAAATTAAACTACTTTGCACCACCACTACAGTTCAATTTACCTAGTCAATGCCATTCACATAAAGGCTGAGAAAAAGAACGTACCAGTCACCAAGGCCCATTTGCCGAAGTGTTTCAGCAGATCTCTTCTGCTTACCAGTCTAGGGATGAAATGTAGTCGGACTATGCTGTAGAAATCACAGATAAGGCAAATACTTTTCTTTGTCACGTACCATGCTCCCACAATGGCGAGTGCATCCATGTAGGTATTACATGTCCTGGCAATCTGTCTGTACAGTAATTGGAAACTGTCCACTGCTGCCATCGCATACGGCAGGGATGACCTCTATCCTAGAGGAAGGACAGCGTAGTAATTCGTCACAGCGTGAATTTGTGACTTCAGTGCAACTCAGGCAAATGTTCTCAGACAGATGTCTGACTTTCAGAAAGGACTGCCAAATAGAGTTTGCTGAAAAATCATTCAACACAAAATCTGACAGTTAGTTATGGAACAGTATTCCGTAGTGCTGCAGCCCTTTGATGATAGTCTGTCATAGTCCGCTCACAAAGTTTCTTTTTTTTTACCTGTTGTAAGCAAACAAACAAACAAGACTGATTATTATAGCATAAAGTACTTACAAAGATTTATTCTGAGCTATGGCTTGCACTTGGTTTAAACTGTTTATGCAGATGTGTATCCTTCATTCTGCTAAATGTCTCCTATTTCACAAGATTATAGAGTAACTGAAATAATCTCTACCTGAATTCAGTTCACAGGCCTGCTGAACTGAAGCTGTCACTTGCTGTTACAGGCAGTGACCTCTAAAGGTCCCCAATGAGAGTGTTGAGGTGGAGCTTAAAGGATTTAGGTGTTCAATGCAATGCCTGACAAAAGAACAAATCCTTCATCCTATTACTGTAATTTTATTTGAAATGACAAATAGTAGATCATTGAAAGTAACCAATATTGCTACTAATTTGATTTGATTCCATTGAAATCGTGTTTCTAGTTTTGTTTTTGTCCCGCCCCTTAAAGAATCTGATTTAAACTAAAATCTACTGTCTGCTGCAATTGCCCGAGCCTGCTAAATCTTATTTATTTGTTTTACTTAAAAAAATGTAACTTATCTACTCATCTTGTTGCACTTTAAAATAAAATAAATACCCTTCATTAGCTTAAATGTGTTTAACGTTTCTCTCACTCTCAGAACGAAACACCAAATAGATAAGAATTCAGTTATATTTGAACCATATAAACATGGTTTTAAGTGACAAACTGTAGGTCACATGGTCCATGAGCATATTACACATGGCATTAATGCATTCTTTCCCCTTTTGTTTTGCCTTTTTTTGCTGAACTGGCTACATATGCAGATTATCAAACAACACTCTTCCATCAATCTCTTTCCAGAAATAAAAATCACCTGTCATGTGTGCTCATTTACCGACCAGTGCGTCTACACAGGGTTTCCCCAATGAAGCCAATTGCAAGATTGCTGAGCTAAATGGCACTTTATAGATGGGTGTCATGATATGCAGACAATGATATACAGACAGGCACAGACAGGCAGCTAATGAACACAGAGAACAGAACAATGAGCAGACAGGACACTCAGGGGTGGTATCTCACTATAAAAGGCACGAGGTGCTCACACTCTGCCTCTTTCCACTGATGAACATCTACAGAGTGGGTCAGGATGTATGTACAGTATCACACCTCCAACATGTGGCTAAGAGCTAGTCTAGTTCAGTCAGACACAGTAACCACATTTAGGTTAGCAGAGAGTCGAACTCATAGAGAACTGTGCTAACTGTGCTACTGGTTCAATAAATGAGATTGAACTAACTTCAAGGTCTGGAGTATCTTTTGGTTAAAGCTGCATCCAGTTGCAGCCTGTGTTATCCCAGAGTACGTAACACGACATGCTACCAGGAGACTGCTCAATCTAGGTGGTTTACCTCAGTTCCGTGACGACCAGCGAATGTATCCCGGCACCATGGAGAAGATTCAGGCTCCTCACCAGTTCAGTGTCGTGTTGGGTGTTCCGCTATACAAACGAACCAACACGGTTGTAGATGGTACAACTCTGTTTTATTATTCTTGATAACAACAACTGTTAACTTCTGGCTGTGGTTCGTACTTTACCAGTTAACCTGTGAACCCAGCCCTAGCACTATCTTCGAGAGGCACTCAGCACATGGTGTATGTCTGAGTGGCATGCTGTGAGCTCTGTGCTCTAAGCTATCTCCTGCTGGAATGAGCAGGAACTGTGGTGGTCCCTGTTTTATAGTGCGTGTGCTCTCACTGGTGATTGGCTGTGATGTTGCGTGTGTGTTGATTGGTCCGCTGATCTGTCCATCAGTGTGTGTGTGTGTTTGCACCATGATATGTTTGTATGAATATCATGACATCCCCCCTTTTCACAAGAATATGTGCCTATATGGTAATAAATATTGGTGTGTACTGAGTGCAGCTGAATATGTGTGTGCAATATCTACAACATGTAAATGAGGCTAAACTATATACATAGGAAGGTGTCAGGTGCAACATAGCAACGAGGTTGTACCATGAACAAAACAAGTGCAATCATCAAATACCGAAAGAGAACTCCTGGAACGACAAAAAAGAGAAACACATTAACATTGTTGCATAACAATTCAGTGAGTCCAATGTGCAAACAGGCTCATAAGTCCAGCCTATAGGTGGGCGACAAATTCAGGTTGACCGCCTCAAGGGTGGGTCAGGATCCACTGGCTGAGGACTGAGCTGGCCACGGGCGATAGAGGAATAGGCATAGTGGCAGGAAGCTCCACGAAGTCGACATCAGGGACAACAGGAGGGCGTGGCACCGGTGCATGATCACGTAGCGAGCGCGGAAGCAGCCGAAGGGGCCGCCGATTACGCCGGCGAATGGAGCCATCGGGCATCCGAACCAGGAACGAGCGGGGAGCCACGCGGTGGAGAACATCGGCAGTTGCCGACCAGCCACCCTCTGGTAGGTGTATGCAGATGTTGTCTCCAGGGGCCAAGGCAGGAAGACCAGTTGCCCGAGTGTCAAGAGCCACCTTCTGCTGAGCACGCTGCTGTCGCATCCTTTGCAGTACTGGAGCATGGTCGGGTTTAGGAACATGAATGGACGGTACAGTGGTCCTGAGGGTGCGACCCATCAACAGCTGGGCTGGTGAGAGGCCTGTGGACAGTGGGACCGAGCGATAGGCCAGCAGGGCTAAACAGAAGTCAGATCCGGCATCAGCAGCCTTGCAGAGGAGCCGCTTCACGATATGGACGCCCTTTTCCGCCTTGCCATTTGACTGGGGATGCAGAAGGCTGGACGTCACGTGTGTGAAGCCATACGAAGCGGCAAAAGAAGACCATTCTTGGCTCGCAAAACAGGGCCCATTGTCCGACATGACGGTAAGCGGAATGCCATGGCGAGCGAGGGTTTCCTTGCATGCTCTGATTACAGCTGATGATGTCAAGTTGTGCAGGCGTATGACCTCCGGATCATTTGAAAAATAGTCAATTATGATGACGTAGTCCCTGCCGAGCGCATGAAAAATATCCACACCCACCTTCGCCCAGGGGGACGTTACCAACTCATAGGGCTGAAACGTCTCAGGGGCTTACACCGGCTGAAACCTTTGGCAGGTGGGGCAGTTGAACATCATGTTGGCGATGTCGTCGCTGATGCCCGGCCAGTGCACAGCTTCTCGGGCCCTCCGCCTGCACTTTTCAACCCCGAGATGGCCTTCGTGTATGAATTGTGTGTAACCTGGAGCTGGCAGGATCCCATGGCTGGGATAACATTACCGTTGTAATCGACCACTGACAGCGGGATGGCCGAATCGGTGGTTTGACCTTCAAGGCGTAGAAGGCTGACCATGCAATGAGATTGGCGGAGGCACCAGTGTCTAAGCGGAATATGATTGGTGATCGGGCGACCGTTAGGGTGGCACACCATTCATCACCCGGATTAACGCTGTGCACTGGCATCGGCTGGTGGGTCCTACTTGGGGACATCCGATTTCTGTCAATTACTGCAACGCGGAAGGCTTCCTGGTCGTCGGTATCACCGGTCTGTACGTCGTCAGGGTATGACTCGGTGTATGGAGGCTGAATGGCCCACACGTCCCTGCGAGGCTGGCGGAATTGGGGAGCATTGGCAGGTTGAGCTGCTCGACAGCAGGCAGCGAGTGGCCCATCTTGCCACAGCGGAGGCATTGTCGATTCTTTGTTGGACATTGCCGCTTTAAATGTGCGGATCCACAGTTGCCGCACGTCGTGACGTCATGGAGTTCACTGCGCCACCGCGCATGCGCAGTTCGGTCCTGCGTAGAGCGTGCCTGCGCGTCACGTCCCTCTGCGTCGACGTCTCTTTTGGCGCGTACAAGGGTGGGAGGCCGCGTAAAGCGCGCGAAATGGCCGCCCTCGTCCGGGCCGCGGGCCGGGAGGAACTCGATGGACTGGACCCACTCGGCCTCGTAGGACCCCTGCCGTGCCGATTCGGCCGCCTGGAATTGGGAGTACCGGCTGGTTGCGTTTTCGTGGAGGACGCAGGTTTCGATGGCGGTGTCTCGGGTGAGGCGCTTTATTTTGAGGAGCTGCTGGCGTAGGATGCCCGCGGTGACCCAAAAAAATATCTGGTCCCGAATCATGGAATCGGAGGTGGCCTCATAGCCGCAGGACTGCGCGAGGATACGGAGGTGCGTCAAAAAAGATTGAAAAGGCTCATCCTTACGCTGCGGGCGCTGCTGGAAGAGGTACCTCTCGAAGCTCTCATTCACCTCGACGCTGAAGTGTTGCTCAAGTTTTAGAAGGACTGTCTTGTACTTCGTCTTGTCCTCACCTCCCGCAAATGCCAGGGAGTTGTAGATGTGGATGGCGTGTTGCCCTGCCGTGGAGAGGAGGAGGGCGATCTTACTGGTGTCCGATGCATTCTCCCTGTCTGTGGCTTCTAGGAAGTGCTGTTTAAACAGCTTCCAATTGACGCCGAGGTTTCCAGCGATTTGGAGCCGATGATGTCCATGGCGCAGGATGGCGGATCTCTGAAGATGTACAGGTAGGTCTGGGTTCCAATGCTGGTACTATGTCGTGTTGGGTGTTCCGCTATACAAACGAACCAACATGGTTGTAGATGGTACAACTCTGTTTTATTATTCTTGATAACAACAACTGTTAACTTCTGGCTGTGGTTCGTACTTTACCAGTTAACCTGTGGACCCAGCCCTAGCACTATCTTAGAGAGGCACTCAGCACATGGTGTATGTCCGAGTAGCACGCTGTGAGCTCTGTGCTCTAAGCTATCTCCTGCTGGAATGAGCGAGAACTGTGGTGTTCCCTGTTTTATAGTGCGTGTGCTCTCACTTGTGATTGGCTGTGATGTTACGTGTGTGTTGATTGGTCCATTGATCTGTCCATCAGTGTGTGTGTGTGTTTGCACCATGATATGTTTATATGAATATCATGATATTCAGGACCTCCAGCAATCTCAGTGCCAACTAACGGACATTCAAGCAAAAGTTTCTGCAGTACATTGAAGCTTCAGACCTCGTGGGTGCGTCTGCTGCAAGGAAGATCGCGCTTCTCCTCTCAACAGCGGGTGATCAAGTCATCGAACTCTTCAACTCTTTTCACTTCACCGAAGGCCAGGACAAGACAAAGTTTCAGACCATCCTGGACAAGTTTGACAGTCACTGTGAAGTGGACACCAATGAAATCTTCGAGCGCTCCATATTCAAACAGCGTCTACAAGGTAAAGATAAATCTTTCAACTCCTTCTTAACTAACCTCCGCCTGCTAGCGCTGTCTGCATCTTTGGTGATATTGCTGACTTCATGATCAGAGACCAAATCGTTTTTGAAGTTCATTCTGATCCTCTGAGAGAGCAGCTACTGAAAATCAAGCCTATGACCCTTCCAGTCGCGATTGAAACATGCACAGTGCCTGAGTATGCCAAAATACGCTATGCCCAGTACAAATCGGCTGAAAATGAGAAACTTGCCTCCCACGAGGCAGAGAGTGTGCAGGCCATCTCCCGGATGCAGCGCCTCAGCATTGATGAAAGCGGCCATTTTGCGCGCTTTTCCCTGGGCCCCACGCATGCACAATGCGAATGGGATAACGAAGCGGCCGACTCCCGCGCTGCGCATGTGCGATGACGCACGGAGCGTCAGGACGCCGACGTCATGACATGCTCGAACTGCGGCAACGCCCACTTAAAGAAACACTGCCCTGCAAGAGGCAGGCGATGTTTAAATTTCAGGAAGCCTGAACACTGCAGCCTTGTGCAGGTCTGCACCACCAGTCAGGGGCCAGCGCTCCCAATTCCAATGACGGCGCGTTCAGAGTGTCCAACAACGATTACAGGATTCTGATCCTGGCAGCACAACGGATCCAGAAGAAGGATGCCTGGACTCCGCCTACAGTGTGGGCATCATCACCAAATGTGAATATGCCACATCCAACTCATCACAATTTCAATCCATCCTCGCTGTGGATTCTGCGGACGAATGGCGTGCAGTGATGCAGGTCAACCTCTACTCCATCCAGTTTAAGCTGAATACCAGGTGCATCTGCCAACCTCCTCTCACAGACAGATTTCAAACGCATCAAGAAGCCCCCCAAGGTCCTTCCAGCAGCCTGCAGGTTCCTGGACTACAACAGAAATGTCATTACGGCACTGGGATCCTGCCACCTACTCGTCTCCAACCGGAGCACCCATGCACGGTTACGTTTTGAAATTGTCAAGCCAGACAGGACATCCCTACTTGGCGCACATGCCTGCAAGCAGCTGAACCTCGTGCAGCAGGTTTACACAACAACATCCTCCAATGTGGATTTTCAGGCCAGCATTGACGACATCCTCGCTCAGTATCCGGATGTGTTCGACGGGATGTGCACGCTGCCATATCGATGCAAGATTCTGCTACGACCTGATGCCAAGCCAGTGGTCCACGCACCACGCTGGGTCCCGACTCCGCTGAGGCAGCGCCTAAAACCACAGCTCAAGGATCTTCAGCATTAGGGCATCATTTCCGAGGTAACCAAACCGACTGACTGGGTCAACTCGATGCTATGTGTTAGAAAGTCTTTGGGAGACCTGCGCATCTGCATTGATCCGAACGATCTCAATAACAATATAAAGCGTGAACACTATGTAGCCATCTGGGATGGCCACTTCCCGATTACAAAATGGACACTTTGCAAAGATTGCAGGGAAAATGGACAATACTGAGAAAACAAGCAGGTTCAGGATTTGTCTGCATATTGGAGCCGCAGCTCCCAGGCAAGACCAAAACTGCAAACCCATTAACATACTAACGGCCCATCTCCGGGAACAAAAGAGTAACATTTGAGTAACCGATACTAAGGCGGACACCCCAGCGCCAGAGGAGACCAGAACAAAGCAGGCCAACGGCTACCTGGGACCCGCCCAGCCATCAGGGCACCCACCCCTTATTGGAGGAAATCAATAGGAACGATCGAGCAACGGCCCAATTAATTGGGGCCAAGTGCAAGGCCCGCCCAAAAGCGAACGAAGCTCCTTTTGGGTATAAGAAGGTTTCCCCAAGAGAGAATTGTTCTCTTGGCTCCGGCTCTCACTGAGGAGAGACCTGACCAACAGCTGCACCAGAACAAGTAAGTCCAAGGTCAATGCACGCTACCAGACAGACGACCTTAGCTGTTCCCCTTCACCACTTCGACCCCAGCAGCCTCAGAACCGAACAACAGCCGATGGCAATCGTGTCCTGCTTGGCACAATTGTGAGGCACGGAGAAGGTCGTTAGGATACTCCATAGAGAGATTGCGGAGAGAGACAGAAATAGTGAGGGAGATGTGAGCGAATTTGAGAAAGAGAATAAGGAGTTAAGAGAACAGTTAGCAGCGAGGGACAGGGAGGTGGATGTTGCCAAGAGGGCACACCAGTCTTGTCTCGCCCATTTAAGTACTTTTCAGACCCAGTACGATAAGGCCTACCAGGACACGCAACGTGCGGTCTTGGTAAGAAAAGAAACCAAGCAACAGGTCTAGAAATGGCAGAAACAGTGCAATGATTAAAAGCAGCCCTATGAACACTCCACACTTCCACGACGGAACAAAGGCAGAGCTCCGTAGATCACGCAAAGTGCCGGAAGCAAATTGCAGAATTGCAATCTCTGCTTTCTGTCCAGAATGAGTTTCAAAGTATGTTTGGACCCCAGTTAGACTAGGAAAACGGCCCTGATTGGCAGGAGTTAAATGAAACTGCCCACAGATACGTACATGGGACATGTACGCAAGAAAAATCACAAAAAAGGAAAGCATCCCAACCCCCGACTGAACAGGTAGAACACCCCCCCATGAACCCGGTAACCACACACTGCAGGGCCGCAGCAGAAGGAAACGCAGATTTCCTGTATACAACCCCGTTAACCGTGACCCAATTACGGGACGCGTGTGGACAAATTACACCGTTCCTTCCCACATCAGACCCCCACCAGTTTTTCGCTAGAGTTAAACAGCAGGCTACCATGTACGGCCTGGACGAAAAGGAGCAAGTGAAGCTCACAGTTTTAAGCCTCGACCCTTCAGTTGTGGCAGCCCTTCCCAACCCACAGAATGTAGGAGGAGGCACACTCCAAGAAATGCACACAGCGATCCTGGATGCGATCGGCTATAACAGAGGAGACCGCATAGAAGGCCTAAACAAGTGTAGGCAAAAGAAAACAGAGCACCCCACAGCATTTACTGGACGCTTGTGGATACATTTCACAGCAGTATTTGGAGAGTTAGCCCGTGCCCATTTGTCCGCAGATAATATGGCCAAATGGACTTGAATCCTAGTCTCTCATGCGACAGAGGCAGGACAGAGAGCTTGCGCAAATTACGACCCCTCAGACGAGGCCCACAACAAGAAATGGGTTTTGAAAAGATTGTCCCACGCTTGGGAGCAATCAGTCCAAGGCAAAACCGCATTTGCAAAACCCGAGGAAGAACAGGCAGACATGAATCCAGTTAAAGCGCACCAGAACCCCGCATGGGTAAATGAAGGCAGGAACAGCTCGCCGCAACCAAAATCCCAGGAATGTTACAACTGTGGACAATTAGGACACTTTGCACGAGAGTGCAACGCCCCCAAAAGCAGCAGAGAAACCAACAGCCAGGTACCCTAAATAAGAATAAGGCAAAGCCATTCCATAGCGTTAGCGCCCTTTCAGAGAACGCAGACATGAGCGGCAGCGACTGACGGTGTTCAGGCTCCCCAACTTGGGTCTGCGACACCCTTTCGGACAAGTCCGGCAGACCGGTGGTAGCAGGCAAAGTCCAGGGGCACCCCGTAGAATTTCTTTGGGACACAGGAGGGTCCCGCACCACACTCAATTCCTCCATGATGTTTCAGCGAGACACGTGGCCCACAACAGACACCATCACACTCAGCGGCTTTACAGGTCATTTACAACAAGGACACATCACAGCCCCTGTAGCGATACAAATAGGGAACATTCCGACTAAACACCCTGTAGTTTTGGTCGATCTACCTCAGACAGCTGAACACATCCTAGGAATCAATTTTATGAGCTCCCACAACCTCTCTTTTGATCCGGTTAATAAATGTGTTTGGAAAATGGCAAAGGCAGCACGAGCCCCCCCCCCCCCCCCCACGCTCACAGTTGGAAACTATGAAAACAGAATGAGCTCAGTAGGAGATTTCTGGTTCGACCCTCGAGCCATTAGTCAGGATTAATAGGTTAGGGAAGTCCTGCAGCAACACAAAGCAGCATTTGCATAGCATAAGCACGACTGTGGCAAGATAGCTGGCTTGGTGAACATTACAGGTCCTGACCCCAGACCCCAAAAGCAGTACGGTTTTCCCCAAGAGGCAGAGGGAAAAATCACCAAAGTAATAGAGAGTTTGCTTGATCAAGGCGTACTCAGATCAGTAGCCTCCACAAATAACGCACCAATTTGGCCCATCAGGAAACCCGATGGATCATGGCGACTGACCTTTGATTACCGGGAACTGAACAAAGTAACCCCAGTAGCAGCCCCCATCATAGCCACAAGTCCCGAGACCATGCTCAAACAGGGACTCCAGTCAAAAACAAATTCGGTTTTGGACATTAGCAACGGCTTTTGGTCCATTCCATTGGATAAAGCATGCCAGTACAAATTCGCCTTTACATTCCAGGGACAACAATGTATGTGGACGTGCCTTCCACAAGGCTTCCACAACTCCCCCTCCATTTTCCACTGACAGCTCGCAAATGGACTAGCAAAATTTTGCCGACTTGATTGTCTGGTCCAGTATGTAGATGACTTACTACTACAGACAGACACAAAGGGAGAGCACATTTCGCTTCTCTCCGAACTCCTAGGACTCCTAAAACAGAATGGATGTAAAGTAAACCCCAAGAAGGCCCAGATTTTGCAGGAAAAAGTGATTTACTTGGGTACAGTAATCACTCATGGTAAACGCGTGATCGAGCAAAAGAGAATTGACTCGATCGTCAAATTGTCCCTTCCCCATAATGTCTCAGCCCTCCGGTCATTTTTAGGACTGGTTGGCTATTGCAGAAACCATATCGACGGTTTCACCACAAAAGCAGCGCCCCTGTCCAAACTTCTCAAGGAGCAGGCACCTTGGGAATGGCTTCCACAGCACACGAATGCCGTGGATGCTTTAAAGAGAGCTCTCAGCACAGCCCCCGCACTACAGGTCCCAGATCCACTTTCCCCGTACGCAATCGAAGTTGCAAGCACTGACCGAACCCTTTCGGCCGTGCTCCTCCAGGAACGCCATGACAAATTACGCCCCGTGGCATATGCCTCACGCATGTTAGATCCTGTCGAGCAAGGATTTTCTGTCTGCGAAAGGCACCTGCTTGCAGCTTTTTGGGCAGTACAGTGCTTTGCCTACAGGACCCAACCCCATCACCATTCTCACTGAACACTACCCAACACAGCTATTATTAGACGGTCGACTTAAAGATGGCACAGTCAGCCAAATCCGCGCAGCCTGTTGGACCCTTCTTTTACAGGGACAGGACATTACAGTTAAAAAAACCATGACCCACACTTTCCTAGCCGATAATTTGCAGTATGCAGGCACCCCACATGAGTGTGAGATCATCACCACAAAACACAACACAGGCCCATTTATACCTAGATCAGCTCCCAGGAAAGCAGGAAATACACCCCAGAGACCCCAGCCCACAGACACGTGCGCACCCCTGAAAATTGATGTGGCTGGCTCCTCCACAGTTTTAAATGGAAAGAGAATCACCGGTTGCGGCATTTATGTAGAGGACGCGCAGGGACGCACCCTAGATGAAATTTCATTAAAGTTGCCAGGACATCTCGGCTCGCAGGCAGCAGAACTGGCAGCCATACCTTACATTGTTGATCACCCTGACTCGTTTCCAACCCCAGCAGACATATATTCGGACAGCTTGTATGTCTGCAATAGCTTAACGGAATTCCTGCCCCTGTGAGAAACTAGAGGAATCGTTTCCGCAGATGGAAAGCCCCTACCCTCAGCCCCATTACTGCGGGATATCCTAGAGACAGCTCAAGATAAGAAATACAATATAATTAAGGTTCGCAGTCATCACCGTTCTTCCCCCCCCTGGTAACGTTAAAGCAGACGCCCTAGCAAAGGCAGGTTCCCGTCATGGTTACTTTTGGAACCCCATCCCCGAGAGCACCCCAACACACGCGGTTCAGGTCTCAAAGACCAACATTCAGGATCTAGCAAAGGCCCAGAAGGAAGATGAAAAATTCAAGGAAGTTTTAAAAGGAAACTTCCCAGCCCCGTGCGACAAGTTTAAGAACACAACCACCACACAAGACGGTGTGATTTTAAAAGAAGGCATTTACGTAGTTCCCAGCCAGGACAGGAACCAGATTATTTGTCAGTTCCATGACAATCATGGACACTAAGGCATTGAACCCACCCTAACCCACCTGAGACCTCTCTGCTGGTGGCCTGATTTAAAAGCCAATGTTACTCACTACATTGAAAATTGCTTGACCTGTGCCCAGAACAATCCGGACAGATATGCATGAAAGGCTCAGCTTAGTCACACCCGCCCCGTTAATGGCCCCTGGACGAATTTGCAGATAGATTAAATAGGACCCTTTCCCCCCTGAATAAAATGGTTTTAAGTACGTGTTGGTGGTCACCGACACCTTCACAAAATGGGTGGAAGCTTTTCCATCCAGAATGAATACGGCCAAAACAACAACAAAATACTAACATAGCACATCTTTACAAGATGGGGCCTCCCACGCACTATAGAGTCCGATCAAGGCTCCCATTTTACAGGACGAATAATGAAGAACGTCCTCACAATTTTCGGAATTAGGCAGAAGTTTCACATAGCATCCCACCCCCAGTCAAGTGGCATTGTAGAGAGGATGAACAGGACTCTAAAAGCCACTCTCAGGAAAATGGTGCAACAGAACAACAGCACCTGGGATTCAATTCTCCCATTTGCTTTAATGTTCTTACGAAACACGGTATCCACGTCCACAGGATGCACCCCCCACACCCTCATGACCGGACGCCCCATGAAAGGGACAGAGTATTTATTAGGACTGGATTTGGCGAGCCCTGCAGTCACCGCCCTCACGCATGAAAACGCTGTACAACAGCTTATTGAGAACATAAAGGCAGCCCAGCTCGCAGCAGCTGTGAGACTTGGGACCAGGAGGAAACAAAGCAAAGCTTGTTTCGATAAAAAGATACACGCCACTGCGTTTGTAGTAGGGCAGCAAGTGATGCTTTCCCTATTTCCCAAAATAATTTCGAACTGAAAGTGCCAAAATGGGGTGCGTATGGGCATGAAATGGCTGGAATCCCCAGGTAAGACGGGATTCATTCCTTTCCCTCTAATTTTCCGGACCATACTCCATTCAGGACAAAGTCAGCCCCTCGGTATACAAGATCACCTATCCCAACAGCAAGTCTGCGTGGTTTCACATAAACCAGCTTAAGGCTTATGGCTCGCAGAACAACCATGCACACCACATCTCGCTCGCAGCAGCAGACGAGCCGCCCCGCCCACAGATGACGCATTCCTACCCTCCCCCAGCCTATCCAGCCCGTCCTCAGACACATCTTCAACTCCACCCCCAGAGGCACGACTCCACCTCTCCCTTCCTTCAACCAGCAACGACAGCGACAATGATAGCGATAGCAATGACGACAGCCACAGCACACCATGTTACGATTACACCCCTGCACCAGGCCCCACTCCCAGCAAATCCGAGCATGATTCCAGTGACCCTTCGCGATCACGTACATCAAAGCCCCTGACCCAGACCCACTGCCCGACGATTACGGATTAAAACCTAGTAGCTCCAACCTCGACACGCGATTCTGGCACCGAGACAATTCTTTCAGGCTCATCCGGAATGATGAGATGGACCCCAATTCGCCCCAAGCAGCTTTAGCCAAACTACTCCAGTCAAGAGTATGGCAGCCGGGAGAAGATGATGACATAGAATCTGACTCCCACCAAACAAATCCCTTTGCGACCCTGTTCGCTACTGAGCAATGAGGTGTCCACATGATGGCAAAAAGAAACCGATGGAGAGATATGGTGTCCTTTCTGATGGAACCTGCACCATGTTTGTTGTATGTTTGTTCGTTTAATGTACATGTTAAATGTAGTTTGTGAATTTGAAAGTTTTCATGGCCCCACGCCACCACCCTTTTGACGCCCAATGGCTGTTAGAGGAACTAGTTTGTCAACAGACAACCGTTCAGAGGAACTAGTTTGTCGACAGACACCACTCATAGCTACTCTCCTGATTCGATCACGAGAGGCAGCCCCCCACGACGACCACATTCTTACCCATTCTTGCCGGTCGCTCAGGCAGTGGAGAAACAGCACTGGTCCCCGCTCTGCCTGAGTCAACTACGCTCGTGCGCGGCCGATATGCACCCCATTTTGGCACTTTCAGTTCAAAATTCTTTTGTTTGTTTTTGGCGATCATAAGGTTGCTTCCGTATGCTATTTACATCCTCAAACACTAGGATGGTAGATCGCACAGGCTGCGAGATGGCTCGCACTGTGTCAGTATTTTTCTCGGATGTCTTGTCAAAATATTCGGTTTTTTAAAAAAATGAGAGAGTCACAGATGGTGACCAATTATAAAGGGAAATTGGCAACAAAGGGCAGACAGACAGACATACGAGATCTTGAGCAAGATAATCACAGATATTATGCTTGTGTCCATAGAACACCGGAACCTCAGGAACCCCAGAGGAAGAAAAAGAAGAAGACAGAAAAACGGAAAGATGAAGACAACCTTCACGTCTTTCACTTGGATCTTAGCGGGATCCTTTCAGTTGCACACGGACGCTACCCACCTGACCCCTACCACACAGGCCGTGAATGATTCCCACCCCTGCCATATACTGTACCCCGAGATAGTTAACCCCGAGATAGTTACCCCCGAGACAGTTACCGACACCCCGACCTGGCGTGACAAGTTTATCACCTGGTATTCACTATCTTACATAGTACAATCACTCTTAGTACTGGCGATACTCTGCAGTATCGTGCAGACACTTAGACTCAGAAAATGGCAAAGGAGAGCCTCCCGCTCTCGCACCCTGGAATACACGTTTAGATCCCATATTTTCGGACTTCACCAAACCCCTCAACCCCTCGAGTGAATTAAAGTGCATCCGTTTTTCTTTATGTGTGTTTTGTTCAATAAAGAAATGTAAACCTCTGTGCTTGACTGCCAAGCGAGATAAACTTGTGTAGCTGCTCTTTGCACAGTTTAAAGTGTTGTAGATTATTTTTGATTATTTGAGTGAGGATAGTTTATTGAGGATAGTTTGAGGTTCCAGTTTTTTAATTTTGTAATGCATGCATGAATGTCATAGCGCCCTGTGGAGTTTATAATGATGTATGTATGTAAAATGATTTTAGGTAAAAATTGCGATTCATAGGATAGGGCAGTGAAGAGCCCGTGAAGTGCTTATGGGTGCCCCGCTTGGTCAGAGAACGAAGACGGCGCGGTAATGTGATCCTTCACGCTTCGCATTGAGGATCACAAGGAGGGTATGTAGCCATCTGGGATGGCCACTTCCCGATTACAAAATGGAGACTTTACAAAGAATGCAGGGAAAATGGACAATACTGAGAAAACAAGCAGGTTCAGGATTTGTCTGCATATTGGAGCTGCAGCTCCCAGACAAGACCAAAACTGCAAACCTATTAGCCTACTAATGGCCCATCTCCGGGAACAAAAGAGTAACATTTGAGTAACCGATACTAAGGCAGACACCCCGGCGCCAGAGGAGACCAGAACAAAGCAGGCCAACGGCCACCTGGGACACGCCCAGCCATCAGGGCACCCACCCCTTTATTGGAGGAAATCGATTGGAACGATCGAGCAACGGCCCAATTAATTGGGGCCAAGTTCAAGGCCCGCCCAAAAGCGCGCAAAGCCCCTTTTGGGTATAAGAAGGATCCCCCAAGAGAGAATCGTTCTCTTGGCTCTGGCTCTAACCGAGGAGAGACCTGCCCAACAGCTGCACCAGAATAAGTAAGTCCAAGGTCAACGCACGCTGCCAGACAGACGACCTTAGCTGTTCCCCTGCATCTCTTCGACCCCAGCAGCCTCAGAACCGAACAACGGCCAGTGTTCCTCTGACTGAGTGGGCGCCCGAAGCTAAGTATAGGCTTTAGCAGTAGTGATAGTTTAGTTTGTAGTATTTGTGCATGAGTATATTTAACTGTGTGTGTAAATAAATAAGCATTTGACTTTGAACTAACTAACTGGTGTATTGAGTCTTTGATCAGTATTCGGTTTGAATCGTGTGGCGGTATTGAAAGATACTTGCCGACTCTAGAGCAAAACGTAATTAGAATTAAGGAAGGCGACCATATTGACCGCCATATTCAGAGCCAATGAAAGAGAGCAACAAATAGCAACAACTACCCCATCCCGAAGCAGGAGGAACTCACCAGTGAGATGGCACATGCACGTTTTTTCACCAAGTTAGATGCGTCACATGGATTTTGGCAAATCCAGCTGGATGAGTCCAGCAAAAGGCTCTGCACCTTCAACACACCATTTGGCAGATACTTCTATAATCGCATGCCGTTTGGCATTGTCTCGGCATCGGAGATCTTCCATCGCATCATGGAGCAGATGATGGAGGGCATTGAAGGGGTTTGTGTGTACGTGGACGACATCATCATATGATCATCATATGATCCACGACCCCTGAAGAGCATGTTTCCCGTCTCCAGCAGGTATTCCGCCGTGTCCATGCCAATGGCCTGAAGCTGAACAGGTCCAAATGTTGCTTTGGCATGTCGACATTCAAGTTCCTAGGTGACCAAATCTCTCAGCAGGATGTGCTCCCGGACACAGACAAGGTCAAGGCCATCGAAGCCATGAAGGTCCCTGAAGACAAGAAGGCGGTGTTGTGCTTCCTGGGCATGGTCAATTTTCTGGGCAAGTTCATTCCAAACATGGCCTCACACACCACGGCCCTACGCAAATAGAGAAGGAATGCCTGGATCTTCTCACGGGCATTCTCAAGTTTCACGACAATGTCTGTGGCCTGCCGACATTCACTGTCGCGACGGATCATAGGCCTCTGGTCCACATTATCCACAAGGACTTGAACGACATGACGCCTCGGTTGCAGCGCATCCTCCTCAAACTCAAACTCCCATATGCCAACAAAACATTAAAAAAAGGGAGATGTCATGATCTGCAGACATGCAGACAATGATGTACAGACAGGCAGCTAATGAACACAGAGAACAGGACATGACCAGGCAGGACACTCAGGGGTGGTATCTCACTATAAAAGGCACGAGGCGCTCACACTCCGCCTCTTTCCACTGATGAACATCTACAGAGTGAGTCAGGGTGTATGTACAGTATCACACCTCCAGCATGTGGCTAAGAGCTAGTCTGGTTCAGTCAGACAGAGTAACCACACTTAGGTTAGCAGAGAGTCAAACTCATAGAGAACTGTGCTAACTGTGCTACTGGTTAAATAAATCAGATTGAACTAACTTCAAGGTCTGGAGTATCTTTTGGGTAAAGTTGCATCCAGTTGCAGCCTGTGTTATCCCAGAATACATAACCCAACAATGGGCATGAGTAATGACCGCAAACTGCTCTGAGCCATGTGGGTCCGGCTGGTTTTGTGGCACGAACGAGCACACTGCCGAAGTAGGTGCTGCACAGGCATGCTGCCACCCTAACACCCTCTGCAGTTAATGTGGAAATTAGAGTTTGAGAGTTCACAGTGGGTTGTGTCAGGTTTCGTATTTTAACAACTTAAACACATCCCTATGCCCTACCTTGGTTGTGTCTCTCCAAACTTTTTGGTGAGAGGAGGGTGGTAAAATCCCCCCTCCCCACCCCCAGCCCATGGATTAACTTGATGGTTCTTCACTACCACATCTCCATGGTCTGAATATTTCTACTGTCCTGATTGTCAAATTCAGGGACAACTTTCAAGGTGATTTTTTTTCAACGACACGATATGTTTCAAACATGACATTTCCAGACTAATGCTCCAGCGAATAAGCAATATGTTTCATCAATTTAGTCACTTGATTTGTTGCTGCGACAGATGATTAGACGAGTTAAGTCTGAATATATTATCACTCTAGATTCCTTTCAAATTAACCTTTACATTCATAATGTTGGCACGAAAGTCATGACACTCATTACTTCAACAGCTTTTGGTCTCTGAAGGACACATGACATTTTTAAAATATGAAAGGCCAAAGCCTATATTAATACTATGAACACAAAAATAGAGAAAATTAATCGAAAATTAGCTCACCTCAAACAGCATGTGAGATTAGGTGAGCTTGTTTACCTCACTTAAGAGATCCGGAATGTGCTCCTGCAAAAACAATTCATCTTGTATTGATTCGCACCTTTGAAAAGAGTTGGATTTTATCTGCATATGAGTGGGATTGAAGGTTGTAAAGATAAGCTCGCAAGCTGTAATAGAATGCTGTGTGGAACATTATAGTTCATGAACTGTATGTTACATCTTAGAGACATTAACCTAGAAATTAGTTCTGCAGCACCCACTTTTAGGAACTTAATAGCCTCCAAAACATTCAATATGATGGATAGAAAGTGTGCCCACATTTCCAGCTGGCAGTGCATCCCACCTAACAGACATAAAACGCCATCTGAACAGATCCTATCAATCTTACTGCCTTTTTCTACACATTCTTTAGAGTGACACGATCATAGAATGGTTTCAGCACAGTAGGAGATAGTTCAGTTGGTCTTAAAATAGAATCATAGAATCCTTACAGTGCAGAAGGGGGCCATTCAGCCCATCAAGTCTGCACCAACCCTCTGAAAGAACATCCTACCTAGGCACAGTCCCCGCCCTATCCATAGCCCCATAACCCAACATAACCTTTGGATACTTAGGGGCAATTTAGCATGGCCAATCCACCTAACCTGCACATCTTTGGACAGTGACAAAGGTTGGAATCAGACCTGGGTCCCTGGCACTGTGAGACAGCAGTGCCAGACACTGGCCACCGTGCCGTCTTGTCCATGCAAGTTATCTTTAAGAGGAACTGAGCTACTTCACCTGCCACACCCTTCCACACAGCCTTGCAAATTTTCTCTCTTCAGGTGTTTATCCAATTCTCTTTTGAAAGCTACAATTGAATCTGCCTCCACAATATTATCAGGCTGAGCACTCCAGATTCTAATAACTCACTGTGCAAGAAAACTTTTCCTCATGTCATCTTCAGTCCTTTTACCCATCATCTTAAATTGGTGTGCTCAGTCTCCCATTCTGCCAAAGACAAAGGTTTATCTCCATCAACTCTGTCTGGATCCCTAATTTTGAACACCTCTATCAAATCTTCTCTAATGAAGCAAACCCCGCTTCACCATTCTATCCACATATCTCAAATCTTTCATTCCTGGAACCATTCTCATAAATCTTTCCTGCTCCTTCCTAAAGTGCAGTGCCCAGAATAGCCTTTGACCTGCTCTGGTAGCCACAGTATTAATATGGATAGTCCATATGGCTAGTCCAGTTCAGTTTCTGATCAATGGTGTAGGATCTCTTATTTTCTAACAAGAAACGGGTTCCGGTGGTAGTTTGAGATTGAATTTATTGCAAAAAGTTGATTACTGCATGTTCAAATACAAACAAAAATAAACAAAAGCCCAGCAGGGGCAAAAGAAAGAGAACAATGGAAAGAGAACAAAGAATAGCGAGTGCACCACATGCACCAAGAGCTTTTTAACCTGCACTTTCTGGTATCGCCCCCCCTCTGCCCCGAATTGGCTTACAGGTTATGAATTGTGACATCTGAATGGTGCTCCATACCAGCACTCACAATGGTATCTAACTTACTGGCTGTGCACATTTTCAGTCTGGATCCTGAAAGGCTGGTGTAACATTTCACTTTTATTACCGCCAAAGTGCAAATGTATAATCTGACCTTGACTCAGAACAATACAAGCTTGTATTTCATCTGCAACCCAACTAATTCTTTATTTGACTTTCCCACAGTTACAATATTTTCAAAACTTGGTTTTACTATTTCACCACAATCCCCCTTTGATTTTTCTAAAAAAAAATTTTAAAGAGTAAATTATTATTATTATTATTGAAGGCAAGCAGTGGAAAATATCGCAGAGGAACACATCATTGATGCCTTTGATGGTCCCTTTGTTTAGGAACAGCCTTCAACACTGGAATTGGCAAGCCGATAAACTGTTACAATCCTTTAAATATCAGAAGCATGCTTATCAGGCAAGTGGGGACGACGGGTAGCAGGGGTTTCAGTTAATTGTTTACAGAAACACTTAATAAGCATCAAGCAACAGAAAAACAATATGGTTAAACATATTGGCAAATGGGACTTCCGGTGGCAGCTATGGAAGAGTAGGTCGCACATGTGGTGGCTCCCGCTCTGGTCGGACTTTGGACGTTTCCACCGGACTTTTTTCCGGTTTTAAACAGAAAATTTGTAGGTTGAGGCAGTTGGGCATTGTTCCCTCGCATTGGTTTATGGAAAAAAGGATCAGAAGTGTGCGAAAGGGCAGAAACAAGAAGCCAGTAGTGAGCTGTTTTTAAGCTGCAACGAGAAACAGTATGGCCGAGGGACGGACCCCTGGGGTGGCAGCGCAGCAATCAACAGACCCAGTGATGCAGGCCATTCAGGATGGTTTTGCCAGACAGAAGCGGAAATGCCTGGACACGATCAAGGAATCAATTGATCGCCTAGAGAGCAGTCTGGATGCCCATGACCGATTCAGAAGGTGGGGAAAGCGCTGCTGGAACACGAGGAGCACCAAACAGCAGTGGATCTGGAGGTGGGGATGCTTAGGGAACAGCAGAAAAGGCTCTTGGAAAAGGCGGAGGACCTTGAGAACTGGTCCCGCCGGCAGAACCTAAGAATTGTCGGGCTCCCGGAGGGAGCTGAGGGAGCAGATGCTGGAGCATACGTGGCAGGTATGTTCAAAAAGCTGCTTGGGTAGGGGGCATTCCCCCGACCGCTGGAGGTGGACAGAGCGTACCGAGCGCTTGCCAAGAAGCCGCGGGCGGGGGACCCTCCGAGAGCAATGGTGGTGAGATTCCACAGGTTCCTGGACAAGGAACGTATTCTTTGGTGGGCCAAGCGCATACGGAGTTGGAATTGGGATAACAGCATCCTGCAGGTGTACCAGGATCTGAGCGTGGAGGTTACGAGGAAAAGGGCAGGCTTCAACCAAGTGAAGGCGATTTTCTTTAAGAAGCAGGTGAAGTTTGGTCTGCTGTACCCGGTGCATCTGTGGGTCACGCATGAAGACCAACATCATTATTTTGAGACGCCTGATGAGGCACTGGACTTTGCAAAAAGAAAAGGACGGGTTGGAGTTTGAGAACGTTTGGACTCAGTGACAATATGTTGGCCTATATTGGGCACTTTATCCTTTTCTTTTTTTCTCTGGGGGTTTTTGTTTGTTTTTCTTTTCTCCCCTTTGGTTTGTTGATGGGGTCTGGGCTGTTTTTTCCTTTCTGTTGTTAAATTGGCTATGCCTTCTCGTATTGTTTTGTATCAGTCTTTTTTGGAGCTCTATTTAGGGGAAAAGGAAAGGGGGGATAGTCGATTTTCCGTTTCGTTTTTGGTTATTTTTTGGGGCAGGTGTTGGCAATGTTCCTTTTGTGTTTTATCTTGTGTGTGCACTTTGGTGGGATGGAGACGTGCCTGTCTGGGTTTTGGTGGGTGGTGCTTTTGTTCTTTGTGTTTTCTTGCTGTGGGGTGTTTGTTTGGGGATTGTTGGATGAGGGAACTTGTTTACAGGAGCGGGGGGAGGGGAGCGAGGGAACAATGGGTGGGAGACTTCTTGGTGCCAGAGGTGGGGTCACCCCTGCCTCGTCCCTCGGTGCAACCGAAATTACTCAGACCTCCTCTTGTTCGTGGCCACACTCGCCATTGAGACCTCATACAACAGCCTAACCCACCTGACAAACCCCTCCCCAAACCCGAACCTCTTCAGCACCTCCCACAGGTACCCCCACTCTACCCTATCGAAGGCCTTCTCAGTGTCCATCGCCACCACTATCTCCGCCTCCCCCTCCCTCGCCAGCATCATGATAACGTTCAAAAGCCTCCGCACATTCGCGTTCAACTGCCGCCCCTTCACAAACCCCGTCTGGTCTTCATGGATGATCTGCGGCACACACTCCTCTATCCTCATGGCTAAGACCTTCGCCAGCACCTTGGCATCTACATTTAGCAACGAAATCGGTCTGTAAGACCCACACTGCAGGGGATCCTTGTCCCGCTTCAGGATAAAGGACATCAGTGCCCGGGACATCGTCAGGGGCAAAGCCCCCCCTTCCTTTGCCTCATTGAAGGTCCTGACTAGCAACGGGCCCAACAGGTCCATATATTTTTTATAGAATTCGATCGGGAACCGTCCGGCCCCGGTGCCTTCCCCGCCTGAATGCTTCCTATCCCTTTGGTCAGCTCCTCCAGCCCAATCGGGTCCCCCAATCCCGCCACCAGTCCCTCTTCCACCTTTGGAAACTTTAATTGGTCCAGGAAGCGGCCCATCCCTCCCTCCTGTTGCTCGTTTTAGCCTTAGTTTATTTATTCTAATTCTGTCACCTTTGCTCATGAGTCGCCAGGTAACTTTCTGATACCGCCACGTGGTTCAAGTCCAAGTAATGGTTAATAATGCAACATACCGCTTAGTAAGAGTTAAATCAACGCTCATTTATTATATACAGCAATTAATACTTATACAATAATTCTACTTCTAGACTACTACCTACCACTAAAGGCCAATACTTAACTTTGGAAATGGCCCACCAGGTCAGGGAAACAAATGGTCTTTCGAATTGGTTCTGAGCCTGCGGGATTCAAAAGCTGGTACAAGTCGATAGTCAGGAGCGCCTATCTGGTAGCGATCGCTGGAGTAAAACTTTCTTGTAGAAGGGTCTCGAAGGTTGCGAGCAGGAAAAGAAGGGTCGATTTGAACTTGGCCCCTATTCTTATAGTCCCCAGGGGCTTCCCGCCTCTCGGGGCAGACCTTGTACCTGGTTCCAAGTGATTGGACTTGGTCCCAATCACTTGGTTCGATATGCTCCAATACTGGAGCGATTCCTTGATCGGGGGGTGATCGTTTACCTTCCTTTGTGTTAGCCCCTGCTGGCGCCGAAAGGTCTGGGTTGGCTTTCAATTGCTAATTTGTAGCAATTGTTCCCGGGGATGGCTGATTAAAATGCAGATGGCTGGGTTGTTGTGATGTTGATGGCTGCAGGTATCGGTCTGGGCTGACTTCCCCAGAGGCGAATACACTGTTTTATCTGCAGCGGTCCGTTTGAGTCCTGTTGGCTGATTTTCTCATCAGCCTCTTTCGTTCGCCATTTTAAATCGGGGTTTGACCATTCTAATCGGGAATCAGCCATTTTACGTGGCTACACTCCTCCCGTGGGGGCTCGGATTGGTACAATTCCTCATAAAAGTCCCTGAAGACCCCATTGATGCCAACCCCACTCCGCACCACACTCCCTCCCCTGTCCTTAACTCCCCCGATCTCCCTAGCTGCGTCCCGCTTCCGAAGCTGATGCGCCAGCATCCGGCTTGCCTTTTCCCCATACTCGTCAATCGCCCTCTGGGCCTTCCTCCACTGCACCTCCGCCTTCCTGGTGGTCACCAGGTCGAATTCGGCCTGGAGGCTGCGCCTCTTCCTCAACAATACTTCCAGGGGCACCCCCGCATACCTCCTGTCTACCCTCACCATCTCCCCCACCAGCCTCTCCCTCTCCCCCCTTATGGGCCCTAATGGAGATCAGCTCTCCCCTCACCACCGCCTTCAGCGCCTCCCATACCATCCCCACTCGGACCCCCCCATTGTCGTTGGTCTCCAAGTACCTCTCTATACTTCCTCGGACCTGCTCGCTCACCTCCTCGTCTGCCAACAGCCCCACCTCCAAGCGCCACAACGGGCGCTGGTCCCTCTCCTCCCCCATCTCTAAGTCCACCCAATGCGGGGCGTGGTCCGAAATGGCTATTGCCGAATACTCAGTATCCTCTACTCTGCTATCAGCGCCCAACTCAAAATGAAAAAGTCGATTCGGGAATAAGCCTTATGGACATGTGAGAAGAATGAAAATTCCCTAGCCCCCAGCCTTGCAAATCTCCAAGGGTCCACCCCTCCCATCTGGTCCATAAACCCCCTCAACACTCTAGCCGCCGCCGGCTTCCTACCCGTCCTAGACCTGGAGCGATCCAGTGCCGGATCCAGTACCGTGTTAAAGTCTCCCCCCCATTATCAGGCCCCCCACATCCAAGTCTGGGATCCGACCCAACATACGCCGCATAAAACCCGCATCGTCCCAATTCGGGGCATACACATTGACCAGCACCACCCTCTCTCCCTGCAACTTACCACTTACCATTACGTACCTACCGCCATTATCTGCCACAATGCTCGACGCCTTCTTTCCCACCAAGATCGCCACCCCTCTATTTTTGGCATCCAGCCCCGAGTGAAAAACCTGACCTACCCATCCTTTCCTCAGTCTTACCTGGTCTGCCACCTTCAGGTGCGTCTCCTGGAGCATAACCACATCCGCCTTCAGCCCCTTCAGGTGCGCGAACACACGGGCCCGCTTAACCGGCCCGTTCAGTCCCCTTACATTCCAGGTTATCAGCCGGATCAGGGGTCTACCCGCCCCCCTCCCCCGCAGACTAGCCATAACCCCTCCTCGGCCAGCCACGCTCCCGCACCGCACACCCGGCCCGTTCCCCACGGCGGCATACCCCCGTCTCGACACCCCCCCCCCACTCGCTCCAGCTCCCCCTTGACCATAGCAGCAGCAACTCGATCCCCCCTCCCCCACCCCCGGCTAGGACCCATCCTAGCTGATTTACTCCCCCAATTGCACTTCAGCAAGTCAGCTGACTCCTGCTGACCCTGGCCATTCCCGCCTCTCCTTCGACTCCTCCCATTGTGTGGCACACCCTCCTCTCCCGTTCCTCATCCATAGGCTCTCCCCCTCTCCCTTCCATTCTAAGCGCGGGAAACAACCCTCGCTTCCCCGCCCCGACCCCACCCCCTCCAGTCTTCAGCGCGGGAAAAAGCCCGCGCTTTCCACTTACCCAGCCCCGCCACCTCTGACGCAGCTCCTTTTACAGGCCCAGTCCCCTCACCCCCGACTCGGGCCTCCCCCTCCCCCGCGGGGCCCATCTTACCACCGGCCACCACCCCTGTTCTGTTTACCTACCCCCCTCCAAGAGCTCCCCCGACCAACCCAACCAAAACAGTGGCCAACCTGCCCCAACCACCCTCACCAACCCGAAAGAGAAAAACACAGAGAAAAAGAAACCAGGAGCAAAGCAAAGGCCCTCCCCTCAAAAGAAATTAACATATCCACCGCAGTCCCCAAACGCCCATCCCGATCCTCAATCTGTGTCCAACTTCTCGGCCTGCACAAAGGCCCACGCCTCCTCCGGAGACGCAAAATAATGGTGCTGGTTCTTGTAGGTGACCCACAGTCGCGCCGGCTGCAACATGCCAAACTTCACCCCCTTCCTGTGCAGCACCGCCTTCGCTCGATTGTACCCGGTCCTCCTCTTCGCCACCTCCGCACTCCAGTCCTGGTATATTCGAACCTCCGCGTTCTCCCACCTGCTGCTCCTCTCCTTCTTGGCCCACCTGAGCACACACTCCCTATCAACGAACCGATGGAACCTCTCCAGCACCACCCACGGAGGCTCATTAGCCTTGGGCCTCCTCGCCAGCACTCTATGGGCCCCTTCCAGCTCCAGGGGCCCCTGGAAGGACCCCGCTCCCATCAGCGAGTTCAACATGGTGACCACATAGGCCCCCACGTCCGGCCCCTCCAGCCACTCCGGGAGGCCCAGAATCCGCAGATTCTTCCGCCTCGACCGATTCTCCATCTCCTCGAACCACTCCTGCCATTTCTTGTGGAGCGCCTCGTGCGCCTCCACCTTTACCGCCAGGGCTGAGATCTCGTCCTCATTGTCGGAGATCTTTTGTCGAGCCTCTCGGATCGCCACCCCCTGGGCCGTCTGGGTCTCCAGCAGCTTATCAATAGAAGCCTTCATCAGCTCTAGCAGGTCCGCTTTAATCTCTCTGAAGCAACGCTGGATACCCTCCTGCTGCTCCCCCGCCCACTGCATCCACGCTGCCTGGTCTCCACCCGCCGCCATTTCGTTCTTCTTCCCTCGCACCTTCTTCGGGTCCACCACCACCTTTTTAGTCGCCCCGCTCCTAGTAGAAGCCATATACTATCGAGGAGCTGTTATAATCTCCTTCCCACACCGGGAAACGTCGAAAAAGTGCTGTTGGGGGCCCTGAAAAAGCCCAAAAGTCTGTTTTTGCGGGAGCCGCCGAATGCGCGACTTCGCTCCGCATAGCCGCAACCGGAAGTCGTCGGGCCTGAAGGTCCCTTGAACCAACCAGAAGGATCCAGAAGCAAGAACTTTTTTCTTTCTGTAAAGACAGTAATTGCAGCTTTTAAAAGAAAACAATATAATAATAAAATAACTTAATTTAACTTGAAATAGTGGTTATTACAAAGTCTTCTTTACTTACTTAGCAATGCGGGATCCAGGATTGATGCTACTAAGTGGTAAGTAGATGAAATCTTCGGTGAAGGTATGGGTTATAGCGGGGGATAACTTGAAAACATAGCTTGACCTGAATAGCACCCACTGAAGCCTGCATCGGAGTCAGGGAGTGAGAATCGCTGTTCACCGTTTAGAATGTCGGCCCTTTTTGGTATTGGGGCACTTCTAAGAATAGTGGTGAGTTTTCAACAATAGCTGGCGCTGCCGAATTTCAGTAAATACTACTGGGCGGCTAACATAGCCATGGTTGGAAGGTGGCTGGTGGGGGGTGAACCGGCGTGGGTGCGCATGGAGGCGGCTTTTTGTGAAGGCACAAGTTAAGGGGCATTGGTGACAGCGCCCCTGCCTTTCCCGCAGGCGTGGTACTCCACCAGTCCACTGGTGGTGGTGGCCCTGAGAGTCTGGGGGCAGTGGAGGAGACATGTGGGAGCAGAGGGGGGCATCGGTGTGGTCCCCAATCTGCGACAACCATCAGTTTGCCCCGGGAAGGATGGACGGGGGGTTCCAAATTTGGCGGAGAGTGGAGATTGAGAGGATGGGGGACTTGTTCTTGGAAGGTAGCTTCCCGAGTATGAGGGTGCTGGAGGAGAAGTTTGCATTGGCTGGGGGAAATTAATTCCGATATTTACAGGTACGGGACTTTTTTGCAGAAGCAGGTACCAACCTTCCCACTCCTGCCGCTAAGGGGAATCCAGGATAGGGTGGTCTCTAGAGGATGGATAGGGGAGGGGAGCGTCTCAGACATATATAGAGAGCTCATGGGTTCGGAGGAGACGCAAACCGAGGAGCTGAAGCGAAAATGGGAGGAGGAGCTGGGGGGAGAGATAGAGGAGCCTCTGGGCAGACGCGTTAGGGAGGGTCAATACCACCGCAACATGTGCCAGGCTCAGCCTTATCCAATTTAAGGTGGTTAACTGGGCTCACATGACAGTGGCCCGGATGAGCAGATTCTTTGGGGTGGAGGATAGGTGTGCGAAGTGTGTGGGATGGGGGTCGGTGAACCATGTCCATCAGTTCTGGTCATGTCCAAAACTGAGGGGATTTTGGCAGGAGTTTGCTAACGTCATGTCCACAGTATTAAATATGAGGGTGACAATGAGTCCGGAAGTGTCGATTTTTGGGGTATCGCACGAGAGAGAGGCGGATGTTCTGGCCTTTGCTTCCTTGGTAGCCCGGACGCGTATATTGCTGGCATGGAGGGACTCAATGCCCCCAGAATCGGAGACCTGGCTTTCAGACATGGCTAGCTTCCTCTGCCTGGAGAAAATTAAGTGCGCCATGAGAGGGTCTCTGATGGGGTTCGCCTGGAGGTGGCAACCATTCGTCGACTTCCTCGCAGAGAACTAATCGTCAGCAGAAAGTGGGGGGGGGAGGGTTGGAAGGGGGTTAGGTTAGCATAGGTTAGGGGGGTAAGTAATGGCAAGACCTGTGGGAGAGGGTGTTGGAATTTGCACTATATTTATATTTTTCTTGTTATGTATATTGTTGATTTTGTGCTTGTTGAAATGCCAAAGAAATGCCTCAATAAAACGTTTATTAAAAAAAAAACATATTGGCAAATGAGAATTGTCCTTTTAAGAGATAGGGGGCAGGATTCGCTGATCCTGAGGCTAAGTGTTGACGCCGTCGTAAACGCCGTCACATCAACACTGCCTCAGGAGCAGCAATTCTGAACCCTACAGGGGGCCAGCACTGGAGTGACCGACGCCGCTCCAGATGCCGATACCCTGCATCAGATGGGCGCCGCGGGTCTGTGCATGCGCAGTGGGACCGGCGCCAATGCGCGCATGCACAGTGGCTCCCTTTACCACGCCGGCCCCGACGCAACATGGCGTAGGGCTACAGGGGCCGGCACGGAACAAAAGAGGCCCCCAGCCCGAGAGGCCGACCCGCCGATCGGTAGGCTTTGGTCACGGGCCAGGCCATAGCGGACCCCCCTCCCAACCAGGCCGCCCCCCAGATGCATCCACGCCATGGTCCCGCCGGGTAAGAGCAGATGTGGACGGTGTCGGCGGGACTCGGCATTTTAGTGTGGCCGCTCGGCTCATCCCGGGCCGAGAATCGCCGGGGGGCCCCGTAGAGCAGCCCCCGACCGGTGCCACGCTGATTCTCTGCTTTGCGAAGAATCGGCAGACCGGCGTCAGGGTCACACTAAAAATGACGAGTCCTGCCGGCGCCGTCCACACCTGCTCTTACCCGGCAGGAACACGGCATGGATGCATCTGGGGGCGGCCTGTATAAATTGTACCTTGAGTCTGTATAAATATTAGCCGTGTGCCCCTTTGTTATCCGGCATGCCTCCGCCAGGGCCCGTAACTCAGCCTGTTAGGTTGACGTCCCTGAGGGCAGACAACCCTTTGCCACAATCTCCCATCATGCTTTTGGAATGCTATTGTCAACAAAGGAGGAGCCATCTTTAATAGGATCAGGTCTGAGTTATGCAATGGTTCCTTTGCCGCCAGGCTCGATTCCTCCATTTTGTTCAAGATCTCCACACAGTCATGCCCCTCTTCTCCCCTACTCTTGCTCCTTTGGAAACGGGAGTGTAGATGATGGGTTCACCGGGCTAGCCGGACAATGCGGAGATTGGGTGCTTCCAGGATTGCTGCCCATCTTGTCCATTTGGCTGCAGTCACCTGGGATACTCTGCTCATGCACAGCAGAATGTGTACAGCATGATGGCACTTGATGATTAGCTTTTAGTCCAGGACCAGACCCACAGTGGCCATTAGAGTCTGACATGTGGCTTCCATGGCTCTCAGGCAACTTCCCCAACCGAGGGCCACTGCATCCAGCTTTCCTGAATAGTACCCAATAAGGTTTCGGCTGATCCCCATGTTCTTGCACCAGTATTGCTGTCATGTATCCTCTTTCTCATGGACAAACAAGGTAAATGGCTTCCCATTGTCGGGGATTCCTAGAGCCGGTGCCAAACACAAGGCCTTTTTTAGATTCATGAAAGCCTCCTATTCTTCCCCTGGGAGGACAATGGCTTCCTTGGATTTCTGTTTCCCCTTTAAAAGGTAATTCAAAGGCTGAGCCAGTTGTGTGTAGGAGTCGATCCAATTCTGCTTAAAGTTACACAAACCCAAAAAGGACCTGGGTTCTGGGATAGTAGTGGGCTGTTTGGCTGCCTGAATGGCTGTGATCCTATCCTGGATAAGTTCTCTCTTTCCTTCTGAAATCTTTTATTCCAGGTACACAAGCTCTTCTTGGGCAATTTGTGCTTTGGCAATGCTAGGTTTGTGTCCTCTCAGGTGGATGTTGTCCAACATGGTACATAGGTCTTGTTTATGTTGTTCTTTGTGTTGGATGCCAACAGAATGTCAGCCATGTACTGGATAATGTGGAAAGCATGGTAGGTAATTCTCCCAGATGGTTTTGTAAGGCCATGTGAAATGCCAAAAGGCTGTTGTGAAAACTCAGTGGTAGTCGTGTCCAGGTGTATTGTTGCTGTTGGACAGTAAAAGCGAACCAAGGTTGAACCTCAGGTGCCAATGGCACTGACCAAAATCCATTTTCCATATCAATTACCGAGAACCTTATATGTTCCAACGTTAGAGCATTAAAAATGGTGGAAAGGTGGGCTAACAAAGATGCCCTTTGATCAATACACTGGTTTGCCTTCCTGTAATCGATAGTCAGACACCAAATCCCATTGGGTTTCCGTACTGGCCATACGGGGCTGTTAGAGGAACTATGTGTTTTTACCAATAAACCTTGCTCCTCTAGTTGCTGGATGACTGGCAAGATGCCAGCAATGGAGGTTGGGCTGATGTGGTACTGTTTGCTGCATGGTGGGGCAATCTCAGTAAATGATGCCGGTTCCATCTGGTGTAGGCTGCAATCATTTTTATCTTTGGCCCATATTGGGTGTTCTTCCAACTCCTCCTTCTTCAGACTTCTGATCGACCATGTTACCTGGCCATCTTCAAAATGACTCACCTGATGAAGGGGCTGCACTCTGAAAGCTAGTGATTCCAAATAAACCTGTTGGACTTTAACCTGGTGTTGTAAGATTTCTTACTGTGCTCACTCCAGTCCAACGCCGGCATCTCCACATCTTTAAGATTGGTGATCAGGGCGAAAGGTTTTGAACAATTTCCAAACTATTACTTCTGGCAAGAACTGGGCAACTTAACAGCCGATGGCTGTGATTTTGTATTCCGGTCCAAACCTCGCACGCCAGCCGCGGCGTACAGAGGAGTGGGAGATGAGCAGCTAGGAGAGGAGGATGAAGAGGAACGAGATGAACATCTCCTGCCTATGTGAACGTGCATGCCAGTGTCCCACTGCACTGCCCTCTGACCGTCCACTGGAACAGTCTCTCTCTCTACTCTGTGCCAGTGTCCCACTGACCGTCCACTGGAACCTTCGCCCTCTGCTCTGTGCCAGTGTCCCGCTGCACTGCCCACTGGAACCTTCGCTCTCTCTGCTCTGTACCAGTGTCCTGCTGCACTGCCCACTGATAATCCACTGGAACAGTCTATCTCTCTGCTCTGTACCAGTGTTCCGCTGTACTGCCCTCTAACCGTCCACTGGAACCTTCGCTCTCTCTGCTCTGTGCCTGGGTTCCACTGGCACTGCCCATGCCCACTGTGCACCCGAGTCTTCTTTCTCTCTCTCTCTCTCTCTGCTCTGTGAAAAATCTTTCCCAATTCTGCTGTTAGTGCTATTTCCGGTCTGGCTTCTGCTCCCCAACTTGGAAATCCACAGTTAAATCCATGAGGAGGAAGGGGACGTGTTTGGGGGGCCACAACGTTATTGGGTGGAATGTGGCAGGAGTGGAGTAAGGGAGCACTGTCTGTGCGGAGTCTGCACGTTCTCCCCAGGTGCGTGGGTTTCCTCCAGGTGCTCCTGTTTCCTCCTACAGTCCAAAGATGTGCAGGTTAGGTGGATTGGCCATGATAAATTGCCCTTAGTGTCCAAAATTGCCCTTAGTGCTGGGTGGAGTTACTGGGTTATGGGGATAGGGTGGAGGTGTGGACTTGGGTAGGGTGCTCTTTCCAAGGACCGGTGCATCCTCGATGGGCCGAATGGCCTCCTTCTGCACTGTAAATTTTATGAAAATTTTATGATTTATGAAAATGCAACGATGAATTCAATTTAGTCAGGACATCCATGCCCAGAAGGGCTTGGCCCACTGGAGCTACCCAGATTGGTGTGGTCAATTTGTGTGGGTCAAGTCAAAAGAACAAAACAAAGAACAAAGAAAAAGTACAGCACAGGAACAGGTCCTTCGGTCCTCCAAGCCTGCGCTGACCATGCTGCCCATCTAAACTAAAATCTTCTACACTTCCGGGGTCCATATCCCTCTATTCCCATCCTATTCATGTATTTGTCAAGATGCCCCTTAAACGTCACTATCGTCCTTGCTTCCACCACCTCCTCCGTCAGCGAGTTCCAGGCACCCACTACCCTCTGTGTCAAAAGCTTACCTCGTACATCTCCTCTAAACCTTGCTCCTCGCACCTTAAACCTGTGCCCCCTAGTAATTGGCCCCTCTACCCTGGGAAAAAGTATCTGACTATCCACTCTATCTATGCCCCTCATAATTTTGTAGACCTCTATCAGGTCGCCCCTCAACCTCCGTCGTTCCAGTGAGAACAAACCAAATTTATTCAACCTCTCCTCATAGCAAATGCCCTCCATTCCAGGCAACATACTGGTAAATCTCTTCTGCACCCTCTCTAAAGCCTCCACATCCTTCTGGTAGTGTGGCGACCACAATTGAACACAATACTCCAAGTGTGGCCAACTAAGGTTCTATACAGCTGCAACATGACTTGCCAATTTTTATACTCAATGCCCCGGCCAATGAAGGCAAGCATGTGAAATGAAATGAATGAAAATCGCTTATTGTCACAAGTAGGCTTCAAATGAAGTTACTGTGAAAAGCCCCTAGTCTAATAAGTATAGGTTGAGTTCTTCTGATTACCAAAACCTGCCCCCCAGCCCCGTAGGCAATTTGTGTCTTGCCATCTAGAAGTAAAGAGTTTTTGTATCGTAGGGGCAAACATGTTAATTCGGCCACTGTATCCAGGAGACAATCTATATCTCGATCGCCAAACCTCGTAGTGATATACAATCCATCTCCTCGTTGTTGGATCAGCGCCAGAAGAGATATTGGGTGAGTGAGGGCGGGCTCCCTAGTTTTTTGCAACCTCCAGCAACTCCTTCTGTTGCTGTGGTGTAAGCTGCTTGAATCTTTGCACCAGGTCGTCGCCAACAGAGGGCGTGCCTAGTTTGTGTGTCGTGCTGTTTCCCTGACATCCTTTTTATCATCCTTTTTCTTTGCATCTCCTCACCCAGTGGCCTTCTTTTCTTCAATGATAACACTTTCTAGATCATTTTCCTTGGGTGTTTTTATTGCCAGGATTCTTGGGTTTACATCCTGCTTGCATAGTTCAGAGTTTAGCTCCCATATCCCGGTCTAATTGGTTACACCGCTCCACTAATACTGAAAAGGCTGTTTCTCGAGCCTCCCACCGGGCAGACTGGCCTTCAGCATCCATGCCAATTCTAGCTTTAATCCAGCAACAAAGACAGCTTTCCTAGGTCCATAAGTGCTGTCGTCCATATCTTCGGGTCCCTGATTGTTCATTCCTGAGTGTTCCAACCAGACAGATCGGAATCGCTCATCGTACCATAATATTTCCTCAGCCCCATTTTGCTGGCAAGCCACGATATTTCCCAATCCATTTTTGCTGGACTGAAAAACTGTAGCCAGCACTTGATCGCAGTCCATCCTGCCCCTAATTGCTGCTCCTTGTCCCCAAGGGCGGCTCAAACATCTTTATTTAATTTCTTTCCATCTCGCCTGGGTACCATTACCGTCAGGATCCATACCCCGTCCCACGGGTGCAGATTATAAATGCTCTTTAAGCGTTCTAACTGTTCCCATATTTTCATTCCCCCTTTCTTGACGTGTGGCAATTCTTTAGATCCTTTATCAATTTCTTCCGGGTCTGCTGGGATAGGGTGTAAATACTGGGCGTATTTAGTAAGAGGCTTTTCCCCAGGGTAGAGGAGTCAATTACTAGTGGGCATAGGTTTAAGGTGCTAGGGGCAAGGTTTAGAGAAGCTGTACGAGGCAAGTTTTTTACACAGAGGGTAGTGGGTGCCTGGAACTCGCTGCCGGAGGAGGTGGTGGAAGCAGGGACAATAGTGACATTTAAGGGCATCTTGACAAATACATGAATAGGATGGGAATAGAGGGATACAGACCCAGGAAGTGTAGAAGATTGTAGTTTAGTCGGGCAGCATGGTCGGCACGGGCTTGGAGGGCCGAAGGGCCTGTTCCTGTGCTGTACTTTTCTTTGTTCTTTGTTCTTTGTTCAATTATTTTCTTGCCACATTCGGCAGTGGTTTCTTCTGACTTAATTTGAACCTGTTTTTTTCTTCAGAGAATTGAGCACGTAGGGTGGTTCCTCCTCTGAACTACTTTCTCCGCTAGAGGACTCAGAATTGGTTCGAGACCGGCTTTGGTCACTGCATTTTTCGCTGTCCTGCTCCTATTTCTTCTAGGCAAGGGTACAAATAGGACAACTTACTCGTGGGGGATCCGAGGGATGTCACTGAACTTTCCGGTGGTGTTACTGGTTCTTTGCGTCATTGTTTCTTTTTTTAAAAATATATTTTATTGAAGATTTTTCGATCACAATTTTTTCCCCTTACACATCAAACATAACAAAAAAGAAAATTTAACAGTGAACAAATGGCTAACCAACATGGTAAACTAATCATTTAACATAAACTAAAACATCCCCCCCCTCCCTCCGCCATGGGTTGCTGCTGCTGGTCATCTGTCTTCCCTCTAACGTTCCCCTAGGTAGTCGAGGAATGGCTGCCACCGCCTGGTGAACCCTTGAGCCGATCCTCTCAGCGCAAACTTCATCTGCTCCAGTTTTATGAACCCCGCCATATCGTTTATCCAGGCCTCCAGCCCGGGGGGTTTCGCTTCCTTCCACATGAGTAAAATCCTACGCCGGGCTACTAGGGACGCAAAGGCCACAACGTCGGCCTCTTTCGCCTCCTGCACTCCCGGCTCATCCGCAACTCCAAATAAAGCTAGCGCCCAGCCTGGTTTGACCCGGACCTTCACCACCTTCGAGATCACTCCCGTCACTCCCTTCCAATACCCCTCCAGTGCCGGGCACGACCAAAACATATGTGCGTGATTTGCCGGGCTTCCGCCGCACCTCCCACACTTGTCCTCCACTCCAAAGAACCTGCTCAATCTTTCTCCCGTTATGTGTGCTCTATGTAGCACCTTGAATTGAATCAGGCTAAGCCTGGCGCACGAGGAAGAGGAATTTACCCTGCTTAGGGCATCAGCCCACATACCCTCCTCTATCTCCTCCCCTAGCTCTTCTTCCCACTTTCCTTTTAATTCGCCCACCAGCTCCTCCCCCTCTTCCCTCATCTCTCGGTATATCTCTGACACCTTGCCCTCCCCGACCCACCCCCCCGAAAGCACTCTGTCCTGAATCCCCTGTGCCGGGAGCAGCGGAAATTCCCTCACCTGTTGTCTTGTGAACACCCTCACCTGCATATATCTAAGGAAGTTTCCCCGGGGCAACTTATACTTTTCCTCCAATGCTCCCAAGCTCGCAAACATCCCATCTATAAATAAATCTCCCACCCTCCTAATTCCCAACTGGTGCCAGCTCTGAAATCCTCCATCCATCTTTCCTGGGGCAAACCTGTGGTTGTTCCTGATTGGGGACCGCACCAGGGCTCCCCGCGCACCTCTCTGTCACCTCCATTGTCCCCAAATATTCAATGTTGCCGCCACCACTGGGTTCGTGGTAAACCTTTTTGGTGAGAGCGGTAGCGGCGCCGTCACCAGCGCCTCTAGGCTCGTCCCTTTACAGGGCTTTCTCTCTAGTCTTTTCCACGCCGCTCCCTCTCCCTCCATCATCCATTTACGAATCATCGCCACATTGGCGGCCCAATAGTAGCCGCCCAAATTCGGTAGTGCCAATCCTCCTCTGTCTCTGCTACGTTGTAGGAACCCCCTCCTTACCCTCGGGACTTTCCCTGTCCACACGAAGCTCGTGATGCTCCTGTCTATTTTCTTAAAAAAGGTCTTAGTGATTAGTATAGGGAGACATTGGAATACAAATAAGAACCTCGGGAGGACCATCATCTTAATTGCCTGCACTCTGCCCGCCAACGACAGAGGCTGCATGTCCCACCTCTTGAAGTCCTCCTCCATTTGTTCTACCAATCGTGTCAGATTAAGTCTGTGTAAGGTTCCCCAGCTCCTAGCGATCTGAATCCCCAGGTATCGGAAGTTTCTTTCCACTTTCCTTAGAGGCAGGCCTTCTATCTCTCTACTCTGGTCCCCAGGGTGTATCACGAATAGCTCACTCTTCCCCATGTTAAGCCTATATCCCGAGAAATTTCCGAACTCCCTCAATATCTGCATGACCTCTGTCATCCCCCCCACTGGGTCCGTCACATACAACAGTAGGTCATCTGCGTATAGCGACACTCGGTGTTCTTCTCCCCCTCTAATCACCCCTCTCCATTTCCTGGAGTCTTTCAACGCCATGGCCAGAGGTTCAATTGACAACGCGAACAACAATGGAGATAGCGGGCATCCCTGTCTTGTTCCCCTATATAGTCGGAAATACTCCGATCTTTGCCGACCCGTGACTACACTTGCCGTTGGGGCCCCATAAAGGAGTTTGACCCAGCTAATAAACCCGTTCCCGAACCCAAACCTCCTTAACACCTCCCATAAGTACTCCCACTCCACCCTATCAAATGCCTTCTCTGCATCCATTGCCGCCACTATCTCTGCCCCCCCCCCTCCACTGGGGGCATCATTATCACCCCTAATAGTCGTCGCACGTTGACATTTAGTTGTCTCCCCTTTACAAACCCTGTCTGGTCTTCGTGCACCACCCCCGGGACACAGTCCTCTATCCTCGATGCCAGTACCTTTGCCAGCAATTTGGCGTCCACATTCAATAATGAAATAGGTCTATTTGACCCGCACTGCAACGGATCTTTATCCCGCTTCAGAATTAGCGATATCGTCGCCTCCGACATTGTCTGGGGTAAAGTCCCTCCTTCCCTGGCCTCATTAAACGTCCTCACCAGCAGCGGGGCCAACATGTCCATGTATTTTCTATAAAATTCCACCGGGAACCCGTCTGGTCCCGGAGCCTTCCCTGCTTGCATATTCCCCAGCCCCTTAAATACCTCGTCCACCCCAATCGGTGCCCCCAGGCCTTCCACCTCCTGCTCCTCCACCCTCGGGAACCTCAATCGATCTAGGAACTGCCGCATCCCCTCCTCTCCCTCCGGGGGTTGGGACCTATACAGTCCCTCATAAAAGGTCTTGAACACCTCGTTTATCTTCCCTGCTCTCCGCACCGTAGCTCCCTTTTCGTCTCTAATTCCCCCTATCTCCCTCGCCGCTGTCCTCTTTCGCAACTGATGGGCCAGCAGGCGACTAGCCTTTTCACCATATTCATACCTCCTCCCCTGTGCCTTCCTCCACAGCACCTCCGCCCTTCTGGTGGTCAAAAGGTCGAACTCCGTCTGGCGTCGCCTCCTCTCCCTGTACAGTCCCTCCTCCGGGGTCTCCGCAAATTCCCTGTCCACCCTTAAAATCTCCCCCAGTAATCTTTCCCTTTCCTTGGCCTCTGTTTTCCCTTTGTGGGCCCTAATGGAGATCAGCTCTCCTCTGACCACCGCTTTTAGTGCTTCCCATACCACTCCCACTCGGACCTCCCCATCGTCATTGGCCTCCAGGTACCTCTCAATACATCCCCGCACTCTTCCACACACTCCCTCGTCCGCCATCAATCCCACATCTAATCGCCAGAGTGCTCGCTGCTCCCTTTCCTCTCCTAGTTCCAGGTCCACCCAGTGTGGGGCATGGTCCGAAACCGCTATGGCTGAATACTCAGCTTCTTCCACCCTTGAGATCAATGACCTTCCCAGAACAAAAAAATCTATCCGGGAGTACACTTTATGGACATGGGAGAAGAAGGAGAACTCCCTGGCCCTCGGTCTAAGAAATCTCCATGGATCCGCTCCCCCCATTTGGTCCACGTGGTAGTATGTATTGGGGGTCATGTGGGACTGGAAGCCCTAATGTCATTGGCTGACAGATCCCGGGTCCTGGTTGGCCGTTGACCTCATACTCCGCCCTGAAGGCGAAGTATAAGAAGCCGGTGCCTTCCCCCGCAGGCCAGTTTACTATCGGGCTGCTGGGGAACAGACACGCTTAATAAAGCCTCATCGACTTCACTCTATTTGTCTCACGGAGTCTTTGTGCGCCACAATTTATTAAGCGTGCCTAAAAAGGACTCATTCCAGAATGCCTGAGGATCAGCCCCCACGCAGTGAATGCGGCAGCAGCCTTCAAACACTGGCAGACTTGCTTTGAGGCCTACATCACATCGACCACAGGACGAGTCTCGGACGAACAAAAACTGCAGGTCCTGCACTCGAGGGTGAGCACGGAGATTTTCACCCTCATTGAAGACACCCGCGATTTCCAGACGGCCTTCACAGCACTGAGAAGTCTCTACGTTCGCCCAGTTAACCAAATCTACGCTCGCTACCAGCTCGCGACAAGACGGCAAGCTCCCGGAGAATCGATGGACGAGTTCTACGCCGCGCTGCTGATTTTGGGACGAACCTGCAGCTGCCCGTCGGTGAACGCAAACGAACACACGGACATGTTAATGCGCGATGCTTTTGTTGCAGGTATGCAATCCTCCCAAATCCGCCAAAGACTTCTAGAAAAAGAGTCACTAGGACTCTCAGAGGCACGGGCCCTGGCAGCCTCGCTGGACGTAGCCGCGCGTAATACCCGCGCCTACGGCCCCGACCGCGCGGCAGGCCATTGGGCCCCGTACGTACCCGCCGCGGCAAACCCCCTACCCCCCCCCCCGGACACCCCACAGGCTTGCGCAGTCCAAACGCCGAGTCGCACCGGGGGCGCCCGCTGTTATTTCTGCGGCCAGGCGAAGCACCCCCGACAACGCTGTCCGGCCCGCGCAGCCATCTGCAAAAGCTGCGGGAAAAAGGGCCACTATGCGGTGGTGTGCCGATCCCACATGGTCGCCGCCGTCCCGGGAGAACAGGGAGCCCTACAGGCAGTCTATGCCTCCCAACCCCCCCAGCACGCCATGTGCGACCCGCAGGCGCCGCCATTTTGGGTCCCGACCACCGCGGCCCCGGGAGAACTGGGAGCCCTGCACGCCGCCTACGCTCCCCAACCCCCCTCCCCGCAGTCCATGTACGACCCGCCGCCGGCGCTCCCGATTTGGGTGCCGGCCAACACTCTCCACGGAGAGGAGGGGGTTTTTCGCATCCCGAATGCCACCCTCACCCCCGTCCCGCGCCCCACGCCTGACCCGCCGGCGCCACCTACCTTGACCCCGACCACCGCTGTCCCCGGCGAGGGAGCTCCGCGCGGTGCCAGTGCTCGCGGCCCCACGACTGACCCGCCGGAGCCGCCGACCTGGGCCCTCACCCCCGCCCCGCGCCCCACGCCTGACCCGCCGGCCTGGGCCCCGACCACCGCTGTCCCCGGCGAGGGAGCTCCGCGCGGTGCCAGCGCTCGCGGCCCCACGACTGACCCGCCGGCGTCGCCGACCTGGGCCCTCACCCCCGTCCCGCGCCCCACGCCTGACCCGCCAGCGCCGCCGACCTGGGCCCTCACCCCCGTCCCGCGCCCCACGCCTGACCCGCCAGCGCCGCCGACCTGGGCCCTCACCCCCGTCCCGCGCCCCACGCCTGACCCGCCAGCGCCGCCGACCTGGGCCCTCACCCCCGTCCCGCGCCCCACGCCTGACCCGCCGGCAATACAACTTACCTGGACCCCGATCACCTCCGTCCCCGGCGAGGGACCTCCTCACGGTCCCAGCGCTCGCAGTACTGACCCGCTGGCCTTGGCCCCGACCACCGCTGTCCCCGGCGAGGGAGCTCCGCGCGGTCCTAGCGCCCGCGGCCCTGGCGCTCGCAGCCAAGGAACTCCGCGCGGTCCTAGCGCCCGCGGCCCGGGCGCTCGCAATGCAGGAACTCCGCGCGGTCCTAGCGCCCCCCAGACCCCCCAGCACTCAATGTGCGACCCGCAGACGCCGCCATTTTGGGTCCCGACCACCACGAGGGGAGGAGGGGCCCCGCCATCTTGGACCGCCCCTGACCTGTACGAGGTATGGGGGTGGCCATTTTGTCCATCCCCGACGCCATCTTGGACGGCAACAACGGACCCCACCCCACTACTACAACCACGGCTCGCTTCGGTTACACTCGATCAGGCTCGGCCCCGGACTCTCCAGACGACGACGACAACGGTCCTAATTAACGGCCACGAGACGCCATGCCTAGTCGACTCCGGGAGCACGGAAAGTTTTATACATCCCGACACGGTAAGACGCTGTTCCTTAACTACCTTCCCCAGCGCACAAAAGATTTGCCTAGCTGCAGGATCCCACTCCGTACAGATCCAGGGATTCTGCATGGTTACCCTAACGGTACAGGGGAGGGAATTCAAAAACTACAAACTTAACGTCCTTCCCCAACTCTGTGCCCCCACCTTGCTGGGCTTAGATTTTCAATGTAACCTACAGAGCCTTACGTTTAAATTCGGCGGCCCCATACCCCCACTCACTATCTGCGGCCTCGCCACCCTCAAGGTGCAACCCCCGTCCTTGTTTGCGAACCTCACCCCGGATTGCAAACCCGTCGCCACTAGGAGCAGACGGTACAGCGCCCAGGACCGGACCTTCATTCGCTCCGAAGTCCAGCGGCTACTAAAGGAGGGCATAATCCAGGTCAGCAATAGTCCCTGGAGAGCGCAGGTGGTAGTAGTGAAGACAGGGGAGAAACAAAGGATGGTCATTGACTATAGCCAGACCATCAACAGGTACACACAACTAGACGCGTACCCTCTCCCCCGCATATCCGACATGGTCAATCGGATTGCCCAGTATAAAGTCTTCTCCACCGTGGACCTCAAGTCCGCCTACCATCAGCTCCCCATCCGCCCAAGTGACCGCAAGTACACAGCCTTCGAGGCAGACGGGCGATTATACCACTTCCTAAGGGTCCCTTTTGGCGTCACAAACGGCGTCTCGGTCTTCCAACGGGAAATGGACCGAATGGTTGATCAACATGGGTTACGGGCCACGTTCCCGTACCTCGACAATGTAACCATCTGCGGCCACGATCAGCAGGACCACGACGCCAACCTCGAAAAATTCCTCCAGACTGCCAAAGCCTTGAACCTCACGTACAACGAGGACAAGTGCGTTTTTAGCACCGATCGGCTAGCCATTCTGGGCTACATAGTGCGCAATGGGATAATAGGCCCCGACCCCGAACGTATGCGCGCACTCATGGAATTTCCCCTCCCGCACTGCCCAAAAGCCCTGAAACGCTGCCTGGGGTTCTTTTCATACTACGCCCAGTGGGTCCCCCAGTACGCAGACAAGGCCCGCCCCCTAATACAGACCACGACTTTCCCGCTGTCGACAGAGGCTTGCCAGGCTTTCAGCCGCATCAAAGCGGACATCGCAAAGGCCACGATGCGCGCCATCGACGAGTCCCTCCCCTTCCAGGTCGAGAGCGACGCCTCTGACGTAGCTCTAGCGGCTACCCTTAACCAAGCGGGCAGACCCGTGGCCTTCTTCTCCCGAACCCTCCACGCCTCAGAAATCCGCCACTCCTCAGTGGAAAAGGAAGCCCAAGCCATAGTGGAAACTGTGCGACATTGGAGGCATTACCTGGCTGGCAGGAGATTCACTCTCCTCACTGACCAACGGTCGGTAGCCTTCATGTTCGATAATGCACAGCGGGGCAAGATCAAGAACGACAAGATCTTGCGGTGGAGGATCGAACTCTCCACCTTCAACTATGAGATCTTGTACCGGCCCGGAAAGCTGAACGAGCCGTCTGATGCCCTATCTCGCGGGACATGTGCCAACGCACAAATTGACCGCCTCCAAGCCCTCCACGAGGACCTCTGCCACCCGGGGGTCACTCGGTTTTACCACTTCATCAAGTCCCGCAATCTCCCATACTCCTTAGAGGAGGTCCGTACAGTCACAAGAGACTGCCACATCTGCGCAGGATGCAAACCACATTTTTTCAGGCCAGATGGAGCGCACCTGATTAAGGCTTCCCGTCCCTTTGAACGCCTCAGTCTTGATTTCAAAGGGCCCCTCCCCTCCACCGACTGCAACGCGTATTTCCTTAATGTAGTGGACGAATACTCCCGCTTCCCTTTTGCCATTCCCTGCTCCGACATGACCGCGGCCACGGTCATTAAAGCCCTGAACAGCATATTCACACTGTTCGGTTACCCCGCATACGTCCACAGCGACAGGGGGTCCTCTTTCATGAGTGACGAGCTACGCCAGTTCCTGCTCAGCAAGGGTATAGCTTCAAGCAGGACGACCAGCTACAACCCCCGGGGGAACGGGCAAGTAGAAAGGGAGAACGGCACGGTCTGGAAGGCAGTCCTACTGGCCCTACGGTCCAGGGATCTCCCAGTTTCACGGTGGCAGGAGGTCCTCCCAGACGCTCTCCATTCCATCCGGTCGTTATTATGTACGAGCACTAACCAAACGCCTCACGAGCGTCTCCTTGTCTTCCCTTGGAGGTCCTCCTCTGGAACGTCGCTGCTGACCTGGCTGGCGGCCCCAGGACCCATCCTGCTCCGAAAGCACGTGCGGGCACATAAGGCGGACCCGTTGGTCGAAAGGGTTCACCTCCTCCACGCAAACCCCCAGTACGCCTACGTGGAGTACCCCGACGGCCGACAGGACACGGTCTCCCTGCGGGATCTGGCGCCCGCCGGCACCACGCACACCCCCCCGGCACCATCAACCCAACCGCCCCCCTTCCTGCCACCGCCGCACCCCGCGACCGCCCCCTTCCCAGGAGGATCAGTCCCCCTCCCCTTTGCACCAACAGCTGAAACCGTGCGGCTCCCGGAGGCGACAACGCTGGTACAAGCACCACCACCACCGCCGGGGCCGAGGCGATCGACACGGACGACCAGACCGCCCGACCGACTCGTGGCGTCGATGTAAAACAAAGATGGACTGTCCAATGAACATTTTGTTTTTCCTATATCCTCTATAAATAGTTGTAACAGGACGATACTGTCCAATACGGTACTACCATGTAACTGTTCTATCCTCCCAGGACCAGTACTGTAAACCCTTACCACCATACGAAGCATCACCCCGCCGGGTTCATTTTTGACAAGGGGTGAATGTGGTAGTATGTATTGGGGGTCATGTGGGACTGGAAGCCCTAATGTCATTGGCTGACAGATCCCGGGTCCTGGTTGGCCGTTGACCTCATACTCCGCCCTGAAGGCGAAGTATAAGAAGCCGGTGCCTTCCCCCGCAGGCCAGTTTACTATCGGGCTGCTGGGGAACAGACACGCTTAATAAAGCCTCATCGACTTCACTCTATTTGTCTCACGGAGTCTTTGTGCGCCACAGTCCATAAACCCCTTGAGCACCTTGGCTGCTGCCGGCCTTCTTCCGGTCTTCGATCTGGATCTATCTAACCCTGGGTCCAGCACGGTGTTGAAGTCCCCTCCCAATATCAAGTTTCCTACCTCCAGGTCCGGTATACGACCCAACATCCGTCTCATAAATCCCGCATCGTCCCAATTCGGGGCATATACATTAACCAGCACGACCTCCATTCCCTCCAGCCTGCCACTCACCATTACATATCTACCTCCGCTATCTGCTACGATGCTCTTTGCCTCAAATGCTACCCGTTTCCCCACCAATATGGCCACCCCTCTATTCTTTGCATCTAGTCCTGAGTGGAACACCTGTCCCACCCATCCTTTCCTTAACCTAACTTGGTCCGCCACCTTCAGGTGCGTCTCCTGGAGCATAGCCACGTCTGCCCTTAGTCCTTTCAAGTGCGCGAGCACTCGGGCCCTTTTAATCGGTCCATTCAGGCCTCTCACGTTCCACGTGATCAGCCTCACTAGGGGGCTACCTGCCCCCTTCCCGTGTCGACTAGCCATCACCTTCTCTAGGCCAGTCCCGTATCCCGCCTCCGCGCTCCCACTCGCTCCACAGGCGTCGCATTCCATCCCCGTCCACCCACTCTTTAGCCATTTCCTCTTTGATTTCCGCAGCAGCAACCCAGTTATCCCCCCCCCACCCCCCCCCCCCCGCTAGATCCCATACTAGCGTGATTGCTCCCCCCATATTACTTCCGCAAGTCAGCTGACTTCAACTGACCCCGGCTACTCCTGCTCATTCCTTGACCCCCCCGTGTGGGGAACTCCCATCCGCCTTGCGCCTGTCTTCCCGCCATTATCTTTCTGGCGCGGGAACATCTCTTTATCTGACCCGCCTCTTGTGGCGCAGCTCCTTTTCCCCTCCCACTCCCATTCCTCATTCTCCGCCTATGTCCCTTCTTTCCCCCCTCACCTGGGCTTTCTCCGCCGCCATCTTGTGTCTTCTCCCTTTCTGTCCCTATCGTCGAGGATTCCTCGCGCTACAGCCGCCGCCGACGATATTTTACTCTTTCGTTGGGGGGGGGACTCCCTACCCACTCACCCCACACCGGGTTTCGTCGCACAAAAATTTCCCGTTGGGGCTCTTAAAAGAGCCCGAAGGTCCGTTGGAGCTGGAGCCGCCGAAACGTGCGGCTTAGCTGGTCATCGCCGCAACCAGAAGTCCGCGTAATTGTTTCTTAAGTTCTTTTATTTCGGAGTTTATCTCAGTCTTAATTTCCTTGATTTCGGACTTAAGTTCTTTTAATTCGGCTTCTAACTTTTCCGATTTAAGTTTTTCCTTTTTTAACTGTTCGCTTACTTCCCTCAGATGTGGTTTTTAAAAAATAAATTTAGAGTACCCAATTGATTTTTCCAATTAAGGGGTAATTTAGCATGGCCAATCCACCTACCCTGCACATCTTTGGCTTGTGGGGGCAAAACACACACAAACATGGGGAGAATGTGCAAACTCCACACGGACTGTGACCCAGAGCTGGGATCGAACCTGGGACCTCGGCGCCGTGCGGCTGCAGTGCTACCCACTGCGCCACCGTGCTCCCCCTCAGATGTTCTTTCACAGGGGTCAATGCACAATCATGTTGTGATTGACTCATAATTTTGTTTCTTTGTGGAAGCCAGGCAGGTATATCTATCCTGTATACCTCCGAAATCCAGACATCTGTTGTGGGCTTGAGCCAACTACCTTACCAGAGATGTTTGAGGTTGAGGGTTACTGAGTCACACAACTGCCGAGGACATTTTTTAATGAAGAGATGTCCTTACCTCCAGGGCCCGATATAGGTCCGATATCCACATCTCATGATCCTTTTCCCTCTAACTGTTTGCAGCGCCAAATTGTCGGATTTCTTATTTTCTAATAAGAGACGGGGTCCGGTGGTAGTTTGAGATTGAGTTTATTGCAAAACTTGATTCGTACACATTCAAATACAAACAAAAGAAACAAAAATCCAGCAGGGTTACAGAAAGAACAATGGAAAGAGACCAAAGAAGAGAGAGAGCACCACATGCATTTTTACTTGCACTTTGTGGTACCGCCCCACCTCTCTGCCCCTAATTGGCTTATAAGTTATGAATTGTGACTTCTGAATGGTACTCCATACCAGCACTCACAATGGTATCTAACTTGTTGACTGTGCACATTTGCAATCTGGATCCTGAAAGGCTGGTGTAACTTTTCACTTTTATCACCGCCAAACTGAAAATGCATAAGCTGACCTTGACTCAGAACAATACAAGCTTGTATTTCACCTATGACCCAACTAATTCTTTATTTGACTTTCCCACACTTACAATATTTTCAAAACTTGGTTTTAATATGTCCCCACAATGGTAAGCCCCAGGATGTTGATTATGAGATTTCAGCGATGGTAATGCCATTGAATGTCAAGGGGCAATGTTTAGATCCTCTCTTGTAGGAAATGGTCATTGCCTGATACTTGTGTGGTGCGAATGTAACTTGCCACTTGTCAGCCCAAGCCTGGATATTGTACATGTCGCTGCATTTGCATATATACTGCTTCATTTTGTGAGGATGCGCGAATGGTGCAGAACATTATTCAGACATCTGCGAACATTCCCACTTCTGACCTTATGATGGAAGGAAGGTAATTGTTAAAGCAGTTGCAGATGTTTGAACCTCGGACACTACACTGAGGAACTCATGCAGTGATGTCCTGGAGCTGAGATAATTGATCTCCAACCGCCACAACTATCTTCCATTGTGCAAGGTATGCCTCCAACCAGCAGAAAGTTTCCCCTGATTCCCATTGACTCCAATTTTGCAAGGGCTCCTTGATTCGATACTTGATCAAATACTGCCTTGACACGATGGCGCGTGGTTAGCACAGTTGCCTCACGCCACCCAGGTCCCAGGTTCAATCCCGGCTCTGGGTCACTGTTCGTGTGGAGTTTGCACATTCTCCCCGTGTCTGCGTGGGTTTCGCCCCCACGGCCCAAAAGATGTGCAGGGTAGGTGGATTGGCCACGCTAAATTGCCCCTTAATTGGAAAAAATGAATTGGATACTCTAAATTTAAAAAAAAAAATACTGCCTTAATGTCAAGGCAGTCACTCTCACCACACCTCTGGCATTCAGCTCTTTTGTCCGTGTTGGAACCATCCCTGTAATGAGGTCAGGAGCTGAGTGACCCTGGCAGAACCCAAACTGAGCTTCCGTAAGCAGGTTATTGCTCTCACTTCCCCTCACAATAAATTATAACATTCTATTAACTTTCCTAATTACTTGCTGCACCTGCTTACTTGTCTTTGTGATTCATTCACCAGGGACGCCCAGATCCCTCGGAGCTCTGTAATCTCTCACGATTTCGATAAGAAGCGTCTTTTTATTCTCCTGCGAAAATGGACCATTTCCCATTTGCCCATATTATGATCCATTCACTATACTTTTGCCCACTCACTTAAGCTATCTATGTCTCTCTGTAGCCTCCTCATGTCCACTTCGCAATTTACTTTCCAGCCTATCTTTATGCCATAAGCAAATTTCGTAACCACACCTTCAGTCCCTTCATCCAGGTCACCTGGGCAGCATGATAGCACAGTGGTTAGCACTGTTGCTTCACAACTCAAGGCTCCCAGGTTCAATTGTCCGTGCGGTATCCGCATGTTCTCCCCGTGTCTGCGTGGGTTTCCTCTGGGTGCTCCGGTTTCCTCCCACAGTCCAAAGATGTGCAGGTTAGGTGGATTGGCCGTGCTAAATTGTCCCTTATTGTCCAAAAAAAAGGTGGGGTTACTGGGTTACAGGGATAGGGTGGAGGTGTGGGCTTAAGTAGGGTGCTCTTTCCAGGGGCTGGTGCAGACTCGATGGGCTGAATGGCCTCCTTCTGCTCTGTAAATTCTATGATTTATATAAATTGTAAAACATCAAAGCCCCCTGTATAGGTATAACATATTGGCATGGATAAAAGATTGCCTAGCTAACAGAAAACAAAGAGTAGGCATAAATAGATCTTCTTCTGGATGGCAGGCTGTATGGAATGATATGCCACAGTGATGTTCCCCTGCCTGTCCCTGCATCTCCAACACGTCTCTTAGGACTGAGTTCAGAGGCTTGTCTTCTGCATGGGAATGAGCAGGGGCCTGGTCTCCAGCAGTCACCCAAGTGTCAGAACATCAGCTTTCACTTCCTCCTCCAGCTATAGACCCCTCTCAGTGATGTGCTCCACAGATAGTGACCCCCAAGCCTTCTTGACAACTTGCAACCACTGAGGTGAATGACTGTGATGATAGAACACCATGATGCTCCCTCCTATGATGTGCATCATTTGAGGTTGGTTTGGAGATGGTTCTGTTAGTTGTCTCCCTTCTTTTCCTTCCCCTTTTCTTGTTGGTACTTGGAATGCAAAAGAGAAAGGTTTAGTGGATGCCTAAGCAAGCTCACTTATCTATGTTTCACTCTGTCGGGGCATCTGGCAACTGCAGGCTAGAAACATACTTCCTGGGGGAGTCCTGTCTTACCTTTGGCACAGGCTTGCTCCTGTTCCTCCCCTTGCAACCTCCTCCTCGAGGCTGGTTAGAATTCTAATAGCTGGCATGTCACCACCAGTCTTGGAATGCCCCCTTTTGTTATGGATGTTCTTGTCCTGCAGAAAAATAGAAGGATTGAGTATCTTCCCAATAGGAGCAGTTTGATAGAATGCATGCCTGTGGTGGCTCCCAAGTCCTTCCCAGTGAATGATGAACAAGTGGGATGTCCTGCAACTGATATAACATTGGGAGCATGAAGTGGCTGGCACACTTTCAGTATACATGTCCCATCTGCTATAAGGTCCTGTAAGCCAAACTTGTGTCTGACATCCTTGCGCGCTTGCACTTACAGAGCTCTTGGCTTCCAGTGAGCGAATGACTGTCTGGGTGCCAGGACCTTTGCCCCCATGAACTGATGGCAGGGATGCTGAATTCCTGTCTGCCCCACCTCAAGATGTGTCATGCTCATTGCGCATTCATATATGATGAGCTGAACAGCATGAGATCGCCTGTGGTCAGCCGACCCGCCTCTGAGTAGAAATCATGCTCACTTCCACTTCAGCTGCCTTAATTTATATTTCAGAACAGAGAATATCAGCCAAAAAAACTTGTCAGTCATTACCTGGCCTCCATGATACCAAATGATGTTAATGGCTTCATAAAGGGTTGCTATCCTTATTCACAAATAATCTCCCAATTTGCTGTGATGGGGTGGGATTGTTGGTCAAGGATAATTGTTTGGTGGGGGTGGGTAATGGGTGTGTTTGTTAGCCTAATGGGGAATGATTTGTGGTCAGCCAATCAAGTCCTGAGTCAGGGGTGGGTGGGGTGTAGATTGATTGGAGGCTCAGTCAAAGGATTGACGTTTATGGGCAGGACGGAATAGCCTTTGCCCTCCCATGCTGACCAGTTTAAAAGAAGGCTGCCCTGCAGTGATAGCTAGATTGGTTAGCAGCTCAAGTAGCCCCAACAACACCAAAATTCATTAGTGGACTCTGCTGGGACTGCAAGCTGGCCCTCGAGGATGTGGATCCTGGTAAATAAGGGATTTTTGGGCAGAGATGGGTTGGGCACCCAAGGGATAGAAAGCGAGAGGGCTGGGGCAGGTACTCTTCAAGGTCTGGCAGGGAGCCACAAAAGCTGGTATCATTTTGGAGGTGGGTGGGGTTGCCCCCCAGTGCGCACAACCCCCAAAAGATGCAACTGACTCCTTCCTTCTTACATTTTCACCTCAGATGGTGGAAAGGTGGACTCCTCATTCTTGCCCACCTGTCTACAGCAACCACATTATGGTATGGGCAGCGTAATATGTGGGTTAACAAGCCCATTATTGATTTTTAAAAAAAAATGTTGTGTGCTGCTGACTTCTGCACCCATAGCACTTACCATGTTATGGGAAACCTGTGAGTTAGCATTGGGATTGCGCATTGACATCGTCACACAGGATTTTAAGCACCTAAATTATAAAACCATAAGACATAGGAGCAGAATTAGGCCATTCAGCCCATCAAGTCTGCTCCACCGTTCATTCCAAGATAACGCCGGAGCGAGGCGACTCTCTGCGAGCTCTCCCAAACAGATCCACTTTTTACTTAACCTATACTCGTTCTTAATGATCTGTTGAGCTGCTCGCAGAAAAATACTTTTCACTGTACCTCGGTACATGTGACAATAAACAAATCCAATCCAATCCCCATTCTCCTGCCTTCTCCACATAACCCTGATCCCCTTATAAATCAATAACCTATCTATCGAAAAGACACTCATGATTTTGTCTCCACAGCCTTTTGCGGTAAAGTGTTCAACAGATTCACCACCCTTTAGCTGAAGAAATTCCTCCTCATCTCAGTTTTAAAGGATCGTCCTTTCAGTCTGAGGCTGTGCCCTTGGGTTCTACTTTTTCCTAATCGTGGAAACATAATCTTTACGTCCACTCTGTCTAGGCCTCTCAGTATCCCGTAAATTTCGATATGATCCCCCCTTAATCCTGCTAAACTCCAATAAGTACAGACTCAAGAGTCCTCAACCGCTTCTCATATGACAAGCTCTTCATTCCAGGGATCTTCCTCTGGACCTTTTCCAAGGCCAGCACATCCTTCCTTAGATATGGGGCCTATAACTGCTCACAATACTCCAAATGGGGTCTGACCAGAGCCTTATACAGACTCAGCATACATCCTGAGAAGTACATCCCTGCTCTTGTATTCTAGCCCACTCGACATGAATGCTAACATTGCATTTGCCTTCCTAACTGCTGACTGAACTTAAGCATTAACCTTAAGAGAATCTTGAACTGGAACTCCTAAGTCTCTTTGTGCTTCTGATTTCTTAAGTCTTTTTTCAATTTAGAAAATCCTCTTCCTAGGAAAGTGCATAAACTCACATTTTTCCACATTGTATTCCATCTGCCACTTTTTTGCCCATTCTCTTAACCTGACCAAGTCCTTCTGCAGCCTCCCTGCTTCCTCAATATTACCTGTCCCTCTGCATATCTTTGTATCATCTGCAAACTTAGCAGCAGTGCTCTCAGGTCCTTCTTCCGGATTGTTAATATATATTGTGAAACATTGTGATCCCAACACCGACCCCTGAGGCACACCACTAGTCATTGGCTGCCATCTGAAAAGAAACCCTTTATACCCACTCTCTGCCTTCTGCCAGTCAACCAATCCTTTATCCATGCCAGTATCTTACCCATAATATCATGGGCTCTTAACTTATTTTTAATAATAACCTTTTATTGAAGTTACTGTGAAGTTACTTTGACAGCCTCCTATACAGCACCTTGTCAAAGGCCTTCTGGAAATCTAAATAGATCACATCCACTGGTTCCCCTTTGTCTGACTTCTTTGCTCCCTCCTCAACGAACTCTAACAAATTTGTCAGACATGACGTACACTTGACAAAGCCGTGCTGACTCAATCCTATTTTGTCATGCACTTCCTTTTTTAAAATTTAAAATTTAAAATCTCAATTCCTTTTTTTTTCCAATTAAGGGGTAATTTAGCATGGCCAATCCACCTACCCTGCACATCTTTGGATTGTGGGGGTGAGACCCACGCAGACACAGGGAGAATGTGCAAAATCCACACGGACAGTGACCCGGAGCCGGGATCGAATCCAGGTCCTCAGCGCTGTGAGGCAGCAGTGCTAACCACTGCGCCACCTTGCTGCCCATTTATCATGCACTTCCAAGTACTCCGCAATCTTATCTTTAATAATGGACTCTAAACGAGGTGCAATGGGAACATCGGTGTGGTCCCCGATCAGGGGTAACCACCGGTTTGTCCCGGGGAAGATGGACGGGGGGTTCCAGAGCTGGCATCGGGCGGGGATTGGAAGACTGGGGGACCTGTTCATCGACGGGACGTTTGCGAGCCTAGGGGCACTTGAGGAGAAGTTCGAGTTACCCCCGGGAAATGCCTTTAGATATATGCAGGTGAGGGCTTTTGTGAGGCGACAGGTGAGGGAATTCTCATTGCTCCCGGCACAAGAAGTTCAAGATAGGGTGATCTTGGGTGTATGGGTCGGGGAGGGCAAGGTGTCGGAAATACACCAAGAGTTGAAAGAAGAGGGGGAAGCGCTGGTAGAAGAGTTGAAGGGTAAATGGGAGGAGGAGCTGGGGGAGGAGATCGAGGAAGGTCTGTGGGCTGATGCCCTAGGTAGGGTTAATTCCTCCTCCTCGTGTGCCAGGCTCAGCCTGATACAATTTAAGGTGGTCCACAGAGCGCACTTGACGGGGGCGAGGTTGAGTAGGTTCTTTGGGGTAGAGGACAGATGTGGAAGGTGCTCAGGGAGCCCGGCGAACCATGTCCATATGTTTTGGTCGTGCCCGGCACTGGAGGGGTTCTGGAGAGGAGTGGCGGGAGCAATATCTCAGGTGGTGAAAGTCCGGGTCAAGCCAAGCTGGGGGATAGCAATATTTGGAGTAGTGGACGAACCGGGAGTGCAGGAGGCGAAAGAGGCTGGCATTCTGGCCTTTGCGTCCCTAGTAGCCAGGTGAAGGATCTTGCTAATGTGGAAGGAGGCGAAGCCCCCCGGCCTGGAGGCCTGGATAAATGATATGGCTGGGTTCATAAAGTTGGAGAGGATTAAGTTCGCCTGTAGAGGGTCTGCGCAGGGGTTCTACAGGCGGTGGTAACCGTTCCTAGACTATCTCGCAGAGCGTTAGAGGAAGGTCGGTCAGCGGCAGCAACCTTGCGGGGGGGGGGGGGGGGGGGCGGGGGGGGGGGTGGAGGAGACGTCCTGTGAGTGGGGGGGGGGGGGGGGGGGGGGGACTGCCTGGGAGGGTGGATGAGTAAGAGATAACATGAAGGGTTGGGGAAACTGGCACGTATGGGTGAGGGCCAGTGTACAAAGCTGTGTAAATATATCATTTTGCCATGTATATATCTTGCTCTGCGCGATTTCTCGGTTTTTTTTTTGTTACGGGGGGGGGGTTAATGTTTGTAAGGGAGAAAAATTGTGTTAAAAAACTTTAATAAATATATATATTTTTTAAAAATGGACTCTAAAATCTTACCAATGACCGAAATCAGGTTAACTGGCCTATAATTTCCCTTCTTCTGTCTCCCTCCCTTCTTAAACAGTGGTATCACATTAGCCATTTTCCAGTCCTCTGGGACCCTCTGTGCCTCCTGTGATTCCTGAAAGATCACCACCAAGCCTCCACAATCTCCTCAGCTATCTCCTTTAGAACCCTGCGGTGTAGACCATCCAGTTCAAATGATTTATCTACCATCAGACCTTTCAGTTTCCCCAGAACCTTCTCCTCAGTGATGGCCACTACACTCACCTCTGTCCCTGAAGTTCTGGTATCCCACTGGTATCTTCCACCACGGAACCTGATGCAAAGTAACTGTTCAGTTCCTCTGCCATTTCTTTATTTCCTATTTTACTTCTCCAGCCACATTTTCCAGTAATGCAATGTCTATTTTTGCCTCTCCCTTACCTTTTGTATATTGAAAAAATCTTCTGCTATCTTTTTTTATATTACTAGCTAGCTTGCACTCATATTTCACCTTCTGTCTCCTCCCACCCCCCTCCCCCTTATTCCTTTTTTAGTTGTCCTCTGCTCACTTTTAAAGGCTTCCCAATTCTCTGGCTTCCCACTAATCCTTGATCCAGCCCAGGGTTTTGGGAGAGATATGGAGTGAGGCAGCCTGCATTCTTTTTGCGTGAGTTCCTGAAATGTTTCCCTGCACAAGGAATGCCCTATTGTTGTTGAACTCCAAATGTAATGACAAGAAAGTCAACGGATGAACATTTAAGTATTGATAACAGCTTATCGATTTTTACCTAAGAGATCCAGCTTTTTCTTTGGGGCGAGGGAGGAACTTTGCCGATGCAGTACTCAGCAGAGTAAATAGGCTGTGTAGAGTTCAAGATAGAATGTGTACTCAAACAAAGAACAAAGAACAAAGAAATGTACAGCACAGGAACAGGCCCTTCGGCCCTCCAAGCCCGTGCCGACCATGCTGCCCGACTAAACTACAATCTTCTACACTTCCTGGGTCCGTATCCTTCTATTCCCATCCTATTCATATATTTGTCAAGATGCCCCTTAAATGTCCCTATCGTCCCTGCTTCCACTACCTCCTCCGGTAGCGTGTTCCAGGCACCCACTACCCTCTGCGTAAAAAACTTGCCTCGTACATCTACTCTAAACCTTGCCCCTCTCACCTTAAACCTATGCCCCCTAGTAATTGACCCCTCTACCCTGGGGAAAAGCCTCTGACTATCCACTCTGTCTATGCCCCTCATAATTTTATATACCTCTATCAGGTCTCCCCTCAACCTCCTTCGTTCCAGTGAGAACAAACCGAGTTTATTCAATCGCTCCTCATAGCTAATGCCCTCCATACCAGGCAACATTCTGGTAAATCTCTTCTGCGCCCTCTCTAAAGCCTCCACATCCTTCTGGTAGTGTGGCGACCAGAATTGAACACTATACTCCAAGTGTGGCCTAACTAAGGTTCTATATGATACATGGAAGGAATTTGTTTTTTGAGCCAAATGGATATTTCTCATTCAATTTCTTCTGGTTTTTGGCCTTTCCCACCCAATTTCTTTAACCTCCCCCACCACCTTCTGCACCTCTTTCTGAACCTTTCTCTAACTCAGATGCACACCCACTCTCTTTTTGCCACTATGGCAACTGTGACTTCAGCTGTCTCAGTCCTACTCCCTGGAATTTTTTTCCCTAAACCCCTCCACTTCTCCAGCTCAATCTTGTCTTTTGAGATTCCTGTTAAAACCCACCTCTTTAAATAAGCATTTTCCTAATCCTCTTTCATTGGCTCAGCACTTGTGTTCCTCAGACTTCTGTGAATAGCCTTGGAGCAAGCTTTTATGCTGAAGGTGCCAATTGATGCGAATAATTTTAATGTTCTCATCACATACAAGGTTGGTTATCTCCAGTTAATAAGGTGAGTGAGAAAATGACCTTGAACAGCACACCATACACGGAGATAGGTTCAAGGACGAATGGCTCAGTGGCTAAATTAATGAAATGATAGTTCTTTGACCTGTGGCTCAAATCAAAAAAACACACATGCAATCAAACCACAAACATTCTGCACAGAAAGTAAACTTACTGTCCCAATAACAGCAATGAAACATCCAGCACTGTGCAACAGACTCGTGACACACAATGCTCATTGTTAAATGTCGAAAAACATTCCAATGTTAATGTAAATTACAACCTACAAGATTGAATAAAATGTTTAATTTATGAAGCACAATAATAGCCAAATCTAGAATAGGCACTAACAAAAAAACAACAAAGCATCTAATCTGCAAACATTTCAAGCAATACAAACAATTTTCATTTAAATTAATTATGCTTTTAACATAGTAAGATGTCCCAAGCTGCTTCACAAGAACGTTATCAAATAGATTTGTCACCAAGCCACAAAAGGAGGTATTAAGACAGATAACCAAAAACTTAATCAAAGAGGTAGGTCTTAAGATGATCTTAAAGGCATAGAAGGAGGTAGGGAGGTGGAACGCTTGTTCTTCTCAGTTTGGATCTAGTCTATCCCTTTTTTGGGAACAATTTGAATTTGAATTGGTTTTTAGAGTGAGCAAGGAAATTAATTAAGGGTTTGCGCATTGGTTTTCTAACTTTGAGAAAGGAACAAAACATTTTTTCTGTATTATTGTGGCATAATTAAAATTTGAGAAGTGTCAATGGCCGGAAATGGAGGATTGCAGATATTTTGAAGGCTTGTAGAGTCGGAGGGCATAGGAAGTGCCGCGAGGGGATGGGGTGAAGTTCAGGAACTTCCAGTGAACTAATGTAGATCAAAGAGGGCTGATGGATGAATTGGACTTAGGTTGAGCTCAAACTAGAAATCCTGTGACCCAGGTTAATGCTCTGGGGTCAAGAGTTCAAATCCCACCACAACAGCTGGTGGAATTTCAATTCAATTAGCAGGAGAATCTGGTACTGAAAATTAGCGTCAGCAATGGTGATCATGAAACTATAATTGATTGTCATAAAACCCTATCTGGTTTACTAATGTCCTTTAGGGTTGGAAATCTGCCATCCTCACCTGGTCTTGCCCAGATGTGGCTGCAGAACCCCAATAAATTGCTTGATTCTTAACTGCCCTCTGAGATGGTCAAAAAGCTACACAGTTCAAGGGTGATTAGGGATGGGCAACAAATGCTGGTCTTGTCACATCCCATGAAGTCATCTTTTTTAAACAATCGCACAACCAATGGATCAGATCTAGGTTCTGCAGTCCTACCACATTCAGCCGCGAATGGTGGTGAACAATTAAATAACAAAATGGAGGAGGTGGCTTGACAAATATCACCATCCTCAATAATAGGCAACCCAGTACATCAGTACAAAAGACAAGCCTGAAGTCTGCACAACTACCTTCATTCAGAAATGCTGAATAGATGATCCATCTCAGATTCCTCCTGAGGTTCCCAACAACAGAGATGTCAAAGAACAAAGAACAAAGAAAAGTACAGCACATTAACAGGCCCTTCGGCCCTCCAAACCTGCGCCGAGCATGCTGCCCATCTATACTAAAATCTTCTACACTTCCTTATCCCTCTAATCCCATCCTATTCATGTATTTGTCAAGATGCCCCTTAAATGTCACTATCGTCCCTGCTTCCACCACCTCCTCCGGCAGCGCGTTCCACGCACCCACTACTTTCTGTGTAAACCTATGCCCCCTAGTAATTGACCCCTCTACCCTGGGAAAAAGTCTCTGACTATCCACTCTGTCTATGTCCCTCATAATTTTGTAGACCTTGTCAGTCTTCAGCCAATTTGATTCACTCCACGTAATATCAAGAAATGGCTGAAGGCACTGGATACTGCAAAGTCTAACAACTTTACAACGTTCCGTCAGTAGTACTGAAGACGTGTGCTCCAGAACTAGCTGCACCCCTACCCAAACAGTTACAACACTGGCATATATTTGAAAAGATTGCCCAAGTATGCTCAGCACAGAAAAAAAACCAAGACAAATCCAACCCGGCGAATTATCACTGCATTGTTCTACTCTCAATCATCAGCAAAGTGATGGCATTGCTATTGAGCAGAACACACTCAGCAATAGCCTGCTCACTCAAAGCCACTCAACTCCAGACCTCATTATAACCTTGATCTTTAGACAAAAGAGCTGAACTCAAGAGCTGAGGTAAGAATGACTTCCTTTGACATAAGGCAGCATTTGATCCATTGAGGCACCAAAGAGCCATAGTAAAAATGAAATCAATGGGAATCAGGGGAAAAACACTGCACAAAAGAGATTGTTGTGATTATTGGAGGTTAATCATCTTGGTCACAGGAAATTGCTGAAGGATTTCATCACGGTAGTGCCTTAGGACTCTCAATCTTCAGCTGCTTCATGAGTGACCGTCACTCCATCATGAGGTCAGAAGTGGGGATGATCGCTATGATTACACCATTCACAACTTCTCAGATTCTGAAGCAGTCCGTGTTCATATTTAACACATGCCCTGGACAGTGCCCAGGATTGTTCCGATAAGTAACACTTACATTGTACAAGTGCCAGGCAATGATCACCTCCAACAAGAGAGAATCTAATCAACTCCCTTTGACATTCAATGACATTACCATTGCTGAATTCCCCACTCTCAACATCCTGGGGGTAACCATTGACCAGAAACTCAATTGAACTGAACCAGTCATATAAATACTGTGGCTGCAAGACCTGGTCAGAGGGTGGGAATTCTGTGGCATGTAACTCACCTCCTGATTTCCCAAAGCCTATCCACCTTCTATAAGGCACAAATCAGGAGTATAACAGGACATTCCCCAATTGTCTGGATGAGCGCAGCTCCAAAAACACTCAACACCGTCCAGGACAAAGCTCAATTGGTACCCCATCCACCACCTTCAATATTCACTTCCTCCACAACAGATGCACAGTGGCAGCAATGTGTGCTATCTACAAGATGCATATGGCAACTTGTCAAGGCTACTTCGATAGCACCACCCAAATCGCTGACCTCTACTGCTGAGAAGAGCAGTAGATGGGAGCACCAAAACCTACAAGTTCTCCTCCAAGCAACTCACCACCCTGACTTGAATGTCACTGATAAAAATCCTAGAATTCCCTTCCCAACAGCACTGTGGGTGTACCTACACCACATGGACTACAGAGGTTCAAGAAGGCCGCTCACCACTATCTTGTCAAAGGCAGTTAGAGATGGGCAATAATTGCCGGCAGCAACCATATCCCATGAACAAATAAAAAAATAAAAGATGAAGGTATTCTCATATCTAATCTTCCTTCTCATATTCTACTAACACCCCATTTTATAATCTCTTCTGAATTACAAGATACAGGTTGAGTTAATGTGCGATTCTTATTCTAGAAACACAATGCAAAGGTAGCAGGACTAGATAACTACAGAGGTAAATCCCAGGAGTGTAGCCTGAGGATCTGGATGTGGTGCTGCAAGATATTCAATGACAAGGTTAGTGGCTACATCTTTAAATGGCATATCTTACCCACTGTACCAGTACCCTCAGTCACTGTTCAATTTGCCACATCCTCGTAACTCACCTACCAACATTCTCTATAAATCAGGATGAATACCTGACATTCAACAACAGTAACAGTAGTCATCACATTTAACAAAATAAAACATGCTAAGATGTTTTACAAGTGCATCGTGGAACAAAATTTGAAACTGAATCACACATGGACATTTTTGGCCAACTGACTGAGAGCTTGGTCGGAGACATAGGTTTAAAAGGGTGGCTTAAACAAGGAAGAACATTTAGAAAGGCAAAAAGATATAGGGTGCGATCTGCCCGAAAGGGGGAGATATAGGGCACAATCTGCCCAAATGGGGAAAGAGTCCTGTACCTCAGAGCACTGAGAAACACCGCTATCTAACCCCATCCTTGGTAGATCGGGGGTCTCAGTGGGGAATGTGCAGGGTGCTAGTACCAGGGTACCACCCTGCCCAAAGGGCAAGCACCTGGGGGCCTCCGGTCTCCTGGGAGACACCCATATGTGCCATTCCCATTTGTGGAGACCAGCACTGAACAGCTCTCACCCAAGGTCTCCAAGGCGAGGGAGTTAGATCCCATACCTTGGTTAGATCTCAGGAATGCATATTAGAGTGAGACTAGCTGTCTCACTCTAATATGCTGTTTTGCCAGAAAGTGATCTCATCCCCAATTAGCAGGATTCACATTGCGATGTCTCACGCGATCACATTAGATCTCGTGAGGCGTGGCAAGCCGGGTGGATCCCAGAAGCAGGATCTCCCGATATCTACCGGCCGTGCCGCGATGCTTTTCGGGTGCAACACGACTGGTAGATCTTGCCCAATAGTAGTGAATTCCAGAGTTCACGGCCTAGGCAGCTTTTGGCAGAGCCACCAATGGTGAAGTAATTGCTGTCCTGCTCTCACCTTGTCCTGGTTAACGTTATTGCTCCTGAGAACAGTGTCCTGAAACTGACAGACAGTCCACCACCGGAAGCTTTGAGCCCCTCCCACTTGCTGCACTCCCAACCTCTTGGGGGCCTGAAAATTCAGCACATGCACTCTGACCTGCCTGATGTTCTGATGTTCACCATGTCAAAGTGATCCAGTGCGCTATGTTCAGACCCAACACCCCTGTGGAACTTACAGGTTGTCACAAATACTAAATTAGCATGTAGCAATGTAATTTTCACTGGAAAAGAATATTGCACAATTTAAACTTCAAATTTTAACTTTTTCTTCAAATCAGGAAATCAAATGGAACTAATCATGAACAAATTACCAGCAAAAAGAAATTTATGCAAACACTCACAGAAAATTAATTGTGTTAGAAACAACAGTAATCAAATCCAGCCAAGAATATTTATACGGAAAGCAAAATCAGCTGAATCAAATTGTAAAAGGCACAAAATCAATGCTGTAGATGAACTGTCGCAAGTTGTTATTGATCAACTTTGTCAGCACAAACTACTTGACCCTTGTTCTCTGAAATCTGCCATCAACAATTAAACAACATTTACAACATGAACCAATGAAAATTCCCAAACAACAGAAAAGACCGTATATAACATTCACGGAAAATATAGAGTTTTTAAAGCAAAACAAAGGTACAAATTGCAAAAATAAAATTGTTTTGATCAATATTTTTAATGATACTAGGGGGATTCTCCGCTGCCCAGCATCGGTAACGGAATTCCCGATGCGGCAGAGAATCTCGTGTCAGGGAAAAAACAGATTGGCGTTGGCCGCACCTCCGTTTCTGATTCTATAGTCCCCCACTGGCAGCGGCATTGACGTTCATGCCCAGCACCAGCAGGAGGATGCAAATGGGTCATTTGAATGCATTTGTATCCTAATAATGGACTGGACACCGGATTCTCTATACCTCCGTGATGTTCTGGCCATCTGGGCCCTCTAGGCTGGCATGGTTTGGATGGCACGGTAGCACAGTGGTTAGCACAGTTGCTTCACAGCTCCAGGGTCCCAGGTTCGATTCCCGGCTTGGGTCACTGTCTGTGCGCAGTCTGCACATCCTCCCTGTGTCTGCGTGGGTTTCCTCCGGATGCTCCGGTTTCCTCCCACAGTCCAAAGATATCAGGGAACCTCCCTCAATAGTGTTGGATTGGGCACGCTAACTTGCCCTTAGTGTCCAAGGAGGTCGGGTGGGGTTACTGGGTTAGGATGGAGGTGTGGGCTTGGGTGGGGAGCTCTTTCCAAGGGCCAATGCAGCCTCGATGGGCCAAATGGCCTCCTCCTGCACTGTAAACCTTTTTATTCTATGATTCTATGAAGTATTTGCCAGCATAGCCCTGACGTGGTGGACCACCCGGTGGACCAAGGGGATAATTATTCAAGGTAGGTGCCCCAAAAGTCCATCAGAGGGCACCCTCCCCACAACTCAAATTTTGCCCACCCCATCCAACTCCCCCATCAGAGATTGACACCAGACCCCCATCAGAGACCCACAAGACCCACATCCAGCTATGATTGACAGTTCCTGGCCATATCAAAAGCAGTTAAATTCTTTCTGCTGAGAAAAAGAGGAAATTAAAGCACTTAACTCCTAGATGCTTATAAACATTTTGTTTAGGTTCACAGCAGGGTACTTAAGATGCATTTAAGCGTGAAGGGAAATTAAAATGAACAATCCAGACATCTGGCTGCCTGGAAGCAATTATCCTGCCAATTACAGCCTACTAAAATCTATTTCTCTTTGAAAGTGAATTGAAGTATTGCAGACAAAAAGGGTCTTAAAGCCTTGTGATCTGTTTTGACTTTCTAACAGCTGCTTCCTCCTACACCTCTGTCTGCCTGAGGCAGCAAGTGTTAGGGACAGGTGAGTGAAAAAGCAGTAATTTTTCACTGCTAGCTTCCAGACAGGAGTGACTGACAGGGGATCTCTGTTATTGAGGGGGTTCTCTGATATGCAAGGTCTCTGAATGGAGGTTCTCTGATATAGGGGGTCTCTGATTGGGGATCTTTGAAATGGGAGTCACTGATGGAGGCCTCTGAAATGAGGGAGTCTCTGAAATGACATGGTATCTGATGGGAGGGGCCTCTGATATCAGTGAGTCTCTCATATGGGGGGCCCTCTGATTGGGGGTCTCTGAAATGGGGGTCTCTGGTGGAGGTTCTGGTGGGGCTATCTGCTGGCGTGTCTCTAATGGGGGGGGTCAGTTGGGGGAGGGGGAGGGTCATCCTTATGCCTGTCTGTGGGGGTGCAGTGACCCAGACATTCCCATGTTTGGAGGGGGGGGCGGGGTGTTGAATGCCCCTACTCGTTAGCAGGGGGGGTCACCGGTGTGGCGAGGATTTGCATTGTGGGGGGCAGCCAAAGTGGCAGTCCAACAGAATGCCTCGTGATTCCTGCCATGCAAAAATTTGCATGGCTGATGAGAGTGAATCGCTTGTGAGCGCCACTCCTAGCGCCAGCATGAGCCACAAGCGAACCAGCTCTGATGGAAGAACATAGTCCCCCAAATGGACAATCCAGCCCAATATAACTGCAATAATCCCAAAATAAAGGAGACCAATTTGCTACTGTGCAGAATCATCTTATACAGATGCTTAGTGGCTAAACCACTCATTAAGAATAAGAATGCTGCAATGAAAACAGATTTCAGTCCAAAGGGGAGGTAAGGATATAATTTAGCGCTTGGTGGCATTCAGATGCAGCCAGTAGAGGAGGAGAGGGTTCATAACACAGCTGTTAAGAGCAGAGACAGGGGTCAGGAGCTAACTGAAGTTGATTCACAGGCCTACAGAAGTGGAAAAGCTGGCTGAGGAAGGAGAAAAGTTGATCAGAAACGTCAGTGATAGAGAAGAAACTGATCCAAAATGCAGTAAAGAAATGAAGCTGCATCCAAAGAAATCAGAAGAAATATGTGCCACAGAGTAAGGGAAAAGTGTGCTTGGGTTCAGAAGCCAAGATGTGGGGATGCCGGCGTTGGACTGGAGTGAGTACAGTAAGAAGTCTTACAACATCAGGTTAAAGTCCAACAGGTTTATTTGGAATCACTAGCTTTCAGAGCGCAGCTCCTTCATCAGGTGAGTCAGGTGGATTCAGAAGATAAAGGAAGAAGAAAATGTAGTGAGTAAAAGTAAAGATTGACTCCAGGACAGCAGTGGGAACCAGGAAACCGTGAGTTGCTGCCACTATGCATCTATGGTGGAGGAAGTGAATATTGAAGCTGGTGAATGGGGTACCAATCAAGCGGGCTGCTTTGTATTGGATGGTGTTGGATTGAGAATGGTTTTGGAGATGCACTCATCCAGGCAATTGGAGAGTTTTCTGTCACATTCCTGACTTGTGCCTTGTAGAAAGTCAGGAGCTTTGGGAAGTCAGAAGGTAAGTTACATGCCACAGAATTCCCAATCCCTGACCTGATCTTGTAGTGTAGCCATCTAAGATGGCCACCTGCAGAGGACCATGGGAATTATGGCCAACCCAGGACTCAGACAGATACACAGCCTATGTGTGTCTAAAACACAGGTAACCAGACCTGACCGAAACCCCCGCTCGTTTACATTTCAACGGTCCATTTTCCCAGGACAATAGAATTCCAATCAAGCAACCGGTACAGCCACAGACTGATCGGCGCCACTCCCTTGCTCGGAAAGCACAACTGCCAAGGTCAATGACCGCAAAGGACCCGCCCAGCTACCAAGGCACCCGCCCCTTTATTGGCCGAAATCAAAGAGAGTGATCAGAGCCCTGTCGAACTATTGGGTCCAAGGTTAAGGACCGCCCCAAAGAGCGCAAAATCCCAGGGGGGAAAAAAAGAGCGCAGCTGTTCTGTCTCTCTTGGATCTGGCCTGTGCCACCCAAGCAGGAACAGCCAGCTAAGTTCAAGACAAACGATCGCTACCTGACGGATGAGCCCAGTAGAGACAGAGCCATTTTCTTCGAACCAGCCAAGTGAAATCCAGATAAAGGCCTTTATCCATTTGCACAGTGCCGGTCACCCTGAAGTTAAGTATAGGTTATTGTAGCTGATAGGTGTAGTTTAACTCGTAGTAGATATTGTGTTTGCAAGTTGAGATAACTGTTGTGTATGTAAATAAACCATCTTTTGAACTAACTAACTGGTTGTGTGGTTATTTGATCGATATAAGGGACAGGCTTGTGGTTCAGCGAGATAAATAAATAGAGCACGAGTAGCCACATTATTTATATGACTGGTTCAGTTGAGTTGAGTTAGTCAATACCAGAATAATGAGATTTAGCCCATTTTCTCAAGTTAAAGAAAGTATTTGCATTTACGAACATATGGGGCGTGATTCAGTGGTCTCATTTCACTTGAACAAGAGAGCAACAAGGCTGGCAAATAGAAGGAGAAGCCAACTAGAAGAACTGCGCCGGTTGCCAAACCGTTTGCGATGCAACTCGTGCTCCCGTAAGTGAAGTGGGGATCCCGCCGTAAAGTGGCGAGAAACCAATTATGAGCACTTAAGCCCTATTTCCACACAAGTAATGGGAGCCACCCCATATCCAACGGTCTCCCGCAATCCAGCGGCCTCCCCAGCTGGCGCCGATTAGTACTCATTTTGAAAAATGTGAACCTAGTAGATGGGCTGCTGCAGGGAGCCGAGGAGATGAGCAGACATCTTCACTCACAGGCAGTGAGTCCAGGGGAACACTGGGCATGCTGCCCCTGTGCTTGGAAAGGCTGGGCGGTGTTGGGACAACCGGGGGGGGATGAGAGCTGGGCCGCCTACTTAACATCCAAAATGGGGGCTGCAACCACTCACCTTCTTTGACGGATGGCCTAGCCTACAGTGCCCACACCCCTCGAAAGAATAAAAAACATACACCTGCAAATTTGCCTACAGTAAGGTGCCACAATGTCAGTCAAATAAATGACCTGATCATCTATTTTGGTGATACTGGATGAAGAATAAATGTTAGTGAGAGCGGCGGGAAATTCTTTTGCTATTCCAAAAAATGCCATAGGATTTTTACATCCACCTCAGAGGCCCTACTTAACAAAATAAAGAGTTGCATTTACATGGCACTTTTCACGGTTACTGAATGTTTTAAAGTTCTTAACAACCAGTGAAGTATCTGAAATTGATCACAGTTGTAATGCAGGCAGCATAGCAAGCTCCCACAAACACCAACATTATAATTGCCAGATATTGTTTTATGATGTTGGTTTAGGGGTAAATATTGGCAAGAACACAGGAGTAACTCCTCTGCTCATCATCAAAACAGTGCCATGGGATCTTTTACACCAACCTGCGGCCTTGATTTAATGTTTCATCCAAAAGGCAACACCTCCAACAGTGCAGCACTGCTTCAATACTGCACTGGAGTATCAAATTGGATTCTTATGCTCAAGGCCTAGAGCTGGATTTTAGGACCGACCAATGGGTGGGAAAGCCAGCAGATAAATTGGTAAAATACGATATCATGCCTTCTGTGGTGTGCTTGCGCTAGCCTGTTTATCCTTGCATCGATTTTATGAGCGGTGGTGAGGCGTCAGATTGGCTGGCCGCCTATGGACAATGGGAGAGGCCTGCCTGACAGGTTTGATCGTGCGGCTGCTGGTCAGTGAACAGGAGGAGGGAGAGTCCTTTCCAGGTCCTTGGTGCCAATTGGAGACCCCCCACAGTTTTCACCTCCCCTGCAATGTCCAACATGCTCACTCACCGCCCCCACCACCCCCCCCCCCCCCCACCCCCCGCTGGGCGTTGGATAGATTCTGAACTTTCCTGGAGGCCCAGTCCATCGCTGGACACCTACTCAATGTCCTTAGGCACTGCTCCTGGTGGTGCTTCCAGTACTGCCGAGCTGCCAGCATCTGATTGGCCAGCAGCTCTTTGAGGTAGGACCTCCTCCTGAAATGGGGCAGAAGTCTTCTCTCATAATAATTAACGGTCCAATGGTTGTAAAATTAAAGTAGGGCTAGCTAACTACGTTAATCTCCAACATTTAGGGTTACACGGTAGCACAGTGGTTAGCATTGCTGCCTCATAGAGCCAGGGAGCTGTGTTCAATGCCGGCCTTGGGCATCTGTCTGTCTGTGTGGCGTTTGCACGTTCTCCCCATGTCTGCGTTCGTTTTCTCCGGGTGAACCGGTTTCCACCCAAAATTCAAAGATGTGCCGGTTAGGTGGATTGGCCTTGATCAATGCACGGGGTTAGCGATGGGGAATGGGTGTAGGTAGGGTGCACTTTTGAAGAGTAGGCACAGACTCGATGGGCCGAATGGCCTCCTTCTGCATTGTAGGGATTCTATAGATTTATGGTGGGAGTTCACTTTCAGCATTTAATCCAGTCCCTGAAGTGGGATTTGAATTCAGAACTTTGTGATTCAGCGGCATGTGTTCGACCTACTGTGCCATAACTGATACATATCTCAGGTTAACATCTCATCTGATCATTTTTTAGAAGGATCTGCAGGACAAAGCAAAAGCATACCTGGTAGCAGAATACTGCTGTGCATTTACAAAACAGCACTTTTAAAACACTCTGACACGTATCTTCACAAACCTTGCTCATTATTCCTAAATTAAATGCAGAGATTATATAATTCTGCATCATTAAACATTATCAAAAAAGATCCCTTGAAAATTATATAATGGACAATTCCAAAATAATCACCAAGCATTCCTAACTTCCCTTCAATCTATTACATTATTACATTGGTGGCCAATTAATTACTAACAAATTATTCTTGCAGCATCATATCTCACAATCTTATAACTCAGTCCCAGAACATTCACATATCATTTGAAACAAATCTCAATTGGCAGACTATCAGCTGAATCACCATGTACAACGTTCATTTCCTTTTTTTCAGTTCTGCATCAATATAAGCTGGACAGTCTGTAGTTTATCATTTTCTCTTAATAAGCAATTAGACCCTGATATTATTTTATCTATGTGCCTGAGGAACACAGTTTCCATGTGTAAAGCAAAGGAAAGAGTGGTAGAGACTCATGGGCCCATATCCTCCGATCTCCAGGGCATTGTATCCGATGGGGGGGGGGGGGGGGGGTTAGTTACCCCAAAGATGCACAGAGGGATCACCATCTACTCCCCGGCCAACCCCTCCCCAGTACTCTTGCTCGCACATGTAGATGCCCACACGTGCATACACCTGCAAACACATAAGCAAACAAAGGACAAACAGCGAGGGTGTCTACAGAGTTGGGCTTTGGAAGATGGGCTTGATAAAAGAAAGGATAAAGTTCACAGGGTTTCGGCGCTGTCAATCTGGGTCTCCCTCATGTGAAGATGGGTCTGTTGGTCCCAGTAGATTTCTGGAGGTTCTCACCAATGGAGTTTTGCTCTGGATAAGAATATAGAACTCGATCAATTCTTCTTGTCTCAGATTTTCAGTTTCCCAAATACAGACACGTTATCCTTAGATGAGGGTTGGCTGCAGGTTGATAACCATACAGGCAAAGCAGGGACCACTCAGTTTAACATCAATGGTTGTCAAGATTCTAGATACAATTATTCAGGATAGAATTAGTAGTTACATGGAAAAAATGTGGGTTGATTGGGAAGAATCAGCATGGATTTCTAAAGGGGAAATCATGGGCGGAATTATCCGTAAACGGCGCCATGTCCACCGACTGGCGCCCAAAAGGGCGCAAATCAGATGGGCATCGCGCCGCCCCAAAGGTGCGGAATGCTCCGCATCTTTGGTGGCCGAGCCCCAACATTGAGGGGCTAGGCTGACGCCGGAGGAATTTCCGCCCCGCCAGCTGGCGGAAAAGGCCTTTGTTGCCCCGCCAGCTGGCGCGGAAATGACATCTCCGGGCGGCACATGCGCGGGAGGGTCAGCGGCCGCTGACAGCATTCCCGCGCATGCGCAGTGGAGGGAGTCTCTTCCGCCTCCGCTATGGTGGAGACCATGGCGGAGGCGGAAGGGAAAGAGTGCCCCCACGGCACAGGCCCGCCGCGGATCGGTGGGCCCCGATCGCGGGCCAGGCCACCGTGGGGGCACCCCCCGGGGCCAGATCGCCCCGCGCCCCCCCCCAGGACCCCGGAGCCCGCCCACGCTGCCTTGTCCCGCCGGTAAGGTAGGTGGTTCAATTTATGCCGGCGGGACAGGCAATTTATCGGCGGGACTTCGGCCCATCCGGGCTGGAGAATCGAGCGGGCGGGCCCGCCAACCGGCGCGGCGCGATTCCCGCCCCCGCCGAATCTCTGGTGCCGGAGACTTCGGCAACCAGCAGGGGCGGGATTCATGCCAGCCCCCGGCGATTCTCCGACCCGGCGGGGGGTCGGAGAATTTCACCCCATGTTTGACAAACTTGCTGGAGTTTTTTGAGGTGGTAACAAAAAAGGTCGAAGAGGGTAATGCTGTTGATGTAGTGTACCTGGGCTCTCAGAAGGCATTCAATGCAGTGCCACACAACAGACTTGTGAAAAAACATTAGCTCATTGAATAAAAGAGACAATAACAATGTGGGTAGAAAATTGGCTTAATAATGGGAAGCACAGAGTAACAATCAACATGTTTTGAGCTGGAGTGTAGTGGTATTCCCCAGGTCTCGGTATTGTGAACCTTGCTTTTCCTGATATATATCAATGATTAGAACTTGGTATGCAGGGACAATTTCAAAGTTTGCAGATGATACAAAACTTGGAAGTATTGTAACCTGTGAAGAGGACAGTGGAGAACCTCAAAAGGGCATCGGCAAGTTAGTGGAGTGGGCAGATAGGTGGCAGATGAAGTTCAATGTGGGGAACTGTGAGGTGATACATTTTGGTAGGAAGAACATGGAGGAGCAACAAAAAATAAGGGGTAAAATTCTTAAGGGAGTACAGGAGTAGAACAACCTGAGTGTATATTTGCACAGATCATTGAAAGTGGTAGGATTGGTGGAAAGTGCAATTAATAAAGTATATAGACTTCTGGGGTTATTATGGGGTTTCGATGTCACTAGCTCCGAAAGCTAGTGACATCGAAACAAACCTGTTGGACTTTAACCTGGTGTTGTAAGACTTTTTATTATTAGAGGCATAGAATACAAGATCAAGGAAGGTATGCTGAACTTACGCAAGAAACTTGTTAGAACTTAGCTGGAATATTGTACATAGTTCTGGGCAGCACACTATAGGAAGGATGTGAAGCTATTGGAGGGAGCGCAGAAGAGATTTACAAGAATGATTCCAGCAATGAGAATCTTCAGTTGTGAGGATAGACTGGAGAGGTTGGGACTGTTCTCCATGGAGAGAAGAAGACTAAAAGGAGATTTGATAGAGATGTTCAAAATCATGAGCGGGCTGGACAGGGTAGATAGGGTGAAGCTTTTCCCACTCATGAAAGGATCAAGGATGAGAGGGCACAGATTTAAAGTGATTTGCAAAAGAAGCAAATGTGATGTGAGAATTTTTTTTTGCACACGAGTAGTTCAGGTCTGGAACTCACTGCCTGGAAGTGTGGTGGATGCAGGTTCAATTGTGGTACACAAGAGGGCATGAAATAATTATTTGAATAGAAACAATGTGCAGGCGTTCAGGGAGAAGGCAGGAAATGGCACTAAGTTATGATGTGTGTTTGGAGAGCCAGTGCAGACACATTGGGCTAAATGGCCTCCTTTTGTGCTGTAACAATTCTGTGTTAAAAATATTGTAGCTACAAGAACATGTTAGAAGCTGGGAATTCTGTGATGAACAACTCACTTTCCGACTCCCCAAAGCCTGTCTACCATCTACAAGGAAGGAGTATGGTGGAACATTCCCCACTTACCTGGATGAATGAAGCTCCAACAACACTCAAAAATCTTGAGAGCTGTCATAATATACACCAGTATATCATGGTGCAGACCCACACACTGATGGACACACAGTGGGACCAATCAACACACACAACACCGCAGCCAATCACCAGTTAGAGCACACTCACTATAAAGACAGGGGGCATCAGAGTTCCCGCTCTTTTGAGCTGCAGCTTCCTAGTAGGACAGAGCTCACAGCCTGCAGCACAGATATTCACCATGTGCTGAGTGCATCGACTGGTTAGGACAAGGCATAGGTCTTTAGTGTGCCACGGTTTCCCGGCTCATCCGGAGTCTCCTCCTGCATTCCTGGTCCGTGAGGTCCTGGTACGACAACCGGGGCCAGTACACACGGGGCCTCCTCGGGTGCCTCCGTTGCCGTGACACCGCGACGTCCTCCCCCCCCCTTCGTGTTCCTCCTCCACTACGTGCTCCTCCTCCTCCTCTCCTGTCGCGCGGGTGTCCCTCCAGCCTGGACGGCTGCCGCTTGCCCCTCTGCGGCATGCTCCTCTGCGGCAGCCTGCTCCGCCTCTCTGGCACGCTCCTCCTCCTCCAGGGCAACATGAGAATAGCGGCTGCTGCCATGGCGGCCAACATTGCTGGCTGATCAGAAAACATGACGGCCTGCGGGGGGGGGGGGGGGGGGGGGGGGGAACGACGACATGTCATCATTGCCCTTACCCCCCTCCCCCCAGCCAGGTGGCATGGGCTGCATGGGGGCGACTGGTGGAGGATGGCACCTGGCATGCGGACAAACTCCCTTGCCCTGGCACCCCCCTTCCGGCACTCACCCCCCTGTCCCCGGCACTCACCCCCCCGTCCCTGACACTCATCGCCCCGTCCCCGGCACACACCGCCCCGTACCCGGCACTCATCCCCCCTGCACCCCTCGGCGGCACTCGGCACTCACACCCCCCCCCCCCAACCGGCACTCACCCCCCCGTCCCCGGCACTCACCCCCCCCGTTCCCGGCACTCACCCCCCCCGTCTCCGGCACACACACCCCCGTCCCCGGCACTCACCGCCCCATACCCGGCACTCATCCCCCTGTACCCCTCGCCGGCACTCACCCCCGTCCCCGGCACTCACCCCCCCCGTCCCGTCCCGGCACTCACCCCCCCTACCCGGCACTCACCCCCCCTACCCGGCACTCACCCCCCCCAACCCGGCACTCATCCCCCCGTCCCCCTCGCCGACACTCACCCAACCCGTCCCCGGCACTCACCTCCCCCCTTACCCGGCACTCACCCCCCCCCGTCCCCCTCGCCGGCACTCACCCAACCCGTCCCCGGCACTCACCCCCCATCCCCGGCACTCATCACCCCGTATCCGGCACTCATCCCCCCGTCCCCGGCACTCACCCTCCCGTCCCCGGCACTGACCCCCCCGTACCCGCCATTCATCCCCCCCATCCCTGGCACTCACCCCCCCGTTCCTGGCACTCATTCCCCCCGTCCCCGGCACTCATCCCCCCGTCCCCGGCACTCATCCCCCCGTACCGGCACTCATCCCCCCGTCCCCGGCACTCATCCCCCCGTCCCCGGCACTCATCCCCCCCGTCCCCGGCACTCATCCCCCCGTACCGGCACTCATCCCCCCGTACCCTGCACTCACCCCCCCCGTCCCCGGCACTCACCCCCCATCCCCAGCACTCATCCCCCCCGTCCCCCTCGCAGGCACTCAACCCCCCTTCCCCGGCACTCCCCCAAAGCCCACCCCACCCCACCCCCCCCTCCCACCGCACACACACACCTCTCCCCCACACACACAGACTGCGGCCACGCCATCACCTGTCCTGCAGCCATCCCCCCCGGGTGTGACCTACCTCCACGCTGGACGGCGTCAACCATCAGCACTGGTTGACGCCATTAAAAAGGTGTTTTGATTGACGCTGACGTGACCCGTGGTCACATCGGCGGGACTTCGGCCCATCCGGCCGGGAGAATATGGGCAGCCCCGGAGTCCATTGTCTCGCGCCCACCCCTGCCATTCTCTGAGGCGGGCGGCGCGATTGACGCCACGCCGACTTTTCACCCATCGGAGAATTCGGTGGGCGGCGGGGGCGGGATTCACGCCGCCCCCCCCAGCGATTCTCCGACCCGGTGGGGGGTTGGAGAATCCCGCCCCTGGTCAGGAAGACGACAGACTTCCAGTGGCTCCCTGCCCACGAGCGCGAATGGATAGAACTCAAAACCAAACTCACCACGGCCCCGGTCTTAGCTTTATTTGATCCAGCAAAAGAGACCAAAATTTCGACTGATGCCAGCCAACCCGGCATTGGGGCAGTGCTCCTACAACGTGATGAGGCCTCAGCATGGGCCCCCGTTGCATATGCGTCACGTGCCATGACCCCCACAGAGCAGCGCTACGCGCAGATAGAAAAGGAGTGCCTGGGCCTTCTGACCGGTGTGGTTAAGTTTCACGATTATGTATACGGACTTCCTCAATTCACCGTTGATACCGACCATCGCCCGCTGGTCAATATAATACAGAAAGACTTGAACGACATGACACTCGCCTCCAGCGTATTCTTCTCAAGCTCCGGCGATCCGACTTCCAGCTGGTATACACCCCAGGCAAAGACCTCATCATTGCTGACGCTCTCTCCAGGGCAGACAACACTCCATGTGACCCAGCGGGATTCGTCTGCCAGGTTGACGCCCATGTGGCCTTCGTGGCCTCCAATCTACCTGCCACGGATGGACGCCTCGTCCAAATTCGCCGCGAGACGGCGGCTGACCCTTTGCTACAGCGTGTCATGCGCCACCTAACAGACAGGTGGCTCAAGGGCCAATGCCCTCAGTTCTATAATGTCACAGATGATCTGGCGGTATTAGACGGGGTTCTTCTGAAACTCGACCGCATTGTCATCCCGCATAGCATGCGCCAGCTCGTCCTGGAACAGCTACATGAGGGCCACCTTGGCGTGGAAAAGTGCCGCCGATGGGCCCGAGAGGCAGTGTACTGGCCCGGCATTAATGAAGACATAGCCAACACAGTGCTCAACTGCCCCACTTGTCAGCGCTTCCAGCTGGCCCAACCACGTGAGACCCTGCAGCCCCATGAGTTGGTCACATCACCATGGACCAAGGTGGGCATCGACCTGTTCCACGCGCTGGGTAGAGACTATGTCCTGATCGTGGACTACTTTTCAAATTACCCAGAGGTGATACGGTTGCACGCTATCACGTCGTCTGCAGTCATCCGTGCCTGTAAGGACATCTTTGCTCGACACGGCATCCCGCTCACGGTTATGTCGGACAATGGCCCCTGCTTCGCCAGCCAGGAATGGTCCAACTTTGCCAGGTGGTACAATTTTGCCATGTGACATCCAATCCCCTGTACCCCCAATCCAACAGCAAAGCGGAGAAGGGAGTACATATAGTCAAACGGCTCCTCTGCAAGGCTGCCGATGCTGGATCCGATTTCTACCTCGCCTTGCTGGCCTATCGCTCTGCCCCACTGTCCACTGGCCTGTTGCCAGCCCAATTGCTCATGGGTCGTACCCTGAGGACGAAGGTGCTGTCCATCCATGTCCCAGACCTCGACCACATTCCGGTCCTTCGCCGGGTGCAGCTGTCTCGTGCACAGCACAAGGCGGCTCATGTCTCCCATGCAGCTGATCTCCCTGCTCTGGCTCCAGATGACAATGTCCGCGTCCATCTTCCGGATGGTGGCTGGTCTGCAACCGCTGTTGTCCTTCGGCAGGTGGCCCCCCCGCTCGTTCCTGGTTCATCTACTGGATGGCCCCATTCTGCGCCGCAATCGACACGCCCTTCGTCTCGTTTCACGCTCGCTACGTGAGCCTCCACTGTCACCTCGCCTTCCTGCTGACCCTGCCATGGACTATGCAGAGCTCCCTGTCACTCTGCCTCCCCCTGACTCTGACGCAGTCCAGTCCGCTCCTCAACTGACCGCTCCCGACCCACCCTTGAGGCGGTCAACCAGAATTCGTCGCCCACCTCAGAGACTTAACTTATAAACTTTGCAGACTTATAGACTTTCTGAATTGTTTTGTTCCTCTGTTTGATCGTTTACCTGGTTTGTATATAGTGTTCATCTCGTTATTCTTGTCACATACTGTTTTTCTGCACCAGGCACCTTCCCATGTAAATAGCTTTGTTCTCATGTACATAATCCTGTAAATATGTCTTTCGCACCCCACACGTAGTTAGGGACATTCTCACCATACACTATTTATTGCCACACATGTACATTCTTTTATAAAAGGGGGGATGCCATAATATACACCAGTATATCATGGTGCAGACACACACACTGATGGACACACAGTGGGACCAATCAACACACACAACACCGCAGCCAATCACCAGTTAGAGCCCAAGACAGGGGGCATCAGAGTTCCCGCTCATTCGAGCTGCAGCTTCCTAGTAGGACAGAGCTCACAGCCTGCAGCACAGATATTCACCATGTGCTGAGTGCATCAACTGGTTAGGACAAGGCATAGGTCTTTAGTTAAAGCTAATATCGTGTTAACCCTCAGTGAAAGTATGTTAAACCGTTTCTGACTTAATAAAATAGTGTTGCACTATTTCAAGTGTTGGTGACCTGTATGTGTTCCACGGATCCAGTGCGCCCAACACAACAACAGCATCCAGGACAAAATAGCCGGTTTGATTGGCACCCCATACACCACCTTCAGCATTCACTCCCTCCACCACAGATGCACAGTGGCATCAATGTGCACCATCAACAAGATGCACTATAGAAACTCATCAAAGCTCCTTCAAAATGCATAATCCCCACAACCTGGAATGACAAGGGCAGCAGGTGCATGGCAACACCACCACCTGCAAATTCTCCTCCAAGCCACACACCATCCTGTCTTGGAATTATATTGCTGCCGTTCCTTCCTGTCACTGGGTCAAACTCCTGGAACTCACTTCCTAACAGTGCCGTGGATGCACCTACATCACCTGGACTGCATCAGTTTAAGAAGTAATTAGGGATTGTCAATAAATGTTGGCCTAGTCAGAAAAGCACAGACCTCATGAAAGAATAACATTTTAAAAAACAACTGTACCTCTCTGAGGTTTAGGTGAAATAATTGCTTCATGAACACCCTAGCTGCATTTGGCCTGCTACTGAGGGCTCCTCTCTCTTCCAGAAGCTTGTGCTGCCCTTTCATGCTGTATTCAGGAGGAATACAAACTATTCCATCCGTGCCTGGAAGAAATTAGTTTGTGCAGAATCCTTGAAGCCAGGACAAGACCCTTCAATATGTGCCTCACCACATCTGTGCCCTTAACAGCTTTGAACACCTCCGTAAAAATTCTAAACATTTACAATTGTAGCAAGAATCAGTAGAAAGGAATCAATCAGGATCTAATCTCAAAGTAGTTGATGAAATATTCAAATAGCGGTGGCGGTGTAGGGATGGGGGTGGGCCTTTCTACTGCTACACATATACTTGGTTGTGCCAGGTTAGGAGAGAGCATTAGCTGGAGTATTGATCTCCAAAATGCCAATGTTAGCATAAAATCAGCACTAGACACTGACTGATGTCACAATCTGACTCCTCTTCCTGCTTCCAGTGGACACTCCAATTGCATGTTCTAATTGCCTTGCCCTCATTGTACCTAATACCAGGGCCTTAATTTTCAGGAGGGCTGGGTTTGGAACACATCCCCTTCAACTCCAGCAGCCCTAGTATCATATTATGCTCAAATGAGCAATGATTTGCAATCAGATTGGCTGAAAGCTATCCAATCCTTCCAGGTATATTACTGCAGAGACTAGGAGAGGCACTGAGGGGAGCTGCCTGGCATTAAGTCATGGGAACTGGAGGACAGGGTCGTGGCAGGAGCCCCAAGGTAGGGAGGGCAGAGAACACCTGGCGGCTGGTGATGGGCCAATTATGGTTTCAGGGAAATAGACTGGGGAGCGAGGCAGGTCATCAGGCCTTATGTGGAGGCTGCCCCCAAACAGAGGGGGCTTCCAACACTCCCCCCCTCCATCCCTGTTGCCACTGAAGAGTCACCTCTGTTTTTGTGTTCTGCCCCAATTCCTGCCCAAGGGTAAAATCGCTACCAAATCAAGGTGGATGGGAACCCAGAGAGGAAGACCACCCAATTAAGGCCCTTTTCTGCACCCTAAATCCACCTTCGAACCAGCTGGGCGAGGGGGGTTTGCGAGAGGGGGGTATGCAGGAGGCAGGGAGGATGGCGGTAGGGCCGGCGGGTAAGCATTGAATTCTGGCCAACAAGTGAACAACGGGAGGACAACACTTGCAGAAATGTGAAAAGATAACAAGCTGAATATTTAGACATTTATTTTCCTTTCCTTTGGTCTTTTCCTTCTTACAGCTGGTTGATTTGAAATTCTTCCTATATTATCTTTATTTCTGCTTTATGTTAAACTGCTTATATACTGATTTCATCTGCTTCTATCTTCTCAGCTTGCTTTTTCTAATTATTTTTATTTCCCCGTGACTAGTTCAAATGACTCTTATCTTTTTGACAGAAAGGTCTCAAGTTTACGTTGCATTCAAAATTAAAAGATTAGATTTGGCCATGCTTTTCTTAAATGCAAGTGCATCCCTGAAATCTGTAACTGGGACAACATCTATGATCATGGTTAAAACAGTTTCAGTCTCACTATTGATATTCTCCACCCATTAAACAAAACTAGCATTATTCAGATGTTTAATTTTATAGTTCTTAAATAGAATTATTATTACATATTTATTATAACAGATGTTGAGTTAGTATGTTCTATCCAAGAGTGGAGAGTCGGATCTGCAAGGGACAGCTCTACTGGGACAGCTGATAAATACAGTGAGGTTTGGGGCCTTCATTCACCTGCCGGGAGAGGAGAGAGCAGGGTCTGCAAGGGACACCTCTACTGGGACAGTCAATAAATACAGTGAGGCTTGGGGCCTTCACTCACTTTCCGGGAGAGGAGAGAGCTGGACTTGTGAGGGACTCCACTACTGGGGCAGCTGATAAATACCGAGCGAGGCTTGGGACCTGCAGTCACCTTCAGGGAGCAGAGACAACCAGACCTCGAGGTACATCTCCACTGGGGAAGCTGATACAGAATGAGGCTTGGGGCCTTCACTCCCTTTCCAGGAGCAGAGAGAGCTGGACCTGCGAGGGACACCTCTACTGGGGCAGCTGATAAATACAGAGCAAGGCTTGGGGCCTTCACTCACTTTCCAGGAGACGAGAGAGCTGGACCTGCAAGGGACGCCTCTACTCGGGCAGCTTATGAATACAGAGCGAGACTTGGGACCTGCAGTCATCTTCCGGGAGCAGAGAGAGCTGGACCTGCGAGGGACACCTCTGCTGGGGAAGCTGATGAATACTGAGTGAGGCTTGGAGCCTTCACTCACTTTCCAGGAGCAGAGAGAGCCAGACCTCGACTTGTATTGGGGCAGCTGATGAATACAAAGCGAGACTTGGGTCCTACAGTCACTTTCCGGGAGAGGAGAGAGCTGGACCTAATGGGACACCTTTACTGGGGAAGCTGATGAATACAGAGGGAGGCTTCGGGCCTTCACTCACTTTCCGGGAGCAGAGAGAGCCGGACCTGCAAGGGACATCGCTACTGGGGCAGCTGGCGAATACAGAGCGAGACTTCGGGCCTTCATTCACTTTCCGTGAGCAGAGCGAGCCGGACCTGCGAGGGACATCTCTACTCGGGCAGCTGATGAATACAGAGGGAGGCTTTGGGCCTTCATTCACTTTCCGGGAGCAGAGAGAGCCGGACCTGCGAGAGACACCTCTACTGGGGCAGGGGGCTGAGTTCGACAAACAATTGAGGCACGACATCACAGGAAAATGGTAAATTCATTGGTGGATGAGAAGTTGCTGTTAGAAATTGTGATTAAATAGCTTAATCTAGAAAAATGGATCATTTAGAAAGATGTAGCTCCTTGAATTTCAGTAAGGAATACGAGCAAGAGGGAAGTAAAGTTAAATCAAGTCAAAGAGAAGTAAGGTAATTTAATAAACAAAGTAAAATAAGGTTAGAGAGCAGAGTCGGGGAGAGAAGAGAGTGCCAGAAAAAGGGAGACTGAGAACGGAATTGGGAGGATAAAGAAGAGCGAGAAAGAGAAAGATTGAGAGCAGAGCTGGAAAAATAAAAGAGAAGGCGAGAAAGTGCAAAACTGAGAGCGGAGCCCGGAGGATAAAAGAGTGCGAGAAAGAAACAGACTGAGAGCGGAGTGGGGATTAAGGGGTCTTTTTCAGGATGTCAGCTGGTGACTAGTGGTGTGCCTCAGGGATCTGTGCTGGGACAACAACATTTCACAATATACATTAAAAATCTGGAAGAAGGAACTGAAGGCACTGTTGCCAAGTTTGCGAATGATACAAAGATCTGTCGAGGGACAGGTAGTATTGAGGAAGCAAGGGGGCTGCAGAAATATTTGGACAGGCGAGGAGAGTGGGCAAAAAAGTGGCTGATGGAATACAATGTGGAAAAGTGTGACGTTATGCACTTTGGAAAGAGGAATGGAGGCATAGACTATTTTCTAAATGTGGAAGTGCTTAGGAAATCAGAAGCACAAAGGGACTTTGGAGTCCTTGTTCACGATTGTCTTAAGGTTAATGTGCAGGTTCAGTTGGTAATTAGGAAGGCAAATGCAATGTTGGCATTCATGTCGACAAGGCTAGAATAAAAGAGCAGGGATGTACTTCAGAGGCTATATAAGGCTCTCGTCATTTGGAGAGTTGTGAGCAGGTTTGAGCCCGGTATTTAAGGAAGGATGTGCTGGCCTTAGAAAGGGTCCAGAGGAGGTTCACAATAATGATCCCTGGAATGAAGAGCTTGTTGTATGAGGGACGGGTGAGGACTGGGTCTGTACTCATTGGAATTTAGAAGGATGAGGGGGGGATCTTATTGAAACTTACAGGATGCTGCGAGGTCTGGATAGAGTTGACATGGGGAGGACGTTTCCACTTGTAGGAAAAAACTAGAGCCAGAGGACACAATCTCAGACTAAAGGACGATCCTTTAAAACTGAGATGAGGAGGAATTTCTTCAGCCAGAGAGTGGTGCATTTGTGGAACTTTTTGCTGCAGAAGGCTGTGGAGGCCAAATCACTGAGTGTCTTTAAGACCGAGATTGATAGGTTCTTGGTGCAGCAGCTCCCCGGTGAGTCATTAAACAATTTCTGACGTACCCTGCACATCCTGGCGAGGAACTGCGACTGCCAAGCAGTTTAGGCCACTGAACATACAGAACTCTTAATCAGGGACGCTTTTGTTACGGGCATGGGGTCGGCGTACATCCGCCAGTGCCTATTAGAAGGTACGCTCGACCTCGCGGCGACCAGTCAACTCACAAACTCACTAACGGTAGCCTCCCGTAACGTACAGTCGTACGCCCCCGACAATGGACATCGTGGACCCCACCGGCGGCCGCCCCCAGCCAACCCCAAGCCTGCGCGCATGGCCGCCAGCCAACCCCGGAGGGCCCAAATGCTATTTCTGCGGGCAGGCAAAGAACCCCCGGCAGCGCTGCCCGGCGCAGAGTGCAATTATGTAAGACCTGCGGGAAGAAAGGACATTTCGCTGCCGTGTGCCAGGCCCGGTCGATCGCTGCTGTATCTAGGCCCTGTATTCCTGCACCCCCCGTGTGCAACCCGTGGGCGCTGCTATTTTCGTCCCCGCAGACCACGTGTGGCCCGTGGGCACCGCCATCTTCCTCCCAGCAGACCACTTGCGGCCTGTGGGCGCTGTGGTCTTTAACGCCGCCCGCCATGTGCGTCCCGTGGGCGCTGCTATCTTCAGCGCCATTTTGGACGGTGGATCAAGACCCCTGCTCGTCGGGCACTTCATCTGGCCGCTCATCGCCTGCCACCGCCGCCGACCAGCCCGGGGCCTACCAACACCAACCGCAGCTCGCCTCCATCACGATCGACCAGCCCCGGCCGCACAACCTCGCAACCGTGACAACAACTGTGAAAGTCAATGGCCACAAGACATCTTGCCTTCTTTACTCTGGGAGCACGGAAAGCTTCATCCACCCCACTAAGGTAAGGTGCTGCTCCCTCGCGGTACACCCCGTTACCCAGAGAATCTCCCTGGCATCCGGATCCCATTCCGTGGAAATCTGGGGGTGCTGCATCGCTACCTTCACCGTCCAGGGCGTAGAGTTCAGCAACTTTCGGCTCAACATCCTCCCCAACCTCTGCGCTGCCCTGTTACTCGGCCTGGATTTTCACTGCAACCTCCAAAGTCTAAGTCTAAAATTCGGCGGACCCCTACCACACCTCACCGTTTGCGGCCTCACGACCCTCAAGGATGACCCACCTTCCCTGTTTGCAAACCTCACCCCGGATTGCAAACCTGTCACCACCAGGAGCAGATGGTACAATGCCCAGGACAGGACCTTCATCAGGTCGGAGGTCCAGCAGCTGCTGCGGGAAGGCATCATTGAGGCCAGCAACAGCCCCTGGAGAGCCCAAGTGGTAGTAGTAAAAACTGGGGAGAAACATAGGATGGTCATTGACTACAGTCAGACCATCAATCGGTACACGCAGCTCGACGCGTACCCCCTCCCATGCATATCTGATATGGTCAATCAGATTGCACAGTACCGGGTCTTCTCCACAGTGGACCCGAAATCTGCCTACCACCAACTCCCCATCTGCAAGGCAGACCGCCAATACACTGCGTTTGAAGCAGACGGCTGCCTTTACCACTTCCTTAGGGTCCCTAACGGGGTCTCGGTCTTCCAACGTCTTCCAACGTGAGATGGGCCGAATAGTTGACCGGTACGGACTGCGGGCCACCTTCCCGTACCTAAATAACGTCACCATCTGCGGCCACGACCAGCAGGACCACGACGCTAACCTCTTCAAATTTCTCCACCCCGCTAAACTCCTTAATCTCACGTACAATAAGGAGAAGTGCGTGTTCCGCATCAACAGCTTAGCCATCCTTGGCTATGTTGTGGAAAATGGAGTTCTAGGGCCCGAATCCGACTGCATGCGCCCCCTCATGGAACTCCCCCTCCCCCACTGCCCCAAGGCCCTGAAACGATGCCTGGGGTTCTTCTCCTGTTATGCCCAGTGGGTCCCTAACTATGCGGACAAGGCCCGCCCACTCATCCACTCCACAGTTTTCCCCCTGACGGCTGGGCACGCCAGGCCTTTAATCGCATCAAGGCAGACATCGCCAAGGCCAAGATGCACGCGGTCGACGAGACCCTCCCTTTTCAGGTCGAGATCGATGCATTGGACGTCGCTCTGGCTGCCTCCCTCAACCAGGCAGGCAGACCCGTGGCATTCTTTTCCCGCACCCTCCAAGCCTCTGAAATTCAGCATTCCTCCGTCGAAAAGGAGGCCCAAGCCATCGTAGAAGCTGTGCGACATTGGAGGCATTACCTGGCCAGCAGGAGGTTCACTCTCCTCACTGACCAACGGTCGGTTGCCTTCATGTTTAATAACACACAGCGGGCAAGATCAAAAACTATAAAATCTTAAGGTGGAGGATCGAGCTCACCACCTACAATTATGAGATTTTATATCCCCCAGAAGCTCAACGAGCCCCCCGATGCCCTATCCCGAGGTACATGTGCCAGCGCACAAGTGGGCTGACTCCGGGCCCTACACGATGGTTTCTGTCACCCAGGAGTCACCCGGTTCTTTCACTTCATAAAGGCCCGCAACCTGCCCTACTCCATTGCGGAGGTCAGGGCTGTCACCTGAGACTGCCAGGTCTGCACGGATGCAAACCGCACTTCTACCGGCCAGACCAAGCGCACCTGGTGAAGGCCTCCCGCCCCTTTGAACGCCTCAGCATGGACTTCAAAGGGCCCCTCCCCTCCACCGACCGAAACACGTATTTCCTGAACGTGGTCGACGAATACTCCCGATTCCCCTTTGCCATCCCATGCCCCGATATGACGTCTGCCACGGTCATTAAAGCACTCAACAGTATCTTCGCCATGTTCGGTTTCCCCGCTTACATCCACAGCGACCGGGATCCTCCTTTGTGAGCGATGAGCTGCGTCAGTTCCTGCCTGGCAAAGGCATTGCCTCTCGCAGGGCGACCAGCTACAACCCCCGGTCTAAAAATCTCCCGGTCTCCCACTGGCAGGATTTCCTCCCCGACGCGCTTCACTCCATCCGATCGCTACTCTGCACTGCTACTAATGAAACCCCCATGAACGTCTCCTTGCCTTACCTCGGAGGTCCACCTCCGGGGTTTCGCTCCCAATGTGGCTGGCAGCTCCAGTACCCGTTCTCCGCCGCAAACATTTGCAGATCCACAAGGCGGACCCGTTGGTCGAAAGGGTACAACTACTTCATGCGAACCCACAGTACGCCTACATGGCATACCCCGATGGACGCCAGAACACAGTCTCCCTCAGGGACCTGGCACCAGCTGGATCCCCACCCACAGTCCACCACCACCCGACCCCCCCCCTCCGATTGCCCTGGCGCCACTCACCCTTCCCCCAGCGCACCTCAGTACAGCCCCCGCCCCAGGGCGATCCGTCCTCCCACTGATTCCACCCGGGGATGAAGATGAGGACAATACGCTCCCGGAGTCACAGGCGACCAAGTCGACGCCTGCATCACCACCGGGACCGAGGCGCTCACAGCGGAGGATCAAGCAGAGTTTGTAAATTTTCACCAGACTGTAAAATTCAATTCTCACAAACCTGTAACTTTTTTTCCACCACCCCTGCTGGACTCTTTTTTAACAGGGGGTGAATGTGGTAGTCACCACTGTTTGTATAATAGTTGTTAAAGGTAATACGGTAAGGCTCCTGTACTACAGGTCGGGGGTAGATCCCTGCCTGCTGGCTCCACCCATTACGGAGTATAACTGTGTGTGCACACCGAACTGCTCCCATTTTTGGTAGCAGCTGCAGGAGGCCTCACATTCCTGCTTAATAAAGCCTTGATTACTCTCTACTTTCATCTCGTCGTAATTGATAGTGCATCAAAAGGGGATCAGGGGTTATGGGGAGAAGACAGGAGAATGAGGATGAGAAAAATATCAGCCATGATTGAATGGTAGAGCAGATTCGATGCGAGTGGCCTAATTCTGCTCCAATGTCTTATGGTCTTATGGAGTTGGGAGAATAAATGAGTGTGAGAAATAGCAAAACTAAGAGCAGAGGTGGGTGGATAAAAGAGTGCAAGAAAGGGCCAGACTGAGACCAGAGCCTGGAGGATAAAGAGTGCCAGAAAGGGATAGACTGAGAGCGGAGCCAGGAGGATAAAGGAGTGCGAGAAGCGGGCAGCACGGCGACACAATGGTTAGCACAGCTGCCTCACAGCGCTGAAGTCCCAGGTTCGATCCCGGCTCTGGGTCACTGTCCATGTGGAGTTTGCACATTTTCCCCATGTTTTCGTGGTTTTCTCCCCCGCAACCCAAAGATGTGCAGGGTAGGTGGATTGGCCACGCTAAATTGCCCCTTCATTGGAAAAAATGAATTGGGTACTCTAAATTTTTTTTAAAAAGGAGCGTGAGAAAAGGCCAGACTGAGAGCGCGCTAGGAGAATAAAGAAGTGCGAGAACGAGCAAAACTGAAAGCGGAACCGGGAGGATAAAGGAGTAGGAGAAAGCAAGACCGAGAACGGTGTGATAACTTGGAGTTTGGAGCTCCTGAGGTAACTTCAGGATTCAAAAGTGACATGTCTGCATGGGTCTCACTCCCACAATCCAACGATGTGCAGATGTTGATTGATCACACTAAATTGCTCCTTAATTGGAAAAAAAGAATTAGGTACTTTAAATTTCAAAAAGGGATGCAGGCGTTATGCAGGGCAAATGGAAGCAGCTGATTGTGTGACTATGGTTCGGATAAGTATTTGCTAATTTTATTGTTTATAGTTTGTACGGTTTATATTTTGTCTCTATAGTTTGCGAGGGCTATATTCTGTAGAAAGAAGGATAAGGGAAAAAAAGACCGTAGAATTATTGATATTATTTGATTTAAAAATCTTCCAAAAGGTTTAATTTAAAGGGGTAAATCATGGCAGGAGAGCTCAAAGCTATGGTGTGCTCCTCCTGCTCTATGTTGGAAGCCGAGAACATTTCTAGTGCTCGGGGCCAGCATGTGTGCTGAAAGTGTTTCCAGCTGAAGCTTCTGGAAGCCCAGGTTTCGGAACTGGAGAGGTGGCCGGGGACACCATGGAGCATCTACGAGGTGGAGAGTATTGTGGATAGCACGTATCGAGAGGTGGTTACATGCAGGCTAAAGGAATGGCTGACCACGAGGTAGAACAAGAGGACTAGGCAGAAGTGCAGGCACCTCCTGTGGCCATTCCCCTGCAAAACAGATATACCGCTGTGAATACTGTTGGGGAGAATGGCCTCTCAGGACAAAGCAGCAACAGCCAAATTTGTTGCACCACGGTTAGCTCCCCTATGGAGGGAAGGAGTAAAATATGTGGGAATTAAATAGTTATAGAGGATTCAATTGTAAGGGAATATAATGGGCGGAATTCTCCCCTACCTGGCGGGGTGGGGGGTTCCGGCGGGATGGAGTGCCGTGAACCACTCTGGCATCGGGCCGCCCCAAAGGTGCGGATTCCTCCGCACCTTTAGGGGCCAAGCCCGCACCTTTAGGGCTAGGCCCGCCCCGGAGTGGTTGGCGCCCCGCCGGCTGGCGTGGAAGGCCTTTGGTGCCACGGCAGCCAGGGCCGAAGGGGCTCCGCCGGCTGGCGGGAGTCCACGCATGCGCGGGAGTGTCAGCAGCTGCTGACGTCATCCCCGCGCATGTGCAGGGCGGAATCACCTACGCGTCGGCTATCGCGGAGACCTACACGGCCGACGCATAGTAAAAGAGTGCCCCCACGGCACAGGCACCCCCCGCGGATCGGTGCGCCCCGATCGCGGGCCAGGCCACCATGGGGGCACCCCCCGGGGCCAGATCACCCCGCGCCCCCCCCCAGGACCCGGAGCCCGCTTGCGCCGCCAGGTCCCGCCGGTAAGGGACCTGGTTCAATTCACGCCGGCGGGACCGGCGTAGCAGCAGCGGGACTTCGGCCCATCGTGGCCCGAAGAATCACCGGGGGGGGGGGGCCCGCCGACCGGCGCAGTGCAATTCCCGCCCCCGCTGAATCTCCGGTGCCGGAGAATTCGGCGGCCGGCGGGGGCGGGATTCACGCCGCCCCCTGGCAATTCTCCGACCCGACAGGGGGTCAGAGAATCCCGCCCATGGTGTTTCTGTGGCCACAAACAAGACTCCAGGAAGGTATATTACCCCGCCGGGTCGGAGAATCGCCGAGGGCTGGCGTGAATCCCGCTCCCGCTGGTTGCCGAAGTCTCCGGCACCGGAGATTCCGCGGGGGCGGGAATCGCGCCGTGCCTGTTGGCGGGCTCCCCCGCGCGATTCTCCGGCCTGAATGGGCCGAAGTCCCGCGCTAAAATGCCTGTCCCGCCGGCGTAAATTAAACCACCTACCTTACGGGCGGGACAAGGCGGCGCGGGTGGGCTCCGGGGTCCTGGGGGGGGGCGTGGGGCGATCTGGCCCTGGGGGGTGCCCCCACGGTGGCCTGGCCCGCGATCGGGGCCCACCGATCTGCGGGCGGGCCTGTGCCGTGGGGGCACTCTTTCCCTTCCACCTCCGCCACGGTCTCCACCATGGCGGAGGCAGAAGAGACTCCCTCCACTGCGCATGCGTGGGAAGCTGTCAGTGGCCGCTGCCGCGCATGCGCCGTCCGGAGATGTAATTTCCGCGCCAGCTGGCGGGACACCAAAGGCCTTTTCCGCCAGCTGGCGGGGCGGAAATTCATCCGGCGCCGACCTAGCCCCTCAAGGTTGGGGCTCGGCCCCCAAAGATGCGGAGCATTCCACATCTTTGGGGTGGCGCGATGCCCGTCTGATTTGCGCCGTTTTGGGCGCCAGTCGGCAGACATCGCGTCGATTCCGGAGAATTTCACCCATTGTGTGCAGTTTTGGTCTCTTTATCTGAGGAAGCATGTTCTTGCTATAAGGGAGGGCAGCGAAGGTTTCCAGACTAATTCCTGGGATGGCGGGAATGACTTACGAGGAGAGATTGAGTTGGTTAGAATTATATTCTCTGCAGTTGAGAATGAGTGGGGATCTCATAGAAATCTATAAAATTCTAACAGGACTAGACAGTGTAGATGCAGGAAGGATGTTCCCAATGTCGGAGGATCCAGAAGCAGGGGTCACAGTCCAAGGATACGGGGTGGATCATTTAGGAGTGAGATGAGGAAATATTTCTTCACCCAGAGTGTGGTGAGCCTGTAAATTCACAGAAAGTAGTTAAGGCCAAAACATTGTGGGTGCAATTTAATGGTCTCATCACACCCGATTTGGTGTCGGGTAAGGCCGTTTAGTCACACGGGAAACCTCTCACGAGATCAAACACCATTACTGGGTGAGATCCAGGTTTAGATATTTAAATGGGCCATTAGACTCATTTAAATATATCCACTCTGGATTCTCATGAGGCCTGGGAACTAACAGCCTCGCCTGGGAGTCCTCACCATGGCATCGATTAGCACTAGTCCACACAGACATGGACCAGGCATAACGGCACCTGGGGGTCTCCCAGGCCATTGGAAATTCCTGGGTGGTTGGGCTATGGGCAGGGTGGTGCCTTGGCACTTCAGCTGGTACCTGGGCACCTTGATACTGCCAGCCTGTCACCTTGGCACTGTCACCTGGGCATCATTGGTGATAGGGTAGCACTGCCAGATGGGCAGAGGCACTGCCTGGGTGGCTTGCTGGTATGCCAAGATGCCAGGCTGCCATATTTCCTGTGCCAGGGATCAGGCCTGGGGATGGCCTTAAGAGGTATAGTGAGAGGGGGCTTGAGGACTTCCTAAAAGCTACATTGGGGTAGTGTGAGAGTCTTGAGGCCACGGTGGGGATGCCGAGGTGTCAAATGATCGGGGCGGCATTTAAAAATTGGGGTCCCGATCTCTTCTTGCACTGACGAGAGGTACGTGCGGTCTCGGCGTGGCATTCCCGCAGAGGGAAGCAAAAATGCCAGAGTCCCATTAAATAGCAGGGCCGAGAAACACACCGCTATACACGCCCAAAACGGGACGTTTTTTTTTGCCGTTAAATCGCGCCCTGTATGTTTTCAAGAAGGAGTTGGATATAGTTCTTGGGGCGAAAGGGGTCAAAGGATATGGGGGAGAGCTGGGAACATTCTACTGAGTTGGGTGATCAGCCATGATCATAATGAATGGCAGAGCAGGTTCGAAGGGCTGAATGGCCTCCTCCTGCTCCTATTTTCTATGTTTCTATGTTTGTAGTTTGGCAAGACTAACCTTTAAAGCAGAGATAAATAAACTGGTGATTACAACATTTTGGAACAGCAAACATTTGAAATTCTTATGCAATACCCTGTTTTCTCACATTATATTTAAACAGCTGCACGTTTTAAAGATCATTCTATGCTGTTCGAGGCTGATTGTCTTTTTCTGAGTTATTTAAAGCAGGTTAGTGATTCTGTTCCCATTCAATGTTATTCAATGAACCAAGTTCTTTCATGGCATGATTCTTATTTGGCTTGTGGAAAAAATATTTTTGCTCAGCTTGAATTTCCACATTCCAGTTTTGAATACATTTATATCGCTCTAAATGTAAAGACAATTTATGCATCTTTAATAATCCTGTGATTTATGTTTCTGAATTTTCTCTTACTGATTTTTTTCACTCTACTAAATATGTTTATTTTCGATTGGGGTGTGTATGAGCCATGACTGGTGGGGCTATTACAACTCACCCTGATGTTGTACAACGTTTTTGTGAAGGTCGCTAGGTATTGAATCATTCTTAGTTGTTTTCTGCTCCCCTGGCTCTGGCTCACTGGGGCTGATTGTAACATTTTGTAATGCCCCTATCATTGAGCAAAATGAGATGACCTAACTTAACAGAGACTGGAGATCAAAGCAATCATGTATAATCACTTTCAAATTAACCAAACGTAAACTGTACCGTATATACCATCACACTATGGACTCTAATTTGGGACCAGTGCTTAGTGGGACAGTCCGTCAGCACTAAGTTATACAGACAGGGTCAGTAACATTCTCTAACCTGGAAGAGGAATGCTATGCTTTCATGCTTACATACTCTGCTTACTAGACCCCAAATGCCAGTTGAATTTTAATGTTGGCTGAGTCTACAAAACATTGCCTCTTATCAAGTGGCTAACAGGATAGTGGATTTATTATCAGAGCATTGATAGAAAAGTCAGTCTGTGCGAATATTTGAAAAATCGAAACAGCCTTAAAAGTTTCTGTGTTGGTAGTATTGAAGCGTTGCTTTGCACTGACTGCAGTTATATTACAGCATGGTTGAAGCCAAAATGATGTAAGGCTCTGGCAAATTACACTGCACATTTTGCTGAATCAATGTTAGACTGATCTGGTTCAGCACACATTGTCCATCATAGTACAAAAACCCTATAGCTGTGTGAAAGAAAACGCTAATTCTATATTGTACTTTTCCAAATAGATTGCTTATATCCATATTCCACTTCTTCAAAAAGCTGTTGAGATTAGGTGAATTGAAAATTGCAAAACTGAGGTTGATAGATTTTTGTTAGATAAGGGGATTAAAGGATATGGAACAAAGGCAGGTAAATGGAGTTAAGATACAGATCAGTCATGATGTAACAGAATGGCAGCACACATCCGGGACCCTCAGTAGCCTCTTCCTGATCTATACTGTTACACATCTTCACCCTTCATGAATTAACCCCAACCTAACTGTGTGGCAAACAATTTGCTCTTCGTCCCCTGCCACTGTTGCTCTAACGGTTGCCCAGTGCACAAGCTTAACTGAGAGAAGCCACATACTTTAAAGTGCAAAAGGTTTCTTGTTATCTTTTAAAATACTTCTGTAAGTGTGAAGTATAAATAGGAGTTCCTCTGTTTGCTATCTGTTAGCAAAATTGTAAACACTTTGGGGTGATTTATATGAGTAATTTTGACTTTGGGTGATAGTATAAAATGGACAATATCAATTCATTCATCTGTTACAAATCTCTCCAATCTTTTATTTTCATCGACTTCTAAGTATTGCAGTAATGCAGCACACGTCCTGGTATCTGGGTCGAATGGAGGTACTTCTGCAATGTGGCTGCACTGCATGGGGAAAACTGCAGTTGGCTTATCTGAATAGCATTGTTTTCTGCATTTCATGCACCGTCAATTGGAAATTAAATCCTCCGTTGTGTAGTAAAATACTAAACTCTGTGGAAAATAACATTATTTTGTCATCAATTACCATGAACAGGGCTTGCCAAGTATTTTAGTGCCAGACATCCAGCTAAGTGACCTGGATTAAAATTAATGTTTTCATTTCTGTTCAAGCTTCCTAAAGGGATGAATTTACATAGTGTCTGGGAGAGGGTGAAACACATAGATTGACCAGTGAGTAATGATGAAGCATTGTTACAAGTGTTGTGCAGAGACTGGATGCTATTGATTTAGTAGCAGAATAAGGATGAAGATGGGACAGAAGTGGATGTACAGAAGGAAACATTTGCAAAGATAGGATTGAATGGTGGCATTGTTTTTAGGAGGGAAGAAACCTGTAGTAAGAAAGTTAATCACTTGGTTTAGGGTGAAACAAAATCAGACAGGATTTCTGTTCTTGTTTAATGTCAAGTGAGCTACACTGGAAAATGTGCATGTATGAATAATGGTAAGAACCAGATTGTGTTTGTTTGTGATGTTTTCCAAAAGTCATCAAAGCTCATGAACGTTCCCTTGGGGAAATACTGAAGGGCTAACATCATCTATGGAACTGCAAAATGTTGCACCTTCATAAATGAAAGAGAAGAATTGGGAAAAATAAACCCTGGAATTAATACCACAATTAATATTATTTGTTTGAACAAAGAACAAAGAAAAGTACAGCACAGGAACAGGCCCTTCGGCCCTCCAAGCCTGTGCTGACCATGCTGCCCGCCTAAACTAAAATCTTCTATACTTCCTGGGTCCGTATCACTCTATTCCCATCCTATTCATGTATTTGTCAAGATGCCCCTTAAATGTCACTATCGTCCCTGCTTCCACCACCTCTTCCAGTAGCGAGTTCCAGGCACCCACTACCCTCTGTGTAAAAAACTTGCCTCGTACATCTCCTCGAAACCTTGCCCCTCGCACCTTAAACCTATGCCCCCTAGTAATTGACCCCTCTACCCTGGGGAAAAGCCTCTGACTATCCACTCTGTCTATGCCCCTCATAATTTTGTAGACCTCTATCAGGTCACCCCTCAACCTCCGTCGTTCCATTGAGAACAAACAAAGTTTATTCAACTGCTCCTCATAGCTAATGCCCTCCATACCAGGCAACATCCTGGTAAATCTCTTCTGCACACTCTAAAGCCTCCACATCCTTCTGGTAGTGTGGCGACCAGAATTGAACACTATACTCCAAGTGTGGCCTAACTATGGTTCTATACAGCTGCAACATGACTTGCCAATTCTTATACTCAATGCCCCGGCTAATGAAGGCAAGCATGCTGTATGCCTTCTTGACTACCTTCTCAACCTGTGTTGCCCCTTTCAGTGACCTGTGGACCTGTACACCTAGATCTCTCTGACTTCAATAGTCCTGAGGGTTATACCATTCACTGTATATTCCCTACCTGCATTAGACCTTCCAAAATGCATTACCTCACATTTGTCCGGATAAACTCCATCTGCCATCTCTCCGCCCAAGTCTCCAAACGATCTAAATCCTGCTATATCGTCTGACAGTCCTCATCGCTATCCACAATTCCACCAACCTTTGTGTCATCTTCAAACTTACTAATCAGACCAGTTACATTTTCCTCCAAATCATTTATATATACTACGAACAGCAAATGTCCCAGCACTGATCCCTGCAGAACACACTAGTCACAGCCCTCCAATTAGAAAAGCACCGTTCCATTGCTACTCTCTACCTTCTATGACCTAGCCAGTTCTGTATCCATCTTGCCAGCTCACCTCTGATCCCGTGTGATTTCACCTTTTGTACCAGTCTACCATGAGGGACCTTGTCAAAGGCCTTACTGAAGTCCATATAGACAACATCCACTGCCCTACCTGCATCAATCACCTTTGTGATCTCTTCGAAAAACTCTATCAAGTTAGTGAGACACGACCTCTCCTTCACAAAACTGTGCTGCCTCTCACTAACATGTAATGTTCTAATACGTCCATTTGCTTCCAAATGGGAGTAGATCCTGTCTCGAAGAATTCTCTCCAGTAATTTCCCTACCACTTACGTAAGGCTCACCGGCCTGTAATTCCCTGGATTATCCTTGCTACCCTTCTTAAACAAAGGAACAACATTGGCTATTCTCCAGTCCTCTGCAACATCACCTGAAGACAGTGAAGATCCAAAGGTTTCTGTCAAGGCCTCAGCATTTCTTCTCTAGACTCCTTCAGTATTCTGGGGTAGATCCCATCAGGCCCTGGGGACTTATCTCCCATAATATTTTTCAAGACACCAAACACCTCATCTTTTTGGATCTCTATGTGACCCAGGCTATTTACACACCCTTCTCCAGACTCAACATCTACCAATTCCTTCTCTTTGGTGAATACTGATGCAAAGTATTCATTTCGTAACTTGCCGATTTCCTCTGGCTCCACACATAGATTCCCTTGCCTATCCTTCAGTGGGACAACCCTTTCCCTGGCTACCTTCTTGCTTTTATATACGTGTAGAAAGCCTTGGGATTTTCCTTAACCCTAATTGCCAATGACTTTTCGAGACCCCTTCTAGCCCTCCTGACTCCTTGCTTAAGTTCCTTCCTACTTTCCTTATATTCCACGTACGCTTCGTCTGTTCCCAGCCTTCTAGCCCTGATAAATGCCTCCTTTTTCTTTTTGACGAGGCCTATTGTTATCTCTTGTTATCCAAGGTTCCCAAAATTTGCCGTATTTATCCTTCTTCCGCACAGGAACATGCCGGTCCTGAATTCCTTTCAACTGACATTTGAAAGCCTCCCACATGTCAGATGTTGATTTACCCTCAAACATCTGCCCCGATCTAGGTACTTTAGTTTCCACCTAATATTGTTATAATTAGCTTTCCCCCAATTTAGAACATTCACCCTGGGACCACTCTTATCCGTGTCCACCAGCACCTTAAAACTTACTGAATTGTGGTCACTGTTCCCAAAATGCTCCCCTACTGAAACTTCTACCACCTGGCCTGGCTCATTCCCCAATACCAGGTCCAGTACAGCCCCTTCCCTAGTTGGACTATCTACATATTGTTTTAAGAAGCCCTCCTGGATGCTCCTTACAAACTCTGCCCGTCTAAGCCTCCAGCACTAAGTGAGTCCCAGTCAATATTGGGGAAGTTGAAGTCTCCCATCACAACAACGCTGTTTTTACTTGTTTCCAAAATCTATCTACCTATCTGCTCCTCTATCTCCCACTGGCTGTTGGGAGGCCTCTAGTAAACCCCCAACATTGTGACTGCACCCTTCTTATTCCTGATCTCTACCCATATAGCCTTGCTGCCCTCTAAGTCCTGTAGTACAGCTGTGATATTCTCTCTAACCAGTAGCGCAACTCCGCCACCCCTTTTACATCCCCCTCTATCCCGCCTGAAACATCTAAATCCTGGAACATTTAGCTGCCAATCCTGGCCTTCCCTCAACCAGGTCTCTGTAATGGCAACAACATCATAGTTCCAAGTACTAATCCAAGCTCTAGGTTCATCTGCCTTACCCGTAATACTTCTTGCATTAAAACATATGCACTTCAGGCCACCAGACCCGCTGTTTTCAGCAACATCTCCCTGTCTGCTCTTCCTCAGAGCCATAGTGACCCTATTCCCTAGTTCTCCCTCAATGTTTTCACCTTCTGACCTATTGCTCCGGTACCCACCCCCCTGCCATACTACTTTAAACCCTCCCGTGTGACACTAGCAAACCTCGTGTCCAGGATATTTATGCCTCTCCAGTTTAGATGCAACCCGTCCTTCTTATACAGGTCACACCTGCCCCGGAAGAGCTGCCAGTGGTCCAGATAACGGGAAACCCCCCCTCCTACACCAGCTGTTTAGCCACGTGTTTAGCTGCTCTATCTTCCTATTTCTAGCCTCACTGCACTGACTGCCTGTCCCTTCTGGTGGTCACCCATTTCTCTGCCTGCACCTTGGGTGTGACCACATTGATATAACTGCTATCTATGACGCTTTCCGCCACCTGCATGCTCCTAAGTGCATCCAACTGCTGCACCCCTCTAATTGACATTGAGTTAATTAATTAGTAAATTAAATTGAAAATTAGAAAAAAAAAGTTACTGTTAACTATATGTTTCCGAGCACTAGATTTCTACTATAAATGTGAAAGCTAAATACAGTACTCTCCGATCTTTGACTTAGATACCTCTCTAAATTATAATTAAGTAATTAAGTAATTATGTTTAATTAGTTTAACAATGCTTAATTTTTAAATTTAGTGTAAATTCTCAACCAGCCAATCAGGTCACAGCTTTACTGTGATGTCACTTCAGTTTCCCCCCCACACAATTTGAAAAGCAAATAAAAATACAAATAAAAATCACTTACCTTCCCAGGATGCTCTCTGGTTCTCTCCCTGCAGATTAAAAGTTACAGTTTGAATTGTTCTTATGGTGATGTTTTTCAAAACATGAATTAAATCATTATGTTGTATGTTTTAAATAAAGCAAAAAAGCATTCCCAGGAACTTTACAAAAGGAAAGTTCTCCCCTTACAAAAGTTGTAATTTAATTTTGCTCAAATATTTATTGTACTTCTAGGATCGATAATGCAATAAAGATTGCTGAACCTGTTGTATGTTCAATAGCTCTCATGAAGATGTTCTGAGACTTGTATGGTTCAACATTAAGTGTTTATTTAAAGCACATAACTTTGTACATAAATATTGAACATTACCTGAGCTCTGAGATAATTCCATGCTTGCTTCTACACAGGTCTCTGGCAAGTCTACAACGCTCTCTAGTCTTAGGTCATGTATCTCTTTACATCATACTGGGTGCTACTGTTTCCCAGTCCCAGAGTAATCCTTGTTATGTCAGATACTCTTATACTACACCTCCCTCAAATCTTTACCAAATGTATTTACATAAAATTTGTGTTACCCGTTTTCCCCCTACCCCATGTCTCTGGCTTTATGAATTCAGACAGTATGTTGACTGATAGGGCAATAATTAGCCGGGTTGGATTTGTCCTTTTTCTTGTGTACAGGATATACCTCGGCTTTTTTTCCACATTACTGGGTAGATGCCAGTGTTGTAGCTGGACTGGAACAACTTGGCTGGAAGTGCGGTAAATTCTGAAGCACAAGTCTTCAGTACTATTGCCTGAATATTGAGGATGGGGATATTTGTGGATCCTCCTCCTCCAATGAGTTGTTTAATTGTCCATCACCATTGAGGAGGTGGTGGCATAGTGGTAATCCAGAGACCCAGGGTAATGCTCTGGGGTTCCGAGTTTGAATCCCACCATTGGTGATGGTGAAATTTGAATTCAATAAAGTCTGAAATTAAAAATCTAATGATGACCATGAAACCATTGCTGATTGACCATGTTGTTCACTAATGTCCTTCAGGGAAAGAAATCTGCCGTCCTTACCTGGTCTGGCCTACATATGACTCTAGACCCACCACAGTGATGCGATTCACTCTTAACTGCCTCCTACTGAAAAGGCCTAGCAAACCACTCTGTTCAAGGGCAATTGGGGCTGGTCAATAAAAGCCAGCAACACCAATATCCCAAGGACAAATTAAAATTCACAACCGGGTATGTCAGGATTGTAGACCTTAGGGTCTGATCCTTTGGTTGTGGAATTACTTAGCCCTGTCTAGTACTTGCTGCTTATGTTGTTTTCCACACAAGTGGCCCTGTGTTGTAGCTGCACCAGGTTGACACCTCATTTTTAGGTACACTTAGTGTTCCTCATGGCATGCCCTCCTGCACTCTTCATTGAACCAGGGTTGATCCCCTGACTTGTTATAGAGAGGGATATGCTGGTCCATGACATTACAGATTGTGGTTAAGTAAAATTCTGCTGTTGCCGATGACCCACCATGCAGGGCCTTGTGGATGCCCAGTCTTGAGTTGCTAGATCTTTTCAAAGTCTATCCCATTTAGCACAGTGGTAGCATAATGGAGGATATCTTCATAGTGAAGATAGGACTTTGTTTCCACAAGGACTGTGTGGCGGTCACATGATACTGTCATGAGAACTTGCAGCAGGCAGGATGAGGTCAAGCATGTTTTTACCCCTTGTTGCCGTAGATCCAGTCCAGCAGTTAGGTCTTTTCGGATTCAAGCAGCTCGGTCAGTAGTGGTACTCCGAGCCACTCTTGATGATGGATAGGGCTGGTTTAGCTCAGTGGGTTAGACAGCTGGTTTGTAATGCAGAACAAGGATAGCAGCGCGGGTTCAATTCCCACACTGGCTTACCCAAACTACGCCGGAATGTGGCGACTAGGGGCTTTTCACAGTAACTTCATACTTTTGACAATAAAAGGTTATTGTTATTATTATTGAATTCTGATCCCTTGACACCCTCAGTGCTTCCTCCAGTGGTACCCATCAGCGAAATGGAAAGGCGGCAGAGGGCGCGGCGGAGGTTAGTGATAATCAGCAGGCGTTTTCCTTACCCAAGAATGGTGATGGTAGTGATTCCATGTTGCCATTATTATTTCTGGTACCTAGGTCGATGTGGTCTGGTTTCATACCTTTTTATTGACTTTGTAGTTGTTTGATACAATTGAGCTCCTTCGCTGCTTTTCGGAGACGGGCGTCCATCTGAAAGGAGAAAAGTGTGTCTTTCACACGAGGGAGGTTGTCGACCGGAATGGTCTGCACCCAGCAGAAGAGAAGGTGCGAGCGATTCACCAAGCCCCCACTCCGGGAAACAAGGCGGAATTGGGCTCCTTTCTGGGGCTCGTAAATTATTGTGGAAGTTTATCCCAAGCCCCGTGACCATACTCGCTCCCCTATGCACCCTGCTGCCCTGCTGAATAAACACCAGAAGCAGGCATGGAGAGCACCTCAGAAGGAAGCATTTGCCCGGAAAAAAGGCAATTGACGTCGCCCAGCCTGTTGTCGCAGTATGACCGCGCGAAACCGCTTGTGGTCATGTGTGACCCTCACCACATGGCATTGACACCGTGTTGTCACATCGCATGGATCATGATAAGGAACGCAGAGGAGCGAAACTATGTGCAGATTGAAAAGTTCTTTTAACCATTCTTTAAAGAAGACAAGGCAATTCCGCCGATAGTGTCTATCAGGATCCAGAGGTGGGCCCTATTACTAGTGGCATATGGATATACATTCGAGCACCGGACAGGCACCCAGGTTACGACCGCCAAAGCATTGAACAGACTCTCACTGTCACCAAGCCCACCATCTCCTAAAACTGATGAAGTTGACGCCACTCTGAATTTCATGGATATTTTGCCGGTCACCGCGACTCAGATTTGGGAGTGGATGCCAAGAGACCCCTTATTGTCAGATGTCCACCATATCATTTTATATGGAGGTCAACACTAGAGATTGCCCGATGACTTGCGGGCGTTTTCGACCAAGATATCGGAGTTCAGCCTCAAGTGCTGCATCCTCCTGTGGGGAACTCGCGACATGGTCCCTCGCCAGGGTCAGGACCCCATACTATGGGATCCGCACACCGGGCATCCAGGTGTTTCGAAGATGAAAATACTCGCCTGTAGTTATGTCTGGTGGCTAGGACTAGATGGGGAAATAGAACGACTGGCTCAACAGTGCGGCGTCTGCCACGAGTAGCAGAAACTTCTGCCCACTGCACTCGTTGGAGTAGCTGGGCAGACCTTGGATGTGGCTTCATGCCGAGCTTGCCGGTCCTTTCCTGGGATCCATGTTTCTGATCATTGTAGATGTACATTCAAAGTTGCTTGAGGTCCACAGGATGTCGTCCATTACATCGAGGGTGGTGATGGAGAAGCTTCAGCTCTCATTTAATACACATGGCATTCTGGAGGTGCTGGTCATGGATAACAGCACGCTCTTTACCAGCGGGGAGTTCAGGGGTTTTATGAAGGCCAACGGGGGGTGATACATCTGCACAGTCCCGTATCACCCACCCTCAAACAGACCGACTGAAAGGGCGGTACGAATTTTAAAAAGATATTTGAGAAAGCTGACCTCAGGGTCCACGGAAACATAGCTGGCTAGATTTTTATTTTGCGACCTTACCATGATACATGCCGCAACCGGCTTAGCACCGGCAGAACCTTTAATGGCAGGCAGCTCCAGAACCCCCGACCTCACGTTCCTGAATATTGGCAAGAAAGTGCGGTGTAGTCAGGAGAAACGGGCATAGCCCAAACCAGCGAACACAGGCCAGATGGTTCGAACCAGGTGACACAGTTTATATTCGGAAATTTTCCGACGGTGCCAGGTGGATTCTTGGGACGGTTATACCACAGACAGGACCAGTTTCATACCAAGTACGGGCACAAGACTGAACAATGAAGAAACATGTGCACCACCTCAGGGGCTGAAGACCAGCATACTCCAAATTCCTCCGGAGCAGCCGATTGCTAAACAGCTCTGCCAACACCGGCGGGTTATGGGGCATCGCGCCCCCCCCCCCCCCCCACCTCATAACCGGGGACCCGACACAGAGATGCAAGACATCGTCGACTCTGACTCAGATATGGAAACTCAGGTATAGGTTCTGACGGTGAACAAACCAGAGAACAATTGCCAGTAGTGGTATCCCCCATGTGATCAGCCAGGAAATGCCGTTCCCCGATGCGATGATACCCTCTGATGCAGCCTCGCAGGCACAGGAAGCGTAGTCGTGGGCGAAGAAGAGCAGGCGCCCTCCTGCTCCACCTTCCTCGCAAGAATCTTCGGACTGGGGAGGGTAGGGATGTTATAACCTGCACTAGACCTACAGGATGGGCTGATTAACCTCCCATGAGCCTCGTGGAATACGAGCTTCCCCAATAGAGTAATGGACTCGAACATAAAAGCTGCTCCAGATAGGAGCCGAGCTCGAGTGGTCCTGGCTGGGACCTGAATGTTGTGTGGCTATAGTTGCTGAATACACTAAATAGTTTTCTTCATATGCTTGAACTGGACTTCTCTGTGATCACTAAAACTTCCAAATACATGATCACCATTTTCTATCTAAACAGATTGAGTAGCTGCTCAGTAGACATCTTGAGACTGGTTACTAAATGAAAGTGATGACTGCCAGAATAATGATGCACGATCAATGACCACTAAAGCGGAGGCCAGGGAGGTTCTTTGATTAACGGGGTGGATGAGGAGAGAACAGCGCTTTACCGTGTCGGGGTGTCTGAAGCTCTCCGTGCTCCCAGAGTCGATTAGGCAGGATGTCTCGTGCCCGTTGATGAATACGGTCGTTGTAGCAGTTGAGAGTGTTCGAGGCCGGGACTGATCCAGGGTCACCGAGGCTAATCGCAGCAGTTGAGAGTTCTCTTCGGGCAGTGCGTGGTCAGCCGAGCTGGGGTCCTGGGGGCTCATCCAAGATGGCGGCTCCCATTGGTTGCACATGGCTGGGGGTGCACAAAATGGCGGCGCCTATCCCTCCAACGTGGCATTCGCGGAACAAGATGGCGGCACCTGGGGTCCGCACGTGGCCCTGGAATAGGAAGATGGCGGCGACCGCTGGCCGAACGGGGACTGTGGAGAAGTTTGTGGTTGCGGTCTGCATTCGCTGCCGGAGACCGCGGCAACTGGACGGGCATGACATACCCCCATGAAATGGCCCTTTTTCCCGCATCCCTTGCAGGTGGATACGCGGGCCGGGCAGCACTGGCGGGGGTGCTTGGCCTGCCCGCAAAAGTAGCAGCGGGGCCCCCCGGGGTTGCCAGGCCGCATTGCAGCACAGGCCGGTGGGGGAATGGGGGAAGTCTCGCGTCGGCTGCGGAGGGGTTCCACGCTGCCAGGGGGCTGCCGCGCGGTCGGGATCGTAAATGTGGGTGTTCCTGGAGGCCACGTCCAGGGAGCCTGCAAGGGCCCGTGCCTCCGAGACCCAGAGTGTCTTTTTCTAACAGTCGCTGGCGGATTTGTGAGGATAGCATACCTGCCACGAAAACGTCCCGGACTAAGAGTTCAGTGTGTTCGCTCGCCGAAACTTGCAGGCAGCTGCAGCTTCTCCCCAACACCAGGAGTGCACGGTAGAATTCTTCCAGCGATTCCCCAGGGGTTTGTTGCCTTGTTGCAAGTAGGTACCGAGCGTAGACCTGGTTTACCGGGCGAATATAGTGTCCTTTTAGCAGCTCTATTGCTGCATCAAAGTCTTCTGCTTCCTCGATGAGGGTGTAAATCTCCGGGCTCACCCCTGAGTGCTAGACTTGCATTTTCTGCTCTCCGGTGGGTGTGTTTTCGGCCATCCCGAGATACCCTTTAAAGCACGCCAGCCAGTGCTTGAAGATTGCCGCTGAGTTTGCCGCATGGGTGCTGAGTTGCTGACACTCCGGCTTGATTCGGAGCTCTATCCTTTCTTCTTAAAAAAAAAAACTAGCTTATTAAATTGATGCACGATCAATGACCACTAAAGCGAGGTTGTCGTCCAACTGAAGGCTTTAATAAGCTAGATGTTTCCCCCAGCAGCAGGTACAGAATGAAGGCTGGGGCGGCACAGGTTCTTATACCCCGCCTAGCATGGCAGAGCTACCAAACATCCGAACCAATAGAAAGCATACAGTTTCCACCCATGGTGCTCCAGCCTATCAGGTACCGTAATACCTATAATACCACAAATAATAAGAGAAATACTTTTTTAATCACACATTATTTGAAGTTCAGCTTTTTAAAATAGAGCTGTGCCCCTGTACAAATTAATTTCCAAGTAACTTATATAAAAATAAACAACCTTTAAGATTAGAAAAATGAAATTACCCTCAATAGTCAAAACTGGAAGCATTTTCTCCTCTTCCCAGGCATGTGACCCATGCGGGAAGAGGTCTTAAATTCCTCCTTGTTACTAATTTTGAGTAACTACTCCGAATCTCAAATGACTTAGCATAATTTCATTCCCTGCACTCAGTTGCCTGCGTGAGCAAATGTGCAACAAAGCAACTTGCATATGCATTTTACAACCCCTTGATATCCTGTTCAATATTGGAAATTTACTCGTGATTGTGGATTTAAACACTCATCCTACAATTCTAACCACACAAATAAAAGCACAATTCTACTGTATTTAAGTCAATAGTTTTTCTTTAAGATTCTCCCCTGCTTGGTGTCCAATGATCTGTGGCAGGTTTAAGGACTACACCCTGTTAATAATAATAATAATCTTTATTGTCACAAGTAGGCTTACATTAACACTGCAATGAAGTTACTGTGAAAAGCCCCTAGTCGCCACATTCTGGCACCTGTTCGGGTACAGAGGGAGAATTCAGAATATCCAGTTCACCTAACAAGCACATCTTTCGGGACTTGTGGGAGGAAACCGGAACACCCGGAGGAAACCCACGCAGACACAGGGAGAATGTGCAGACTCCGCACAGACAGTGACCCAAGCTAGGAATCGAACCTGGGAACCTGGCGCTGCGAAGCAGCAGTGCTAACCACTGTGCTACCGTGCTGCCCTCTGTTAAGAGGACCCATAGAAGTAATTTCATGTTTAAACACATATCTGATATTAACAGAACAGCCTCCCACTGTGTCACAGGTTCTAGCTTGACTCAGACTCTTATGCCCAGAATCACCAGCCTGAGATTTTAGGAATGATTGAATCGTTTAGCAAATTGGTTTGTCATGTCTGTTAGGTCAAATTTAGCCCACCTGTTCCATATTGACTATGAATGATTTAGAATAAACAGTGCGTAAAATATACCATGAAAGCACAGTACCAGATTTCATTGCTAATTACCATAAAGCACTGTCTGGACAAACATCATTTAGCAGCAAATGAGCCCATAACAACACACTTTGAAAATACTATTTAAAGCAACCATGAAATCACATGAAAGGTATTATCCAGGGGTTTAGGATGAATTTCCTCTTTAAAGAAGCCAGAAATAACAATTGGAAGCATGGTATATTGAGTCTTGAGCATCTTGAACCTAACTTATTTCTCATGGTGGGAATTCAGAGATCCAAGGCAAGCTCCTGACATGGAGCCCAAGAGAACAATCGCCGTGTTGCTGCAATGAGGATGCAAATAAAGTAGCAGAAGAACCAATAAGTGACCTAAAAGAAGTGAAAGGGTCCTGAAGATTCTTCCTGCTAACCTATTGAAAGCTGAAACTAAGGCCTTCACTAGGTTTTTGTTGGATTGAGAGAGAAAGGAAATGGATATGCCTATTCCCACTGTGGAGAGGTCGGGATGGGGAAAGGGGTGAGGGACAGGGGGGCAATGGTGGTATCTCTGGACAGTTAATGCTGCTTCCCATGACCAGGTGCACCTAATTACTAAATGGTGAAAATGGACACCTGAAGCAAAATGGAGTTAAAATGTATAAATAATACATATTTGCTTGGTGGTACAGAATTTGAGTTTTGCTGAGAGGAGAGATATGTTGCTGAAGCTTTTCATCTTGTACTCATCAGGACAATTGCAAGAATATCAAATTTATAGTACACGTTAGCAGTGGCATGAAAATGGGATCAGGTCACTTACCACCCAATTATAATGGCGGCTGCTGTTTTGCTGGAGGCCTTCAAATGTTTCAGGATGGAGGTCACCATTGACATGCAAATCATGGATATAAAGGAACCAGATTGTAAATTACCATGTGCATCTATTCACTTGTACTGGGCATTAAATGACCTAGCCAACAGCCTTTAACGAGGCCAAGGATGGTTATTCAAGATAGCCCAAAACTATTTTATATTTTATTTATGACACATTGTGCAGTAGGAATTCTCCCCCTAGCCACACATGAATATTTGGGCCCACTATTAACCCATGCACCTTTCCTGTAATCCTCCCTCCCTCCCTCAACCACAATCGTTTGCCTCCTTTTTCTTGCTGACTGCCCTATTAGTGACAAATCTTACAACTGGAATTGTATTATTCATTTGCTTGAATAATAGCCAGCTTTTCCATACTTAATACACAGCATTGCATTCTATAGGGGTTGGTTTAGCACAGTGGGCTAAACAGCTCTTGTAATGCAGAACAAAACCAGCAGCGTGGGTTCAATTCCCATACCGGCCTCCCCGAACAGGCGCCGGAATGTGGCGACTAGGGGCATTTCACAGTAACTTCATTGGAGCCTACTTATGACAAAAAGTGATTATTATATTATTTTATTATTATTATTTGCACCATAGAAACAAGTCCATCCTCCACAAAAGCCTCCTTCCTCCTTATTTCACTTCACCCTATCAACCAACTATCTGTCTCTTGTATTTACTCAATTATTCCATCTGGTAGCAAATTGCATGTTCTGAATAAAATATGAGCGGCACGGTAGCACAGTGGTTAGCACTGTTGCTTCATAGCCCCAGGGACCCGGGTTCGATTCCCGGCTTGGGTCACTGTCTGTGCGGAGTCTGCACGTTCTTCTTGTGTCTGCGTGGATTTCCTCTGGGTGCTCCGGTTTCCCCCAACAAGTCCCAAAAGACGTGCTGTTAGGTGGATTAGGCATTCTGAATTCGCCCTCTGTGTACCTGACAGACGCTGGAATGTGGCAACTAGGGGCTTTTCACAGTAACTACATTGCAGTGTTAATGTACTACTTGTGACAATAAACATTATTATTATAAAATAATTCCTTTTGGGATTAAATCATGACTATCTAATAATAATGATCCCCAGTTTTGAACTTCTCCACAAGTGGAAATATTTTCTCATTTGAAAATAAAACATCAGGTACTGCAATGACTTTGATGACACCCAGCTCTACCTCACTACCAAACTTTAATGACGTCTCCACTTTCTCTGATTTGTCACACTGCTTGCCTGACATCCAGGATGAGATGAGCAGAAATTTCCTCCAATTAAATATGAGGATTACCAAATCCATTGTCCACAGTTCCCTCCACAAACTGTACTCTAACCACTGACCATCCCTTCTACTGGCAACTATCTGAGACTGAACGAGACAAAACATTGGAGTTTTGTCTGACCAGAAACTTCTGACCTCATATCCACTTCATAACCAAAACTGTCTACTCTCATCTCCATAACATTGTTCCACTCTACGCCTGCCTTGGCTGAACTACTGCTGGAACTTCCAACCCTGCCCTCGCTGCCATTAGAATTTACTATTTTAACATGCTCCTGAGTGTCCTTCCATCATCGCTTGAGCTCTTCTAAATATCTATTGCCCATAACCTAATTTGCTCCACATTCTGTTCACACCTCCCCTCGTTGACTTACTTTGACTTCCAGTCCAGGAACACCTTAGAACATAGAAAAATACAGCACAGAACAGGCCCTTGGCCCACGATGTTGTGCCGAACCTTTGTCCTAGATTAATCATAGATTATCATTGAATTTACAGTGCAGAAGGAGGCCATTCAGCCCATTGAGTCTGCACCGGCTCTTGGAAAGAGCACCCTACCCAAAGTCAATACCTCCACCCAACACTAAGGGCAATTTTGGACACTAAGGGCAATTTATCATGGCCAATCCACCTAACATGCACATCTTTGGACTGTGGGAGGAAACCGGAGCACCCGGAGGAAACCCACGCAGACACGGGGAGGATGTGCAGACTCCGCACAGACAGTGACCCAAGCCGGAATCGAACCTGGGACCCTGGAGCTGTGAAGCAATTGTGCGATCCACAATGCTACCGTGCTGCCCTTAAGAACAAATAAATCTACACTATATCATTTTACCGTAATCCATGTACCTATCCAATAGCTGCTTGAAGGTCCCTAATGTTTCCGACTCAAGTACTTCCTCAGGCAGTGCATTCCATGCCCCCACTATTCTCTGGGTAAAGAACCTACCTCTGACATCCCCCCTATATCTTCCACCATTCACCTTAAATTTATGTCCCCTTGTAATGGTTTGTTCCACCCGGGGAAAAAGTCTCTGACTGTCTACGCCCCTGATCATCTTATAAACCTCTATCAAGTCGCCCCTCATCTTTCTCCATTCTAATGAGAAAAGGCCTAGCACCCTCAACCTTTCCTCGTAAGACCTACTCTTCATTCCAGGCAACATCCTGGTAAATCTCCTTTGCGCCTTTTCCAAAGCTTCCACATCCTTCCTAAAATGAGGCGACCAGAACTGTACACAGTACTCCAAATGTGGCCTTACCAAAGTTTTGTACAGCTGCATCATCACCTCACGGCTCTTAAATTCAATCCCTCTGTTAATGAACGCTAGCACACCATAGGCCTTCTTCACAGCTCTATCCACTTGAGTGGCAACTTTCAAAGATGTATGAACATAGACCCCAAGACCTCTCTGCTCCTCCACATTGCCAAGAACTCTACCGTTAACCCTGTATTCCGCATTCATATTTGTCCTTCCAAAATGGACAACCTCACACTTTTCAGGGTTAAACTCCATCTGCCACTTCTCAGCCCAGCTCTGCATCCTATCTATGTCTCTTTGCAGCTGACAACAGCCCTCCTCACTATCCAGAACTCCACCAATCTTCGTATCGTCTGCAAATTTACTGACCCACCCTTCAACTCCCTCATCCAAGTCATTAATGAAAATCACAAGCAGCAGAGGACCCAGAACTGATCCCTGCGGTACGCCACTGGTAACTGAGGTCCAGGCTGAATATTTGCCATCCTCCACCACTCTCTGACTTCTATCGGTTAGCCAGTTCGTTATCCAACTGGCCAAATTTCCCACTATCCCATGCCTCCTTACTTTCTGCAGAAGCCTACCATGGGGAACCTTATCAAATGCCTTACTAAAATCCATGTACACTATATCCACTGCTTTACCTTCATCCACATGCTTGGTCACCTCCTCAAAGAATTCAATAAGACTTATAAGGCAAGACCTACCCCTCACAAATCCGTGCTGACTATCCCTAATCAAGCAGTGTCTTTCCAGATGCTCAGAAATCCTATCCTTCAGTACCCTTTCCATTACTTTGCCTACCACCGAAGTAAGACTAACTGGCCTGTAATTCCCAGGGTTATCCCTATTCCCTTTTTTGAACAGGGGCACGACATTCGCCATTCTCCAATCCCCTGGTACCACCCCTGTTGACAGTGAGGATGAAAAGATCATTGCCAATGGCTCTGCAATTTCCATAGAATCCTTGGATATATCCCATCAGGCCCGGGGGACTTGTCTATCCTCAAGTTTTTCAAAATGCCCAACACATCTTCCTTCCTAACAAGTATTTCCTCGAGCTTACCAGTCTGTTTCACACTGTCCTCTATCCACATATGGCCCCTCTCATTTGTAAATACAGAAGAAAAGTACTCGTTCAAGACCTCTCCTATCTCTTCAGACTCAATACACAATCTCCCGCTACTGTCCTTGATCGGACCTACCCTCACTCTAGTCATTCTCATATTTCTCACATATGTGTAAAAGGCCTTGAGGTTTTCCTTGATCCTACCCGCCAAAGATTGTTCATGCCCTCTCTTAGCTCTCCTAATCCCTTTCTTCAGTTCCCTCCTGGCTATCTTGTTTCCCTCCAACGCCCTGTCTGAACCTTGTTTCCTCAGCCTTACATAAGTCTCCTTTTTCCTCTTAACAAGACATTCAATCTCTCTTGTCAACCATGTTTCCCTCACTCGACCATCTCTTCCCTGCCTGACAGGGACATACATATCAAGGACACGTAGTACCTGTTCCTTGAACAAGTTCCACATTTCACTTGTGTCCTTCCCTGACAGCCTATGTTCCTAACTTATGCACTTCAATTCTTGTCTGACAACATCGTATTTACCCTTCCCCCAATTGTAAACCTTGCCCTGTTGCACGCACCTATCCCTCTCCATTACTAAAGTGAAAGTCACAGAATTGTGGTCACTATCTCCAAAATGCTCCCCCACTAACAAATCTATCACTTGCCCTGGTTCATTACCAAGTACTAAATCCAATATTGCCCCTCCTCTGGTCGGACAATCTACATACTGTGTTAGAAAAGCTTCCTGGACACACTGCACAAACACCACCCCATCCAAACTATTTGATCTAAAGAGTTTCCACTCAATGTTTGGGAAGTTAAAGTCACCCATGACTACTACCCTGTGACTTTTGCACCTTTCCAAAATCTGTTTCCCAATCTGTTCCTCCACATCTCTGCTTCTATTGGGGTACCTTGATTTTCAAATTCTCATTTTTGCTTTCAAATCCCTTCATGCCTTGCCCCTATCTCCCTCTGCAATATTCTCCGCTGTTACAACCTGTGAAGATCACTCTCCAAGCTTCTTGCTCATTCCCACTTTTAGGTCACTCCATCATTGGCAGCCCTGCCTTCAGCTGTTTTGGCCCTATGCGTCAAATTCCCTTCCTAAATCTCTCCACCTCACTCTACTCATTTATGACATTCCTTAAAACTTCTCAATGTAACGGCATCTTTGGTCATTTTTCCTATCATCTCCTTCTGTGGCTTGATGTTAAATTTTGTTTGATAATGAGAAGCTCATTGGAACATTTTGCTACACTAAATGCAAACTGATATCTAAATCTACCCTGTCCAAATCCTTATTATTTAAAAAAAACTCTATTCTGTCACTTTCTGACCTCCTCTTTTGTAGGAAATATAGCCTCAGCCTGTAGTCTATTCCAGTAGTTGCAATCTCTTAGTTTTGATATCATCTTTGTAAATCTTTCTTATTCCTTCCCCAGTGTCACATACACGTTTTGTACTATGGGTACCAGAATGTATAGCTGATCTTTCTATTTGGTTTGGGCACTTACCTTCATCTATTGCGAGATGTATTACAATGCTTTTGCTTGAAATGTGCTCTTTCTCTGGGCAGTATTCAACTCCCATTCACTTCCATAGTCCCAAACTCAGTGGAGTTGGGTTGCTCACCTAAAACTGATCTCAGGAGGCCCAAACTATGTTTGGGCTTGGGGTTCATTGAAATGTCGCCATAGATGTTAAAGGAGCACTCTGCTGCTTGCTAGGTGGGGACGGCAAGAAATCAGCTGGCTTTTATGTGTTTTCAATTTATGAGCTTTTGTTCTTCAGGTAAGAAATGGTCATCAGCCAGTTGAAAATTAACCTCAATGAGTTTTTACAGATTATGCTGCAGTTTGTGGTGTGAATGGTATATCAGGGGCATTTGCTACTTTAAGTTAAGCCTTGCATAAACCGCAACTTTGTTGATGATAAAATGTCATTAAATTTTCTCATCATCGTGTCATGGCTTTCATTGCCACCGTCTGTCTGTCTGAATCCTGTGAGAATATTGTCTGCTATATTACCTGTGCAGTAAATCATTGTGTTTTCTTGTCTAATGTTCCACTCTATCTGCTACACTTGACACATTTCCAATGCTTTTTCCAGTTTGGCCATTCCTCAAGCTTGAAAAATTCAATTTCAGTGGAGGAACGACAGGGATATCACCCTCTGTCATATTTAGTCTCAGAAGTTAACAAACATTTTAAAGTGTTCTGACAGTATTTCACCTGCGTCTCTATCGTCTTTGACTTCCTTGCCTGATGCTCACACTGACTCTTTTCCTCTTGTTTACTGAGAGCAATTCATTGTTTAAATTAAATTAAATTAAATCATTTTGTTTCTGAGTAGATGCAATCCACCTTCTGATGAGGGAGTAGATTTTCAGCTTCACTACTGGGTGGTAATCTGAGGGGCACGGATATATTTTATGACCTTCATTGAAATACTGAGACAAATCTGACACCAATGTATGCAATGTAGAAAAGTGCTGCAAGAATATAGATCAGTTCTGAATCGGCAGTCTCTAAAATGAAGGGCAATGTATCCTTAGTAGTGCTCTCAGGATTAACATAGAGTGTAACAGGAAGAAGCTTCATCCAGTTTATTGAAAAAAAGCTTCCAAGGCTTAATTTTATTTCCATTACTCTGCAAGAATTCTACAGATCAAGAAGATTCAGCACTGTTCTTAGCATAATAATGTAAAAATTATTTAGGGAGGAAATACATAACATCGGCACCCTCATGACTGTCACATAGCTGGATTTTATAGACTGGCATCAATCTTGTTCATTCCTACAGCCTTATTTATCTTAAATAACAAAAAGAATATCACCAATGTAAGAGACTAATTCAGTACTTCTTGTTCATGTATGTGACAAGACGAACAATTATTGCTCACCTCTAATTGTCCTTCAGAAGGTCTTCATCTCCCAGACAAACAAATTTCATCTCCCAGACCAACAAACATCATCTCCTAGATGAACAACCTTCATTTCCAAGACTGACAACCTTCACATCCCAGACCCCCAAACTCAATCTCGCAGACCACCAACCTTCATCTCCTAGACGAACAACCTTAATTTCCCAGACCAACAAACTTTATCTCCCAGACCAACAAACTTCATCTCTCAGAAGAACAACCTTCATCTCCGAGACCGAAAACTTTCACCTCCAAGACTGCCAAACTCTATCTCCCAAACCATCAATATTCATCTCCAAGACCAACAACTTTTATTTCCAAGGCCAACATCCTTCACCTCCCAGATCAACAACCTTCAACCCCCGGATGAACCACATCTCATCTCCCAGACCTTCACCTCCCAGACTGACAATGTTCATCTCCCAGACCAACAAGCTTCACCTCCAAGACCAACAACTTTTATTTCCCAGACCAATAATGTTCCTCTGCCAGACGAACATCAATATCTCTCAGAACAATAGTCTTTAACTGCTGTATATCCAGTGCTCAGTCCATGGAGTGTAGCAGGAGGCTGTTACCAGGAGAATGTCACAGGGCAGATAAAGAGTGAGTGGCCTCCAGAGTTCAACAATATTTACCTGCAGGGTTGTCTCCAGGCTGCAGGGGAACAGTGAGAATTCCTGTTCCTTATGGACAGCACCCCCCCCCCCCCACCCACTACCCAACAAAGGAAGCCTGGATGGAGATAGCAGCAGAGGTTAGTATCTGACCGGTTTGGAAGTGTACCTTGTGCCTGTGTCAAAAGCAGGTCAATGACCTTCATATTGCAAGCCTGTGTATTGTTTTTTAAATTTCTAATTAAGGGGCAATTTAGTGTGGTCAATCCACCTACCCTTCACATCTTTGGGCTGTGGGGGTGAGACCCTCGCAGACACAGGAACAAATTGCAAACTCCACACGGACAGCGCAAGGGTGAGTATGAGTGGATGATGAATGAGCTGCGGCGTTCTGTGGGCAACAGGTGATGGGATACAATCTTGGAGGAATTAGCCAGGCAGGTGAAAGATTTGTATACCCCAGCAGCAGCAGATGCCTCCTGAGTATTGGCAGCACGTGGTGACAGTCAATTACCTCACAATACCAGCATCCTCCAGGTCCCATAAGAGTGAACATGTGTATGAGACAACGGTGGGGACATATCATGTGCCCCAGGGAATGAGAATCTGTTAATAAACATAAAATAGTCTAGGGTAGCATTCATAGGGTAACAGGCAAATCCTAAAGAAACCTCATCTAGACCCTGAACAAAACATCTACCATATCCGCTTCTACTGACAGTTTCTCAGCATCCTATTCCTTGGTAAACATAAACATCATGTACTTATTAAGTATTCTAGCCTTACCCATGACTTAAAAATGCAAGACAAGATTTTAGAAAAATTAATCGGGGAAAAATGTCAACTGGTGCTTGGGAGGTTTGAGTTAATTAAGTAGAGCCGTACAGATTGGTTATTCCAATTGATAGTTTTTATGAAGTAACAGTGAGGGCGATGAAAGGTAAGCAATGGACACTATCTATTTGGATTTCACATGTAGAAATTCAGCACTGCGATGACTTTCAGCACCACAACTGATGGGGGTGCAGGGGGAGGCTGTTTCACACGGTAGGGTCACGGGATGAGAGGTGCAGGGAGTTGGCAGATAGGGAGGCGGTTCGGCTATCAGCAAGTCTCCCTTCTTGATATTTGGTCTCTTGATCAGACACTGAGTGCCTTTGCTTGAACACAGACCACCTCACTCCTCCCCCCACCCCTGCTGTCCCCTGGAAGTGATAAGCAGCTCACACGTCTTTGCCTGTTGTGAATGCCACATATTGATTGGTCAACCCGCACACCACTGGATTAAAACCAGCATCAACGGGGTGAGGTCCTCAAGTGGTCATTATTTGATGGCAGGGCCAATTAAAGGGTACTAATTAGCAGCAGGGCGCGAAGGCCGCTATTGGGCTTTTCTGCCCAGAACATAATTCAGGTGGAGACTTGAAGACGACAGGGTTCTAGTATGCCACCATCAATGTCAGGAACATTCCCTTTCCACTTCCAAGCTTTGCACCAGTGAGAATACAAGATTCCACCACATGTCTCCAGAGCCTTAAGCATAATTTGAGATTATTACTGCAGTAACATTACCACTTTGCTACTGTTCCTTGTTACATCTTCCATTCAGGATCGTCATTAAATGTTTGTAATTCACAGGTGGATATCTAGGTTTTGAAGAACTACATATGGATCCTTACATCAATAATTGATTTATTCAACCATAGATATGGAATAGTCCACCTTATTGTACCTCAAAAAAAGGAAAAGATCATTTGTGTTGGACTCTTCCTGACCATTGAGAGGACCACATTTTGTTTTATTAAGACATCCTAGCAGTAAAATTCAAGAGGCTCGTATACACATTCCACATAAGGGCATTCATGATCAAAGACTGGGTACAAAATCTCACGACATGCATGCTAAACTGAGATTGCAATAATGACTGCATTGCAGAATCTCCAGGTCTAGAGAGTTGCGTCACCCAATTATTAAAATGGTTTATAAAACTTAAAGAACACATACGAATATTATTTTAAAAGAGGTCTTTCTGCCTTTTGTCTAGGATTGCATTTAATCTTTATTCACTGTATAATGCTCAGGAATATTTTGCACTCTTGCTTTTTAAATTAATGGCAGTTTTAAAACCAGGAGAAACTGCATTTACCACCAGTGAGGATTAACTGTGAGATGGGGGATGCAAAATGTTGTACATGCTATGAATGAATGCTTCTTCCATTGCTTCAATACTAATTGCTCAACATTTAAGAGAGGTGAGATAAACCATGACACAAATACAATTTTCAGTCAAAAACAATGCTGGAGTAAAATATTTGTCATCTCCCACTCTTCATTGTTTTACAGTTGAGAACCAGAATGGCTAGCAGTTTAACACCCCCCCTCCCCCTCAAAAAAGAGAACCATCAGGAGTTTCATTTTAACAACTATTTAAATATAGTTTTTGATTATTTTGGTATTTATTTTGTCCTAGGTCAAACATTTTCACTATTTCATCTCTATAAAATTACTTTTGCACTAAATGCTACATATGAAATGTAATGCTGTTAATATTTCAAGGACATGTTTACATTTGAATGGAGAATATCTTTGGGGAGGGGGGGGGTGACTTTCCAGAGATGCTCATGCTTGTCCATTGTATCATTTTTCCAGAATTCCTATAGCTCCTCTGCTGAAGTTACAGCAAGAGAGTGGGGAGCTCTCACAGAAATTCACCCCGTGGATACAGCAGAGAAGGCTGAGGGGGGACCTGATTGAGTTGTACAAAACAATGAGGACATAGATAGAGAAGATAGGAAGAATTATTTCTCCTTAGCAGAGGCCTCGATAACTAGACGGCATGGATTAATGACCAAGGGCAGGAGATTTCAACGGGATTTGAGGAAAAGTGTTTTTACCCAGAGGATGGTGGGAATCTGGAACTGGTAGAGGTGGGAACCTTCACATTTAAGAAGCATTTAGTTGAGTACTTGAATGCAAGGCCGCAGACCAAGTGTCTGAAAATGGGTTGAGCATAGGTAGGTGCTTGATGGCCTTGGCAGACACAATGGGCCAAAGGTGTCCTTTCTGTACTTTAAAGCTCTAGTTTTCTATGACTCAAAAAATCAGTACATTATCATTTCCACAATAACATGAATGATTTACTTCAAATTTATAATTCAGCTTCTGTTTAATTTGACAGATTTCATTTTTGAATAATGGGAGACTGGACATTTCTTGGAAGACTCCTGGATAAAGTTCAGTCACAGTCTACAGTGATTGGGAAAATCTGGCTCACCACGTTGTTTGTGTTCAGGATCTTACTGCTTGGGGCTGGTGCAGAGAAGGTTTGGGGTGATGAACAGTCTGGCTTTGTTTGCAACACACGCCAACCTGGCTGTGAAAATGTCTGTTATGATAAAGCTTTTCCCATCTCTCACATTCGCTTTTGGGTTCTTCAAATCATTTTTGTCTCAACCCCAACCTTGTTATATCTTGGACATGCTTTACACGTAATCCACATGGAGGGCAAAAGAGAAACCAATGGAAGTGAAATCATATTCAGAAAGGTCAAGAAGGCAAAGTACATTATAACTCGTGGGAAAGTAAAGATACAAGGAATCCTATTATTCACCTACATACTCCAAGTTTTGTGTAAAATTATATTTGAAGTTGCTTTCATTATAGGTCAATGGTATTTGTTTGGATTTTCTTTGGGTCCCATTTATGTATGTGACAGATATCCCTGTCCACATAAGGTAGATTGCTTTATTTCACGCCCAACAGAAAAGACCATCTTCATTCTTTTCATGTTGGCTGTGAGTGGTCTGTCACTTGTTCTAAATTTGGCTGAAATAATTTACCTAGTTTTCAAGCAAATAACTTTTTCCACACGCAAGAAATATCACTATCAAATTAATCCTGGAACTGTTTTCGATAAATCTGTTCAATCTGATGATGTATCTCCATCCGGTTCGAAATCAGAGTTTTTGAAAGGAGAGGAACAATCCAGTAGCCAGGATCCTAATTCTCAGAATAAGTTTAACTATAATTTTGAAAAGTCTACAGATAAACAAAAGAACGATCAAGAAAAAACCTCTAAAGAAGAATGAACGCAAGATTTTTCTCAGAAAGAGTGCCAAGAATATAAGACAGGAACAAGAGTAGACATAAGTAACAATTATTACATTCTTGTATTACATGCATCAACGCGATAAAGTAATTTGCAGTTAATTATCGTGAAACAATTTCTGCTGGCACTACAAGAGGACAAGAGTTCAGATTAATGACTTCAGGAGCAACTGAACCAAAATATATAACTTCGATAACTGGGCCAATTTTTCGAACTGTAACAGTCATTTGTCATGGGAGGTTTTGCCAAAAATCATTCAGCACACATGTGCACGATGTAACTGAATGCAACTGTCACACTGTTTGCCAATTGACAGGTGACAGTGCATTATTACAATCAGATAGACAAGTGACAATGACAACTTATATGAATCAGAGAGCTGTATTTTAGATATATGCATGAATGTACAAAAAACAAATGTTTGCAGTTCAGTTATGCGGGATCTTGAAATGTATAAGAAGCATTCTAATTATACAAATGGTATACAAATCATAGAGTTTGTCATGCGATGCTATTACACATTATTAGCCTGAATCATAACTTAAGGACCTGAAAATATTTTCATTGTTAATTAGTATTACCACGTGATAAGTAATGTTTTAAATTTGGAAGCTGGAATAGAGGAGAAATAAAGTATTTTTAAAATTTAAATGTCTTCTATTTATTTACTGAGATACAAAATAAGACTGCATTGGGTTGCAGTTAATGTTTCTTTAACAGTTATTTTGAGATAAAATCTAAGAATACTTCATATGACAGAGAAAGGTGAATATTAAATACAAGTATAAAAAGAAATGGACCATTCAGTGTGGGAGGGATCAAAATAAAAATCAAAGGACAGGATTTTAAAAAAAAGCTTTCGAAAGGAGTGAAATATTGGACCGAATTTAATGGAACCCTCAGGAACGTGCAAGATGGTGGGCAGACAGTAAGATTTGTGCTGGAGACCGCATATCCGACTCCCCGTGGTGGGAAAAGTGTCCTTTATAATCAGGTGGGTGGGAGGAGCAACATTGAAAATCCACCTTCTGTTGTTGAGATGTTGTTAAGACTTGTTAATGAGTCAACTGAAACCAATTATTCCTGAACTCACTGGGAGTTAATGATGGACCTGAGATTTAACTGGACCAAATCTCCCGTGCCCACAGAATGCTGCCCATCAAACCTACAGTCCAAAGATGTATAGGTTAGGTAGACTGGCCATGCTAAATTCCCCTTAGTAAGCTTTTCACAGTAACTTCATTGAAGCTTACTTGTGACAATAAGCGATTATCATTATTGTCAAATTTGTCTGTTGCCTACTGAGAGTCCCTTGTTCAGAAAACTTAGTGTCCAATCGAGGGGCTCAGCATAAGGTGAGGGCAGCTGCTGAAAGTTACCCGCTTGTCTTTGCACCTGACCCCAACTTGCCATCCCTCACTGACGACTTTCACCCTGAGAATCCAATTCTGACTTGTTTACCTCTCTCCAGGAATCCAGCAATGATCCACGGTGAAGGCCTCAGTACATTACTCGAAATGGCAACCACTCTTGGGGACACTTCTGGTAATAGAGAGCTGGTAGTCTTGAATTGGCTGGCAGGCCTCTAGTGCAGGATTTCTGCCTTAACAGCGACTTGATCAAATGTGAGGCCTGAAGTTGTCCATCTAAGTGCTGAATTTCACTGAAATAGTGTTCAGCCTCCCAGGAAAGGCGATACGGGGTTCCTACCAGTTCGCCAGCTGGTGTGGGGGACCTCTGCCACCAGAAATAAATTCCATGCTTCAGAGGGATTCCAATGAACAGAAGCATCATGGCTTGAAGAGTGACCTTGGTGGTGGAGCAAAGGTACAAGGACTGCAGACTAATCTACTGTTGAAGGAGCGAAGAGTAGATTCAATGATACATGGTTGAAGCAGAGAAAAGGCCTTGGGATTGAATTTTCAGTGATAGTGAAGGAATGATGACATATTTCAAAGTCAATATAGAATGTGACTTGAAGGGAAACTTGGAAGTTGCAGTGTTCCCATGTGCCTGATACTGTTTACTTTCTGGATGGGAATCTAGAACAAGAAGTCACAGTTTCAAGATAAGATGCTGACCATTTGGGATTGACGTGGAGGTGAATTTCCTCATTCAAGAGTTGTGAATCTTTTGAATTCTTTATCCCAGAGGGTTGTGGATGTGCTATCGTTAAGATGGACAGGGTTTTGCTATTATATGGAATCATGAGGTATGGGAGCAGGCAGGAATCAGAATTGCAGAAAAATACAGTGCTGAAGGAGCCCTTCAGCCCATCGACTCTGCACCGACACGTGAGAAACATCTGACCTACCTACCTCATCCCATTTGCCAGCGTTGCTTCATAGTCTTAAATGTTATGACGTGTCAAGTGCTCATCCAGGTACTTTTTGGATGGATTTGTTTGTTGTCACGTGTATCGAGGTACAGTGAAAAATATTTTTCTGCGAGCAGCTCAACAGATCATTAAGTGCATGAAAAGAAAAGGGAATTTAAAAAAAACATAATAGGGCAACTAAAGGTATACAATGCAAGTACATATTAACTACTTTTTAAAGGATGTGAGGCAAACTGCCTATACCACTCTCCCAGGATTCTCCTCAAATTTCCCCTAAAACTCCTGACTCTCACCTTAAACTTTTGTCCCCTCAGGGCTGACCCTTCAACTGAGGGGACCAGCTGCTCCCTATCCAGCCTGTCCATGCCCCTCATAATCATGTACACCTCGATCAGTAAAGTGGAGTTGAAGCCCAAGATCTGCCAAGAATTGTGGAGCAGCTTCCTGCTCCATGTTCTTTTAGAAGGTGCTTTCAAAGAAACTTTATCAAGTTGCTATAGTGCATCTTGTAATTTATAAACATGGCCCAATGCGGAGGGAGTGAATGTTTAAGTTGGTGAATGGGATGCCAACCTAATGAGTTGCTTTGTTCTGGATGTTATTGGAACTACATTCACCCAGGAAAATGGAAGGTCTTCCATTGCACACCTGACTTTGTGTGCCTTATAGATGATGGACAGGCTTTGGGGAGTCAGGAAGTGAGTTACTTGCCACAGAATTCCCAGTCTCTGACCTGTTCTTGTAGCCACAATATTTATGTGGGGCTGGCCCAATTCCGTTTCTGGTCAATGATAATACCCAGGATGTTGATGCTAGGAAATTTGACCCATAAGAATATGGACTTTGCCTGCCACTTACATGGTACAAATGTACTCATTCATGGGATGTTGGCATTGTAGATTGTGCCAGCATTTATTGCCCATCCCTAATTGCCCTTGAACTGAGTGGCTTGCCAGGCCATTGGCCATTTCAGAGGACATTTAACCAGATTGCTGTGGATCTGAAGTCACACGTAGGTCAGACCGTGTAAGGATGGCAAATTTCCTTCTCTATATTAGTGAACCAGGTGGATCTTTGTGACAATCGCCAATGGTTTCATGGTTATCTTTAGACTTCTAATTACAGATTATTTTATTGAATTCAAATTTCACCATCTGCTGTGGAGGGATTCGAACCTGGGTCCCCAGAGCATTACTCTGGGTCTCTGGTTTACTAGTCCAGTGACAATACCAGTGTGCTACTGCCTACCTTTATTACTTATCCTCTCAAATTTTAATGTGGTACAGGACTTGCTGCATCTGGGAATGGACTGTTTCAATATCTGAGGAGTGCAATTGGACCTGAATACTGCATCATCAGCAAGCATTCCTAATTACAGGTGAAGGATGAGCCTTGATCTCTGTAAAAGATGGAATGTGTTTGATGGTTGAGTGATCCACTCTTGCTTCTAATTCTTATGCTCCTATGTCCTTATGTCATTGATGAAGCAGCTAATGATCGCTGGGACTAGAACTCCCTCCTGAGGAAATCCTGCAGCAATGTCTTGGGGCTGAAATGATTGGCTTACAACAACTTTATACTAGACTCCAGCCAGTAGAGACTTTACCCTTAATTCCCATTGTGTCACGTTTGGTCTAATACTGCAGCCACTCTCAACTCACATTTTGAATTTAGCCATTTTGTCAATATTTGGGGCCAAGGTTACCATGAGGATGGGGCTGAGTAGCTCTGGTGGAGCTCAAACTGGGTATAAATGAACAGATTATTGGAGAGTAAGTGCTGCTTGTTAGCTCTATCGATTACCCCTTCCATCACTTTGTGGATCAATCAGAGTGGGTGATGGAATAGTAATTGGATTGGATTTGTCCTGTCATATCTGAGCATGTTCCTAGATTCATAGACTGACAATGGAAAATATGTAAACAGGAGATTAAATGCTGGAGGAAAAAAAGTACATCAAAGGCTAGAGTTACATTGTTGAAAGGAGAGATTAAGTCAAATTGGAATCTATAGAAACATTTGTACTGGATTTTCACTAAGCCCTGGTGACTCAGGAGCTCTTTAAAAATGGCAGACGGGCTCCCAATTCTGAGATTCCTAACCCCATTCCCAGGCTGTCTGAAGTGCCTTTAAAGGGCTCGAGATTATTTGGGTCAAAAGCCTTCCTCTGGCTCTCCCGACCTGGCTGTCTCCATTGCAGATATAGACATATCCTATTCCTACGCATGGATGCGGGCCAGTGTTTAGAGAGTCATTGTTCATCTTGCCTCAGAGGAGTTCAAAAGGTCCTCCTCATGCCCCCTATGGCAAACCATGCCCCTCCAACCACCGCCTCATGGCCCCTCATCCTCCCTATGCCAAGCTATGGCACTTCCATGTCAAATGACCCTATATGATGTATGGAATCAATGAACCCTACAGCGACAGTTTCATGTATTAAAATAAAGCTTTATAAAAGTAATTTATCACTTTTCACTATGTAAAAAATGTCATTCTGTTACAGGGAAATCATAGAATTTACAGACCAGAAGGAGCCAATCGGACCATCGAATCTGCCCGGCTCTTGGAACGAGCACCCAAGCCCATGCCTCCACCCTATCCCCGTAACCCAGGAACCCAACCTAATCTTTTTGGACACTAAGGGCAATTTAGCATGGCCAATCCACCTAACCTGCACATCTTTGGACCGTGGGAGGAAACTGGAGCACCCAAAGGAAACCCACGGAGACACGGGGCGAACGTGCAGACTCCGTACAGGCAGTGACCCAAGCCATGAATCGAACCTGCAACCCTGGAGCGGTGATGCAACTGTGCTAACCACTGTGCTACCGTGTTGCCCAAGAAGTCTCAATCATCCAGACTCTTTGAAATATCAATAACAGAGACCACAAGCCCTTGAAATCACTTAACCTTGTAAATGGACATTCTGAAATTGACTGCAGAGAGCTAGAGCTGTCAATAGACTAATATTTTCTCAGGGTTCTCAGGTTTTTCAACAAGAGTAATGGGTGTCTCAGTATGTATTTTTGGCAAGGGAAAATATTTTGAATGCTCTGACTATAAATTGCATGAAATTCTGCAGGAAGGAAATTTGTGTCAGAAGATAATTGGGGGTGACACGTAATTGTTCTTCAAAGAAGGAAACAATGATAATCCAGGAAATGAATGGTATTTCTTCCGTTGTTGGAAAACACTAGGGATGAAATTCCTTGAGCTCCACTTTGCTGGTGGAAATGCTGCACAATTGGGTCTCTGCTTCCAGTTCCTGGGATTGTGTCATTTCATAAAGTTATAAAGTGAGCAGGACAGATGCTATCAAAAACATTCCCTGGAATTCTGGCATGTTTGAGACTTATGTCAAAGATGATGGCACACCAAACTAGGGGAAAATGTCTCCACATGGATAGGGGGAAGGATAGGGCGTGAAAAGCAAAGGTTTGGGGTAATGGAACATTGGGTTTGCATCCAAAGACATAGGCCATGATTCTCCGTTGCAAATCTGCCCTGCTACCGCTGCTATTGCAGATAGAGAATTTGGCTGCGCCGTTTGTCGATGGGCTTTACCACTGAAACCACACCACCCTGCCGGGAAACTGGCGGGCAGGACCAGAGAATCTCGCCATCAGTGAACGGCTGGAAAAACCCCGTCCATAGAATACATTGCAAGGCAGGGCAGCATGGTGGCGCAGTGGTTAGCACTTCTGCCTCACGGCACTGAGGTCCCAGGTTCAATCTAGGCCCTGGTTTCTCCCCATGTTTGTGTGGGTTTCACCCCACAACCCAAAGATGTGCAAGGTAGGTGGATTGGCCACGCTAAATTGCCCCTTAATTGGAGAAAAAAAATGAATTGGGTACTCTAAATTTATTTTAAAAAAGAATACACAGCATGGAATCAGTGTTGAACGTGTGCAAGTCCTTGGTTAAGCTGCAATTGGAATGTTGTAAGTATTGTTGGATAAAATATGTATTAGCTTTACAAACAAAACATTTGTGAGTGATATTGAAGAATAAGCGGCTGGAACATTACCATGCAACAGTCCATATGCTGAAGGAGAACCAATGGTGCCCCCCAGTGGTACAAAAACAGGTTTCAAGCTATTGTATATAAAATCTGGGTCATATCAATTGACTATTTTATCAGTAAACTACCTAACTGTCAATTGTTAAAGTGTAACATATAGAGGCAGCAATTCTTCGGCAAAAGACAAATATTAAAAGACAATATTAAAGCAAGACTTGCTGAATAGAGAATGGATGGGTCAGACTCTGCCTCCTTCTACCCCCATGCTAACAGGCAAAGAGATTCCGTACACATTGTACGACAGCACTGTAGGCTCTGGTGAAGGTGCCAAGCAAATGTGAACTAACCCTTCTCAATTAATACTCCCAACACTCTCATCCTAGTTTTGGTTAAAATATTTTAAAATATGTTCCATTTGTAAACCTGATGCAAGCAGCAAAAAACCTTTCCAAAAGTTCAAGAAGAGGGTCAATATGTATCACAACTTCTTTCTGAAATTCTTTCCTAGTGAACACTGTGTAAAAATGTGAAATCCTTTCCAGTATTCCTGGGTTTCCCAGTCACTAACAGGTACACCCTCGCCCACCACTTGCTGCAACTTCCCTAATATTACAATAATAATCTTTATTATTGTCACCAGCAGGGTTACATTAACATTGCAATGAAGTTACTGTGAAAAGCCCCGAGCCACCACATCCCGGCACCTGTTCGGGTACACAGAGGGAGAATTCAGAATGTCCAATTCACCTAACAAGCACGTCTTTCGGGACTTGTGGGAGCACCCAGGGGAAACCCTAAATATCAAGGTATCAGGGCCTTCAGTTTTTTAAACTCTTGCACCATGCCTTTGGCATAGATGAACTTCCAGGATTTAGTACAGGACATGCTCATTGTTTAGATATTGACAAAGGCTGGTGCAAGCACCAAACCCTGTGACAGACCATTATCCATGTCCGACTGGTCTTGTGAAATTGATGCCAGCCCACACATGATCAGACTGTGTGCACTAGTTCATCAAGAACCTGTCAATTAATGTCATCAAGAAGATGACAGAATGTCTGAAAGTGGCATCTTGATCTGAAAAGCATGAAGGCATCCACTGCAGCATGAGTATCTGAGCTGGTGCAGTCTCATGAGATATGTGATGGTGCATGACCTCCTCACAGGAGCCATTGATGAACTCCTAGATCACCACTCCGACAGCATACTCGAAGGCCCTCGGGAAGATTAAATACTATCAAGGTAACAACGTTTTAACAGATCATGATGCACATGATTGTATTTCAGTGGCCAGTGACATCAAGTCAATGTGATTCTGTCACCAGGTGGCTGGGAGGCCCATCTCTGATGGTCAATCATGTCAAGAATTCACTCATCCCAAGCACTACCTCCTCTGCAGATATTGTTTGTGAGGTTGATGGATGTCATCTCTGTCTCTCTCGACTTCTCCCTGCTTCTGTGGTTACTGCTTCTGCAAAGAGGGAAAGAAGAATTCCAGTGATTGAGAATATTAGAAAGAGATAGATAGGTGGGCAACATTTGCTGAGGGATCATAGAATCATAGAATCATAGAATTTACAGTGCAGAAGGAGGCCATTCGGCCCATCGAGTCTGCACCGGCTCTCGGAAAGAGCACCCTACCCAAGGTCTACACCTCCACCCTATCCCCACAACCCAGTAACCCCACCCAACACTAAGGGCAATTTTGGACACTATGGGCAATTTAGCATGGCCAATCCACCTAACCCGCACATCTTTGGACTGTGGGAGGAAACCGGAGCACCCGGAGGAAACCCACGCACACACGGGGAGGATGTGCAGACTCCGCACAGACAGTGACCCAAGCCGGAATCGAACCTGAGACCCTGGAGCTGTGAAGCATTTGTGCTATCCACAATGCTACCGTGCTGCCCTATGGATGTATGAGGGAGAAGCATGGCATTGCACAGAGTTGAGGGTGGGTGAACAGATAGGGATGTGGGGGAAGTGTATGGACTGAGTTGAATGGGTGCACTTGCAAGGTAAATTGGTGTGAGGAACAATGTGCTGGATTCGATTTGAGAAGGCAATGTGAGCGATTTGGGGTGATATACACATTGGGATATAGCTGAGTGTGCCATTGTACTCACATTTCTTTGCCTGCTTAGATCATCAAACTGCTTTTAGTACTGAATCCAGGAGCAAGGGGCCATACCCCTGCTGCTGACTTCATCTGATCCCTCCAGCTATATCTTCCTTCATCTTCTGGCATAATTCTTGGAACATTGCGATTCCATTCAGATAGTTCCTTCCTCTGTTCTATTGGTTCTACTCATTTATGCAGTATCCGATTAAGTACTGGAGTTGAATTTGCGCCCACTCAGCCTAATTGGGCAGTAAATGAAGGGGTCGGATGTACATAGTGGTTGGATGAAAAATTCCTTGACAAACATACTACACGTATTTACTGGTTTCCTCTGCACTTGTGGAGCACACCTCCTTGCCCATTATTATCAAGCTAAAATACCCCCATAGAATCATAGAATGATGCAATGCAGAGGATTAGTTCAACATATTGCAATGGATGCCTGCCATAATTATTGTATTTATGGATCTTTTAAGATATCGCAATGTTTGAAACAGCACTTGAGTAATCGGGACTCACGCTGTGTTAATGATTGCATGGAGATTTGGCATTATTAGAACTGAGAAATCTAGTTATTATTACTGCCAGTAATGTTTCAGTTTGGAGATTGGAAAGATCGCTGGATGATTACAAAGACATATTCCTTGCTTTCAGTTCTGTATTACTTGAAGATATGTACATCTGTAATGGAAGCAAAATTAAGTAGCTGGTTCAGAAGAAGGGGAGGGGGAGAGTTCCTCCATATGCTAAATGCAGTAAAATGATAAACCTCTAATGAACACACTTACAATGTAGCACACAGAGGAAATCATCTTCTTCCATGATAATTTGCAACAGGCTAACAAATACTTGGATAGACCAGATTTAGTGTAGGTGAATCAACTTGACAGGATTATAAAATAAAGGGAAGCATTTCAGAGTGAATTCACTACTTTTTGAAGTGTTGTCAATGATGAAATGAAAGGGAGGCCAGCTGTTCTATCATTAGATATTCAGAGAGATAAAGACCTGGGCATGAGAAAAGCAATGAGTGCATTTATATTTCAATGATATAATTGTTTGGGTTTCCTCTTTACATCGATGTCATGTCCCGTACAGCCAGAGCTGGGTCCTTCACTGACTCACACGCGAGAGCTGTTCCGTCTTCTGGGAGCAGGTAACGTGTGTTGTTTGGATAGAACAAAGAAGGTCGAAAAAGTGCTTGGGTGATCTGTTTGACGTTATCTATCCTGGAATCAATTTAAATGTGTACAATCACACATAAGCTTACTCTCCAGGAGAGGCGAATCGCAATAAGTCAGGCAGCTAATTGCCCTGTACCTTGGAGTGGCAATCAGCAGTGGATTGCCACTCCATAGCGACTTACCTGCACTTGAATGCGCCTGTCTCGCCCAACCTTCCTGACTCGGGCTGGGTGAGAGTGAAGAAGTGGAGAACGTCCCCAGCTCCAGCAGTGAAGTGAAAAAAAGAGTGGAGTGCAGGATAATAATAATAATCGCTTATTGTCACAAGTAGGCTTCAATGAAGTTACTGTGAAGAGCCCCTAGTCGCCACATTCCGGCGCTGGTTCGGGGAGGCCGGCATGGGAATTGAACCCGCGCTGCTGGTCTTGTTCTGCATTACAAGCCAGCTGTTTAGCCGACTGTGCTAATCTATGATTCTATGATTCTATGACCCTGGAGCTGTGAAGCAATTGTGCTATCCACAAAGCTACCGTGCTGCCCCTAATCCAGTAAGCTTCACCCGATACCGGTGTCTATGTATTTATATTGTGTACCTTGTGTTGCCCTATTATGCATTTTCTTTTTATTTTATTTTATTTTCATGTACTTGATGATCTGTTTGAGCTACTCGCAGAACAATACTTTTTACTGTACCTCGGTACACGTGACAATAAACAAATCCAATCCAATCCAATGTAACTGATGAGAAACCATTGTTTTAGGGATGGTGTGGTGTTCTTAAATTTCCGGTCACATATTATATACCAGTGCGTGATGGATGAGATAAATGTAGGGTTGGACTATTGTGTGTGTTGATTATTAAGTTAAGAATGTTTGACAATAGCTGACTTGCCCATAAACTTTGTTTGAATTAGGTTTGACATTCCTTGAGTCTAATATGTAGGCTGAAGCTTTTTTCACAAATCTAGATGTGTCTATAATTGCATGATGTGGAGATGCCGGCGTTGGACTGGGGTGAGCACAGTACGAAGTCTTACAACACCAGGTTAAAGTCCAACAGGTTTGTTTCGATGTCACTAGCTTTCGAAGCGCTGCTCCTTCCTCAGGTGAATGAAGAGGTCTGTTCCAGAAACACATATATAGATAAATTCAAAGATGCCAAACAATGCTTGGAATGCGACCATTAGCAGGTGATTAAATCTTTACAGATCCAGAGATGGGGTAACCCCAGGTTAAAGAGGTGTGAATTGTACCAAGCCAGGACAGTTGGTAGGATTTCGCAGGCCAGATGGTGGGGGATGAATGTAATGCGACATGAATCCCAGGTCCCGGTTGAGGCCGCACTCATGTGTGCGGAACTTGGCTATAAGTTTCTGCTCGGCGATTCTGCGTTGTCGCGGGTCCTGAAGGCCGCCTTGGAGAACGCTTACCCGGAGATCAGAGGCTGAATGCCCTTGACTGCTGAAGTGTTCCCCGACTGGAAGGGAACATTCCTGCCTGGTGATTGTTGCGCGATGTCCGTTCATTCGTTGTCGCAGCGTCTGCATGGTCTCGCCAATGTACCATGCTTCGGGACATCCTTTCCTGCAGCGTATGAGGTAGACAACGTTGGCCGAGTCGCACGAGTATGTACCGCGTACCTGGTGGGTGGTGTTCTCACGTGTAATAGTGGTATCCACGTCGATGATCTGGCACGTCTTGCAGAGATTGCCATGACAGGGTTGTGTGGTGTCGAGGTCACTGTTCTGAAGACTGGGTAGTTTGCTGCAAACAATGGTTCGTTTGAGGTTGCGCGGTTGTTTGAAGGCAAGTAGTGGGGGTGTGGGGATGACCTTGGCAAGATGTTCATCGTCATCAATGACGTGTTGAAGGCTGTGAAGAAGATGACGTAGTTTCTCCGCTCCGGGGAAGTACTGGACGATGAAGGGTATTCTGTCGGATGTGTCCCATGTTTGTCTTCTGAGGAGGTCGGTCCGGTTTTTCGCTGAGCCGCATTGGAACTGTCGATCGATGAGTCGAGTGCCATATCCCGTTCGTACGAGGGCATCTTTCAACGTCTGTAGATGTCTGTTACGCTCCTCCTCGTCTGAGCAGATCCTGTGTATACGGAGCGCTTGTCCATAGGGGATGGCTTCTTTAATGTGTTTAGGGTGGAAGCTGGAGAAGTGGAGCATCATGAGGTTATCCGTGGGTTTGCGGTAAAGCGAAGTGCTGAGGTGACCGTCCTTGATGGAGACGAGTGTGTCCAAGAATGCAACTGATTTTGGAGAGTAGTCCATGGTGAGTCTGATGGTTGGATGGAACTTATTAATGTCATCGTGTAGTCGTTTCAGTGATTCTTCGCCGTGGGTCCAAAGGAAAAAAATGTCATCGATGTATCTAGTGTATAACATCGGTTGAAGGTCCTGTGCGGTGAGTAGGTCCTGTTCAAACTTGTGCATGAAGATGTTGGCGTATTGGGGTGCGAATTTGGTCCCCATGGCTGTTCTGTGCGTCTGGATGAAGAACTTGTTGTCGAAGGTGAAGACGTTGTGATCCAGAATGAAGCGGATGAGTTGCAGAATTGCGTCTGGAGATTGGCAGTTGTCGGTGTTGAGTACTGAGGCTGTTGCAGCAATGCCGTCGTCATGGGGGATGCTGGTGTAGAGTGCCGAGACGTCCATTGTGACGAGGAACGTACCTGGTTCAACTGGTCCATGGGTGCTGAGTTTCTGTAGGAAGTCCGTCGTGTCGCGACAGAAGCTGGGTGTACCTTGTACGATGGGTTTCAAGATGCCCTCGATGTAGCCAGAGAGGTTCTCACACAGGGTCCCATTGCCTGAAACGATAGGGCGGCCTGGTGTGTTGGCCTTATGTATTTTCGGGAGGCAGTAGAGATCTCCAATGCGGGGAGTACGTGGGATGAGAGCACGTAGGGTGCTCTGAAGATCTGGATCCAAGGTCTTGATCAGTCTGTTAAGTTGGCGGATGTGTTCCTTGGTCGGATCTGCGGTTAACTGTCTGTAGTGTTCTTGGTTGTTCAGTTGTCGGTATACTTCTTTGCAGTAGTCCGTTCTGTTCAGTATGACAGTGGCCCCTCCTTTGTCCGCTGGTTTGATGACGATGCTGAGGTTGGTCTTGAGAGCGCGGATGGCATTGCGTTGTGCTTGGGTGACGTTCGGGGCTGTCTTGTGAATGCGACTGATGAATCTGGCATTGACGCGACTCCTGACGGCTTGAGCATACATGTCGAGTCTAAGGCAGCGGCCTTCCGGAGGGGTCCAATTCGACTCTTTCCTCTTCGGTTGCCGCACCGCAGATCTCTCGGTCTGCTGTTCCGGTTCATTGGTAGTCTGCTTGGGTTCGCTGTTGGCCTCTTGGGGTCTGTGGAAGAATTCCCGGAGCCTCATTCGCCTGATGAATTCCTCCGTGTCTGCCGCGGGACTGATGGGGTCCATTTTGGTGGTGGTGCAGAAATTAAGCCCTCTGCTGAGGACTTCGATTTCGTCTGGTTGAAGGGTGTAGTCTGACAAGTTGACAATAGATTTCCCTGTATTGTTTTCTACTGTGACACCGGGGGTGGCTTGGTTGCTGCCGGTGGTGATGCCGAGTTTCTCAAGCGTGCTGTTCTTAGTATGCATATAGGTGGCATAGTATTGTTGTCTCATATGTTTGGCGGTGTTCCGCAGCTGGTCCTGAGTGCTGCGTCCTGAGCGCAAGTTGAGAATATGGCCTCTATCTTGGTTTCCAAGTTGCGTCGTCTGCTGTAGATCACAAACCCACTCAAGTCGACCTACAACACAGACTATGCTGAGAGACTCTGCCGTCGCACCTCTCTCACACTCCTCAACCACCTCGTCCGCCAGCTCTACAGCAGGCGACGCAACCTGGAAACCAAGATAGAGGCCATATTCTCAACTTGCGCTCAGGACGCAGCAGACCAGCTGCGGAACACCGCCAAACAGATGAGACAACAATACTATGCCACCTATATGCATACTAAGAACAGCACGCTTGAGAAACTCGGCATCACCACCGGCAGCAAACAAGCCACCCCCGGTGTCACAGTAGAAAACAATACAGGGAAATCTATTGTCAACTTGTCAGACTACACCCTTCAACCAGACGAAATCGAAGTCCTCAGCAGAGGGCTTAATTTCTGCACCACCACCAAAATGGACCCCATCAGTCTCGCGGCAGACACGGAGGAATTCATCAGGCGAATGAGGCTCCGGGAATTCTTCCACAGACCCCAAGAGGCCAACAGCGAACCCAAGCAGACTACCAATGAACCGGAACAGCAGACCGAGAGATCTGCGGTGCGGCAACCGAAGAGGAAAGAGTCGAATTGGACCCCTCCGGAAGGCCGCTGCCTTAGACTCGACATGTATGCTCAAGCCGTCAGGAGTCGCGTCAATGCCAGATTCATCAATCGCATTCACAAGACAGCCCCGAACGTCACCCAAGCACAACGCAATGCCATCCGCGCTCTCAAGACCAACCTCAGCATCGTCATCAAACCAGCGGACAAAGGAGGGGCCACTGTCATACTGAACAGAACGGACTACTGCAAAGAAGTATACCAACAACTGAACAACCAAGAACACTACAGTTACCCACAGATCCGACCAAGGAACACATCCGCCAACTTAACAGACTGATCAAGACCTTGGATCCAGATCTTCAGAGCACCCTACGTGCTCTCATCCCACATACTCCCCGCATTGGAGATCTCTACTGCCTCCCGAAAATACATCAGGCCAACACACCAGGCCGCCCTATCGTTTCAGGCAATGGGACCCTGTGTGAGAACCTCTCTGGCTACATCGAGGGCATCTTGAAACCCATTGTACAAGGTACACCCAGCTTCTGTCGCGACACGACGGACTTCCTACAGAAACTCAGCACCCATGGACCAGTTGAACCAGGTACGTTCCTCGTCACAATGGACGTCTCGGCACTCTACACCAGCATCCCCCATGACGACGGCATTGCTGCAACAGCCTCAGTACTCAACACCGACAACTGCCAATCTCCAGACGCAATTCTGCAACTCATCCGCTTCATTCTGGATCACAACGTCTTCACCTTCGACAACAAGTTCTTCATCCAGACGCACGAAACAGCCATGGGGACCAAATTCGCACCCCAATACGCCAACATCTTCATGCACAAGTTTGAACAGGACCTACTCACCGCACAGGACCTTCAACCGATGTTATACACCAGATACATCGATGACATTTTTTTCCTTTGGACCCACGGCGAAGAATCACTGAAACGACTACACGATGACATTAATAAGTTCCATCCAACCATCAGACTCACCATGGACTACTCTCCAAAATCAGTTGCATTCTTGGACACACTCGTCTCCATCAAGGACGGTCACCTCAGCACTTCGCTTTACCGCAAACCCACGGATAACCTCATGATGCTCCACTTCTCCAGCTTCCACCCTAAACACATTAAAGAAGCCATCCCCTATGGACAAGCGCTCCGTATACACAGGATCTGCTCAGACGAGGAGGAGCGTAACAGACATCTACAGACGTTGAAAGATGCCCTCGTACGAACGGGATATGGCACTCGACTCATCGATCGACAGTTCCAACGCGCCACAGCGAAAAACCGGACCGACCTCCTCAGAAGACAAACATGGGACACATCCGACAGAATACCCTTCGTCGTCCAGTACTTCCCCGGAGCGGAGAAGCTACGTCATCTTCTTCACAGCCTTCAACACGTCATTGATGACGATGAACATCTTGCCAAGGTCATCCCCACACCCCCACTACTTGCCTTCAAACAACCGCGCAACCTCAAACGAACCATTGTTTGCAGCAAACTACCCAGTCTTCAGAACAGTGACCTCGACACCACACAACCCTGTCATGGCAATCTCTGCAAGACGTGCCAGATCATCGACATGGATACCACTATTACACGTGAGAACACCACCCACCAGGTGCGCGGTACATACTCGTGCGACTCGGCCAACGTTGTCTACCTCATACGCTGCAGGAAAGGATGTCCCGAAGCATGGTACATTGGCGAGACCATGCAGACGCTGCGACAACGAATGAACGGACATCGCGCAACAATCACCAGGCAGGAATGTTCCCTTCCAGTCGGGGAACACTTCAGCAGTCAAGGGCATTCAGCCTCTGATCTCCGGGTAAGCGTTCTCCAAGGCGGCCTTCAGGACCCGCGACAACGCAGAATCGCCGAGCAGAAACTTATAGCCAAGTTCCGCACACATGAGTGCGGCCTCAACCGGGACCTGGGATTCATGTCGCATTACATTCATCCCCCACCATCTGGCCTGCGAAATCCTACCAACTGTCCTGGCTTGGTACAATTCACACCTCTTTAACCTGGGGTTACCCCATCTCTGGATCTGTAAAGATTTAATCACCTGCTAATGCTCGCATTCCAAGCATTGTTTGGCATCTTTGAATTTATCTATATATGTGTTTCTGGAACAGACCTCTTCATTCACCTGAGGAAGGAGCAGCGCTCCGAAAGCTAGTGACATCGAAACAAACCTGTTGGACTTTAACCTGGTGTTGTCAGACTTCGTACTATAATTGCATGGTAAGCTGTAAATTTCTAGTCTATTGTAAGATGATTTTTAATCTTTGTGGGGATGAAGAATGGAGTGGAGCTTCTTAGATGACGCATTGGACTTCTATGCCCACTGGCTTGAGTATATGTTGTAATTTATGCAAGGTGGAACCAATATACAGGATTCTAAATCTTGTCTTCATAGAACGGTTGATATGGAGTGAGAAACTGGAGGGCATCTGTTAATTTTGTGTGAAGGAATCCATTGAGTTGAAGTGTAGACTTAAAATGGCAATATTCTTGTAGTTGCTTTTCGTCATTGATGGATAAATGGTTCTAATGAGGGTGTTAGAAACCGATTTGAGAGTGGAAGGATGATGGAAAGATTGGTATTTCAGGTATCTCAGTATGAGTGGGCTTATGTACACTTGCTGCAATGGTATGTCACATTGAGACTTGCTGATGAGAACATCAAGAAATGACAAAGGAAGTTGACAAACACAGTAAATGGGACAAGTCAGTTATTGTCAAACACATTGTGGCAAACTACTGTCTTGTCAGGTGAAGGTTTGCACTTGGTGGTCAATTCTATGGGCGCGATTCTCCGACTTCGTTACGCTCTCGCTCAAGTGTAACGAGGCCGGTGAATAGCACGAGAGGCCAGAAACGAGGTCTAAACCAGGCGCCAAACCGCTTGCGATGCAACTGGCTCGCTCCCGTAGGCGAAATCAGGATTGCGCTGTAGCATGATGAGAAACCAATAATCACCACTTAAGCCCCATTTCCATACAATTGACGAGAGTCACCCCATATCCAATGGCCTCCTGTCATTCAGCGGCCTCCCCAGCAAGTGTTCATGCTGATGCCAATTAGTACTCCCTTTGAAAAATGTGACTGGTGGAAGGGCTTCTGTGGGGAGCCGAGGAGGTGTGTAGCCATCTTTGCTTGCAGGCAGAGAACCTGGGGGTGCTGTGCTTCCCCCCACTGTGCCCAGCGGGGGATAGGGGACCTTTGGCAGGGGTGGGGACCCTCTTCAGGGGTGGCTGCCATAAAGCGGGGGGGGGGAGCAACCACTCACAGCACCACCACGCCAACCCCTGGATCGTGTGTACCCATTCCGGGGGCAACCCCTGTCCCTGCCCGTCTGCCCCAATGACCACCCATAACTACCCCGACTGCTGAGGTCTCTGGCTGTGCGGCTAAAGGCTATTGCTAATAGGGAATTGGCAATCATGGTTAAATAAGCACTTCAAACATGCCTAGTGGATTCCCGTGGGTGAGCGGGTGATGAAGCATGTGGGAGTCATTGCCTAGCATCCCAATCACACTTTGATGCCTGGACAATGTGATTAAACACTGCGGGAGGCAACACCACATACGCAACATTCGAACACCCAGGGGATGGGACACAGCTCCTTATCTACCCCCTCACCCCTAGCCCAATGCCAAGTGATCCTCAATGAGCTTGGCCCTCTTACCTCTACCACTACATCTAGAGTTTTCCCCAGGATGCACATCTGAGGTGGAGGCAGCCAGCTGCTTACTTCGTCCCGTGGCCTTCAATGCCTCTGGCGGATGTCCTCTGGGGGGGGGGCTCAGTGCCGGAGGGCCCCAGCTCACTTGTCGGTGGCACATGCATAGCCGTGCCGCCTTGTCGCATATGCTGACCTCGCGAAGCGGCCCCATCAGAGGGGTGAAACTCAGTGGAGCTGGTGGACACCGTCGCCACTCCATGGGACAGGTCCGGCTTGGCACCCAGTGCCCCCTCATTCTGATCAGTGCCCATAGGGCCCTAGGGTTCACCTTGGGATAGAAGGGCAGCTGGTTCGAGCCCCGGCTGCCCCGGCATCATCTGGCTCTGCCAGCCCTGGTGGTTCCCCATGGTCCGCACCATCGTGTCAAGCCCTCGGCCATGCTCTGCACCGCCTCTGCCATGCCAACCTGGGACTGGGACAAGCTCTGCAGTGCCTCGGCCATGCCTATCTGAGAACGGGACATGTCCTGCAGGGCCTCATCAAGGTCGGCCTGGTACTGGGTGACATCCGCCAGCGAATCGGACATTCTGCCGAGACCCTTAACCATGGGCATCACTGATTATGCAAAGGCTTGGACACCTCCCTAATGGTGCTGAATTTGTGCACCAGGCTCTCAACTGCGGTCGTCACCCTTGCAATGTTGGCCTCGGTGCCACTCATTGTCGGTGCCATGTCCTGTGCCCCTAGCTTCTGGGACTCCTCCAAATGCCTATGGATCTGCTGGAGTGATGCGGATGACAGGTGTGCCGTGACTACGGTTGCATCCTCGGTGCTCTCCTCCGAAGTATTCTCCTCGGAGTTAGGAGAGAGTGCCTCCCGGGATGGGTCAGAGCCATCAGCTGGAGGTTCCGCGGGAGAATGGACATTTGGTCAGTGGGAGAGATGGGTCAGTCAGTAAGTCAATCACTACGCACGTCTGTCACTTCCCCTGGGTGGAGCCCGATGGTTCTTCACCTCTGCGGCGTCTGCCAGCCTCCGTGTGGCTGACCGATCTGTCTTCGACCATCCCTGTCATCTCCAGGACCCGTTCCTCGAAGGAGGTGAGGATTCCTATGCCTGGCACTCCTCCGCCGGTTTGGGCCCTCTCCCAACAATTGTGGGAGAGCTTTTCCGAAGGAGGCACAGAGATGGCATCGTTAGCCACGCACGTGGTTCACAATGGTGTGAGTGGGGGTGTGAAGGAGGACTTTGGGGGGTTCGAGGGGGGTGGGGAGTGGAGAAAGGGCTGGGGATCACATGGGGAGTTGAGGGGCGGATGCTCCCTGGGGAGGTGCATTGGTGTCTACTCACGCACGCTGCCCGCTGTAGGTCGTTGATATTTTTCCGGCAGTGAAGGCCAGTCCTTCTGGTCACACTCCCCAAGCTGACAGCTACCGCCACCTCATCCCAGGCAGCAGTAGCTGCCTTGTGGCACACCCTCCGGGCCCTTGGGGGAACAGGACATCCCTCTTGGCCTCCACGCCGTCCAGCAGATTCCTCAGGTCAGCATCTCCAAGTCTTGGGGCTGGTCTCCTGAGCGCCATTGCTGCGAGCTGGCTGGGGTTGGATGAGCAAGTGCAGCTTAAGTGCTGCTCGGCCTTGTTAGCGGGGGGCTGGCGAACGCGGTCCCGGCAAATCAGCTGGCTGAAGCCCGTAAGGCCTCCTTAAGTGTACCAATTAATGTTGAATTGTGTTGCTGGCCTTGCTGGGCCGAGCCCCGGGAAGCTCGTGGCAATTCCTGCTCGCTACCTCACTTAAGCGATTTTTCTGGAAAATTGTGCCCTCTGTCTTTTTAAAAAATGCTTAAAAATAAGTTTAGAGTACCCAATTCATTTTTTCCAATTAAGGGTAATTTAGCGCGGCCAATCCACCTATCCTGCACATCTTTTTGAGTTGTGGAGGTGAGACCCATGCAAACATGGGGAGAATGTGCAAACTCCACATGGTCAGTGACCCAGGGTGGAGATCGAATCTGGGTCCACGCTATGTGATGCATCAGTGCTAACCACTGTGCCACATACTGCCCTGGTCAAGTCTATGTCAAATGGGCTTGGCGCTATCTCCATTCAGAATAGCAGAACAATATTCATTCCATCGAGGGCCCTCACTGTCACTTAAACTCATTCTGCTCAGATTGAAAAGGACCTTCTCGCTCTATCTAGTTTTTGCCTATCAGGAATTTCATGGCTTTGTATATGGTCGTCCTGCAAGTGTTGAAACTGATCATCAGCCATCCATAACTATTCTAAAAAAGCCAATACACACTGTGTCAGCACGGCTGCAGCACATGGTGTTAAAGCTACAATGCTACAACTTCAATGCCATCTTCAAATGTGGTCAGGAGATATACTTGGCTGATGCCCTTTCCAGAGCTTTCCTACACACCACTGACCAGGAAAGTCATGAGGAAGACATAGACATCATGGCCATACAGGTGCTTTCCTCTTGGAGAATCCAGGAACTCAAAGATGTCTCGACAGGCGAACATCACATGCAGGCAACTTCACAATATCATCATGAGGGGTTGGTCAGAATCTTTAAGGCAGCTTCCCCACAATTTCCACACATTCTTCACCATCTGAGATGCCGTACAGGACAGACTGGCACTGCGTGGCCAGCGATTTGTAATTCTCACCTTTCTCCAGAGGTTCTACACGCAGCAGCTTTATCAATGGCACCCTGGGTTGGAAGCAACCAGATGCAGAGCAAAGGAATCTCTACATAGGCCTTCCATGTACACTGACACGGAGAGGGAGGTATCCAGATGTGCACCATGCAACGCACTCAGGATCAATAAAGCCAAATAACCACTGCACCTCCCATGGTCATATACAGTGGCTGACATCTTTGACTGGAATAGTTAACAACATTTGGTCCTAGTTGACTCATACCCTTGGTGGTTTGAACTTGACTACATGTAACACTGTAATTATCAAGCTCAAGAAACACTTGGCCACACATGTCACCTCTCGGAGGGCAGTGATGAACAACGTTTGCTAGTGAGTTCAGGAAGTTTTCGCACACATGAAGATTTTACGAGCAGCCCCCTCTACCCACAGTCAAATGACCAGGCAGAATGGGTGGTACCCTTAGCCAGGCATCTCCTAGAAACATGTGCTCAAAATCAGATTACTATGCTGTACTCCTTAGCCTGCGAAACATGTCAAAACAGGGCCTGTCCTCGTCAGCACAGCTACTGCTTTCCAGGCACATCGGGACCACAATTTCTCCTGCCAAGACTCTCTTGTAATCCAATATCAAAACCATTGTAAGTGGCGTCCTTATGAAACACCGACTAGGAGGGAAAAGGTACTATTTTGTACTGCCAAGAGACTTGGCCCTCTAACACCTGGTCAAACAGTCAGGATCCAGATCACACGTGACTACAACAGGTTACAGGTGGAACACAGTAATACCCAACAAACAATTACGTGGTTGCCTCAGAAGGTGCCCACTATGTACAAAACCAGCCTCACCTACTACAAGTATCAGAACCAGCACCAGCAAATGGCACAGTATCCCAGTCATCCAGCCTACAATAGGCCCCGACAACAATAGAAATGGAGGCTCCTTCAGCAACCTACACAACAAGCCCTGCACTCACTGGAGAAACCGAAGGAATGTCTCAGGTTGTCCACACTAAGGACACCATTCAGAAATCATCTCCAGCACAGACAGCTGGCACCACCACATGGCAAGGATGTATGACCAAACCAAACACAAGGTTCCAGGACTACGCTACAGCTTTTGTCTGTATGTAAAACAGCAAAGCAGGGCAGCACGGTGGCCTAGTGGTTAGCACGGCTGTCTCACGGCGCTGAGGTCCCAGGTTCGATCCCGGCTCCAGGTCACTGTCCATGTGGAGTTTGCACATTCTCCCCGTGTCTGCGTGGGTTTCGCCCCCACAACTAAAAATGTGCAGCGTAGGTGGATTGGTCATACTAAATTGCCCTTTAATTGGAAAAAATAATTGGGTAATCTAAATTTATTTTTTAAAAAACAGCAAAGCGATGCTGGGCGGCACGGTGACAGTGTTAGCACTGCTACCTCACAGCACCAAGGACCCTGGTGACTCATGTGGAGTTTGCATGTTCTCTCCGTGTCTGCGTGGGTTTCCTCCGGGTGCTTGGGTTTCCTCCCACAGTCCAAGGATGTGCAGGTTAGGTGGATTGGCCATGCCAACGCTAAATTGCCCCTAGTGTCCAGGTTAGATGGGGGATGTTGGTGCCGATGGACCGAATGTCCTCCTTCTGCACTGTAGGAATACTATGATTCTATGATGGGGGGGGGGGGGGGGACATCATGGGCTCTGCATAATCTGTTTCACTCGATTTAAGTGACATTATGACACCGCTACTTAAAGGATGACATGCTCTCCTTGGAGAGACAGAGTGGAAGCCTGTAAGAGCTGCTCAGAGTACTGAATGAACTATTGCTGTTAGAAGTCCTTGCCAGTGATTGCAACCCAGCACTTCCACAGCCAAGTTTAACAATGTGTTCAATACTAAAACCACGTAGGGAAAAGCTATAACTTTGTCAATTATTTGTATTTCGATCTAGATGGAGCTAAAACAATTTAGCACCAGCGAATTGGAAATGTTGAGGCTCCAAAGCGAGACTTTAAATCTACCGATGATTTTACAGGTTTTAAACGAGAGGGCGCAATAACACCACACTTTTGAGATTGTCCATTTCGCATCTATCGCAATGCCGGAATGTTCCTGCGTAAGCCGCTGGATGTTTATTCTAAGCAAACGTCGAAAGCTAGAAAACGAAATCCATTAACGAGGTTGGTTATGTTTTCGGGAAGGTGGAAAGCTTTCCTACCCGGCCAGTATGTCCAGAGGATTTGACAAATGGCTGGATTATTGCCCTGGAATATGATGAAATGTATAATTTCATGCGAATTTAGTGATCATTATTGATCCCTTCTCCACAAGATAATTTTCCAGCAATGCTTTCCACTAATCCAAAGAGCCATTAAAATGACTTGGACACATTCTCAGTGCAGGAATAACATTGAATGTAAACTACCAATTGCCAAGTTTGGTGAGTTAATAGATGTCTACTAACTTCACATTGTTGGTGAAATCAGACTCCCCCCGCCATCTACATCGATGTAGGGGAAATCCTTTTGGTCGCTATGACGACTTTACAAAAATGTCCCTTCAGAATGTATTTACCATGAGCACTACTACACCGAGAGGCCAGAATCATTCTTTCCCGTTAGAATGTTGACTTTTAACAATCATCACAGGACACAATTATTGGAATCATCAACGACACGAACTCGAAATAACTCTTTACATTATTTGGGGACAGAACTTGAAGAACTCCTGAAATTGTAGCATCTCAGGTTTTCTTCTTGCCCCCGCCCCCGCGGGTTATTTGCTGGAGAGGGGGTCACTAACCCCACACACATTTAAAGTGAGACATGGGCAGTGACTTTATTTATTATTTATTGATGGGTCTTTCTGAGATAAGAATACCCCAGGTCATCCTGTGGCGTTCCAGAATGGGATTGAAATACTGGAATCCTTTTTGTAAGACCCCTGAGAGGCGTCTGTATTTTAATGGAAAAGTCAAAGTAAAATCTATTTTACGTTGTTGGTGAGATCAAATGGGGTTACTATTTATGTTCCTTTTGAAATATTTCCCCCCTTTGTAGACTCTATTAAACTATCCTTTGAGCCGGGTTCTGGTCTGGATGATATCAGTAAATTGTTCTATTGCATTCATATTTCCCACGACAAATGATTCGATTGATGATCAATTCTCGAGGGAATTTACTTATATCATGTACATCATAAAGTGAAGTACAATTGCATTGCCACAATCTATTCAATCTAAATTTCTCTCAATATCATCATGTGTTTACTGGAACTCACGAGTGAATATCACTTTTCCCCAAAAGTATCGATAGATGACAGAGTTTCGCTCGTGGAGTCACAAACTCGTGGATTAAAGCAACAACTAATTCATTGTTAAAAAAAAACCCCACTGTACATGCGGAAATCAAATCAGAAATTTCTGGAAACACAATTATTAAACTATTGCTGTTGGAAGTCTACCAGGTCCCTGTGTATTTAAATTGCTGATTTCTGAGTCGCTCGATGAGAAATCAGAGTAAGTACTCCACAATTGTACTTTAACAGTTCACGGTTTTGTTTGAAATGTATTTGAAGTAAAAAATAAATAAATAAACGTTATTGTCACAAGTAGGCTTAACACTGCAATGAAGTTACTGTGAAAAGTAAATATTGGGTGAGTGGAAAAAAGGCTGTCGCCCGAATCGCAGCATTGGAAACCTGCTCAGCAGTTTGCACTGTGGCAATGTAACAAGCCCCCACATAGAAAAGTTGTGCGGTTCCAGCTGAGATAGACGGACCGAGCAGAAGGAGTGTGCCAGGAGGTGGGAGGTGAAATGATAAGCGGCCGCTCAAACCCTGCAACTTTCTCCAGTCCACCAGAAACCGTGACGTAAGGGTCAGATGACTCTTTAAAAACTTTTTTTGGGGAGCTAAAAGAGCTTTAAATCGGCCGGCAGGCTGGAGAGCGCGTCCTCCTTCACCTAGCAGTGCAACAACATTCGGCTGATTCGTTTCACTCCCTCCGACCTGACCAATTCCACGGTTTCTCCCAAGACTTCGCGGGTAAGTTGTGAAACTTTGTGCAGGAGTTCAGCTCCATAATCGCCGTGGATTTGAACTAGTCGAGCTGTTGGAAGTAACTTTTTCTCCTCCATGCACCGCGTGTTTTTTTTTAAAGTGATACCGTCCTTTCGGATCGACATTCATAGTTTCAAAACGATTCCTGCATTGCAGATATTGAAGGAATGTAAAGGAATGTGAAGGGGATGGGAGGAATGCCTCCCAGCTGCACAAGGTAGAGATGACTGCTAATACGGGGCAGAGAAAAAAAAACACACGACAGTCCAGAGGATTAAACTTCCCAGGCTTGAATTTACAAAACTTATTCACTTTTCCCAACCTACTGGTGCTTTTGAGAGCAGATAAAAGGGGCGGATATTACAGCTCTTTGCATTCAGTTAGAGTTCCTAGCATTTTAACAACTTAGCCCGATGTTGCAGCATCTTTGCGTGAACCAATTTATTTTTAACATCGATATTAATTGGCTTAACTCTCTTTGTAAACTTTGAAAACTCCCCTCTTGAATATAATTTCTCTTCTCAGCTCACCACCCGTCTTATCTGAGTTTGAAAAAGCATTAACTATACAACCTCGCGCTAGCTAGGCTGAGAAAGCAAATCCTCCCTCAGACAAAGTGTTGCAATTTTAACACTTGCAGTGAAGTGAAACTTTCACCGGGTCCCCGGGAGAGGCGGGCGGCAGGTGCAGTGGGCTGCGCCGTTTCACCTTCATTCTGTGCTTATGAAGTCCGTGCTACATTAGTCAATTCACATGGAATAAAGCGATATTAAAATTACCTCAGCGATGAAATACTTACTGTAATTTCCTGCACATTAATGTTCAAAGACATATGTAAGAATATACAAAGTGCGAGTAGTGCCAAGCAGGACATGTATGAGTTAATGTTAATGAAGAGCTTAGTAAGGAGCCGGTACAGATTTCATTTTAGAATCCAATACAGACCCAGAAAGATGTGGAGAGAGGAACGGTAGGGAGCACACCTCTGGTTAGCTACAGAAAGTAAAACTCCGCAATTTGAAAAGTGCACCAAAAGAGGTCAAAATCCCTGAAAAGAAATATACCACTTCTTGGGAAACACTTCAGGACAATGTATATGTTGGTAAATTATTTGTACAAATATTACATTCTGATATTAAGTACATGCTCATAGTGATTAGGTTTTAATGACAACACTCGGTACACATCTGTATTGTTTCACATCGGCGTAATTTGAATATCAAAGAAACCAAAAGAACGGACTTTAAGAATGATACTGTTCCCAGAAATGTGGCGAAAATGGCACGCAATGAGGATAGAGTGCGGTGGCTTGTTCCAGAGAGCGCATAACATAGTAGTTAATGAATAACTCAAGCGAGAATTGTTTGAGAGATCGCAGACAGTGAACCCGAGGAAAAGAAAGCATTGAATTGCAATTTTAAACCAAAGCATTCCCAAGAATGCAAACATCAAAATAAAACTAATTCAATCAACAGCGTTCTGGTGACGCTTCAAACCATGTATTTGCACAATGGTTCCGATTATGTTGCCCCTAAAGACCCATATTATGTACAAATGAATGTTACTCGCGGTAAAACTGTAAAAATATAAAAGTTGATTCATCAGTTTCCACAATTTATCATGCGCGCGTTTAACAGGATGGAAGGTCCCAATGCGCTTCACAGGAAGGAGCTCAACAAGACAAAAGATACCACGAAGCCACGTATAGGGTACGCTGGGTCAAAGAGGCTTCTTAAAGAGCACCTTACAAAGGGGAAAGCAATTGTGGGGTAATTAAAATCGGGGATGCGCAAGAGGCCAGAATGAAAGGAGTGCTGATACCTCAGGGGGATGTTGGTCTGGAGGAGATTACAGAGATAGGGAAGCGGGAGAGCATAGAGGGAACATGAACACCAGGATGAGAATTGAGGTTGGTTGACTGGGAGCCAATGTTGTTAATGAGCACTGGGGTGAGAGCGGAATGAGATTTGCTGGAAGTTAAGACGCGGCAGCAGATTTCTGGACTACTTCAAGTTTACAAAGGGTAGACACGGTAGAACAGGCCGGACTGCATTGAAATGGTCAAGCCTAAATGAATGAGGGTTTCAGCAGCAGACTAGCCGAGATGGATGACAGGAGATATTACAAACATTGGCAAAGGTGGCCTTTGACAAAGGTTGGTATGAGGTCAGAAACTCATCCCAGACACAAATAATAATAATCTTTATTCGTGTCAAAAGTAGGCTTACATTAACATTGCAATGAAGTTACTGTGAAAAGCCCCTAGTCGCCGCATTCCGATGCCTGTTCTGGTACACAGAGGGAGAATTCAGAATGTCCAATTCACCTAACAAGTCTTTCGGGACTTGGGGGAGGAAATCGGAGCACCCGGAGGAAACCCACGCAGGCTCAGGGAGAACATGTAGACTCCGCACGGACAGTGACTCAATCGAACCTGGAACTCTGGCAGTGTGAAGCAACAGTGCTAACCACTGTGTTACCATGAACAGACTGGTTTAATCTTGAACCAGGGAGAGGATTGGAACTAGTAGTTAGGGAATGGAGTTTGGAGAGGGCACTGACAAAAAAATGGCTTCAGTCTTCCCAATATTTGATTGTTGGAAATTTCTGTTCATCCTGTACAGGTATTGGATAAGCAGCCTGATAAATTAGCAACAGTGGAGGAGTTGAGCCAGGTGGTGCTGAGGTGGTACTGGGTACAATTGAAAACAAACACCTTGAGTTCAGATGATGTCACTGCGGGGAAGCAGTTAGATGAGAAAAACAAAGGATCAAGGATAGTCCTTCGGGGCAACAGCAGCAATTGTTCAGGATTAGGAAGAGAAGGCATTGATTCATATTAGTTGTGAACTTCTAACATAGCCCCCACTACTAAACCTCTGGTTCACCCCATCATATTTTAAACCAGTAACGGATATATGAAGAGTTTTCTGATTTGCTAAATCAAGTAAGAGGTGTATCAAGTTGTACACATCTTTTGTCCCTCTTATAGGACGGTCCTAAATTTCCACTGTCAAATTGTGAATATCATAGAATCATAGAATTTACAGTGCAGAAGGAGGCCATTCGGCCCATCAAGTCTGCACCAGCCCTTGGAAAGAGCACCCGACTCAAGCCCATACCTCCACCCTATCCCCATAACCCAGTGACCCCACCCAACTATTTTTTGGACACTAAGGGCAATTTAGCATGGCCAATCCACCTAACCTGCACATCTTTGGACTGTGGGAGGAAACCGGAACACCCGGAGGAAACCCACGCAAACACGGGGAGAACGTGCAGACTCCTCTCAGACAGTGACCTAAGCCGGGAATTGAACCTACGTCCCTGGTGCTGTGAAGCAACAGTGCTAACCACTGTGCTACAAGGCTGCCCATATATAATATATAGCATAATGTATAATATAATTTATTGCCAACCCATTTATGAATTTTCTCCCAAAAGGTTAATTTCCCAGTTAATTGCTTAAGAAAATATATTCAATTACATGATAGACACATTTGCTGTCATGATGGGGTGGCATGGTGGCACAATGGTTAGCACTGCTGCCTCAGCACCAGGGACCTGGGTTTAATTTCAACCCTGGGTGACTGTGTGGTTTGCACTTATGTCCAGTCTGCTTTAAGGATTTGGGCTTAGGAATAGGTGCTGATAAGGTCACTTGGAAGTCTCCCTGGCTCTTTTCATATGCCATTACTTTTACATCCACCCGAGAAGAGAGAAAGTCTTGGTTTATTGGCTCATCTGAAATTTATCTCGGACAGTGCAGCACTCTTTGTGTGCATTGAAATGTCAGCTTAATTTGTACACTTATTTCTGGAACGGAGCTTGACCCCACAGCCTGTGACTCAATAGCAAGAGTACCAGCACTGACTCGCACTCAGGTTGATACTTTTGCTTATAGAAAGCTGGTTTATCTAAATTATTTTAATAATGAAATAATTCACTTTCAATACTGTCCTTAGTCATACTGGAGTTCCACATGTAAACAGAATTTTAGATTGAGAATTGATTCTTGTGATAGTTAAATTTATGCTTTGATTTGAATATCCATTGCATTAATTGAGCTGATGCAGATTAAAAACAATACCATCAACCAAATTCCAGAACAATATTAAAATGTGCTCTTGATTATAATGATAAACACTTTTAATCTTGCCAAATGTTCCTTGTGGTTTGTTTCTGTGAACATAATCAGGTCGCTATGCCAAGACAAGACCTGTTAAGCATAATTTGCACATATTAAATTCTTGTGAATATCTTAAAATGGATAATTTCTCTATTGCTCACAGAAAAGAAACATTTACTTTTAAAAGACCGACTCATCCATCTTCCAAAGAATATATTTGAAAAACATTGTTACGATGAGGTTAGGATAGGTGAACTAACTCCTCTCTTTGTTGCCCTCCTGGGTTGGTTAAAACAAGAGTTTGAATTTAAAAAGATGATATTGTCAATTCAGTATATACATAACTGTGTGTAACTCAGTGCAAGAAGTAAGCCAGCTATGCTCCTTAAGTTAGCGAGCAAAGAGAGTTTTATTGTGAAAGCCCACTCAAGCAAAGATGGTGAAATTTGAATTCAATAAAAATCTGGAATTAAAAGTCTAATGGTGACCCATGAAACCATTGTCGATTGTCGTAGATACCCATTTGATTCATGAATGTCCTTTAGGGAAGGAAATCTGTCGTCGTTACCTGGTCTGCCCCACATGTGACTCCAGACTCACAGCAATGTGATCGACTCTTAAAATGGCCGATCAGTTCAAGGGCAATTGGAGAAGAACAATAAATGCTGGCCCAGCCGGCGATGCCCACATCCCCTGAATGAATTTTAAAAAGTCAAACTACTCTCGAATGCAATCGGCACACAAACCTCCCCCTTACAGTATGCAAAAACAAATTTCAGGAAAAAAGTATTCACCGATTGTCCAGAAACCTGTTTGAACCTGAAGGGTTATTTTCCACAGTGGCTGCTAGTAATTGTTTTTATTACTGGAGCAGCAGTCATGGCTGGTTGGTTCTCTTTTCTCTTGGAGACAGTGGTGTTGATTTGGAATCCTCCTCTTCAAACTCTCAGTTTGCAACAATGATGCCCTCCAGTGGGTTTTCAAATAATTAACAATTTATATTTGATAAGAGAGGTTTCAGAGAAAGAAAGAGGGAGTAAGGCTGATGCCCTTTCTGTTCCTGTGCCATTCTCTCTGACTGTTAGTTTAAATCCAATATATTTTACACCTAAGAGCTGGGTCACACAAAATCTCTTTCGTTTCAATGTGGACTTATCTTATTAGCCGCTGTCCCGGAGAGATCCGCCAACTTTTGAGTCTCAATAAAGCAGCTTATGTTCTTCACAAAAGAAACATAGTAGCTGCTGAGGTAAGTGTCCTCTATATTCTTTTAAAAAAGTTTTATAATATGTATTTATGTATATATACATATAGTTGCATATTTACTTATCCATTTGATGACATTATCCATAATATTCTGTTTAACACATCGCTCTATCAACATAATAAACTTAATGTGCACAAGTTACTTAAAAAAATTATTTAGTCCTTTTTCTTCCAACATTGTCCCCTTTCTTCCTCATCCCTAAACGTGTCGACCTTTTACTGGAGTACAATCCCAATTACAACCTCCAGTAGAACACTTAATTAAGCATGTTACATATGATTTTTATCATGTGTGTGATGACAGGCTAAAGTAAGGGATAAGGATCTCAGGCTGCTCTCATGCTATCTAACAAGCATATGTATTTCTAGCTGAGGTCACTGTATAGTCAGTGTTACCATTGAATGTGTTCAGGAAAAAGGCTACAATCCCTCAGATGCAGAACAAACCCTTCTCTATAAGAACTTTAAACAGAGCTTTGATGAATGGATGAGGCTATGCACTCATGGAGAAGAATGTTCTGGGCCTACCTGAGATAGAAATCTTGGCGGGCAAGGGAACTTAATTTAATGGGAGACAAAAAGTCAGTTTCCGACTGTGGTGTGAAATTTGCAATTAAGTTCTCAGAACCTTTAAAGGTGGGTCGAGCATCCTAATGATCAGTGTCAGGAAGCTAATTTGCATGCATTTGCATGGCATGCATGCTCATTAAAAGGCCAGCTCGCCAGAATTAAGTGCCCTCTCCAAATTAATTTCTTTGTGAGTGAGAAAATTTTGAGTTCAGATTCACAACTGCATATATAAGTGGTGTTCACCTGGCGAGGTGCACTTCTTCTGGACGTTGGAGTCAGTAGCCATTTAGCTTTCTTGGGAACTGCTCATAAATATCAGCCTCTTGATTAAGATTGTGTGCCGATAGTCCAAGCTGTGCAGAGGCTGGGCAATGAAGAGGCAAGGTTAGTGGGAAAGGGTGCAGGGGAGAATGGGCAAGGGAGGCAGGGTCAATGGGGAAGGATGGAACAAAGGCTGGGCAAGGGGGGGCAGAGTTAGCAGGAAAGGACAAGAGCGTGTTTAGATTGTCTGGGGCTTGTATGGAGGGCAAGCATGTCACACGTAGTCGATCCTGTTGTAGGGCAGAAAATGGGCTTCCTGGGCAGTGAGCATTGTAGAGAGATGTGTCTAAAGGGTGGGTTGGTGATGTCAAGAGTTTGATCCTAAACACTTAAATGGGAGTACTTGGTGGCTGGGGTTCAGTGAAGTCAGAGGAAGGGTGGAAGTGTTAAGATCTTGGACAGATTGTGGCTGCCAAGAGTTTACATTTTAAATCTATGATGCCAAGGAAATGGTCTCCATGTAGTCTCAAGGATCATGGAGGCAAGTTGTCTAAGATGGTGTTTTTGCACATGGCTGCCATGACCCCAGTCAGTACACCATGTCCCTATTTAGTCAAGTATGAACTGGAGGAACACTAATTTGTGGCCCTCCATGATGTCCTTCACCATGAAGGAATGGGGTGGGAAGTCATATCTAGACAGATACCTAGACATAATCATTTACGGAGAATGGAAGTTTGGAGTCAGGGCTTTGCTGCCAGCACAGTCCTTAGCATTGGTTTAAAGGCTCAGAGATGCTGACTGGATGGATCACCATAATTTGTTCACAGATCCACATGCACAGATGACATACGCTCCAGGCAACACTGCCTTTCTACTGGCTCTTGTCCAAATGAGAAAGAACCAGCACAGGTTAGCCCAGGGCTAGGAAGGGCAACAGTCAGAGCAGCAAGAGGCAGAGGGGCCACAAGAAATTCAGGATGCTGGTGACCTGGTGCCAGTGATTTCTGCAGATGAGCAAAAGGCAATATTAGAGGCTCCTTAGGATGTCCCAGATTGTGGTTGCTCACATATGCCAGCCTCTCTATAAAAATATGCGCCTGCAAGAACCTGGAGGCAATTGCATGCCGGCAATCACAAGTGCAAGGGGCTATTGACTGCACATATGTGACATTGAGAGCTCACTGGCATCAGCAAGTTACATTCATCAACAGAGCGGTTTCTACTCTTTGAACCTGCAGCTGATATGCAATCACACCAGACAAATCCTGAACGTTTGTGTGTGGTTCCCAGGAAGCTCTCACGATTCTTGCATTCTGAACCAATCCAAGATGCCACAGATATTTGAGGGATCTTTGTGATTTCAGGGCTGGCTTCTTGGGCTCGAGGGATATTCCCAGAAGACCAGGCTGATGATGCCAGTTTGAGGTCCAATGAGGAGAGGTACAATGCTGTACATGTCTCCACAAGGGCCACCACTGAACAGATGATAGGTCTCCTAAAGATACGGTTTAGATTTTGGAGACACTAATATTCCTCACAGAGAGTGTCCTAGATCATCATTGTCTGCTGTGCAGAGGCGGTCTTTCAATGAAACACATCATGCCTAGACACAGAGCTGCGGCCAATGGTGGGGCCCCATGCTGGCCAATAGCTCTGTGGACACTAATCAGAGCCTAATAGCTCTGAATTTGCTGATTGGTATCAGCAAGCAATACAGAACAACATTGGGCTCTGACTGGTTGAGTTCCTTTGAATGGAAAAACATTGTTCAAGATTGTTGACAGGTGATAGTGACCTGGAAGGAGAGAGATTATTAATGAGGGTCTCTGAAAAATATTTTTAAAGATAGCCAGGTAGGCAGCCAGTGAGCCAGCACAATGCCTGAGGTTGTCGTCGACCAGAGCTCGAGGCAAGGTGTAAGGGCCATGAGGCGCCAGCAATCATCAAGGGGAGCAGCATGGCTGAGCATCTTGACCAGGCCAGCAGGGTTGAGGAGGGCTGGGCAATGAGCTGAGGATGAGGTGAGGAGGCCAGATAGCCAGGCAGGCAGCCAGTGAGCCAGCACAACACTGAAGTTGTCGTTGAGCTGAGCTTTTGATGAGATGCGAGGGCCAAGGAGTTGCCAGGGGTCATCCAGGAGAGCAGCAGGGTGACTCGATGCCCATGTAAAGTACTGAGCAACTGAGGGTGAGACAAACGAGATAGCCAGGCAGGCAGCCTGAGCCAGCAGTGAGGCGAGCGAGGTCGTCACGAGCAACAGCAGGGGCAGCTTGACCAGGGCTGAGCAACTGAGGATGAGGCCATACCATAGCCAGGCAGTCTGAGCCAGCAGTGAGGCGAAGTTGTCAAGGTGAGTAGGGGAACTTGAACCTAGGGCTAAGGAAGGCAAAAAATACCTGCTGTTTCAGAAAATTCATGTCAAAATTAAGAAAGATCAGTCCAAGTGACACTATCAATCTTACAGTCAAAAGCACAAAAAATTGAAGGCGTGGCAAGAGGACAATGCTAAAAAAAGGCAGTTTGTCATTTTACTTAAGAAAATTCAAAGTATTGGGCAGTGCACAAACTGCACATTCATCCTCATCCACCAAAAGTATGGCTGAAATACCTGATGACTTTGAATTACTGATTTCTGGACACACATCTCCTAAAAAGTTGAACAAGAATAAGAAGTGGACTTTGAAATGGGAATGGAACCACAAGATACTGCTGATTCTTCTGCTGAAGTGAGGGAAGAAATCTATCCTGAAGCTATTACTTATGGCCAAAATCTGTTCCACTGTGCATGACAGAATATTTCATACTAAATACATCAGAAAACATAGGTAATGTGGAAAATTTGAGAGGAGCGTTTGAGGTTGGAGGCCAAAAGCAGGTTAAAGGTCTTTTAAATCCAATTTTCTAAGGGTGAAGAGAAATGGGATGGCTGAAGATAGGAATTGGTTGATTTTTTTCAGCAGTCTATTTTTCTGTTTGCAAATTATGCCCTGACCCTGGTAAAAAGAAACAAGCATTCGTCGAGTTAGAGTACTCTAACTGGAGAAATGTTTGAAAAGATCTTGCTGATCCTGAAAATTCCAAATGTCAATTTAAAGCTATGTTCAAAGATGTAAATTTTCTGGAAGAATTGTTTCTGCGCTTCCATCGGCTCAGTTTGAAAAGGAGAAAAGTTCTGAGATGAGTTGTTGCCACAGTCAAACTGCTGGATTCTTTGGGACTACCGCGAAGAGGACATGATTGTTATCAGTGTCCAATTGAAGAGGTAATTTTTTAGCCTGCCTTGAATATCTCTGTAAATGTGACAAGCATCTCAAAGAGCATTTGAAAAGTTATCAATATTATGGCTCAGGGAAGACCCAGTTTCAACAGACTCAACCTACGATAACTTCATCACTATAGTGGCAGAGTGGCTCAGAAACAATTCACTAATGAAGTAACAGATGCCAAATACTATTCCATAATAGTTTAAAAAAACATTTAGAGTACCCAATACATTTTGTCCAATTAAGGGGCAATTTAGCATGGCCAATCCACGTCGCCTGCACATCTTTGGGTTATGAGGGCGAAACCCACGCAAACACAGGGAGAATATGCAAACTCCACATGGACAGTGACCCACGGCCGGGATCGAACCTGGGACCTTGGCGCCTTAGGCAGCAGTGCTACCCACTGCTCCACCATGCTGCCCAAATTATATTTTTCATGGAGCTTTGGAACTAATGTCGAGAAGTTTACCACCAGCCAACCAGGAGTCGAACCTGGAATCTCCTGGTCTGTAGTCAGGTGCGTTATCCATTGTGCCACTGGCCCACCTATTCCATAATAGTTGATTCAACACCAGATAGGAGTAATGTGGACCAATTAACAATAATTTTAATACACGTGACCAGCGATGGTGAAGTTGGAGAGCGATTTCTTTGTTTTGTCCAGCTACAATCCCACACTTCTGAGTGTCTGGAGACAAAGGTTTTGGAAATCATAGCAAATTTAGGACTGAACATTGTCGTGGGCAGAGCTTCGATAATGCTGCAAATATGGCAGGAGAATATTCAGATCTACGAGCAAGATTGAACAATGCAAGCCCCTGTGCATTATTCATCCATGTTCCAGTAAGTCCTTGAATTTAATCTGCCCACTGAATCTTGTGAGGCAACCATACGGTTTTTGACTTTGTTCAAAAGTTGTATGTCTTTATTTCGGTTACCATGCAACATTGGAATATGTTGCAGTCACGCTTGGAGTAGGCACAGGGCAAACATTTGATGTTCAAACAAATTTGTGATCCACCATTTGATCCGCTCATGCAGCTGCTGTTTTGGCTTTGAAATGGAACAAGATTTTACCTAAGATGATGTAATTGATGATTTTGTGAAGAAAGAGCGTAGAAGAAAAGCAAACTAAATTGTCATACCAAAAAGGGATCATGTAAGAAAATCTTTAAAATATGTCCCTCTTCCATATTCTCTTGTTTAAATTTTGTTTTTCAAAAGGGACTACCATTTGTTGATTTGATATAATGGCTGCTGGTCACATACAGATAACCACCATCTCCCACTGCTCTCAAGACTGGCCTTTAGAAAGTCTCTTGCCAAACAAAGAATGGAATTTTGCCAGGCAAAGCCAGACCACTGATATTTTAATAAAATTTACAGTGGAGAAGGAGGCCATTCGGCCCATCGAGTCTGCACCGGCTCTTGGAAAGAGCACCCTACCCAACCGCACACCTCCACCCTATCCCCATAACCCAGTAACCCACCCAACACTAAGGGCAATTTAGCATGGCCAATCCACCTAACCTGAACATCTTTGGACTGGACTCATTGGACTCCACTTGATTAGACATTTGCACAGGACATTTTCTGGATCATTCTGTCCTGCACTGGCTTGTGCTGCAGTCATGTCACCAGCTGATTTTTCCATCTCATTGGCCTGTTCCATGTCTGCCCACCGGGAAGGCTGTGACAGCATTGGGGAGGAGTATTGTGTCCCGGGGTGGTGTGCCATCAGGAAGGGGGCCCTCATCAATGAAGGTGTGCACGGGGCCCCCGAACTGTAAGTTCACCTCTGCTGCTGTGCCCTTCACAACCTTGTGCAAAGGTGGGCTTGTCTTTGCAGAGGGAGACATGAAGGACCAAGCAGTCTCCTCCGATGATGAAGATGTTGAATGATATTCTGGTAACAAGGACCAGTGCCGCCATAGCCTTCCCGATCCCATCCACGGAATGAAAGGCACAAACCACAAAAATACACATATTGATCACTGCTTAACTGCTTTGGTGCTTTTTAACTGATAAAAACATGTCTGCAATTGCTGAATTGAAATCCAAGCCTACCTCCTCTCAGAATGGCAGACAAACCAGTGACAATCTAACAGCTACAGATTCCAGGCAGAGTAAGCTGCTGATGTTTATCCTTTACTATTTTGTTTCCAATCCTCTACAGGTTGGCATGCTGCGGATCCTTATTTGTAACAAACAGTATAGTTTATTCGCATGTACCTTGATTTATGACAGCTGAATTGAATTGCAGTACTTAACGGCAGCCTTGCTGGTGGTGTGATCCTTTGCATGTGCCAAACTGTGCTGACATACAGGCCCCTTGCATGCACATGGAAACCTGCAGAGTACTCCATTCTCCCGTGACCTCAGGCTTAAAGGACATTAGTGAATCAGAGGGGTTTTTGCAGCAATTGATGATAGTTTCATGGTTGCCGTTAATGAGCTAATGCCATTGTTAAATGAAATAAACAAATTAAATAACAAGCTTTGTTTTAAAATGAACAAAATTGTAAGAAAGTTTGAATTCTCCTTACACAATTACTGTCTTCTTTCTTTTGCTAAGGTTAAAGCAGAATGGGTGACTGGAGTGCTCTTGGAAAACTACTGACTAAAGCACAGTCTCATTTGACTCCGGGAGGTAAAGTATGGCTCACTGTGCTTTTCATCTTTCGTCTCTTGGTCCTGGGGACTGCTGTTGAAGCTGCTTGGAATGATGAACAATCTGCATTCAAGTGCAACACATTGCAACCAGGTTGTGATAATGTCTGCTATGACAAATCCTTCCCGATCTCCCACATTCGACTCTGGGTCCTTCAAATTATTTTTGTCTCAACACCTACTCTGATCTACCTAGCCCATGTCTTTCTCATCTCTCATAAAGAGAAAAGAATATCCAAGAAAGAAAAATATTTAAAGTTTCTCCAAGAAGAAGGTGAAGATGTTGGCCTCGCCTTGAAACAGTTAGAATTGAAGAAAATCAAATATGGTGTGGAGGAGGAAGGCAGAATTAAAATCAAAGGATCCCTTCTACATACTTACGCAGTCAGTATAATCTTTAAAATAATTTTTGAAGTGACTTTTATTTTAATTCAGTGGTGCATTTATGGTTTCAAATTCATGCTGGATGCAATTTATACTTGCGAGAGATATCCATGCCCACACAAAGTAGACTGCTTCCTCTCACGACCCACAGAGAAGACCATCTTTGTCATATTCATGTTGGTGGTATCCGTTGGTTCAGCTTTGCTGAATCTGACCGAGCTGTTCTATATTATCTTCAAATCCTTAGCAGATCGTGTTAAGCAGAACAGCCATTTATTTCAAGGTTCTCAAAAAATGGGCTTGAATCCTGTCAAAGACCCGTCCTCTTCAAAGTATGCCTATTTTAATGGGTGCTCCCCACCAACAGCTCCCATGTCTCCTCCTGGATACAAGCTTGCTACTGGGGACAGGAATATGTCCTCCTGCCGAAGCTACAATAAGCAAGCTAATGAACAGAACTGGGCAAATTACAGTACCGAACAAAACAGGATTGGTCAGGCTGGTAGCACCATCTCCAACTCCCATGCGCAGGCATTTGACTTTCATGGTGAACATCCAACCATACAAAAGCTACCATCAGTAACTGAGATGCAACCTATTGGTCTCACGGAACAGAGACCACCCAGTAGAACCAGCAGCAGAGGGAGTAGCAGGCCACGACCGGATGACCTGGAGGTCTAGCCCGACTTATTAATTCAAGACATTGCCTCATTTCTACAGTATGAATAGACACATTTCTGCAAGTGCACCCTAGGTGTTGGTACCAAGTAGTCGTGAGGTGTGTTCAATACCAACTAACATTTCAGTGGCATCTCCTTTTAAATGCAACCATGATAAGGCACAAAAATACCTCTATTCTTGAGGATGTGCACTCCAGTAAAATCATTTCAGAAAAGCCAGCTGAAAAATGTCATAAATCCTTCCAGTGGAGAAGTTTTCACTGATTTTACACATTCTTTGCCACATTCTTGCATTCTGCCAAAGTATTCCTTCAAAGCCCCTTTCAAATTTAACTTTTTTAGATATGATCTAAGCCCTGTAATAACATTCCGAGATACCATCCTGCACTTTGAAGTTTTCCTCCGTTCAGAATGAAATATCTCTTTTTTGCACAATAAGATAATTCAGTTCTGGGCGGCACGGTGGTGCAGTGGTTAGCACTGCCGTGTCACAGCGTTGAGGACCGGGTTTCAATCCCGGCCCTGGGTCACTGTCCGTGTGGAGTTTGCACATTCTCCTCTTGTCTGCGAGGGCCTCACCCCTACAACCCAGAGATGTGCAGAGTAGGTGGATTGGTCACACTAAATTGCACCTTAATTGGAAAAGCATGAATTGGGTACTCTAAATTTATAAAAATAAATAAATAAAAAAGTAATTCGATTCTGGGCACACTTCAAAATAACTTGGACAAAGATTATGTTACAAAATTAAATAAAAATCAGAAACCATGGAATTTACTTCCAATTCATATGTATCAGACTTCTCACTCTGCATTTGGAATTATTTATCCAGTAAAACACTTTCCAATGTACCTTCATATATTTCTTTACTAAGTGAATGTTTGATATTTTATGTAACTCTGTGTCAAATCACAAATTTGGCTGAATACGTTTCCAATACCATGTCCATTTTTTGACTTGTTTATAAATTAAAATATGCTCAGCTAAATAAAGAGGAACTTCATATAGTTAACACAATTAAAATCATGATTAATTCTTAGGGAATTTTAAACAACATAAAGATCTTTGTAGATCAAATAAGTGTTTTATAGACTTTTAACAAAACTATCAATTATTTTGTTCAAACATTCTTTATTTAAAGTAGACTCTATTTAAAGTAGACTTTATTTAAAGTGAGCAGTAAATGCAAAGTATTCTGGAAAAAGGTTGCATGTCGATGATTCTTAAATATTTGTATGTTTTTGAAGAATTTGTCTGATGATGTAGCCTATCTGGTGTGTGTTTCTTTAAATATCTGTGTAAGAATGTCAAGTCTAACTCCACTGTCTGCAATATGAATAATTATGTATCCAGGGAGGATACTGTGGTTTATTTGAGAAAAGTAAGAATGATTGTTAATTTGTGCAAAGCAATAGTAACTTTGTCCTTGGTGTGAATGAGAATTAAAAATATATATATTTAATCATTGCTGTGATAGAAGTTGTGGTACTGTTTTAGTACTTTTGAAGTGAAGTTTTCAGTAGTATGAGAAACCTATAGTCAATGTGCTTAGTGCTGGACTAATATTTAGTCAACAAGTAATAAAGGTATTCGCCAATATAGCATCACAAATATTTGCATTCACTGACTAAACCATATTATTCTGATCTTGTAAATAGCTTATCCATAATGTCACATAAGCAGTTCTAAAATTACAGTTCTAAGGTTTGACTTGGTCCTCATGCATCCAAGTTTTGTTTATTACTTTAGCTATAATGGCGTTTGCACTGAAACTTTATATTTGCTTAGAATGCACAATGATGCAGAAAGGTGTTACAAATTGTCAAGTAGTGTGCATGTAACTATTTATTTTGAAGCAGAAGATTCAAGTCTCTTTCCAATAGCTCATCCAAATTACTTTAAAAAAAGCACATCCATAGCTGGATTCATTTTCAGTCGCATTTATCTTTTAAAGACAATTATTGGAAAATCCCCAAGTTTTGTGACCATTTCTTAAAATAATGAGATAGCTCACTAATTTGTGCTCAGAATGCTGGAGTGCCAAGTTGTTATCTGCTGATGCCTGTTTCGGCTGTCAGGTGCACCTCTGTAGGACGATCCATAGAGTCACCCAAGCTACTGGTAAACATTTCTTGGGGGAAAAAAGTTATTAGCAATAAAGAAAAGCATATGAACCAGTGATGTGCTCACTTATCAGAGTTTAATTGTAAAGTGTTGGTCAGTGTTTTCTAGTTTTTCATTTAACATTCCATGTTAACCACTGACAAGCATCCTGACCTGTACTGAGACTTACACAATTGTTGTTACCATGGCATGTGAGCAATCTCCTGTTTATTAAAACCTGATAACTTAAAACAATAAAGTGACTTTTTCCTAAATGTCTGTTTGTCGATTTTGCTTCATGATGTTAATTTTACAGATGTTAAAATCCTCAGGTGTTTTAGTGTGAGATTCACGTCAGGCTTTTCCACTTTCCCGTCCAAATGATATCAAAGTTTCAAAACATTTTTGCTTCTGCTCATCTGCTCTGGTTTACTAGTTTCTGTTTTTTGCTTCTTCTGTAGATGAATTATGTTTTTTTTTGCCAGTAAAGTGCAAAACCTTAGGGTTCATATTTCCTCATATTCCTCATTAGACAAATACATCTTTTCAAGAAGAATAATCTTTCTTATACATGTAAAGTTTTGTTCAAGCTGTGCTGACTATTCTTTTCATGAAATAAAAATATAAATCACAATGCAAAGAGGAAAGTATTTAAACATTAACAAGTATCAATCAGTTCAGATGTGAGCATGGGTTTCCGTTGAAATATTTTTGAGAAAGAATGTGCATTGGCTTACTTATTGGTGTCATGCCTGGTATGGAGGGTGGAGGGTACTAGCTATGAGGAGAGATTGAACAAACTGGGATTGTTCTCCCTAGAATGACGGAGGCTGAGGGGCGACCTGATAGAAGTTTATAAAATTATGAGGCGTATAGATAGGGTGAACAGTTGGAAGCTTTTTCCCAGGGCGGAAATGACAATTACAAGAGGGCACAAGTTCAAGGTGAGGGGGAATAGGTTCAGTGGAGATGTTCAGGGGACACAGAGGGTGGTGGTGGCCTGGAATACACTGCCAAGTGAGGTGGTTGAGGCAGATACATTAGCGACCTTTAAAACTTATCTAGATAGACACATAAACAGATGGGGTATAGAGGATACAGGCGGTCGGTCTAGATAGGAAACGTGATCGGCGCAGCTTGGAGGGCTGAAGGGCCTGTTCCTGTGCTGTATTGTTCTTTGTTCTTTGGATTCTTAAGAAGGCACTAGAACACAACAATGCTGAGAGATGTTCCAAGTTGTCGAGTAGTAATGCAGACGTTAATGGTGTTATGTTTAACTTCCATGTCAGAAAACTCACATCCCAGTGGGCTGCCAGAGCTCCAGGAGAATCAGGGGGCAGAGGTGAGTGTAGTGGCCATCACTACGGAGAAAGTTCTGGGGAAACTGAAAGGTCTGAAGGTGGATAAATCACCCGGATCGGATGGACTACACCCCACGGTTCCAAAAGCAATAGCAGAGGAGATTGTGGAGGCATTGGTGATGATCTTTCAGGAATCACTGGAGGTAGCGAGGGTCCCAGGGTTGGAAATATAACACCGCTGTTCAAGGAGGCAGAAGACGGGAAATTATAGGCCAGTTAGCCTGACTTTAGTCATTGGTAAGATTTTAGAGTCCATTATTAAAGATGAGATCATGGAGTACTTGGGAGTGCATGATAAAATGGGACTGAGTCAGCACGGCTATGTCAAGGGGAGGTCATGTCTGACAAACCTGTTAGAATTCATTGAGGAGGCAACAAGGAAGTTAGACAAAGGAGAACCAGTGGATGTGACTTATTTAGATTTCCAGAAGGCCTTTGACAAGGTGACGCATAGGAGACTGTTAAATTAGTTAAGAACCCATGGTGTTGAGGTTAAGGTCCTGGCATGGATAGAGGATTGGCTGACTGGCAGAAAGCAGAGAGTGGGGATAAAGGGGTCTTTTTCAGGATGGAAGCCGGTGACTGGTGGTGTGCCTCAGGGGTCTGTGCTGGGACACAATATACATTAATGATCTGGAAGAAGGAACTGAAGGAACTGTTGCTAAGTTTGCAGATGATACAAAGATCTGTAGGAGGACAGGTAGTGTTGAGGAAGCAGGGGGGCTGCAGAAGGACTTGGACAGGCCAGGAGAGTGGGTAATGAAGTGGCAGATGGAATACAATGTGGAAAAGTGTGAGGTTATGCACTTTGGAAGGAGAAATGGAGGCATAGACTATTTTGTAAATGGGGAAATGCTTAGGAAATCAGAAGCACAAAGGGACTTGGGAATCCTTGTACAAGATTCTCTTAAGGTTAACCTGCAGGTTCAGTCAGCAGTTAGGAAGGCAAATGCAATGTCAGCATTCATGTCAAAAGGGCTAGAATACAAGAGCAGGAATGTAACTTAGGATATATAAGGCTCTGGTCGGACCCCATTTGGAGTATTATGAGCAGTTTTGGGCCCAGTATCTAAAGAAGGATGTGCTGGCCTTGGAAAGGGCCCAGAAGAGGTTCACAAAAATGATCCCTGGAATGAAGAGCTTGTCATATGAGGAACGGTTGAGGACTCTGGGTCTGTACTCGTTGGAGTGTAGAAAGATGAGGGGGGATCTTATTGAAACTTACAGGATGCCGCGAAGCCTGGATAGAGTGGACGTGCAGAGCACACAATCTCAGACTGAAGGGACGATCCTTTAAAACTGAGATGAGGAGAAATTTCTTCAGCCAGAGGGCAGTGAATCTGTGGAACTCTTTGCCGCAGAAGGTTGTGGAGGCCAAATCACTGACTGCCTTTAAGACAGAGATAGATAGGTTCTTGATTAATAAGGGGATCAGGGGTTATGGGGATAAGGCAGGAGAATGGGGATGAGAAAAATATCAGCCATGATTGAATGGCGGAGCAGACTGGATGGGCCGAGTGGCCTAATTCTGCTCCTATGTCTTATGTTTTTAAAAAATAAATTTAGAGTACCCAATTCAATTTTTCTAATGTTTCAATAATCTTTATTGTCACAAGTAGGCTTACATTAACACTGGACTGAAGTTACTGTGATTTAGCGTGGCCAATCCACCTACCCTGCACATCTTTGGGTTGTGGGGATGAAACCTGTAGTGATCTCTGTATGTGCATGTACATAAGATGTTAATGTGTAATCAGTAGCACCAGATGATCACTAGAGGTCGGACCAACAGGGTTATAAAAGAAACCACATTGGGTCTCTCTCTCTCTTTTGGATGTACTGTGACCAGGACAGGAGTATCAGATTAGCTCAGATGGTTAGTGTAGTTACGCATAGTTACTGTGGTTAGATCTTGTTAACCTTATCACTAGTATCAATGTTAAAGTAAAGAACGCACGCAACTATAGTTATAGTTACTCAATAAACCTTTTGTTACTACTGGACGAGTTCGAGTCTTCTTCATTGAGATTCAGAAGACCTCATCAGTAACCAAGGTTTGAGTAACACATATTACACTCCGTAGTATAGCAAAACACACAGAGAAGTGTAATAAAAGATAATACAGGAGCGCAATAAAAGACCTCTAGTGATCATCTGGTGCTACTAATTACACATTAACCCCTTATGTACATGAACATACAGAGATCACTACAGAACCCACGCAAACACAGGGAGAATGTGCAAACTCCACATCGACAGTGACCCAGAGCCGGGATTGAACCTGGGAACTCGGCGCTGTGAGGCAGCCTAATTCTTATGGTTAAGTATGAATAGGTGTACTATTTCCAGTAGTTTTTCTTCTTTCATATGTTTCAGAAATATACATGGAAAATAGAAGCAGGAGGAGGCCATTCGACCCTTCGAATCTGCTCCACTATTCATTCTGATCATGGCTGATCATCAAGTTTAATACCATGGTTCCGCCTTCCCTCCATATCCCTTGATCCCTTTAGCCCCAAGAGCTATCTCTAATTCCTTCTTAAAATCACACAACGTTTTGACTCAACTAGTGAATGCTACAGTTTCACCTCACCTCAGTTCTAAAATGTTTATCCCTTATCCTCAAACTATGACCCCTAGTTCTGGACTCCTCCACCATCAGGAACATTCTTTCTGAAACTAACCTGTTAGAATTTGATAAATTTCAATGAGATCCCCCCTCACTCTTCTAAACCCCAATGAATATTATCCTAACCAACTGATTTCATAACAGTCCTGTCATCCCAGGAATCAATCTGGAAACCTTCGCCGCACTCCCTCTATAGCAAGAACATCCTTCCTCAGAAAAGGACACCAAAATTGCACATAATGGGCAAAATTCTCCATAATCGGAGAATCGACGGTCGGCGATAACCGCCGACTGGCGCCAAAAACGGCGCAAATCAGTCCGGCATCGCGCCGCCCCAAAGGTGCGGAATCCTCCACATCTTGGGGGGCCGAGCCCTAACCTTGAGGGGCTAGGCCTGCGCCGGACTGATTTCCGCCCTGCCAGCTGGCGGGAAAGGCCTTTGGTGCCCCGCCAGTTGGCGCGGAAATGACATTGCCAGGCGGCACATGCGCGGGAGCGTCAGCGGCCGTTCATGGCATCCCCGCACATGCGCAGTGGAGGGGGCCTCTTCCGCCTCCACAGGCCCGCCCGCGGATCGGCGGGCTCCGATCGCGGGCCAGGCTACCGTGGGGGCACCCCCCCCCCGGGGCCAGATCGCCCCGTGCACCCCCCAGGACCCCGGAGCCCGCCCGCGCCGCCTTGTCCCGCCGGTAAGAGAGGTTTAATCCACGCCGGCAGGACAGGCATTCCAGCAGCGGGACTTCGGTCCATCCGGGCCGGAGAATTGCCAGGGGGCGCCTGCCAACCGTCGCGGCGCAATTCCCGCCCCCGCCGAATATCCGGTGCCGAAGAATTTGACAACCGGAGTGGGCGGGATTCACGCCAGCCCCCGGCGATTCTCCGACCCGGCGGGGGGGGTCGGAGAATCTCGCCCAATAATCCAGACGTGGCCTTACCAACACCCTGTACAATTGTGTAAAACATCCCTATTCCTCTACTTAAATCCCCTCGCTAGGAAGGCCAATGCACCATTTGCCTTCTTTACTGCCTAAAATATATTATCATACCAATAAATATTAAATAATAACATTAAAATATTAAATATAAATACAACTAATTTTATTACCAACCTTTTCATATTTGAAACAATTGACTTGTTGATCCTCTGGCAACATTTTGTTATAAATATTAGATTCTCGAATATAGGCTTGGAAGAGATTCATGAAAGACTTGCAGATAATGATGAAAACAGGCAAAACTTCTTTAATTGGCAATTGGCTGAGGGTCATCAGAGCTTCTGTTGAAGACGGACATCTGAAGAAGAGTGCATACATTTACATGAAAGAGAACATGTTTGCCGTAAGCAGTCAACTAGAACGATACAGAATTTCCTAGTGGCAATATAATTTTCTCAATTTTGATTAGACTAATGTATAGCACATTTTTAATTCTGGAGTAGATAAGCAATTATTTCAGCTGCTCAGACGCAGTTAAAGAATGGTTATCCACAGGCAGAAAGCAGAGAAAAAGAGATGTCTACTCTTATTTATACTCCAATATTCTTCAGCAGAAAATATGGACCCGAATGACAAATGTGTTTTTAAAATTAATATTCCACCTTTCTTTGTTTTTGACACCCTACTAGACAACATTTCAACACTATGAAAGTACATTTTAAACACAAGTCCTTTTTAGTCTTTTAGAAGTTTAGAGGTCATTAAATATTTAGTAAACAAAATTGTTGGAAGGCAGCCATGCATTTTATCTCAGTGCTGAAAAGTGAAATTAATAGGGAATATTTATATTAGCAGACTAACACTACAATAAAGGGAGACACATATTTAATAATGCTGTTATATCACCACTTTGCTACAAAGCAGTTTTTATTTTTTGAGACATGAAAAGGGAATAACCGTGGACTCAAATCCTGCCAAGAATCGGAGGAGAAAGTTGAGAGATTACATGAAGAAGACATGTTTTACATCACTTATGTTTGGCATTACCTAATTATAAGTCCAGTGTCAAGTCAAACCTAATTTTAAGAAGTGAGATGACTTTGGTCTTCCATATACTTTATAAACTGAGATAGCATTGTTTTGCAAATGTCAAGGCTTCTGCTTCCAAGAGTGGAGCTGTATGTATACTCAGGCTGAACTCTCTCCAGGGCCAGGCCCAGGAACTTGATTTGGAGTGAGGCAGCATAAATCAGGCTCAGTCAGGCTGGAATTGATTTTGTAGCTACTAGTTTCAGACCTGTAGCCACAGTATCAATGCAGTCTAATATACATAGCACTTAGTGACCAGTTGGCAAAAAACAGAAAAGAATGCTGTATGCTTCATAGTGACAGTAAAATGCAGTCCTTTCAACATTGTAAAACAGACATCTTCTTAATTTGCATTTGACAGGTTGTCAATCTCTCTACCAATGCCTCTTAGTCTTCAAACAACGTGCCATTTGGATGAATATATAATCTCTCAGTATTAATATAAATATATACTTTTGATTGTAATTGTTTCAGAGTCGTGGTTCCGGTTTCTAAGAATTCTTTTTCATGTGCTTTTGGAACACTGGAATCAATCAATCCACCCGACAATTTGAGTGTCACTCTTTTGCATCTAAAATTGTCACTGAACCTATTGTCACTGAATCTTTTACATAAACCTAACACCAAAGCATAAGTTTGAAAGCACTTTTGTGACCACATGTGGATTTCTAAATCAAATCTACTGCCTTTGATCTAGTGTTAATCAGTTTAAACTGCAATGAAAAAAATATTTTTATGTATTTCATGTTTTACAGGATGCAATTTTTATTAAACCAGTTTTCACTGAAGCTGCTATAAAGCTTGATTAAAACCAGGGGCTTGAGGTTTAGGCGAGGAGCAGAGTTGATGAGGCAATGAAAACATAACATGGCTGATGTGCTGATTCCCCAGTTCCATCCTGCCCCAGGCCAGAATCCAAGTCCAGTGAGAATTCTTTCATGCTGGCTGAAGGCCGGAGTCGTAGAATTGGCTTTATGGTTGGTGCTGCTTTTGCAAGGTGATTTAGGTATACAAAGACTGGATCAGTTCTGCAGTTGATGATAGGACATCTTCTACCAGAGACAGGCTTCAGGAGCAGGCTGTTGTGCTGTCTGGAGGGCTGCTTCTTGGTGCTTCACCAGTTGGATGTTAAACTGCAGATAACTTGTGCGGCTAAAGTTACCGGGCGCGATTTACCGGAAATGAAATAGAGTCCCGTATCGAGTGTGTTCAGCCAGGTGCTTACCAGTGCGATAACGACCCCGCTATCAAATGGAACACTGCTTAATTTGGGGGCCTCAGCAAGGAAAGCCCCGCTAAGGCCGCACTCAGTCCCATTTCCTGCACTAACGAGCTCTGCTTATCATTGCGGAAGAGGTGGGTGTAGTTTCTTGAGACCCCCCCCCAACGCAGCATCTGGACCCCTCAAAATACCCCAATTCACCAATAACTGGGTCATCATACATCCCGCACCCCAGCTTATAGGGCGCCCCTGGGCGTGATCCCCGGTGTGGGAAAAATTCCACCCAGGCACTGCTTGCCTGGCACCAAATGCCACCTGGGCACCCTGGCAGTGCCAGGTGGCATCCAGGTGGCACTGCTAGGGTGACACACTGGTACTGCCAGAGTGCCAGGCTGGCACTGCCAGAGTACCCAGGTGACACCAGGGTACTACCCTGCCCAGAGCCCAACTACCCAGGAGCCCCCAATGACCAGCCCCCCCCCCCCAAAGTGCCAGTACACCTAGTCAACGATTGAGGAAACCAATGCTTCTCCGATGCACAGAAGTTAGATCCCGCGCCTTGGGTAACTCCGGCGAGTGTACATTAAAATGTGCCTTACTGCACACTTGAATATGCAGATTTGGATCCCGCTCATTGTGAGCAGTGTTATGATATGCAGACATGCAGATAATGATATACAGACAGGCACAGGAAGGCAGCTAATGAACACAGAGAACAGGACATGACCAATGAGCAGGCAGGACACTCGGGGGTGGTATCTCACTATAAAAGGCACGAGGCGCTCACACTCCGCCTCTTTCCACTGATGAACATCTACAGAGTGAGTCAGGGTGTATGTACAGTATCACACCTCCAGCACGTGGCTAAGAGCTAGTCTGGTTCAGTCAGACAGAGTAACCACACTTAGGTTAGCAGAGAGTCGAACTCATAGAGAACTGTGCTGACTGTGCTACTGGTTCAATAAATCAGATTGAACTAACTTCAAGGTCTGGAGTATCTTTTGGTTAAAGCTGTATCCAGTTGCAGCCTTTGTTATCCCAGAGTACATAACACATCATGCTACCAGGAGACTGCTTAATCTAGGTGGTTTAACTCAGTCCGTTTCGTGATGTCCAGCAAATGTATCCCGGCACCATGGAGAAGATTCAGGCTCCTCCCAGCTCAGGACCTCCGGCGATCTCAGTGCCAACTGGTGGACATTCAAGCAAAAGTTTCTGCTGTACATCGAAGCTTCAGACCTCGTGGGTGCACCTGATGCAAGGAAGATTGCGCTTCTCCTCTCAACAGCGGGTGATCAAGCCATCAAACTCTTCAACTCTTTTCACTTCACCGAAGGCCAGGACAAGACAAAGTTTCAGACCATCCTGGACAAGTTTGACTGTCACTGTGAAGTGGACACCAATGAAATCTTCGAGCGCTACGTATTCAAACAGTGTCTACAAGGTAAAGATGAATCTTTCAACTCCTTCTTAACTAACATCCGCCTGCTAGCGTTGTCCTGCAACTTTGGTGATATTGCTGACTCCATGATCAGAGACCAAATCGTTTTTGGAGTTCACTCTGATCCTCTGAGAGAGCAGCTACTGAAATTCAAGCATATGACCCTGACAGTCACGATTGAAACATGCACAGTGCATGAGCACGCCAAAAATCGCTATGCTCAGTGTAGAAGCGGTTTCAAGACCTGTATATTGAGTTCTTCCACGTGGGGTTATTCCCTGTGGCTCAGCTCAGTACAGAGAGAAACAAAAACACCACAACCTGGTCAAGATGGCTATTTAATCAAGCTTGTTACGTGTACACGGAGAACAGACTGGATATCGGCCAAGACCTGTTCTACCGAACAAAGAGCCGAGCACAGTAATTATACAACGTTCAAAAATTAATAGCCCACCCCAGTTGAACGCGATCCAATCCCTGAAGCTGCTTCTTTTAAACTTATCCAATAGAATTGCAAGCAGTGTTTAAACTTCACCTAATAGAGTAGCAAGCAGCTCTTGATTGATCATCCGCCATTCCCGGTGCGGAAGTGACTCCATGTGCGCATGTGCGGGGATGACGTCAGCAGACGCAGATGGTGACATGATCGAGATACGGGAATGTTGCCCGTAAACCGTACCGGTCAACCATTCGGTCCATCTCGTGCTGGAAGACCGAGACCCCGTTAGTGACACCGAAGGGAACCCTTAAGAAGTGATAGAGCCGCCCGTCTGCCTCGAAGGCAGCGTATTTGCGGTCACTAGTGCAGATGGGGAGCTGGTGGTAGGCGGACTTGAGATCCACCGTGGAGAAGACCTTGTAATGCACGATCCTGTTTACCAGGTCGGATATGCGGGGGAGAGGGTACGCGTACAGCTGCGTAAACCTGTTGTTGGTCTGACTGTAGTCGATGACCATCCTATGCTTCTCCCCGGTCTTTACCACCACGACTTGAGCTCTCCAGGGGCTGTTACTGGCTTCAATGACCCCTTCCCTCAGTAGCCTTTGGACCTCTGACCTAATAAAGATCCGGTCCTGGGCACTGTAGCGTCTGCTCCTGGTGGCGACGGGTTTGCAATCCGGGGTGAGGTTCGCAAACAGGGAAGGCGGGTCGACCTTAAGGGTCGCGAGGCTGCAGACAGTGAGGGGGGTACAGGGCCGCCGAATTGGAAGGTCAGACTTTGAAGGTTACACTGGAAGTCTAAACCCAGGAGTGTAGCCGCGCAGAGGTGGGGAAGGGCGCAGAGAGTGACATTTTTGAACTCCCTTCCCTGGACTGTGAGGTTTGCTACACAAAACCCCTTTATCTCCACTGAGTGGGAACCGGAAGCCAGGGAGATTTTTTGATGAATGGGGTGGATGAGGAGAGAACATCGCCTTACCGTGTCAGGGTGTATGAAGCTCTCCGTGCTCCCAGACTCGATTAGGCAGGACGTCTCGTGCCCGTTGATGAACACGGTCATCGTAGCAGTTGAGAGTGTTTTAGGCCGAGACTGATCCAGAGTCACCGAGGCTAGTCGCAGCAGTTGAGAGTTCTCTTCGGGCAGTGCGTGGTCAGCCGAGCTGGGTTCCTTGGGGTTCATCCAAGATGGCGTCTCCCATTGGTCGCACGTGGCTGGGGGTGGACAAAATGGCGGCACCCATCCCTCCAACGTGGCATCCGCGGAACAAGATGGCGGCACCCGGTGTCCGCACGTGGCCCTGGGATATGAAGATGGCGGCGACCGCTGGCCGCACGGGGCCCATGGAGAAGTTAGTGGTTGCGGTCCGCATTCGCCGCCGGAGACCGCGGCACCCGCCTGGCATACCCCTACGAAATGGCCCTTTTTGCCGCATCCCTTGCAGGTGGATGCGCGGGCCAGGCAGCGCTGGCGGGGGTGCTTTGCCTGCCCGCAAAAGTAGCAGCGGGGCCACTCGGGGTTGCCAGGCTGCCTTGCAGCGCAGGCCTGTGGGGGAATGGGGGGAGTCTCTGGGTCGGCCGCGGAGGGTTTCCACACTGCCCAGTGGGCTGCCGCGCAGTCAGGAACGTAAGTGCGGGCGTTCCTGGAGGCCACGTCCAGGGAGCCTGCAAGGGCCCGTGCCTCCCTGAGACCCAGGGTGTCCTTTTCTAACAGGCCCTGGCGGAATTGTGGCGATAGCATACCTGCCATGAAAGCGTCCCGGACTAAGAGTTCCGTGTGTTCGCTCGCCGAAACCTGCGGGCACCGCAGCTTCTTCCCAACACCAGGAGTGCTGGGTAGAATTCCTCCAGCGATTCCCCAGGGGTTTGTCGCCTTGTTGCAAGCAGGTGCTGGGCGTAGACCTGGTTTACCGGGCAAATATAGTGTCCTTTTAGCAGCTCTATCGCTGCATCGAAGTCTTCCGCTTCCTCGATAAGGGTGTAAATCTCCAGGCTCACCCCTGAGTGCAGGACGTGCAATTTCTGCTCTCCAATGGGTGCGTTTTCGGCCGTCTCGAGATTCCCTTTAAAGCACGCCAGCCAGTGCTTAAAGATTGCCGCTGAGTTTGCCGCGTGGGGGCTAAGTTGCAGATACTTCAGCTTGATTCGGAGCTCCATCCTTTCTGAAAAAAACTAGCTTATTAAATTGATGCACCATCAATTACCACTAAAGCGAGGATGTAATCCAACTGAAGGCTTTAATAAGCTAAATGTTTCCCCCAGCAGCTCAGGTACAGAATGAAGGCTGCTGGGGCGGCATGGGTTCTTATACCCCGCCTATCAGGGCGGGGCTATCATACATTCTACCAATAGAAAGCATAGTTTCCAATGGTGCTTTAGCCTGTCAGGTACCGCCCTGCCCACTTAAAGAAACACTGCCCTGCAAGAGGCAGGCGATATTTAAACTGTGGGAAGCCTGGACACTATGCAGCCTTGTGGAGGTCTGCACCACCAGTCAGGGGCCAGCGCTCCCAATTCCGACGACGGCGCATCCGGAGTGTGCAACAACGCCTACAGGATTCTGATCCCGGCAGTGCAACGGATCCAGAGGAAGAATACCTGGACTCCACCTAATGCGTGGGCATCATTATCAAATGTGAATATGCCACATCCAACTCATAGAACATAGAACATAGAACATTACAGCGCAGTACAAGCCCTTCGGCCCTTGATGTTGCGCCGACCTGTGAAACCACTCTAAAGCCCATCTACACTATTCCCTTATCGTCCATATGTCTATCCAATGACCATTTGAATGCCCTTAGTGTTGGCGAGTCCACTACTGTTGCAGGCAGCGCATTCCACGCCCTCACTACTCTCCGAGTAAAGAACCTACCTCTGACATCTGTCTTATATCTATCTCCCCTCAATTTAAAGCTATGTCCCCTCGTGCTAGACATCACCATCCGAGGAAAAAGGCTCTCACCGTCCACCCTATCCAATCCTCTGATCATCTTGTATGCCTCAATTAAGTCACCTCTTAACCTTCTTCTCTCTAACGAAAACAGCCTCAAGTCCCTCAGCTTTTCCTCATAAGATCTTCCTTCCATACCAGGCAACATTCTGGTAAATCTCCTCTGCACCCTTTCCAATGCTTCCACATCCTTCCTATAATGCGGCGACCAGAATTGCAATACTCCAAATGCGGCCGCACCAGAGTTTTGTACAGCTGCAACATGACCTCATGGCTCTGAAACTCAATCCCTCGACCAATAAAAGATAACACAACTAACGCCTTCTTAACAACCCTCTCAACCTGGGTGGCAACTTTCAGGGATCTATGTACATGGACACCGAGATCTCTCTGCTCATCCACACTGCCAAGAATCTTACCATTTGCCCAGTCTTCCTGTTATTCCTTCCAAAATGAATCACCTCACACTTTTTGGCATTAAACTCCATTTGCCACCTCTCAGCTCAGTGCTGCAGCTTATCTATGTCCCTCTGTAACTCGTAACATCCTTCCACACTGTCTACAACTCCACCGACTAGTGTCATCTGCAAATTTACTCACCCATCCTTCTACGCCCTCCTCCAGGTCATTTATAAAAATGACCAACAGCAGTGGCCCCAAAACAGATCCCTGTGGTACACGACTAGTAACTGGACTCCAGTCTGAACATTTCCCATCAACCACCACCCTTTGTCTTCTTCCAGCTAGCCAATTTCTGATCCAAACTGCTAAATCACACTGATCCCATGCCTCCGTATTTTCTGCAGTAGCCTACCATGGGGAACCTTATCAAACGCTTTACTGAAATCCATATACACCACATCAACTGCTTTACCCTCATCCACCTGTTTGGTCACCTTCTCAAAGAACTCAATAAGGTTTGTGAGGCATGACCATAAGACCATAAGACCATAAGGCATAGGAGCGGAAGTAAGGCCATTCGGCCCATCGAGTCCACTCCACCATTCAATCATGTCTGATTTCAACTCCATTTACCCGCTCTCTCTCCATAGCCCTTAATTCCTCGAGAAATCAAGAATTTATCAACTTCTGTCTTAAAGACACTCAACGTCCTGGCCTCCACTGCCCTCTGTGGCAATGAATTCCACAGACCCACCACTCTCTGGCTGAAGAAATTTCTCCTCATCTCTGTTCTAAAGTGACTCCCTTTTATTCTAAGGCTGTGCCCCGGGTCCTAGTCTCCCCTGCTAATGGAAACAACTTCCCTACATCCACCCTATCTAAGCCATTCATTATCTTGTAAGTTTCTATTAGATCTCCCCTCAACCTCCTAAACTCCAATTACTATAATCCCAGGATCCTCAGACGTTCATCGTATGTTAGGCCTACCATTCCTGGGATCATCCGTGTGAATCTCCGCTGGACCCGCTCCAGTGCCAGTATGTCCTTCCTGAGGTGTGGGGCCCAAAATTGCTCACAGTATTCTAAATGGGGCCTAACTAATGCTTTATAAAGCTTCAGAAGTACATCCCTGCTTTTATATTCCAAGCCTCTTGAGATGAATGACAACATTGCATTTGCTTTCTTAATTACGGACTCAACCTGCAAGTTTATCTTTAGAGAATCCTGGACTAGGACTCCCAAGTCCCTTTGCACTTCAGCATTATGAATTTTGTCACCGTTTAGAAAATAGTCCATGCCTCTATTCTTTTTTCCAAAATGCAAGACCTCACACTTGCCCACGTTGAATTGCATCAGCCATTTCTTGGACCACTCTCCTAAACTGTCTAAATCTTTCTGCAGCCTCCCCACCTCCTCCATACTACCTGCCCCTCCACCTATCTTTGTATCATCGGCAAACTTAGCCAGAATGCCCCCAGTCCCGTCATCTAGATCGTTAATATATAAAGAGAACAGCTGTGGCCTCAACACTGAACCCTGCGGGACACCACTCGTCACTGGTTGCCATTCCGAAAAATAATCTTTTATCCCAACTCTCTGCCTTCTGCCTGACAGCCAATCGTCAATCCATGTTAGTACCTTGCCTCGAATACCATGGGCCCTTATTTTACTCAGCAGTCTCCCGTGGGGCACCTTATCAAAGGCCTTTTGGAAGTCAAGATAGATAACATCCATTGGCTCTCCTTGGTCTAACCTATTTGTTATCTCTTCAAAGAACTCTAACAGGTTTGTCAGGCACGACCTCCCCTTACTAAATCCATGACCTACCCTTCACAAAACCGTGTTGACTATTTCTAATCAAATGATTCCTTACCAGGTGATTATACATTTATAAGAGATAGCTCTTATAAACCTTTCCAAGATTTTGCCCACAACAGAAGTAAGGCTCACTGGTCTATAGTTACCGGGGTTGTCTCTCCTCCCCTTCTTGAACAAGGGGACAACATTTGCTATCCTCCAGTCTTCTGACACTATTCCTGTAGACAAAGATGACTTAAAGATCAAAGCCAAAGGCTCAGCAATCTCCTCCCTAGCTTCCCAGAGAGTCCTAGGATAAATCCCATCCGGCCCAGGGAACTTATCTATTTTCACACTTTCCAGAATTGTTAACACCTTCTCCTTATGAACCTCAAGCCCTTCTAGTCTAGTAGCCTGAACCTCAGTATTCTCCTCGACAACATTGTCTTTTTCCTGTATGAATACTGACGAGGAATATTCATTTAGCACCTCTCCTATCTCCTCGGACTCCGCGCACAACTTCCCACTACTGTCCTTGACTGGCCCTACTCTTACCCTAGTCATTCGTTTATTCCTGACATGTCTATGGAAAGCTTTAGGGTTATCTTTGATCCTATCTGCCAAAGACTTCTCATGTCCCCTCCTGGCTCTTCTTAGCTCTCTCTTTAGGTCATTCCTAGCTAACTTATAACTCTTGAGCGCCCTAACTGAACCTTCATGTCTCATCATTACATAAGCCTCCTTCTTCCTCTTGACAAGTGTTACGACTGCTTTAGTAAGCCACGGTTCCCTTGCCCGACCACTTCCTCCCTGCCTGACAGGTACATACTTATCAAGGACACGCAGTAGCTGTTCCTTGAACAAGCTCCACATTTCCATTGTGCCCATCCCCTGCAGTTTTCCTCTCCATCCGATGCATCCTAAGTCTTGCCTCATCGCATCATAATTGCCTTTCCCCCAGATATAACTCTTGTCCTGCGGTATATACATATCCCTTTCCATCACTAAACTAAACGTAATCGAATTGTGGTCACTATCACCAAAGTGCTCACCTACCTCCAAATCTAACACCTGTCCTGGTTCATTACCCAGTACCAAATCCAATATGGCCTCGCCTCTCGTTAGCCTATCTACATACTGTGTCAGGAAACCCTCCTGCACACATTGGACAAAAACGGACCCATCTAAAGTACTCGAACAATAGCGTTTCCAGTCAATATTTGGAAAGTTAAAGTCCCCCATAACAACTACCGTGTTGCTTTCGCTCCTATCCAGAATCATCTTTGCAATCCTCTCCTCGACATCTCTGGAACTTTTTGGAGGCCTATAGAAAACCCCTAACAGGGTGACCTCTCCATTCTTGTTTCTAACCTCAGCCCATACTACCTCAGTAGACGAGCCCTCATCAAACGTCCTTTCTGCCACCGTAATACTGTCATTGACTAATGCCACCCCTCCCCCTCTTTTACCACCTTCCCTGAGCTTACTGAAATATCTAAACCCCGGCACCTGCAACAATCATTTCTGTCCCTGCTCTATCCAACATCGAAGACCCAGGGACCAACCCATGCCGCAAGTTCACCCACCTTATTCCGGCTGCTCCTGGCATTGAAGAAGACCACACTTTAAACCACCTTCCTGCCTGCCGGTACACTCCTGAAACTTTGAAACCTTACTCATGACCTCACTACTCTCAACCTTCTGTATACTGGAGCTACAATTCAGGTTCCCAAGCCCCTGCTGAACTAGTTTAAACCCTCCCGAAGAGCATTAGCAAATTTCCCCCCCCAGGATATTGGAACCCCTCTGGTCCAGGTGTAGACCATCCCATTTGTAGAGGTCCCACCGTCCCCAGAATGAGCCCCAATTATCCAGAAATCTGAAACCCTCCCTCCTGCACCATCCCTGTAGCCACGTGTTCAACTCCTCTCTCTCCCTATTCCTCGTCTCGCTATCGCGTGGCACGGGTAACAACCCAGAGATAATAACTCTGTTTGTCCTAGATCTAAGTTTCCACCCTAGCTCCCTGAATTCCTGCCTTACATCCCTATCCCTTTTCCTACCTATGCCGTTGGTACCTATGTGGACCACGACTTGGGGCTGCTCCCCCTCCCCCTTAAGGATCCCGAAAACATGATCCGAGACATCACGCACCCTGGCACCTGGGAGGCAACACACCAACCGCGAGTCTCTCTCTTTCCCACAGAATCTCCTATCTATCCCCCTAACTATGGAGTCTCCAATGACTAATGCTCTACTCCTCTCCCCCTTCCCTTCTGAGCAACAGGGACAAACCCTGTGCCAGAAACCGGTACCCCATGGCTTACTCCTGGTAAGTTTCCCCCCCCAACAGTATCCAAAGCGGTATACTTGTTACTAAGGGGAATGACCACAGGGGATCCCTGTACTGACTGTTTCCTCCCAGCCCCTATCACTGTCACCCATCTATCTTTATTCTTTGGAGTAACTACATCCCTCTAGCTTCTATCTAGGACCACCTCTGCCTCCCGAATGATCTGATGTTCATCCAGCTCCAGCTCCAGTTCCCTAACGTGGTTTCTGAGGAGCTGGAGATGGGTGCACTTCCCACAGATGAAATCAGCAGGAACACTGACGGCGTCCCTCACCTCAAACATTCTGCAGGAGGAACATTGCACTTCCTTCCCTGCCATCCCCTCTAGATAAAAAAAGAAAAAGAAAGAAAGAGCTTACCTGTTATTCACTCCCCTTCTCAGCAAGCACTCACTCAGCAACCTCTGCTCCCCGCACGATATCACATGAGGGAAAATAAAAGAAAAACTACTTACCAGTCACCAGCCAATCCCTTACCTGCAGGCTGTGATGTCACGGTTCAACTTCTTTCTACTTCTACCTGCCCTCGAGCCTTCCTTTTGATCTTTACAGCGGTTGTTGTTTTTTTGGTTAGAGGAGGGGGTAGGGAGGGAAACACTGAAGAAGTGTTTTGGGTTTAAGTGTCACTTGACAACAGCTCGTCCACAAACCACCTTCACGTTAGGGTGAGCACAACGGACATATGCAAATTTCCCCCACAACAGCCAATCAGCAGTTCCGCTCTACTGCCCTCTGCTGAATCACAAATTCAATCCATCCTCGCTGTGGATTTTGCGGACGAATGGCATGCGGTGATGTAGGTCAACAACTGCTCCATCCAGTTTGAGCTGGACACAGATGCTTCTGCCAACCTCCTCTCACAGACAGATTTCAAACGCATCAAGAAGCTCTCCAAGGTCCTTCCAGCAGCCTGCAGGCTCCTGGACTACAACGGAAATGTCATCACGGCACTGGGATCCTGCCATCTACTCATCTCCAACCGGAGCACCCATGCACGGTTATGTTTTGAAATTGTCAAGCCAGACAGGGCATCCTTACTTGGCGCACATGCCTGCAAGCAGCTGAACCTCGTGCAGCAGGTTTACACAACATCCTCCAATGTGGATCTTCAGGCCGGCATTGACGACATCCTCGCTCAGTATCCGGATGTGTTCGATGGGATGGGCACGCTGCCATATCGATACAAGATTCTGCTACGACCTGATGCCAAGCCAGTGGTCCACGCACCATGTCGGGTCCCGGCTCCACTGCGGGAGCGCCTGAAGGCACAGCTCAAGGATCTTCAGCAACAGGGCATCATTTCCAAGGTAACCGAACCGACTGACTGGGTCAGCTCGATGGTATGTGTTAGAAAGTCTTCGGGAGACCTGCGCATCTGCATTGATCCCAAGGATCTCAATAAGAATACAATGCGTGAACACTACCGCATCCCGAAGCGGGAGGAACTCACCAGTGAGATGGCACTCCACGTTTTTTCATCAAGTTAGATGCGTCACATGGATTTTGGCAAATCCAGCTGGATGAGTCCAGCAGAAGGCTCTGCACCTTCAACACACCATTTGGCAGTTACTGCTACAATCGCATGCCATTTGGCATTTTCTTGGCATCGGAGATCTTCCATCGCATCATGGAGCAGATGATGGAGGGCATTGAAGGGGTTCGTGTGTATGTGGATGACATCATCATCTGGTCCACGATCCCTGAAGAGCATGTTTCCCGTCTCCAGCGGGTATTCCGCCGTGTCCATGCCAATGGCCTGAAGCTGAACAGGTCCAAATGTTGCTTTGGCATGTCGACACTCAAGTTCCTAGGTGACCAGATCTCTCAGCAGGGCGTGCGCCCGGACACAGACAAGGTCAAGGTCATCAAAGCAATGAAGGTCCCTGAAGACAAGAAGGCGGTGTTGCGCTTCCTGGGCATGGTCAATTTTCTGGGCAAGTTCATCCCAAACTTGGCCTCACACACCACGGCCCTACGAAACCTGGTGAAAAAGTCCACTGCCTTTGAGTGGAAGGCAGCACATCAGGAAGAGTGGTTGGAGCTGAAAGCCAAGCTCTCCACTGCACCCATCTTGGTATTTTTCGACCCAGACAGGGAGACGAAGATCTCGACAGATTCGAGCCAGGATAGCATCGTTGTGGAGCTGCTTCAACGCGATGATACTTCATCCTGGGGACCAGTAGCCTACGCATCGAGGGCCATGGCACCCACCAAAACAAGGTATGCGCAAATAGAGGAGGAATGCCTGGGTCTTCTCACTGGCATTCTCAAGTTTTACGACTATGTCTACGGCCTGCCGACATTCACTGCCGAGACGGATCATAGGCCTCTGGTCCACATTATCCACAAGGACCTGAACGACATGACGCCTCGGTTGCAGCACATCCTCCTCAAACTCAGAAGATATGACTTTGACTTAGTGTACACACCTCGCAAGGAGCTCATCATCGCTGATGCATTGTCCCGCTCCATCACATTGCCTAGTGAACCGCTGGAAATCATCCAGCAGATTGAATCACAGGTGCAGCTGTGTGCTGGCACCCTCCCGGCGTCTGATGAGAAGGTGGTTCGTATAGGTGGTTTACGGGCAGCACGGTAGCATTGTGGATAGCACAATTGCTTCACAGCTCCAGGGTCCCAGGTTCGATTCTGGCTTGGGTCACTGTCTGTGCGGAGTCTGCACATCCTCCTCGTGTGTGCGTGGGTTTCCTCCGGGTGCTCCGGTTTTCTCCCACAGTCCAAAGATGTGCAGGTTAGGTGGATTGGCCGTAATAAAATTGCCCTAAGTGTCCAAAATTACCCTTAGTGTTGGGTGGAGTTACTGGGTTATGGGGATAGGGTGGAGGTGTTGACCTTGGGTAGGGTGCTCTTTCCAAGAGCCGGTGCAGACTCGATGGGCCGAATGGCCTCCTTCTGCACTGTAAATTCTATGATAATCTATGTATCTGCGAGGAGACAGCCAAAGACCCCCTCTTGCAGCGTGTCATGCACCACCTCGCCAACGGTTGGCAGTGCCCTCAATTTTACAATGTAAAGGACGACCTGATGGTGATTGATGGTATCCTCCTCAAGCTGGACCGGATTGTCATTCCACTCAGTCTCCAGAGCTGGGTGCTCCTCCAAATCCATGCGGTACACCTGGGCGTTGAGAAGTGCAGACGCAGAGCCAGGCAGGCTGTCTACTGGCCCAGTATTAGCCAGGACATCTCGAACATGGTCCTCAACTGTGCGACCTGTCAACGCTTCCAGCCAGCGCAGAGCAAGGAGACGCTCCAGCAGCATGAAATCGAGACCTCCCCGTGGTCCAAGGTTGGCATCGACCTCTTTCGTGCGAATTGTCATGACTACGTGTTGATTATTGACTATTTCTCCAATTACCCTGAAGTCGTAATGCTCTCAGACCTCACATCTCGGACTGTCATCAAGGCCTGGAGAAGTTCTCCAGGCATGGTATCCCACTCACTGTCATGAGTGACAATGGCCCGTGCGTCAACATCCACGAGTGGTCTATGTTTGCCCAGTCATACCATTTCAAACATGTCACTTCCAACCCACACTATCCGCAGTCCAATGGGAAGGTTGAAAAAGGGGTGCACATGGTGAAACAGCTCATCTGCAAGGCCGCGGATTCTGCTACTGACATCTACCTCGTGCTGCTTGCGGACAGGGCGACCCCATTGTCCACTGGCATGTCACCTGCTCAACTCCTGATTAACAGGGGCCTGCGGACGACACATCCAGCCATACACTTGCCCAACCTGGATCACCTCCCGGTGCTGCAGAAGGTGCAGCTGCTCCGAAACCAGCAAAAGCAGGGCTATGATGCTCACGCCACCGTGTTATGCCCGGCAGACACTGTCAGGATCAAGATACCTGATGGTGGCTGATCTGCTCCAGCTGTCGTTGTTCGACAGGCTGCGCCCCGCTCGTATGTTGTACGTATGGATGATGGTTCTGTTGTGCGACGAAACAGACGGGCACTGCGCAAAGTTGCCTGCCCACAACCGCTTTCTTCTCCGTTTCTGTCCGTTGTTTTGCCACCTCCTGATACCTCGAACTACGAGGCACCAGTCAGGCTTCCATCCGGCCTGTCATGGCGCCGTCGTCCCCACCACCACCTCTCCGGCGGTCGACAAGGATCAGCTGCAAGCCCCAGAGACTGGACTTATGAACATTTGTTTTATTTGCTATGTTCTGTTTTCTCACATTAGACAGCTGTCTTCACATGTAAATACGTTCACATATGCCACCGCTTGTAGATATGTTAATATATGCCACCACATGTAAGTACGTTCCCATGTGCCAACAAAACATTTTAAAAAAAGGGCAGATGTGCAGATAATGATATACAGACAGGCACAGACAGGCAGCTAACGAACACAGAGAACAGGACATGACTAATACTGCGTGCAGTTCTGGTCGACACATTACCAGAAGGCTATGGATGCTTTAGAGAGGGTGCAGAGGACGTTCACCAGGATGTTGCCTGGTATGGAGGGTGCTAGCTATGAAGAAAGGTTGAGTAGATTACGATTGTTTTCGTTGGAAAGACGGAGGTTGAGGGGGGACCAGATTGAGGTCTACAAAATTCTGAGAGGTATGGACAGGGTGGATAGCAACAAGCTTTTTCCAAGAGTGGGGGTGTCAATTACAAGGGGGGTCACGATTTCAAGGTGAGAGGGGGAAAGTTTAAAGGCGTTGCGCGTGGAAAGGTTTTACGCAGAGGGTGGTGGGTGCCTGGAACGCTTTGCCAGCGGAGGTGGTAGAGGCGGGCATGATAGCATCATTTAAGATGCATCTAGACAGATATATGAACGGGCGGGGAACAGAGGGAAGTAGATCCTTGGAAAATAGGTGACAGGTTTAGATAAAGGATCTGGATCGGCGCAGGCTGGAAGGGCCGAAGGGCCTGTTCCTGTGCTGTAATTTTCTTTGTTCTTTGTTCTTTCAATGAGCAGGCAGGACACTCAGGGGGGTGGGATCTGACTATAAAAGGCACGAGGCGCTCACATTCCACCTCTTTCCACTGATGAACATCTACAGAGTGAGTCAGGGTGTATGTACAGTATCACACCTCCAGCACGTGGCTAAGAGCTAGTCTGGTTCAGTCAGACAGAGTAACCACACTTAGGTTAGCAGAGAGTCGAACTCATAGAGAACTGTGCGAACTGTACTACTGGTTCAATAAATCAGATTGAACTAACTTTCTTTTTTTTTTCTTTAAAATTTAGAATATGCAATTAATTTTTTCCAATTAAGGGGCAATTTAGCATGGCCAATCCACCTATCCTGCACATCTTTGAGTTGTGGGGGCAAAACCCACGCAAACACGGGGAGAATGTGCAAACTCCACATGGACAGTGACCCAGAGCCAGGATTGAATCTGGGACCTCGGTGCCGTGATGCAGCAGGGCTAACCCACTGCGCCACCGTGCTGCCACAGATTGAACTAACTTCAAGGTCTGGAGTATCTTTTGGTTAAAGCTGCATCCAGTTGCAGCCTGTGTTATCCCAGAGTGCATAACACATCAAGCAGGATCCAGATAGTGACGTCTTGTGAGATCCCGTTAGATCTCTTGAGCCATAGCAAGCTGGTTAAATCTCGCAAGAAGCTTCTCACGAGATTTACCGGCCGTATTGCGTCCCATGGTCGGGCGTGGGCATTGGATTTGGCCCATTAAGTCAAAACTACGCATAAAGTCCAGAGGCTTTGGTCATGTGGCATTCATGGTTCAATGAAACTTTAAAATCAGTTTCAGCACTTCCAGCCAGAATGCCATTGTTTCTCCAAAGGAGAGAGACAAAATGGTTATTAGGGGCGTCATTCTCCGACCCCCCGCCGGGTCGGAGAATGGCCGTTGGCCGCTGTGAATCCCGCCCCCGCCCCCGCCGAAGTCTCCGGTACCTGAGATTGGGCGGGGGCGGGAATCGGGCCGCGCCGGTTGGCGGGACCCCCCGCTGGATTCTCCGGCCCAGATGGGCCGAAGTCCCGCCCAGGAATTGCCTGTCCCGCCGACGTAAATCAAACCTGGTATTTACCGGCGGGACCAGGCGGCGTGGGCGGGCTCCGGGGTCCTGGGGGGGGGGGGGGGGCGCGGGGCGATCTGACCCCGGGTGGTGCCCCCACGGTGGCCTGGCCCGCGATCGGGGCCCACCGATCCGCGGGCGGGCCTGTGCCGTGGGGGCACTCTTTCCCTTCCGCCTCCGCTACGGCCTCCACCATGGCGGAGGCGGAAGAGACTCTCCCCACTGCGTGTGCGCGGGAAACTGACAGCGGCCGCTGACGCTCCCGCGCATGCGCCGGGAAACTGACAGCGGCCGCTGACGCTCCCGCGCATGCGCCGCATTTCCGCCAGCTGGCGGGGCAACAAACGCCATTTCCACCAGCTGGCGGGGAGGAAATCCCTCCGGCGTCGGCCTAGCCCCTCAATGTTGGGTATGGCCGCCAAAGATGTGGAGCATTCCGCACCTTTGGGCCGGCGCGATGCCCGTCTGATTGCCGCCGTCTTTGGCGCCAGTCGGCGGACATCCCGCTGTTGGGGGAGAATTTCGCCCTAGGTTCTCTTCCAGGATGAGTTTCAAGGTGAGATTTAATCAACGGTTTCTAAGTGTGGTAGCGAGTGTGCTGCGAGCTTTCCGGTGTTTGGCCCGGCGAGACTGTCACTGCTATAAAACGTTAATGGGTCCTCCTAATGAGGCTCCACAGGCTGCAAATAATGGTCCAGCCCCACGATTCGGGGATGCCGATCTGGGCAGATTGCTGGACGGGGTAGAGGCCAGTCGCGATGCCCTGTTCCCCCGAGGCTCTTGGAACGTCAGCCACAGGGCAGCCAGTGCCGTCTGGGAGGAAGTGGCAGAGGCCGTCAGCTCAGGGAATGTGACATGGAGGAATGGCACCCAGTGCTGCAAGATGACCAGTGACCTCTACATGCGAGAGGCCTCTCACTAAACTCAACAGACTCATCGCGTCACCAAGTCAGGCTTAACGAGGCTGGTAAACCACGCCCGAGGAATGATTAATAAACACAAACAGTGGGAACAAATGAATCATTTTTTGGTTGGCGAATCTGTAACTGGTGAGTGCAGCAACGATAATTGCTAGACCTCAGCTGTTTACAATCTCTTTCAATGACTTAGATGAAGGGATGAGTGTAATGTATCCATGTTTGCTGATGACACGAGGTTAGTTGGGAAAGTAAGCTGCGGGACGGATGCAAAGAAGCTTCAAAGACATAAGTGAGGTTAAGCGCAAGGGGAAGAATATGGCATTTGGTACATATTGCAGGAAAGTGTGGTTAACCACTTTAATAGGAAAAGTGGAAAGCAGAATAATTTTTAAATGGTCAGGGACCGGGAAATGTTGCAGTTCAGAGAAACCTGGATGTCTTTCTACATGAATGACAGAAGCGTTACAATCCATGTACGACTACACAATGACATTAATAAGTTCCATCCAACCATCAGACTCACCATGGACTACTCTCCAAAATCAGTTGCATTCGTGGACACACTCGTCTCCATCAAGGACGGTCACCTCAGCACTTCGATTTACCGCAAACCCACGGATAACCTCATGATGCTCCACTTCTCCAGCTTCCACCCTAAACACATTAAAGAAGCCATCTCCTATGGACAAGCTCTCCGTATACACAGGATCTGCTCAGACGAGGAGGAGCGTAACAGACATCTACAGACATTGAAAGATGCCCTCGTACGAACAGGATATGGCACTCGACTCACCGATCGACAGTTCCAATGCGCCACAGCAAAAAACCGCACCGACCTCCTCAGAAGACAAACATGGGACACAACCGCCAGAATACCCTTCGTCGTCCAGTACTTCCCCGGAGCGGAGAAACTACGACATCTTCTTCACAGCCTTCAACACGTCATTGATGAACATCTTGCCAAGATCATCCCCACACCCCCACTACTTGCCTTCAAACAACCGCGCAACCTCAAACAAATCATTGTTTGCAGCAAACTACCCAGTCTTCAGAACAGTGGCCACGACACCACACAACCCAGCCATGGCAATCTCTGCAAGACGTGCCAGGTCATCGACATGGATACCACCATTACACGTGAGAACACCACCCACCAGGAACGCGGTACATACTCGTGCGACTCGGCCAACGTTGTCTACCTCATACGCTGCAGGAAAGGATGTCCCGAAGCGTGGTACATTGGCGAGACCATGCAGATGCTGCGACAACGAATGAACGGACAATCACCAGGCAGGAATGTTCCCTTCCAATCGGGGAACACTTCAGCAATCAAGGGCATTCATCCTCTGATCTCCGGGTAAGCGTTCTCCAAGGCGGCCTTTAGGACGCGCGACAACGCAGAATCGCCGAGCAGAAACTTATAGCCAAGTTCCGCACACATGAGTGCGGCCTCAACCGGGACCTGGGATTCATGTCGCATTACATTCATCACCCACCATCTGGCCTGCGAAATCCTACAAACGGTCCTGCCTTGACACAATTCACACCTCTTTAACCTGAGGTTACCCCATCTCTGGATCTGTAAAGATTTAATCACCTGCTAATGCTCGTATTCCAAGCATTGTCTGGCATCTTTGAATTTGTCTATATATTTGTTTCCGGAACATACCTCTTCATTCACCTGAGGAAGGAGCAGCGCTCCGAAAGCTTGTGACATCGAAACAAACCTGTTGGACTTTAACCTGGTGTTGTAAGACTTCGTACTGTGCTCACCCCAGTCCAACGCCGGCATCTCCACATCCATGTAGAGACCAGTAACCTGAGAAGGAAGGAATCAATGGACACTATTTCACCTTTTATAGCTTTTACTGCAACAGTCAAACCCAAAATCAACACTTTGCCATGTCAATCCTGATGATGCAGCTTTCCAAATGTCTTTTTAAGCCAACTAATCTACAATACTTGGTTTACTACCTGGTCTTCGAATACAAACTCTCAGCTCTTTTATTCCCTTGCAGGATCTCCACCCGATGGCGCCGGCCCATATAGGGTGGTCCCCCACCCCCCGCCTCCCATGAGAACACCTCGGAGGAGAGCTCCAAGGATGCCACTGTTGAAGCGTCACAGCTGCCATCCCCACCCTCCACCAGCGCAGAGGCATGCACCTCGGTATATTAGTGGACAGGTTTCTGGGGCACATTCTGTGAGCACCAACCATGCACATTGTGGTGGTATGTATTAGGGGTAGTACGTACCTGTGAAGCCGAGAGGCAATTCCTGACAGGGCCTGGGTCCTGGTTGGATCTGCCGCGCGGAGTATAAGAGTCCGAGTTCTCCCAGCAGCCGCATTCTGTAACTGAGCTGCTGGGGAACAAGTCTTGCTTAATAAAGCCTCGATTGACTTCATCACTTCTCGACTTGAGTGAGTAATTGTTGTGCTACACACATCAGATGGAGCTCATGTATATATTGCTTCCCTAAGAGCTTCTGGGGTTCTATTTTCCTTTTTATTGCCACACAGAAAATCTACCTTCACCTGGAGAGCTATGCTTGCTTCTCCTCACTTGGCAGCATAGTAACATAGTGGTTAGCACTATGGCTTCACAGCATCAGGGTCCCGGGTTCGATTCCTGGCTTGGGATCTGCAGGTTCTCCCCGTGTCTGTGTGGGTTTCCTTCGGGTGCTCCGGTTTCCTCCCATAAGTCCCGAAACCCGTGCTGTTAGGTAATTTGGGCATTCTGAACTCTCACTCTGTGTACCCGGACAGGCGCCGGAATGTGGTGACTAGGGGCTTTTCAGAGTAACTTCATTGCAGTGTTAATGTAAGCCTACTTGTGACAATAAAGATTCTTATTATTCTGTTTTCTGTGATGGTGTCTTGCAGAATAGGCAGAAACACCACACAATCCCCAGTCAGCTTCAATCAACCTTTCCTTTTAGCTTTTATCGCCATAGCAACCTCAGCCAGAGTTTAAATTATTAGAAGTGATGTCATACCCTAGAAATCCAATGATCCTCCCTTTCTAGAATTCTCTTTAGTTTCAATTTGGAATCGCAGGGACACCTCAGAAATACAAGGGCTGGGATTCTCCCTTTTGGGGCCTAGGTCCCCACGCCCACCGGAAAACGGGCGAGAATCACTCCAGACTTTTTCCTCGAAAGTCCAAGGTGATTCTCCTTTTTCCAGGAGGCTAGCAGAGCTCCCGCAGCTCTGGCTGCCGGCGAGGTCCTGCTGCCCTGTGGCCGCAAGTGGGTCTGTGCATGCGCACGGTGGCCCACTTCGGCACGGGCGCCGCCGACATGGCGGAGCCATACAGCAGGCCCGCACGGGGGAAGGTAGATCCCCCCCCAGATCGCGATGGCCCACTGATCGGTGGCCCTCGATCGCGGGACTGGCCATCGCTGAGGCTCCCCCCGAGTCAGATTCCCCCCACCCCCCACCAGAACCGCCACAGCGGCCGCGGGTCCGAGCTCCCGCCGGGTGGTACCAGATGTAAACCACGCTGGCAGGAGTTCGCTGGTTGCCCGCGGAGATTCGTCGCGGGGGCCTATTTCAGTGGCCGCCGATTCTCCGGAGAACTGGTGGCCCGGTGTCGGATCGGTGTGGCGGGACTTTCCCGCACCCCCGGCAATTCTCCGACCCGGAGAATTTCTGTCACGTACCAAAATTGCCACAGAAAGTTAACATACAACAAACAATTAGCAAGAAAACAGAAAGCTCGCCTTGATTACAAAGTAAGAAGTCTTACAACACTGGGTTATAGTCCAACAGGTTTGTTTCAAATCACTAGCTTTCGGAGCACTGCTCCTTCCTCATTCACCTGAGGAAGGAGTTGTGCTCCGAAAGCTAGTGATTCAAAACAATCCTGTTGGACTTTCACCTGGTGTTGTAAGACTTCGTACCGTGCCCACCCCAGTCCAACACCGGCATCTCCACATCTTAATTACAAAGGGAATGGAGTACAAGAGTCAAGAAATAGCACAATTAGATAGGACTCTTGTGGGGCCGCACATTGGTGCTATATACAGTATTGGCCTCCTTACCCAAAGAAAGACATATGAAATGAAATGAAAATCGCTTATTGTCACAAGTAGGCTTCAAATTAAGTTACTGTGAAAAGCCCCTGGTCGCCACATTCCAGCGCCTGTTCGGAGAGGTTGTTACGGGAATTGAAACGTGCTGCTGGCCTGCCTTGGTCTGCTTTCAAAGCCAGCGATTTAGCCCTGTGCTAAACCAGCCCCTGAATATGTGCCTGAAAGGAAAGTTCTCTAGTTTGATTCCTGGGATTGGGGTATTTTCCTAAGAAGAGAGATTTAGTAGACAATGCTTATATTCTCTACAGCAGGCTTGTCTAACCTTTTAACTTGGGGGGGGGCCACATTTCCATTTTCTCATTCAAGAGGCCAATGAGCAAATTTCAGAAACTTCAGGTTTCGCACAATTTTACACTGGATTTAAAAGAAAAAGAGCTTTCCAGGATTTCGGGTTGGCAATAAGAAGGAAAATAGAACTCCAGAAGCTCTTAGCGAAGCGATATATGCATGAGCTAAACGTGATTGAATCCTAAAATTAAGGAACAATTGTTGAGCAAAAATAAAGGAATGCCACTGTAATGGATTGCTAAGTTAAAAAAGGAGTAAATAATGAAAATGACCAGAATGTGAGAGAATCATAGAATCATAGAATTTACAATGCAGAAGGAGGCCATTCAGCCCATCGAGTCTGCACCGGCTCTTGGAAAGAGCACCCTACTCAAGCCCACACCTCCACCCTATCTCCATAACCCAGTAACCCCACCTAACCTTTTTGGACACTCAAGGCAGTTCAGCATGACCAATCCACCTAACCTGCACATCTTTGGACTGTGGAAGGAAACCGGAGCACCCGGAGGAAACCCACGCAGACACGGGGAGAACGTGCAGACTCCGCACAGACAGTGACTCAAGCTGGGAATTGAACCTGGGACCCTGGAGCTGTGAAACAACTGTGCTAACCACTGTGCTGCCCAGGTTTGAGTTTTTGTGTCAGGTTTACTCCCAGTCTCAGGGTGCTCATTCATTTACCCTCACCCATTGTGAGTGGGTGTGTGCATATGTTTGTGTGTGGTGGTGACAGTGAGTGAGAAACCTGAGACTGGGAGTGATGCAGACACACATTCTGACACTCTCGCACTCTGGTGCCAATCAGCAGCAAACATGGAGGATGAATAGCCGGTGATTGGATGAGCAGCTTCTTACAGACTCTTTTACTCCAATTTAACAGTTTGGCCGGCATTTTGAAAATTGTCTCAGCGAGCCACAAAGGATGGTTACCAGGGCTGCATCCGGCCCACGGGGTCACTGCTTGGACAAGCCTGACTAGAGTTTAGAGGAATGAGAGTCGGTCTCATTAAAACATATGGGGAAATTTGTGCCGACAGTGCAGAAATGGGGGTTTGATATAAAATATCCACAAAGATGTTATTGAGTGGTGGAGCAGGCTCGAATAGCCAAAACGCCTACTCCTGCTGCTACATCTTCTGTTTGCATAATGTTAAAATAATTCAGCATGGCAGGGTGTGGAGGCCTCTCAGTTTGCGCCTTGATGGCTACCAGCTGGTTTTGAACAGGCATGCATACCTGTTTAAGCTGTCATACGCTCTTCATAAAACATGGTTATTTTCATGATGAAGTTAGTAGAACGCACAGTTGTCCAAAGGTCTTGGGCTGGATTCACCATTTCTGAGCCTGAGTGCTGACGCCGGCGCAGGATTCGTGGAGTTCCCCGACAGTAGAATTGGGCCGCACCTGAACCGATTCAGCCACTGTTACGGTGCTAGCACCGGCACCACGTGGAACACAATCGATTCCAATGCGAAATGGTGCGGGATTCGCCGGTTTTGCGATTGACACTCAGGAGGTTGACAAGCTGTAGCTGCTTATACACACTGCACGCCCCACACACACCATCCCAGCCAACAAGATGGCAGCGATGCGAGCGGCACCAAGATTCACCAATGCAGAGCTTGAGACCCTCACTGGATGCGGTAGAGGAGAGGCATTTGACCATCTTCCCCGGCCCGGGTTGGAGGCTGCCAGCTGCCACCAGTTGTCGTGCCTGGGCGCAGGTTGCAGAGGCGGTGAGCACTGCCCGCAACACCACCCGGACCAGCCAGCAGTACCCGGAAAAAAACTGCACGACTTCCTCAGGGCGGCCAGGATGAGAAGGCAGCACTGTACCTCTGGCACTAACCCCACCCCACACACCTGTAAACCTACCCTCCCCCCCACAACTCAGAGAGTGGCTGGACCCCCACTCTGCACCACATGCCGGTACCCTTACTGGCCACCATGGCTGGGCGCCCTGATCACCGAGGCCATCAGCTACCCACTGCCTGGGCTGCATGCATTGGACTGTCTAACACTGTTGTTTTCCTTTTGCTACACCCCACAGGACCAGGCCGCCCGTAACCGCCGAGAATGGGAGAAACTGGAGGAGGGCCGCTGGACCTGTGACCCCTCACCGTGGCAGAGCAGAGGGCTCTGGTATGGTCGGTGACCCAGAGGAAAGGGAGGTCGATGGGGTGGAGTTCGGCCATGGCGAGGAAGTGAGACCCTGCTGAGTTGCGGCTCCCCGTGACACGTGTCCCCCTCCAACACCACCCCCACACCATCACCCACACCCCCCCTCACCCTCACCGCCCCCTCACCCCCATCACCCTCACCCCCAAACCACCCGCCCCCTCACACTACTGTTGCTCTCTTTGGTTGGGCTCTGAATATGGCGGTCAATATGGCCATCTTCCTTAATTCTAATTACGTTTCCTCAAGAGTCGCCAGGTATCTTTCGATACCGCCACAAGGTTCAAAACTGAAAACTGATCAAAGACTTGGTGCACCAGTTAGTTAGTTCAAAATCAATGCTTATTTATTTACATACACAGTTAATATCTACTCATGCACAAAACACTACAGACTAAACTATCACTACTGCTAAAGCCTATACTTAGCTTCGGGCGCCCACTCAGTCAGAGGAACAATGGCCGTTGTTCGGTTCTGAGGCTACTGGGGTTATAGAATTTACAGTGCAGAAGGAGGCCATTCGGCCCATCGAGTCTATACCGGCTCCTGGAAAGAGCACCCTACCCAAGCCCACACTTCCACCCTATCCCCATAACCGAGTAACCCCACCCAACACCAAGGGCAATTTTGAACACTAAGGGCAATTTATCATGGCCAATCCACCTAACCTGCACATCTTTGGACTGTGGGAGGAAACCGGAGCACCCGGAGGAAACCCACGTAGACACGGGGAGGATGTGCAGACTCCGCACAGCCAGTGACCCAAGCCGGAATCGAACCTGGGACCCTGGAGCTGTGAAGCAATTGTGCTATCCACAGTGCTACCGTGCTGCCCACAGGGTCGAAGGGGAACAGCTAAGGTCGTCCATCTGGTAGCGAGCGTTGACCTTGGACTTACTTGCTTCTGGTGCAGCTGGTGGACGGGTCTCTCCGCTGTGAGAGCCAAGTCCAAGAGAGCGATTCTCTCTTGGGGGCTCCTTCTTATACCCAAAGGGACGTCACGCTCTTTTGGGCGGGCCTTGAACTTGGGCCGTTTCTTGATCATTCCTACTGATTTCATCCAATAAAGGGGTGGGTGCCCAGATGGCTAGTCCTAGGTGGCCCTAGGGCGTGTCCTAGGTGGCCATTGGCCTGCTTTGTTTCGGTCTCTTCTGGCACCGGGGTGTCTGCCTTAAAACGGTTACTCAAATGTTACTCTTTTGTTCCCGGAGATGGGCCATTAGTATGCTAATGGGCCTACAGTTTTGGTCTTGTCTGGGAGCTGTGGCTCCAATATACAGACAAGCTCTGAACCTGCTTGTTTTCTCAGTACTGTCCATTTTCCCTGCAATCTTTGCAAAATGTCCATTTTGTCATCGGGAAGTGGCCATCCCAGATGGCTACACTCCCTCCTTGTGATCCTCAAAGCGAAGCGTGAAGGATCACATTACCGCGTCATCTTCATTCTCTGACCAAGCTGGGTACCCAAAGCACTTCACAGGCTCTTCACTGCCCTATCCTATGAATTGGAACTTTTACCTAAATTATTTTATATACATACATCATTATGAAACTCTACCGGGCGCTATGGCATTCAGGCATGCATTACAAAATAAAAAACTGGAACCTCTAACTATCCTAAATAAACTATCCCCACTTAAACAATCACAAATAATCTACAACATTTTAAACTGTACAAATAACAGCACCACAAGTCTCTCTGGCATGGCAGTCAAGCACAGAGGTTTACATTTCTTTATTAAACGAACAAAACACACACAAAAAACGGATGCACTTTAATTCACTTAAAGGGGTTGGTGGGTATGTTGGAGTCCGAAGATAGTGGATCTAAATGTGTATACTGTAGTGCGGTTGCGGTAGGCAACCTCCGCCATTTTCTGAGTCTAAGTGTCTGCACGACACTGCAGAGTATCGCCAGTACTAAGAGTGCTTCTACGATGTAAGATAGTGAATACCAGGTAATAAACTTGTCACACCAGGTCGGGGTGTCGGTAACTGTCTCGGGGCTACCTATCTCGGGATACAGTGTATAGCAGGGGTGGGAATCATTCATGGCCTGCGTGGTAGGAGTCAGGGGGGTAGCGTCCGCGCGCAACTGAAGGGATCCCGCTAAGATCCAAGTGTAGAACATGAAGGTTGTCTTCATCTTTCCTTCTTTCTCTCTTCTTCTTTTTCTTCCTCTGGGGTTCCTGTGGTTCCGGAGTTCTATGGACACAAGCATAATATCTGTTATTATCTTGCTTAAGATCGTGTATGTCTGTCTGTTTGTCCTTTGTTGCCAAATACCCATTATAATTGGTCACCAATCTGTGACCTCCTCATTTAAAAAAAACGAATATTTGGACAAGGCATCCGAGAAAAATACTGACACAGTGCGAGCCATCTCGCAGCCTGTGCGATCTACCATCCTAGTGTTTGAGGATGTAAATAGCATACAGAAGCAACCTAAGTGTCGCCAGAAACAAACAAAAAAGTTTCAAACTAAGAGTGCCAAAATGGGGTGCGTATGGGCCGTGGCAGGTAAGACTGTGTGGAATCCCCGGGTAGGACGGTGATCAATGCCGTTTGTGCTCTACCCGAGCGTAGCTGACCAGAGGGGGGTCCTCAGGCAGGGCGGGGACCAGTGCTGTTTCTCCACTGCCTGAGCGACCGGCAAGAACGGAACGAATATGTGGTCGTCGTGGGGGCTGCCTCTCGTGATTACCTTCAAATCAGGAGATGATTGATTGTCTGCCGACAAACTAGTTCCTCTGAACGGTTGTCTGTCGACAAACTTGTTCCATTAACTGCCAGTAGGCGTTAAAAGAGTGGTGGCGTGGGGCCATGAAAACTTTTAAATTCACAAACAACATTTAACATGTACATTAAACGAACAAACATATGACAAACATGGTGCAGGTTCCATCAGAAAGGACACCATATCTCTCCATCGGTTCCTTTTCACCATCATGTGGACACCTCATTGCTCAGTATAGTAGCGAACAGGGTCGCAAAGGGATTCGTTTGGTGGGAGTCAGATTCTTTGTCATCATCTTCTCCCGGCTGCCATACCCTTGGCTGGAATAGTTTGGCTAAAGCTGCTTGGGGCGAGTTGGGGTCCATCTCATCATTCCGGATGAGCCTGAAAGAATTGTCTCGGTGCTAGAATCGTATGTTGAGGTTGGAGCTACTAGGTTTTAATTCGTAATCGTCGGGCAGTGGGTCTGGGTCAGGGGCTTTGATGTATGTGATTTCGAAGGGGTCACTGAAATCATGCTCGGATTTGCTGGGAGTGGTGCAGGGGTATAATCATAACGTGGTGTGCTGTGGCTGTCGTCATTGCTATCGCTATCACTGTCGCTGTCGCTGCTGGTTGAAGGAAGGGAGAGGTGGAGTCGTGCCTCTGGGGGTGGAGTTGAAGATGTGTCTGAGGACGGGCTGGACTGGCTGGGGGAGGGTAGGAAAACATAATCTGTGGGCGGGACGTGCTCGTCTGCTGCTGCGAGCGAGATGTGGTGTGCATGGTTGTTCTGCGAGCCATAAGCCTTAAGCTGGTTTATGTGAAACCACGCAGACTTGCCGTTGGGATATGTGATCTTGTATACTGAGGGGCTGACTTTGCCTGAAATGGAGTACGGTCCGGAAAATTAGGGAAAAGGAATGAACTGGGGTTGTATAGGGAAAGCATCACTTGCTGCCCTACTACAAACACGGTGGCGTGTACCTTTTTATCGAAACAAGCTTTGCTTTGTTTTCTCCTGGTCCCAAGTCTCACAGCTGCTGCGAGCTGGGCTGCCTTTATGTTCTCAATAAGCTGCTGTACAGCGTTTTCATGCGTGAGGGCGGTGACTGCGGGGCTGGCCAAATCCAGTCCTAATAAATACTCTGTCCCTTTCATGGGGCGTCCGGTCATGAGGGTGTGGGGGGTGTATCCTGTGGATGTGGATATTGTGTTTCGTAGGAACATTAAAGCAAATGGGAGAACTGAATCCCAGGTGCTGTTGTTCTGTTGCACCATTTTCCTGAGAGTGGCTTTTAGAGTTCTGTTCATCCTCTCTACAATGCCACTTGACTGGGGGTGGGATGCTATGTGAAACTTCTGCTTAATTCCGAAAATTGCGAGGACGTTCTTCATTACTCGTCCTGTAAATTGGGAGCCTTGATCGGACTCTATACTGTGTGGGAGGCCCCATCTTGTAAAGATGTGCTGTGTTAGGATTTTAGCTGTTGTTTTGGCCATATTCGTTCTGGATGGAAAAACTTCCACCCATTTTGTGAAGGCGTCAATGACCACCAACACATACTTAAAACCATTTCTGCAGGGGGGTAGGGGTCCTGTGTTCATCCAGGGGCCATTAACGGGGTGGGTATGACTAAGCTGAGCCTTTCTTGCATATCTGTCCGGATTGTTCTGGGCACAGATCAGACAATTTTCAATGTAATGGGTTACATCGGCTTTCCACCAGCAGAGGGGTCTGAGGTGGGCTGGGGTGGGTTCAATGCCTTGGTGTCCATGATTGTCATGGAACTGACAAATAATCTGGTTCCTGTCCTGGCTGGGAACCACATATATGCCGTCTTTCAAAATCACACCGTCATGTGTAGTTATTGTGTTCTTAAAGTTATCGTTCGGGACTGGGAAGGTTCCTTTTAAAACTTCCCTGAGCTTTTCATCTTCCTGTTGGGCTTTCGCTAGATCCTGAATGTTGGTCTGTGAGACCTGAACCGCGTGTACTGGGGTGCTTTCAGTGCGGGGGGGGTCCAAAAGTACCCATGTCTGGAGACTGCCTTTGCTAGAGTGTCTCTGCTTTAAAGTTACCGGGGGGGGGGGGGGGAAGAACGGTGATGACTGCGAACCTTAATGATAACCATATTTCCTATCTTTAGCTGTCTCTAGGATATGCCGGAGTAATGGGGCTGAGGGTAGGGGCTTTCCGTCTGCGAAACAAATCCTCTAGTTTCCCACAGGGGTAGGAATTCTGTTAAACTATTGCAGACATATGAACTGTTCGAATATATGACTGCTGGGGTCGAAACGAGTCAGGGTGATCAACAATGTAAGGTATGGCTGCCAGTTCTGCTGCCTGCGAGACTAGATGTCCTGGCAATTTTAATGAAATCTCTTCAAGGGTGCGTCCCTGCACGTCCTCTACATAAATGCCGCAACTGGTGATTCTCTTTCCATTCAAAACTGTGGAGGAGCCATCCACATAAATTTTCAGGGGTGCCCACGTGTCTGTGGGCTGGGGTCTCTGGGGTGTATTACCTGCTTTCCTGGGAGCTGACTTAGGTATAAATGGGCCTGAATTATGGTTTGTGGTGATGATCTCACGCTGATGAGGGGTACCTGCATATTTCAAATTGTCGGCTAGGAAAGTGTGGGTCTTGGTTCTTTTAACTGTAATGTCCCGTCCCTGTAAAAGAAGGGTTCAATGGGCTGCGCGGATTGGGCTGACTGTGCCATCTTTAAGTCGACCGTCTAATAATATCTGTGTTGGGGTGTGTTCAGTGAGAATGGTGATGGGGTTGAGTCCTGTAATGTAGGTGAAGTACTGTACTGCCCAAAAAACTGCGAGCAGGTGCCTTTCGTGGGCAGAAAATCCTTGCTCGATAGGTTCCTAATCGGTCCTGCCACGGGGCCTAATTGGTCATGGCGTTCCTGGAGGAGCACGGCCAAAAGGGTTCGGTCGGTGCTTGCTACTTCGATTGCGTACGGGGAAAGTGGATCTGGGACCTGTAGTGCGGGGGCTGTGCTGAGAGCTCTTTTTAAAACATCCACGGCATCCGTGTGCTGTGGAAGCCATTCCCAAGGTGCTTGTTTCTTGAGAAGGTCGGATAGGGGTGCTGCTTTTGTGGCGAAACCGTCGATATGGTTTCTGCAGTAGCCAACCAGTCCTAGAAATGACCGGAGGGCTGAGACATTATGGGGAAGGGGCAATTTGACGATCGAGTCAATTCTCTTTTGCTCGATCTCGCGTTTACCATGCGTGATTACTGTACCCAAGTAAATCACTTTTTCCTGCAAAATCTGGGCCTTCTTGGGGTTGACTTTACATCCAATCTGGTTTAGGAGTCCTAGGAGTTCGGTGAGAAGCGAAATGTGCTCTCCCTTTGTGTCTGTCTGTAGTAGCAAGTCATCTACATACTGGAACCGATGTCCGGTCTGGTCGGGAAAATTTTGCTAGTCCATTTGCCAGCTGTCCATGGAAAATGGAGGGGGAGTTGTGGAAGCCTTGTGGAAGGCACGTCCACGTACATTGTTGTCCCTGGAATATAAAGGCGAATTTGTATTGGCACGCTTTATCCAATGGAATGGACCAAAAGCCGTTGCTAATGTCCAAAACCGAAATTGTTTTTGACTGGAGTCCCTGTTCGACATGGTCTCGGGACTCATGGCAACGGTGGGGGCTGCTACTGGGGTTACTTTGTTCAGTTCCCTGTAATCAATGGTCAGTCGCCATGATCCATCGGGTTTCCTGACGGGCCAAATTGGTGCGTTATTCGTGGAGGCTACTGATCGGAGTACGCCTTGATCAAGCAGACTCTATTACTTTGGAGATCTCTCCCTCTGCTTCTTGCGGAAAACCATACTGCTTTTGGGGTTTGGGGTCGGGACCTGTAATGTTCACTAAGCCAGCTATCTTGCCACAGTTGTGCTTGTGCTGTGCAAATGCTGCTTTGTGTTGCTTTAGGACTTCCCCAACCTGTTTGTCCTGATTAATGGCTCGAGGGTCAAGCCAGAAGTCTCCTACTGCGCTGATTCTGTTTGCATACTCTCCAACTGTGAGCGTGGCGGGGGCTCGTGCTGCCTTTGCCATTCTCCATACACATTTATTTACTGGATCAAATGAGAGGTTGTGGGAGCTCATGAAGTCGATTCCTAGGATGTGTTCAGCTGTCTGGAGTAGATCGACCAAAACTACAGGGTGTTTAGTCGTAATGTTCCCTATTTGTATCGCTACAGGGGCTGTGATGTGTCCTTGTTGTAAATGACCTGTAAAGCCGCTGAGTGTGATGGTGTCTGTTGTGGGCCACGTGTCTCGTTGAAACATCGTGGAGGAATTGAGCGTGGTGCGGGACCCTCCTGTGTCCCAAAGAAATTCTACGGGGTGTCCCTGGACTTTGCCTGCTACTACCGGTCTACCGGACTTGTCCCAAAGGGTGTCGCAGACCCAAATTGGGGAGCCCGAACACCGTCAGTCAGTGCTGTTCATGTCTGCATTCTCTGAACGGGCGCTAACACTATGGATTGGCTTTGCCCTATTTTTATTTAGGGTGCCTGTCTATTGGTTTCTCTGCTGCTTTTGGGGCACGTTGCATTCTCGTGCATAGTGTCCTAATTGTCCACAATTGTAGCATTCCTGGGATTTAGGCTGCGGTGGGCTGTTCCTGCCCTCATTTACCCATACGGGGTTCTGGTGCGGCCTAACTGGATTCATGTCTGCCTGCTCTTCCTCTGGTTTTGCAAATGCGGTTTTGCCTTGGGCGGATTGTTCCCAAGCATGGGACAATCTTTTTAAAACCCATTTCTCGTTGTGGGCTTCGTCTGAGGGGTCATAATTTGCGCAAGCTCTCTGTCCTGCCTCTGTCGCATGAGAGACCAGGATTCGAGTCCATTTGGCCATATTATCCGCGGGCAAATGGGCGCGGGCTAACTCTCCAAATACTGCTGTGAAATGTATCCACAAGCATCCAGCAAACACTGCAGGGTGCTCTGTTTTCTTTTGCCTTCTACGGGGTCTCCTCTGTTATAGCCGATCGCATCCAGGATCGCTGTGTGCATTTCTTGGAGTGTGCCTCCTCCTACATTCTGTGGGTCGGGAAGGGCTGCCATGACTGAAGGGTCGAGGCTTAAAACTGTGAGCTTCACTTGCTCCTTTTCGTCCAGGCCGTACATGGTCGCCTGCTGTTTAACTCTAGCGAAAAACCGGTGGGCGTCTGATGTGGGAAGCAACGGTGTAATTTGTCCACACGCGTCCCGTAATTGGGTCACGGTTAATGGGGTTGTATACAGGAAATCTGCGTTTCCTTCTGCTGCGGCCCTGCGGTGTGTGGTTACAGGGTTCATGGGGATGGGTTCTGCCTGTTCAGTCGGGGGTTGGGGTGCTTTCCTTTTCTGGGGTTTTTCTTGCGTACATGTCCCATGTACGTACCTGTGGGCAGTTTCATTTAACTCCTGCCAATCGGGGCCGTTTTCCTGGTCTAACTGGGGTCCAAACGTACTTTGAAACCCATTCTGGACAGAAAGCAGAGATTGCAATTCTGCAATTTGCTTCCGGCACTTTGCGTGATCTACGGAGCTCTGCCTTTGTTCCGTCGTGGAAGTGTGGAGCGCTCCTGGGGCTGCTTTTAATCATTGCACTGTTTCTGCAAGTGCTCCACCTGTTGCTTGGTTTCTTGTCGTACCAAGACCGCACGTTGTGTGTCCTGGTAGGCCTTATCGTACTGGGTCTGAAAACTACTCAAATGGGCGAGACAAGACTGGTGTGCCCACTTGGCATCATCCACCTCTCTGTCCCTCGCTGCTAACTGTTCTCTTAACTCCTAATTCTCCTTCTCAAATTCGCTCACATCTCCCTCACTATTTCTGTCTCTCTCCTCAATCTCTCTACGGAGCGTCCTAACGACCTTGGACTTACTTGCTTCTGGTGCAGCTGGTGGACGGGCTTCTCCGCTGTGAGAGCCAAGTCCAAGAGAGCCATTCTCTCTTGGGGGCTCCTTCTTATACCCAAAGGGGCTTCGCGCTCTTTTGGGCGGGCCTTGTACTTGGCCCCAATCAATTGGACCGTTTCTTGATCATTCCAATTGATATCATCCAATAAAGGGGTGGGTGCCCTGATGGCTGGGCATTGGCCTGCTTTGTTTCGGTCTCCTCTGGCACCGGGGTGTCTGCCTTAGTATCGGTTACTCAAATGTTACTCTTTTATTCCCGGAGATGGGCCATTAGTATGCTAATGGGCCGACAGTTTTGGTCTTGTCTGGGAGCTGCGGCTCCAATATGCAGACAAACCCTGAACCTGCTTGTTTTAGAACATAGAACATAGAACGATACAGCGCAGTACAGGCCCTTCGGCCCACGATGTTGCACCGAAACAAAAGCCATCTAACCTACACTATGCCATTATCATCCATATGTTTATCCAATAAACTTTTAAATGCCTTCAATGTTGGCGAGTTCACTACTGTAGCAGGTAGGGCATTCCACGGCCTCACTACTCTCTGCGTAAAGAACCTACCTCTGACCTCTGTCCTATATCTATTACCCCTCAGTTTAAAGCTATGTCCCCTCGTGCCAGTCATTTCCATCCGCGGGAGAAGGCTCTCACTGTCCACCCTACCCAACCCCCTGATCATTTTGTATGCCTCTATTAAGTCTCCTCTTAACCTTCTTCTCTCCAACGAAAACAACCTCAAGTCCATCAATCTTTCCTCATAAGATTTTCCCTCCATACCAGGCAACATCCTGGTAAATCTCCTCTGCACCCGCTCCAAAGCCTCCACGTCCTTCCTATAATGCGGTGACCAGAACTGTACGTAATACTCCAAATGCGGCCGTACCAGAGTTCTGTACAGCTGCAACATGACCTCCTGACTCCGGAACTCAATCCCTCTACCAATAAAGGCTAACACTCCATAGGCCTTCTTCACAACCCTATCAACCTGGGTGGCAACTTTCAGGGATCTATGTACATGGACACCTAGATGCCTCTGCTCATCCACACTTTCAAGAACTTTACCATTAGCCAAATATTCCGCATTCCTGTTATTCCTTCCAAAGTGAATCACCTCACACTTCTCTACATTAAACTCCATTTGCCACCTCTCAGCCCAGCTCTGCGGCTTATCTATATCCCTCTGTAACCTGCTACATCCTTCCACACTATCGACAACACCACCGACTTTAGTATCGTCTGCAAATTTACTCACCCACCCTTCTGCGCCTTCCTCTAGGTCATTGATAAAAATGACAAACAACAACGGCCCCAGAACAGATCTTTGTGGTACTCCACTTGTGACTGAACTCCATTCTGAACATTTCCCATCAACCACCACCCTCTGCCTTCTTTCAGCTAGCCAATTTCTGATCCACATCTCTAAATCACCCTCAATCCCCAGCCTCCGTATTTTCTGCAATAGCCTACCGTGCGGAACCTTATCAAACACTTTGCTGAAATCCATATACACCACATCAACTGCTCTACCCTCGTCTACCTGTTCAGTCACCTTCTCAAAGAACTCGATAAGGTTTGTGAGACATGACCTACCCTTCACAAAGTCATGCAGACTATCCCTGATCATATTATTCCTATGTAGATGATTATAAATCTTGTCTCTTATAATCCCCTCCAAGACTTTACCCACAACAGACGTGAGGCTCACCGGTCTATAGTTGCCGGGGTTGTCTCTGCTCCCCTTTTTGAACAAAGGGACGACATTTGCTATCCTCCAGTCCTCTGGCACTATTCCTGTAGCCAATGATGACATAAAAATCAAAGCCAAAGGTCCAGCAATCTCTTCCCTGGCCTCCCAGAGAATCCTAGGATAAATCCCATCAGGTCCCGGGGACTTATCTATTTTCAGCCTGTCCAGAATTGCCAACACCTCTTCCCTACGTACCTCAATGCCATCAATTCTATTAGCCTGGGGTTCAGCATTCTCCTCCACAACATTATCTTTTTCCTGAGTGAATACTGACAAAAAATATTCATTTAGTATCTCGCCTACCTCTTCAGACTCCACACACAACTTCCCATCCCTGTCCTTGACTGGTCCTACTCTTTCCCTAGTCATTCCCTTATTCCTGACATACCTATAGAAAGCTTTTGGATTTTCCTTGATCCTTCCTGCCAAATACTTCTCATGTCCCCTCCTTGCTCGTCTTAGCTCTCTCTTTAGATCCTTCCTCGCTACCTTGTAACTATCCATCGCCCCAACTGAAACTTCACATCTCATCTTCACATAGGCCTCCTTCTTCCTCTTAACAAGAGATTCCACTTCTTTGGTAAACCACGGTTCCCTCGCTCAATGCCTTCCTCCCTGCCTGACCGGTACATACTTATCAAGAACACGCAGTAGCTGATCCTTGAACAAGCTCCACTTATCCAGTGTGCCCAACACTTGCAGCCTACTTCTCCACCTTATCCCCCCAAGTCACGTCTAATGGCATCATAATTGCCCTTCCCCCAGCTATAACTCTTGCCCTGCGGTGTATACTTATCCCTTTCCATCATTAACGTAAACGTCACCGAATTGTGGTCACTGTCCCCAAAGTGCTCTCCTACCTCCAAATCCAACACCTGGCCTGGTTCATTACCCAAAACCAAATCCAACGTGGCCTCGCCTCTTGTTGGCCTGTCAACATATTGTGTCAGGAAACACTCCTGCACACACTGTACAAAAAACGACCCATCTAATGTACTCGAACTATATCTTTTCCAGTCAATATTTGGAAAGTTAAAGTCTCCCATAATAACTACCCTGTTACTTTCGCTCTTATCCAGGATCATCCTCGCCATCCTTTCCTCTACATCCCTAGAACTATTTGGAGGCATATAGAAAACTCCCAACAGGGTGACCTCTCCTTTCCTGTTTCTAACCTCAGCCCTGTCCATTTTCCCTGCAATCTTTGCAAAGTGTCCATTTTGTAATCGGGAAGTGACGATCCCAGATGGCTACACTACCCCTACCCTCTCACTCCTATCCTCCACCCCCTCACCCACCTCTCTCCTCCCCCTCACCCCCACCCTCTCCACCCTCCTCACCCCACCCTCTCCACCTCCTCACTCTACCCTCTCCACCACCCCATCACTCCACACCACCTGCACCCTCTCATCCCCACCACCCCACTCCCTCCCGGCCCTTGGTCTAATCATGCATCTTGTCTTGTGTCTTGCTGGACCTGCTGGTGATGGGTCGTGTCCATCAGGTGTCCCTCTCCCCCAGCCAGTGCCACAGCCGGAGCCCCTGGAGCACCCCCTGCCATGAGCTGAGATCGGATGGCAAGAGCAGCTTGGAGGGCAGCCGTCAGCTCGAGACTCATGACACCCCGGAGCCCAAGTTTGAGGATGACACTGATTTCCCATCACAGCTGGCTCCAACACTCTCCACCATCCCAGAGACAATCACCTTGGTTGGGCACTTTAGTGAAGAGGCTGTTGGGACACTCTCTGGTGCGCACTACACAGCTGATCCGGTACAGCAGGAGGAAGTAGGAACATCCGAGGGGGCGGACCGACCCCGGGACGAGCTGCTGTCCAGACGGGTTTTGGGCTTCTGGAACGGACAGTCCCATCAATTGTGGAGATGCAGTCACAGAGGCAGGGACTACATGAGGGGTTGTCGGCGTGCAGCCAGCACCTCCAGTGCAGTTGGAGGAGTCCAAACGCGTACAGGAGAAGGAGGTGGTGCTGGCAATGCATGCTACCCAGGCCAACAGTGCACGGTGACATCCGCGATGGAAGCATTGGGGACAACAGTTTTGGCTATGGATCAGCATGTCCAAGGCCTGGGGCATTCTGTGCCGATGCTGGCCAAGGCCCAGGACAGGGTTGCCGCCTCACAGGCAGCCATGTGCCAGAGCCACCTGGACATCGCAGCAATGCTTCTGAGCGTGGCCTAGTCACTGCAGGTCATAGCTGAGAATGTCGCCGGCATTGCGGAGGCACTGGCCGATGTGACGCAGTCACAGAGGGAGGTTTCTCAGTTTCGGGGGAGATGGCGCAGTCACTGGCTGATTTGACACAGACCCAGAAGGTGGTGTCACAGTCAATGGGTGATGTGGCGCAGTCCCAGATGGAGATGGTCCACTGCCTGTGCTTCATGGCCGTGAGCATCGAGACCCTGATTGAGACCCGAGCAGGCCTTCAGGTCTGGCAGCGCCAGGTGGCAGGTGATCCTCAGAGAGACTCCATCCCATGGAGTAGCCCGGGGGCCATCGGGCACTCCGAGGGAGGAGGATGTGATGAAGCCCATGCCGTCCCTGTGAATGCCCACACATTGTGTGTTTGAGTGTCCATGGTTGTTTTTTCAATGACTAGTTATTTACAGTTACATCACCACTTGCTGTTTGGATGCCATTGGCTAACTGAAGGGTGAGCTTATTCAACTTTTGGTGGTATTTCTTCCAGACTCTTATCTGACAGAAGCTCTCAACACTTTCTCGAGTTGGCTAACCACTGCCTGCAATTCAGTGATGACCAGTTACTGGCACTGTGATTACACTAGCAGGTTTAAGCATCTGGCACAACACCATTATTACACATTCACCCATAGAATCCCGACAGTGCAGAAGGAGGCCATTCGCACCATCAAGTCTGCACTGACCTTTTAAACGACCACGGTACATTGGCCCAATCCCCCCGTCCTATTCCTGAAACCCCACACTAAGGGGCAATTTAGCATGGCCAATCCACCTAACCTTCACATCTTTGGACTGTGGAAAGAAAACGGAGCACCCGAAGGAAACCCACGCAGACACGGGGAGAATGTGCAGACTCCACACAGTCAGTGACCCAAGCCGGAATCGAACCCGGGACCCTGGCGCTGTGCTAACCACTGTGCCTCCTTGCCGCCCGTGGGAAAGGAGTGCACTAGAAATAATAAACAAGAGGTTCAAATTATAGTTTCATATCTGACATAATATCCTACTTATGTCAATTGTAATAACAGCCACTTCAATCGGATACTCAGTTGAATTAGACACAAAGCCCTTCCTAAATTTTGGTCCACAATCACAGAGCTTAAATTTAAACCTATTTGAAATGTTGGTTAATGCATGAAACATAGTCCAACAACCTTTATTCAATTCGTGCCCTTTCACAGATGCAGGAACTGCAAATAGTTTTACATTTGACTATTGTCAAAGCAACATATGGCTTCTAGAGTAACTTCATATTGGATTAACTAATATGAAATGTGTTCTATTTTTAAAGTATTCAAACCTCTAAAACAACCAAACAAAGTAATGGCAGCTGTAAGCACCATTGGGAATTTACCCACCAGCTCCATGATGGGATCAAGGGGCGTAGTGATAATGATTTCTGGACTAGTAATCCAGAAGGCCAGGCTAATATTCTGGGGTTCGAATCCCACCACTGTAGCTGGTGGAATTTTAATTCAGTTAATAAATTGAAAAGCTAGTCTTGATAATAGAGAACAAAAATCCATCTGGTTCACTAATGTCCTTTGGGGAAGAAAATCTGCTGTCCTTTCCTGGTCTGGCCCACATGTGACTTCAGACCTACAGAAATATGGTTGACACTTAACTATCCTCTGAAATTAGGCCACTCAGGCATATCAAACCGTTAGAAAATCGAAAGGAATGAAGCCAGATGGACCACTCAACATCAACGTAGGCATTGGAAACAACAAAGGCCCATCCAGCCCTGTCAACCCTACAAAATCCTCCTTATTAACAGCTGAGAATTGTGCCAAAACCTGGAGAGCTATCCCACAGACTCGTCAAGCAACAGCCTGACATAGCCATACTCATAAATCATACCTTACAGACAATGTATATCTTGTAGCACCAACAGGCCAGATTCAGCAGAGATGGCGATAAGAGGTATACGGTTGGGAAGGCGTTTCCCTGGGAGTCCTCAACATCGACTTTGGATCCCATGGCATCAGGTCAAACATTGGCAAGGAAACCTCCTGCTGGTACCACTTACCACCCCCTCTGCTGATGAATCAGTCCTTCACCATGTTGCCACTTGGAGGAAGCACTAAGGGTGGCTCGGGCTCAGAATGTGCTCTGGGTGGAGGACTTCAATGTCCATCACCAAGAGTGACTCAGTGGCATTGTTGGACCATTATTTTTATGAGATGGTGCAACACTGATTTAGTTCATAAATATATTTATTCAAATATATATTTCTATATAATTTTGTGCACTTCCATATGCAAACCTTTCCAAACAAAAAGAATTTGATCGTACTATACAGTTTTCCGGAACTAAATCGGCATCCCACATACCAATTCTATGTTGGCAATTCCTATGCTGAAAGTGCATAAGAAATCTGACAGCCGCCATTTTGGTTAAGCACATGTTCCTAATGGAGTTTTGAAATGAATACTGGACTCAGTATAATACTTAAATGGAGCACCTGTGCTTGTTAGAAGACTCCCTTTTTTGGTGTGTGGGATAATTTAATATGAGAATTTCTGATTCCGCCCTGAAATACTTGGTGCAAACCTTCAGGAAGTATGAACAATTAAATAAATCTCTACCTCCACTCTGGTACATCCTTAGCTTGTTATTTCTGACTGCCAAAGGTTTAACTGAAGTTGGAAAATCTTTAAGATGGAGAGTTGACTTTTGGCTGCAATTGTTCTCTCTATTGCTTCTCAGGCGGAAGTGCGAATGCTGCTGAGATTGCCATTGCGATTCTCACATTAGGGGAAACAGCAACAGCAAGCACAGCAACACATACCTGCAAAGACCAAAAAAAGAATGCGATGAAGCCTTACAGTATGCTTGCGATTTTGAAAGCTGCCAATTGATGAGGTGCTCTGCCACAATACATGTTCAAGGAGGGGGGCCTCATAAGCCAATGTCCTGTCTAAATTTCTTTAATTCAACAAATGGGATTCCTTGACGACTGACAAAAGAAGTGTGTTATGATAGAATGACCCTTTTTCTTATCATGTTGTATGAATGGCTCTCTGGCAGCAACCTGCAACTGGTCTCTCATCCCCACCTAATGGCTTCGGTGGGACTCTGGCAACATTTATTCAAATGAGGCCCACTCATTAACATTGCAAGTCCACTCCCCGGGCGTGTCATCTACTTTGTGACTCATGCATTACATATGTGCCTTCCCCTTAAAATCTCCAAGCAAATGTTACTCTTAAAGCAAAATGTAATCACATTGGAATATCATGATTGCTGTGATAAGTCAGCATGCTATCCTGTGATAATTTTTTTTTTGTTGTAACTGATGAAGTCCAGATAGAACCACATCTCTGTTTTATATGAATCTCCAATTACAGAACATTCAGTACTTGTCTAAAGGCCTGTTGTGTCTATTATGTGTGAAGAAATCCAAAACTAACAAATACCTAACATAGCTGCTGCATATTTGCAGTTCAGTCTTTATTTTGTCTTTGATATATATTTAAATATTGCACGTTCAGTTAATAGGCGGGCAGCACAGAGGTTAGGGAGGATGTAGCGGCGGAAGCCGCTGAATTCTACGCCCTGGACCGTGAGTGTAACCGTACAGTACCACCGGATCCCCACAGAATGGGATCCGGAGGCCAGGGAGATTCTTTGGTTGGCGGGGTGTACCGCGAGGGAGCAGTGGATGGAGCCGTATCCGCGGAGGTGGATGAAGCTTTCGGTGTTCCCGGAGTCCAGCAGGCAAGAGGTCACGTGTCTGTTGATTTTAACGCTGGTCAATGCGGTGGCCAGGTTGTGCGGATGAGACTGGTCGATGGTCACTGATGTGAGTCGTGGTCGGTCGTCGCTGATGTAGGATGACGGGGAGCCCGGGGGTCCCTGGTCCTGGAATGCTGGCGGTGCCCATGTGCCGTGGGGAGACAAGATGGCGGTGCCTGAAGACCTCGAGGAGGACAAAGTGGCGGCTGAAGATCTAGAGGAGTATAAAATGGTGGCGCCCATGGGCCGCATGTGGCGGGAATTGAACAAGATGACGGCACCCATGGGCCGCACGTGGCGGGGATTGGAAGATGGCGGTGCCCACTGGCCGCGCTTGGTCTGAGGGAGAGAAGATGGCGACGCCCACTGGCCGCACGTGGTCTGAGGGGGAGAAGATGGCGGCGCCCACTGGCCGCGCGTGGTCCGGGGAGGTGAAGATGGTGGTGCCCATTGTCCGTAAACAAGGGGAGTGGGGGCAATAGCGGCGACTGCACGAGCCTGGCACATCGCGGCGAAGTGCCCCTTCTTGCCGCATGCCATACAAAGGGCAGCGCGGGCCGGGCAGCGTTGGCGGGGGTGTTTCTGCTGGCCGCAGAAATAACATCAGGGACCCTCGGGGTTCGCTGGCTGGCCGGACGAGTGGGATTAGGGCCCGCCAGAACTCTTCTATGGACTCACCAGGGAGTTGAGAGCGAGTGGCGAGTACGTGTCTGGCGAAGAGCATGTTCGTCTTCTGAGCGTAATTCTCCTTGAGAAGCGTCATGGCTTCGGCATAGTTCGGCGCGTCCTGGATTAGTGGAAAGACGCTGGAGCTCAACCTCGAGTACAGGATCTGTATCTTCTGAGCCTCCGAGACAGGGGTGGATGCCAAGTTGATGTACGCCTCGAAGCAAGCTAGCCAGTGTTGAAAGTCCTTTTTGGCGTCGCTTGAATGCGGATCCAGCTGCAGGCGATCTGGTTTGATACGGGAGGTCCATCTTTTGAAAATATTAGAGCAATAAATTGATGCACGATCAATTGCACAAAGACTTGAGTTGGGTACAACTGAGGCTTTATTGCTCTAAGATGTGTGGCCTCCCACAACAGCTGTCGAAATGGCTGCAGCCTGGAGGACACACATATTTATACTCCGCCTACTGGGCGGAGCCAGCAGGCAGGGACTACCGGCGAACCTGTAGTACAAGTCCTACCATACATCACCTAATAGAGGTGCAACAATGGTTTACCACAGTGGGGAAATGAGAAATGAACAAAAAGGAACACCTATGATAGCCATAAAGAAAACAATTGAATAATTTCGACTGTTCAAAACATGGGGACTAAGGATATGACCTGAAATTGTTGAACTCAATGTTAAGTCCAGAAGGCTATAATGTGCCAAATCAAAAGATGAGGTGCTGTTCCTTGAGCTTCACTTGAACATTGTAGGTAGTCAAGGTCAGAATGGGTGTGAAGAATTAAGATGATAAGCAGCTGGAAGCTCAGGGTCATGCTTGTGGACTAAAGGGATGATTTTAGTAAAGTGATCATCAATCTGCATTTGACCACACTGGCCACAATCTTAAATGGACCAGCCAAAAAAATACCATGGATACAACAGCAGGTCAGAGCCATGGAATTTTGTGGGAAGTCACTCACCTGCTGACTCCACAAAGCCCGTCCACCTTCTCTGAGGTATAAATCAGGAATGTGAAGGATTACTCTCCACTTGCCTGGATGAGAGCAGCTCCAACAACACTCATGAAGCTCAACATCATTGAAGATGAAGAAGCTCGTTTGATTGGCACCCAATACACCACCTTAAACATTCATTCAATCCATCACCCTGGAACAGTGCCGTAATGTGTGCCATCTACAAATTGCACTCCATTACCTGTCAGGGCTCCTTCACGATCACTTTCTAAACTCGAGAACTCTATCACCACGAGAACAATCAAGCAGATGCATGGATTATCAACTACCTCAAAGTTCTCCCCCAAGTCAGTCGCCATCCAGACTTGCAACTATATCATAGTTACTTTACTGTCACTGGGCTAAAATCCTGGAACTCCCTCCCTAACAGCACAGTGGGTGTACGTACACCATTACTTTCTCAAGGACAATGAGGGATGGGTAACAACGGCTGGCCATGGACATCGCATGAAAGAATAAAAAAATGTAAACCTCATTGTGAGCAGCAAATAGAGTATACTAAATTGAAATAATTTAATCTGGAGAGAGCATTTGGGGCCTGGATGGGAAGTGGGGGGAGTAGCTCGGCTCTTACACTTGCACTGGAAGGTGGTGTGGGAGGGAAATGGCTGTTGGAGGAACACTGGACCAGGATGGTGCAGAGGGACGTGTTCCTGTGAAATAGAACCATAGAATCCCGACTGTGCGGAAGGAGGCCATTTGGCCCATCGGGCCTGTATCAACCCTCCAAAAGAGCACCCTACCTAGGTCCAATCCCCCACCCTATCCCCATAACCCCACCTAACCTGCACATCTTTGGACATGAAGCGACAATTTTAGCATGGTCAATCCACCTAACCTGCAAATCATTGGACTGCTGAAATGTTGAAAAGGGAGAAGAAGATAGTTTGCTGGTGGAACCATGTTGCAGGTGGAAAGGATTATCCATTAAATGTGGAGGCTGATGGGGTGGAAGGTGTGGTAGTCACCACTAGCAGTATTATATGTATTACAGCAAGACACGTATAGTAGAGGTACATGGGTAAATCCCTGCTTGCTGGCTCCGCCCAGTAGGCGGCGTATAAATGTGTGCTCTCGCCGGTGCTGCAGCCATTCTGGTGGCAGCTACAGGAGGCACAACATCTTTGCCCAATAAAGCCTCGATTATTCCACTACTCTTGTCTTTGTGGTAATTGATAGTGCATCAATTTATTGAGCAAAGATTTTTTTTAAACGATGGATTTCCGCATCAAGCCTGATCGCCTGCAGCTGAGCCCTCAAGCAGCCAACGCTACATCTGCCTTTGACCACTGGCTAGCCTGCTTCGAAAGCTACCTCGGAACATCCGCTGAGGAACCCTTGGACTCGCAGAAGCTCCAAGTCCTTTATTCACGGGTGAGCCCTGACATTTTTCCTCTCATCCGGGATGTGCCCACTTACTCCGAAGTGATGGAGCTCCTGAAGGGACATTATGTTCAACCAGTCAATCAACTATACGCCAGGCACCTCCTGTCCACGAGACATCAACTCCCCTGCGAGTCCCTGGACGATTTCTGGCGTGCCCTGCACATCCTAGGTAGGAATGGTGACTGCCAGGCAGTTTCGGCAGTCCAGCAGACAGAACATTTAATTTGAGACGCTTTTGTTACGGGCATGAGGTCTGCGTACGTCCGCCAGCAGCTACTGGAAGGGGGTACGCTTGATCTTGCGGGAACTAGGCAGCTCGCTAACTCGTTAGAAGTGGCCTCCCGTAATGTCCAGTCGTAAGCCCCCGACCGCGCGGCACCCTCATGGGCATCGTGGGCCCCACCAGCTGCCGACTCCAGCTCACCGCAAGCCTGCGCCGTGTGGCAGCCAGCCAACCCTAGCTGGCTGCCGCGTGCTATTTTTGTGCTATTTTTCCGGGCAGAGCAAACACCCCAGGCAGCGCTGCCCGGCGCGGAGCGCGACCTGCAACGGCTGTGGGAAGAAGGGACACTTTGTTTCTGTTTGCCAGGCCCAGTCGGTAGCCGCTGTTTCCTGGCCCGGCGTTCCTGCATCCCCCATGTGCGACCCAGGGGCGCCGCCAGCTTCCTCTTCGCCAGCCACGTGCGGCCCGTGGGTGCCGCCATCTTCTTCACCGCAAGCCACGTGCGGCCTGTGCGTGCTGCCATCTTTGATGCCGCCCGCCATGTGCGCCCCATGGGCACCACCATCTTCGGCGCCATTTTGGACGGCACCTCAGGACCCCTGCTCATCTGGCCGTTCATCGCCTGCTACTACCTCCACCACCGCTGACCAGCCCGGGACCTCCCAGCATCTGCCGCAGCTCGCCTCGATCACCCTGGATCAGTCCCGGCCCCGCAACCTCGCGACCGCAACAACGACGGAGAAGATCGATGAGCACGAGTCGACCTGCCCTTTTGACTCCGGGAGCACAGAGAGCTGCATCCACCCCACCATGGTAAGACGCTGCTCCCTCCCGGTACACCCAGTCACCCAGAAAATCTCCCTGGCCTCCGAATCCCATTCTGTGGAAATCTGGGGGTACTGCATAGCGACCCTCACTGTCCAAGGCGTCGAGTTTAGCAACTTCCGGCTCTACGTCTCCCCCACCTCTGCGCTGCCCTGTTATTCAGCCTGAACTACCAGTGCCACCTCCAAAGCTTAACCTTAAAATTCGGTGGACCCCTACCCCCCTCACCGTATACGGCCTCACGACCCTTAAGGTCGATCCACCTTCCCTGTTTGCGAACCTCACCCCGGATTGAAAACCCGTCACCACCAGCAGCAGACGGTACAGTGCCCAGGACCGGACCTTCATCAGGTCGGAGGTCCAACGGCCTCTGCGGGAAGGGGTCATTGAGGCCAGCAATAGCCCCTGGAGAGCTCAAGGAAAGACCGGGGAGAAGCACAGGATGGTGATTGACTACAGTTAGACCATCAATCGGTACACGCAGCTCAATGCGTAACCCCTCCCACGCATATCTGACATGTTCAATCAGATTGCACAGTGGACGTGAAGTCCGCCTACCACCAGCTCCCCATCATCCCGGCGAACTGCCAAACACTGCGTTCGAAGCAGATGGCCACCTCTATCACTTCCTTAGGGTTCCCTTCGGCGTCACTAATGGGGTCTCGGACTTCCAGCGAGAGATGGACCGAATGGTTGACCGGTACAGACTGCGGGCCACCTTCCCGTACCTAGATAACGTCACCATCTGCGGCCACGCTGAGCAGGACCATGACGCAACCTACAAAATTCCTCCAGACCGCCAAACTCCTTAACCTCACCTACAATAAGGTGAAATGCGTGTTCCGCACCCACCGCTTAGCCATCCTTGGCTATGTCGTGGAAAATGGAGTCCTAGGGCCCAACCCTGACCGCGGGAACACCCCCTCCCCCACTGCCCCAAGGCCCTGAAACGATGCCTGGGGTTTTTCTCCTACTATGCCCAGTGGGTCCCTAATTATGCGGACAAGGCCCGCCAACTCATTCAGTCCACAGTTTTTCCCCTGATGGCTGAGGCCCGCCAGGCCTTCAACCGCATCAAGGCAGACATCGCCAAGGCCCCGATGCACGCTGTCGACGAGTCCCTCCCCTTCCAGGTCGAGAGCGATGCATCGGACGTAGCTCTGGCCGCCACCCTCAACCAGGCGGGCAGGCCCATGGTCTTCTTTTCCCGCACCCTCCATGCCTCGGAAATTCGGCACTCCTCTATCAAAAAGGAGGCCCAAGCCATTGTGGAAGCTGTGTGACATTGGAGGCACTACCTGGCTGGCAGGCGATTCACTCTCCTCACTGACCAATGGTCAGTTGCCTTCATGTTCAATAACACACAGCAGGGCAAGATCAAAAACGACAAGATCTTGAGGTGGAGGATCGAGCTCTCCACCTACAATTACAAGATTTTGTATCGCCCGGGGAAGCTCAACGGAGCCCCCTGATGCCCTATCCTGCGGTACATGTGCCAGCGCACAAGTGGACCGACTCCCGGCTCTCCACTATGACCGCTGCCACTCTGGGGTCACTTCTATTTCATCAAGGCCCGCAACCTGCCCTACTCCATTGAGGAGGTCAGGACTGTCACCAGAGACTGCCAGGTCTGCGCAGAGTGCAAGCCACATTTCTACCGGCCAGATCGAGCGCATCTGGTGAAGGCCTCCCGCCCCTTTGAACGCCTCAGCATGGACTTCAAAGGGCCCCTCCCCTCCACCGACCGCAACACGTACTTTCTGAACGTGGTTGATGAGTACTCCCGATTCCCTTTCGCCGTCCCATGCCCCGATATGACTTCTGCCACGGTCATTAAAGCCCTCTACAGCATCTTCACTCTGTTCTGTTTCCCCACCTACGTCCACAGCGATCGGGGATCCTCTTTTATGAGTGATGGGCTGCGTCAGCTCCTGCTCAGCAAGGGCAATGCCTCGAGCAGGAAGACCAGCTACAACCCCCAGGGAAACGGGCAGGTGGAGAGGGAGAACAGGACTGTCTGGAAGGCTGTCCTGCTGGCCCTGCATTCTAAAAATCTCCCGGTCTCCCGCTGGCAGGAGGATCTCCCCGACGTGCTCCACTCCATCTGATCGCTCCTCTGCACCGCGACTAACGAGACCCCTCACGTGTGTTTGTCTTCCTCAGGAAGTCCACCTCCGGGGTCTTGCTCCCAACATGGCTGACAGATCCTGGACCCGTCCTCCTTTGCAAGCATGTGCGGACCCATAAGTCGGACCCCTTGGTCGAAAGAGTCCACCTCCTACACGCAAACCCGCAGTACGCCTACGTGGCACACCCCGACGGGCGCCAAGATACAGTTTCCCTCCGGGACTTGGCACCCGCTGGATCCCCAACCATGCCCTCGACCTGACCCCCCCCCCCCCCCCCCCCCGGTTGCCTCTTTCACCCCTGCGCCACTCACCCTCCCTCCAGCGAACCTCACCGCAGCTCCCGCCCCAGGAGGATCCGTCCTCCCACTGTTTCCACTCAGGGGTGACGAAGACGAGGACAACACTCTCCCGGAGTCACAGGTGATCAGGTCGGCGCCCACATCACCACCAGGACTGAGGCGACCGCAGAGGAGGGTCAAGGCCCCCGACAGACTGAACTTGTAATGTTTTTCCACCACACCCGCCGGACTCTTTTTTTAACAGGGGGTGAATGTGGTAGTCACCACTAGCAGTATTATATGTGTTATGGCAAGGCACGTATAATAGAGGTACATGGGTAAATCCCTGCCTGCTGGCTCCGCCCAGTAGGTGGCGTATAAATGTGTGTGCTCGCCGGTGCTGCAGCCATTCTGGTTCCAGCTACAGGAGGCACAACATCTTTGCTCAATAAAGACTCGATTATTCCACTACTCTCGTCTTTGTGGCAATTGATAGTGCATCAGAAGGTGAGAACAAGAGACCCAATTATGGCTCTGGGGGGAAGGGAAGCAGAAGTGCACAAAATGCAATGGACATGGTCGGGAGAATGCCCTTCAAGCGTGGTGGAAGGGATTACTTGATTGAGGAAAAAGGGGCACTTCAGGAAAGATGGCATTGACAGTACGTATGCAAGGGGACAAAGAAACAGAGAATAGAATAGAGTCCTTACTGGAAGGAATGGAGAAGGAAGTGTAATCACGATAGCTGTGGAACTCAGTATACTTATAATCGATATTGGAATAGAATTTCTAGAGATAGAGATGCAGAAGTTAAGGGAAGACTCAAAGATGGACCATATGAAGACATGGGCAGAATGGAAATTGGAAGCAAAGTTGATTAGATTTTCCAGTTCATGGTGAGAGTAGGGAGTGGCACCAATGCAGCAATCAAAGAGGTAAGGGAAGGGGCATGAGTTGGATTGTGGATATGGGGGAACCAGTCATGATGTACTCAAAGTCCCATGAGTGTGCAAAGTCTTAACTCTCAGGAAACACACCGACGAGCATTGTTTGTCATTATCCACTCCGGGAAACTATCTGTTCCAAAGTGTCTATTGAGCTTGTTTATAACCGTGTTGTTCTTCATGTCTGGTTGATTTCAAAATAACCAGAATATGAGTCGACTAGGACCAAGTGCTGTTTACAGTTTCATTCGAAGATATCAGCCACTGTGAAAAACCATAGAAGATCCAGGACCTCATGAAGATGCATTGGTTCCTTGGTTTGATGCAGCTTGAGTGCACTGCATAGTGCACGTCTGTATCCCCTTCTCTCCATGTCCACATACATCGCTAGCCAGTGTATAGATTGCTTTGCCCTGTACCTGGTTGCCTCCTACCCTGGGTACCCTTGGTCATGTTGTTGGGTAGTACAACTGCAAGGAGGCAGCCTACCGGAGACTTGGCACTCGAGGGATCATGAACATGCATTATTGCTTTGCTTATTATTGCTTCACTTTCTTGACTCCCTCACTGTAAATTGAACAGCTGTTAACCTGAGGGGCGGAGGGGAGCTTAGTGTAGAGGGGGTCAGCTCACTGTGGGGGGTGGCGTGACCCATCATTTTAGTGGTGGGGAAAGGATGCCCCTCTATGCTGAGAGGTTGGGATGGTCCCCTTGTCAGTGAGGGGTCACCATTTCCATTGTTGTGGGGAAGGTGGGGGTGCTGTCTGTGAATGATTGAATTGGAGCGCCCTTTTTAAATCGGTGAAGGTGGGCTGGCTGGTGTGCTTCTCGATATGCATATTTTAAAATACTATAGATGAGTGAATCCCATCTGAGAGGCACTACACCGCCAGTGGGCAGCGCTACGGTTTTCCCAATGGCAGGAGCACTTAGTCTGCAAACGGGAGAATCACACCCCTTATTTCCTGATTCTTGTGAGAATTTGTGCCCATATCACAGTTTCAGCTGATGGCAGGCGTGGGTGCAAATTTCCCCCTGAATCTGCAGGTTTGAGCTTTAACTGTATGATCCTGATTCTCTCAAGGATTCGACAAAGATGTGCATCATGTTTATGCATTGTACGACCCCAGTCCAGGATGTAATTGACGATGATTTTACAAGGTTGTCCTGCAAAGAGTTGCTTCATGCATCATTGGAAGACCTCACTGGTAGAGTTGATGAGGGGGAACCAGTGGATGTGGTTTATTTGGACTTTCAGAAGGCTTTCGACAAAGTTCAACGTAAGAGATAGCGTGTAAAATTAAAGCGCATGGGATTGGGGTGGTGCATTGAGATGGATAGAAAATTAGTTGACACACAGGAAACAAAGAGTAGGAATTAAGGAACTTTTTCCAAATGGCAAGCAGTGACTCATGGGGTACCGCACGAATTGATGCCGGGACCCAGCTGTTCACAATATATTTAATGATTTGGATGAGGGAACAAAATGTAATATCTCCAAATTTGCAGATGACACAAAGTTGGATGGGAGGGTGAGCTGTGAGGAGGATGCAGTGATTGTTCCATGTGATTTGGCCAAGTTGAGTGAGTGAGCAAAAAATGGCAGATGCAGTATCATTTGGACCATCGCACAAGCGAACTGTGGCTTTGGCTTCATTACAGGTACAATTGGCGCTGCCCAGTCAGCGAAGCTGGATTGGATTGGATTTGTTTATTGTCTCGTGTATCGAGGTACAGTGAAAAATATTTTTCTGCGAGCAGTTCAACAGATCATGAAGTACATGGGAAGAAAAGGGAATAAAAGAAAACACATAATAGGGCAGGCGAGGTATACAATGTAACTACACAAGCACCGCCATCGGATGAAGCATACAGGGTGTAGTGTTAATGAGGTCAGTCCATAAGAGGGTCGTTTAGGAGTCTGGTAACAGCGGGGAAGAAGCTGTTTTTGAGCATGTTCGTGCGTGTTCTCAGACTTCTGAGGGGCTGTTTAGCACAGGGCTAAATCGCTGGCTTTGAAAACAGACCAAGGCAGGCCAGCAGCACAGTTCAATTCCCATATCAGCCTCCCCGAACAGGTGCCGGAATGTGGCGACTAGGGGCTTTTCACAGTAACTTCATTTGAAGCCTACTTGTGACAATAAGCGATTTTCATTTCATTCATTTCTGTATCTCCTACCCAATGGAAGAAGCTGGAAGAGTGAGTAAGCTGGGTGGGAGAGGTCTTTGATTATACTGCCCGCTTTCCCCAGGCAGCGGGAGGTGTAGATGGAGTCAATGGATGGGAGGCAGGTTCGTGTGATGGACTGGGCGGTGTTCCAGACTCTCTGAAGTTTCTTGCGATCCTGGGCCGAGCAGTTGCCATACCAGGCTGTGATGCAGCCCGATAGGATGCTTTCTATGGTGCATCTGTAAAAGTTGGTAAGAGTTAATGTGGACATGCCGATTTTCCTTAGTTTCCTGAGGAGGTATAGGGGCTGTTGTGCTTTCTTGGTGGTAACGTCAATGTGGGCGGACCAGGACAGATTTTTGGAGATGTGAACCCCTAGGAATTTGAAACTGCTAACCATCTCCACCTCAACCCCATTGATGCTGACGGGGGGGTGTACAGTACTTTGCTTCCTGAAGTCAATGACCAGCTCTTTAGTTTTGCTGTCATTGAGGGAGAGATTGTTGTCGCTGCACCACTCCACTAGGTTCTCAATCTCCCTCCTGTATTTTGACTCGTCGTTATTCGAGAGAAACAGACGGGCCTGATAATACCCAAAGACTCCAAATGAGTGAGCTCCACTTCTACCTTCTCGAGCAAGGCGTAAGGCACTGGGCGCGCCCGGAAATAGCGCGGCATGTCTCCTGGTTTGACTTGGAGGAGTGACACCCTTGCTGCTCACTCCACTCTCTAGCTGGTTCCAAACTGGCCAGCTCTATTTATGCAGGGAATCTGCTAATGATTTCTCTGCCCCTCTCATTGAGGAAACACATACTACCTAAGGATTGTGGGATTGCCATTAGTCCCCAGTGGTAAGCAGGCAGGTTATAACAGAAGGCAAAAGGTGCGTTGGCCTTAATAGTGAGAGGATTCGAGTACAGAAGCAGGGATGTATTGCTGCAATTATATATGGCCTTGGTGAGGCCGCATCTGGAATATTGTGTGCAATTTTCATCACTTTAACTGAGGAAGGATGTTCCTGCCCTAGAGGGAGCTCAGTGAAGGTTTACCAGACTGATTCCTGGGTTGGCAGGACAGATATATGAGGAGAGATTGAGTCGGTGAGGATTGTATTCATTGGAGCTCAGAAAAATGAGGGGAGATCTCATAGAAACCTATAAAATTCTGACAGGACTAGACAGGGCAAATGCAAGAAGGATATTCCTGATAGTGGGGATGTCCAGAACCAAACGATATGGGGGGAAGATGGGATTAAGTATTGAGTTGGAATATCAACCATGATCATACTGAATGGCGGAGCGGGCTCGAAGGATTGAATGGCTTTCTGCTCCTATTTTTTATGTTTCTATGTTTCTAAAGCATAAGAGGAGAAAGTAGACGCCTTCTTCCCAACAAAGGCAGAAGTCAAGACTGCCAATGACCTTCGCATCAGATACATGGGTATTTTCCTAAAAAGAAGGATATTTGGTACACTGAAAGTGATGATTCTGAAGTCAGTCTCCAAGATGTATTGGGTTTATAGTACTCATTTATGATAATATCTTTGTCCTGGCTGTGAGCTTATGGCAAACAATTTGGAATTTGCAGCAAGTAGCCACCACAGAACTGGTCAAGGATCATTCCAATGGAAGTGCAGACTGCAGTTCAGATGGCAATAGAGGAGAGAATATATAGGACACTGCATATGACGCTTTGGAGCACAGAAACAGGGTCTGTAGAATGGTGATGGCTGGAGACCACCAACATGGTGTTGCCATCTTTCTACAGGCATTTGCCAGGCATCCAGCTTCCCGCCTTAGAGAACATCGCCAGTGAAATTTGACTGGAAGCTGGAAACTGCCAAGGTACCAGCTCCTAAAATGCGGCCAGTAGCAGCACCCTGCCAATTGCAAGCTGCCATGATCGGAGAACTATTGCAGTATATGATCCATTTTCAGAATGTGAACAGCTTGTCACAATATAACCACTCAGGAGGAGCACCAAAATAGAACATAGAACATAGAACATTACAGCGTGGTACAGGCCCTTCGGCCCTCAATGTTGCGCCGACCTGTGAAACCACTCTAAAGCCCATCTAGACTATTCTCTTATTGTCCATATGTCTATCCAATGACCATTTGAATGACCTTAGTGTTGGTGAGTCCACTACTGTTGCAGGCAGGGCATTCCACGCCCTCACTACTCTCTGAGTAAAGAACCTACCTCTGACATCTGTCCTATACCTATCTCCCCTCAATTTAAAGCTATGTCCCCTCGTGCTAGACATCACCATCCGAGGAAGAAGGCTCTCACTGTCCACCCTATCCAATCCTCTGATCATTTTGCATGCCTCAATTAAGTCACCTCTTAACCTTCTTCTCTCTAACGAAAACAGCCTCAAGTCCCTCAGCCTTTCCGCATAAGATCTTCCCTCCATCCCAGGCAACATTCTGGTAAATCTCCTCTGCACCCTTTCCAATGCTTCCACATCCTTCCTATAATGCGGCGACCAGAATTGCACGCAATACTCTAAATGCGGCCGCACCAGAGTTTTGTACAGCTGCAACATGACATCATGGCTCCGAAACTCAATCCCTCTACCAATAAAAGCTAACACACCGTACGCCTTCTTACCAACCCTCTCAACCTGGGTGGCAGCTTTCAGGGATCTATGTAAATGGACACCGAGATCTCTCTGCTCATCCACACTGCCAAGAATCTTACCATTAGCCCAGTCTTCCTGTTATTCCTTCCACAATGAATCACCTCACACTTTTCTGCATTAAGCTCCATTTGCCACCTCTCAGCCCAGCGCTGCAGCTTATCTATGTCCCTCTGTAACTTGTAACATCCTTCCGCACTGTCCACAACTCCACCGACTTTAGTGTCATCTGCAAATTTACTCACCCATCCTTCTACGCCCTCCTCCAGGTCATTTATAAAAATGACAAACAACAGTGGCCCCAAAACAGATCCTTGTGGTACACCACTAATAACTGGACTCCAGTCTGAACATTTCCCATGAAACACCACCCTTTGTCTTCTTCCAGCTAGCCAATTTCTGATCCAAACTGCTAAATCACCCTGAATCCCATGCCTCCATATTTCCTGCAGTAGCCTACCGTGGGGAACCTTCTCAAATGCTTTACTGAAATCCATATACACCACATCAACTGCTTTACCCTCATCCACCTGTTTGGTCACCTTCTCAAAGAACTCAATAAGGTTTGTGAGGCATGACCTACCCTTCACAAAACCGTGTTGACTATCTCTAATCAAATTATTCCTTTCCAGATGATTATACATCCTATCTCTTATAAACCTTACCAAGATTTTGCCCACAACAGAAGTAAGGCTCACTGGTCTATAGTTACCGGGGTTGTCTCTACTCCCCTTCTTGAACAAGGGGACAACATTTGCTATCCTCCAGTCTTCTGACACTATTCCTGTAGACAAAGATTACTTAAAGATCAAAGCCAAAGGTTCAGCAATCTCCTCCCTAACTTCCCAGAGAATCCTAGGATAAATCCCATCCGGCCCAGGGGACTTATCTATTTTCACACTTTCCAGAATTGCTAACACCTCCTCCTTATGAACCTCAAGCCCTTCTAGTCTAGTAGCCTGAATCTCAGTATTCTCCTCGACAACATTATCTTTTTCCTGTGTGAATACTGATGAAAAATATTCATTTAGCACCTCTCCTATCTCCTCGAACTCCACGCAAAACTTCCCACTACTGTCCTTGACTGGCCCTACTCTTACCCTTGTCATTCTTTTATTCCTGACATATCTATAGAACGCTTTAGGGTTCTCCTTGATCCTACCTGCCAAAGACTTCTCATGTCCCCTCCTGGCTCTTCTCAGCTCTCTCTTTAGGTCCTACCTAGCTAACTTGTAACTAACGAGTGCCCTAACTGAACCTTCATGTCTCATCTTTACATAAGCCTCCTTCTTCCTCTTGACAAGTGTTTTGACTGCTTTAGTAAACCACGGTTCCCTTGCTCGACCACTTCCTACCTGCCTGACAGGTACATACTTATCAAGGACATGCAGTAGCTGTTCCTTGAACAAGCTCCACATTTCCATTGTTCCCAGCCCCTGCAGTTTTCCTCTCCATCCGATGCATCCTAAGTCTTGCCTCATCGCATCATAATTGCCTTTCCCCCAGATATAACTCTTGCCCAGCGGTATATACCTATCCCTTTCCATCACTAAAGTAAACATAATCGAATTGTGGTCGCTATCACCAACGTGCTCACCTACCTCCAAATCTAACACCTGTCCTGGTTCATTACCCAGTACCAAATCCAATATGGCCTCGCCTCTCATTGGTCTATCTACATACTGTGTCAGGAAACCCTCCTGCACACATTGGACAAAAACGGACCCATCTAAAGTACTCGAACTATAGCGTTTCCAGTCAACATTTGGAAAGTTAAAGTCCCCCATAACAACTACCCTGTTGCATTCGCTCCTATCCAGAATCATCTTTGCAATCCTTTCCTCTGCATCTCTGGACCTTTTCGGAGGCCTATAGAAAACTCCTAACAGAGTGACCTCTCCTTTCCTGTTTCTAACCTCAGCCCATACTACCTCAGTAGACGAGTCCTCATCAAACGTCCTTTCTGCCACCGTAATACTGTCCTTAACTAACAATGCCACCCCTCCCCCTCTTTTACCACCTTCCCTGAGCTTACTGAAATATCTAACCCCGGCACCTGCAACAACCATTCCTGTCCCTGCTCGATCCATGCCTCCGAAATGGCCACAATATCGAAGTCCCAGGTACCAGCCCATGCTGCAAGTTCACCCACCTTATTCCGGATGCTCCTGGCATTGAAGAAGGCACACTTTAAACCACCTTCCTGCCTGCCGGTACCCTCCTGCAACTTTGAAACCTTACTCATGACCTCACTACTCTCAACCTCCTGTATATTGGAGCTACAATTCAGGTTCCCAAGCCCCTGCTGAACTAGTTTAAACCCTCCCGAAGAGCATTAGCAAATTTCTCCCCCAGGATATTGGTACCCCTCTGGTCCAGGTGTAGACCATCCCGTTTGTAGAGGTCCCACCGTCCCTAGAATGAGCCCCAATTATCCAGAAATCTGAAACCCTCCCTCCTGCACCATCCCTGTTGCCACGTGTTGAACTCCTCTCTCTCCCTATTCCTCATCTCACTATCACGTGGCACGGGTAACAACCCAGAGATAAAAACTCTGTTTGTCCTAGCTCTAAGTTTCCACCCTAGCTCCCTGAATTCCTGCCTTACATCCCTATCCCTTTTCCAACCTATGTCATTGGTACCTATGTGGACCATGACTTGGGGCTGCTCCCCCTCCCCCTTAAGGATCCCGAAAACACGATCCGAGACGTCACACACCTTGGCACCTATGAGGCAACACACCAACCGCGAGTCTCTCTCGTTCCCACAAATAGGTGAAAAGAAAGGCATGTGTAGACATCTTAGGGAAACATAGTGTTACGAAAGAATAGGATGGCTTGTGTTCACTGTCATAAAATTGAATGTGCAATATATCATGCTTTGTTATTCAATGAGTTTAGAATCAAAAAAGAAAGGGAGCTATTTCTTAGTGTTGTATTATGAATCAGGTGATGATTATTCGCATGCTGATATCCGGGGTGAGAACTGAAGTGGTGTCATGTTGTCAGATGGGTAGTTGATTGAGAGAGTGTTTCTTTATTTAAAAGTGGGGGAGAAGGAGATAAGGCTCTGGCCTCAAAGGTAGATCATGCTCAGCAGAAGAAAAGAATTGCGTAATGAAATATTTTCTGATGGCCGTGTCAGCTCTCACCAAGGACTCCTTTGTGTACAGGTCATTGTGATACTCTCTTCCATGTACTTCTGGCTCCAACACAGAGTAAGCAATTCCCTTCTATTTCTATCCGTATGATGAAGCTGTGTGGGCAAAATTAGGTTATGACATATGTGACGCATGCTTTGGAGCATATTTCATGATCTGCTTAGGCAGCAAAATCGAGCCTTTACAACCCCAATGAAAATGAATGAATGAAAATCACTTATTGTCACAAGTAGGCTTCAATGAAGTTATTGTGAAAAGCCCGTAGTCGCCACATTCCGGCGCCTGTTCGGGGAGGTTGGTACAGGAATTGAACTGTGCTGCTGGCTTGGCTTGGTCTGCTTTCAAAGCCAGTGATTTCGCTGTGTGCTGAACCAGCCAACGGAGGCCCATCTTGTAAAAGCATGTGTCTCATTGCAGCATTTCTAATTAGACCTATACCACCTGTTTCAGGTATGTTCAGTTAGACCCTACCAAAATCATGAACAGAGGTGCATGTCATGTGTAAATGGACCAGATTTCAGGCGAGAGAGCATTTTTCATTTTTTACCCCAGCATTACCTTCTGAAATAGGCGTACATGAAGCATAATAGAGAAGACAATCTCATCTTTGCACATGTTAACATAGGGTGTGAGAGGTTCTGTACTGCCTTGGAGGTTTCTAATGTATATAAATGATGAAAAACCTGACAAACATTTCCAAGCAGTATGTGTATTAAAGCTAAAACTTGGCACAATGTATCTCTGATTGCGATTAGATTGAGTTTTATTAATTTGACCTGCTGTGCACAAATCCACACTGCATTGTAGTTAAAAAGAGACAGATGAATTGGTTTAATTTGCAGAATGGTATTGGAAGAAAATGTTCCAGATGATTATACACTTTTGATAAAATGTAGACGCCAGTTTTAAAAAGCGATGCAACAAATTAATTGACAGAATCAACAGATGGTCAATGTTTTAAAAATGGAACTGCTATAGTTGCTGGTAAAGATAGTTTTAAAGAACCAAACTCTTCTGCTACTTGTGGTGCTGAGAAAACACTCTACACACTTGGACAGTCTAACACTTAGGAGTTACATATCTGCAATACTTTTAGATTTGTTTATACAGTGACACAATAAAACAATTAACGTGCACTTTGGTTCAAAATGGCACCTTTCATTTTTCCATGCTGCTCATACATTCCATTAGTTTTATGTCATGCGCATACCATATAATTACCATGCGGGACTGATATTTGCCAGTGAATGTTCACTGTGTACAAAGCAAAACATATCATAATGGTATAAACTTTAATAATTCGACACATTTCATTCACACGTTTTCCAACTAGAATCTCACTGCTTCATGAGCATCAGATAATTGTCAGCTAAATATTTGCTAACTTATTTATTTTAAGAATATAAAACATTTATACTTCATAATGTGGTGCAATGTGCCACATAGACGCTTATTCACAAGCATTAGGTTGCAGGCTCTCTCCTCACTGAATCACAATTCTGATTTCAATTATTTCCTTCCTGTGAATGACACACTTTCCAATTGCTCCAATCAAATATTTCCTTCATTTAGACTTGACAACACGGCATGGATACTTTTGTTCATGTGTCTGTAAGTTCTGAAGCAACACCGCTATGTTATATTTATGGTCTGAGCAGAAAGTTGCAAGAGGTTGTTCTGAAAGTTCAAGTGTCGTTCAGATTCAAAGCTACAGAACAAGTTCCAGTAACGCAAATATGAGCAACAATAACGTGCACTGCCCAAAAGTGAGAGTTTCTTCGGGAACTGGCTGGCGAATGGTGAAGTAGTTCAGGTAAAATATAGATTTTACTCTTACTGTGCCAATCAATAAGCAACTTGTTTATTTTTTTATTGATTTTAAAATTGTTAAAATCAAAAAGGAGGTAGCCAGTGATTGAATATTCCTAAATTAGAAAACTTTACTTTGTCAGAAGCAGTACGATGCAAATTAATATACCAATCTAACAGGTTAATGAGAGAAAATTGTTACAAATCACAGATGGGTGTATGAAGATAGTTCCTAGTTCGTGGGAAATGGGTTGAATTAGCGAGATTTGGATACAATGTAATGAACATATTTGATATCAATAAGACACACTGTGCTACTTTGTGTCTGCACATATTCTGGAGTGTCTTACAACTTTACCATCAATTCATTTTATGGAGCACAGTGGCTAAGACGCTCCCTTCCTCAATTTTTTCCTCCAAACTGGATTCTGTCAGCATATGATAATGTGGCAAACTTTATTTTTGGAGCAAAAAAAGTCACACCCCTTTGATCATCCAATGGTTACTTCTCTGCAAATTTGGTCAAGCAGTGGTTACTGCTCTGCAAATTCCAGTTTTCCATATAGTATTGTTCCCTTTTTGTTGGAAGGCTTCACATTCATTTCAATGGGATTGTGGCCATTGAGGAAAAATTGAGAAATAGGTGAAAACAAATCGTCCTAGAAACTCCCACTTTGTACAGAGCACTTGGATGAGGCTGTAATTCAAAACTGTGAAATGCATTACAAAAACACTATTTTTTTCTTTCTTCTTATTTTCTTAATATTCACTTGTATAATTTGGACTGGCAGATTGGGTCATGAACTCAGCCTCCTAGTTTATAGTTTGAACTTGCAACTTTTTGATCCAGGAGTGAAGGTGCTACCCCCACCATTTAATTTCCTTGCTCTCATTGCTGGTCTTTCATTGAACGCAAAACCATCTTGAGGTGCAAACCCCAAAGTTGGCATCCATTAAAGATTGAAACCAACTACTTACAGCCTATCACTAATAACCGCTATGGAGAGGTCAAGGAATACTCTTTACTCTAACTGCACCAAAATGGGAAAAAAGCAAAGTTGAATAAAACTATCTAGTTTCCCAGTGAAAACTAATGAACTTCATCAAATGGACGCAAGTGTGTTTTCAAGGAAGACAAACAGAGAAGAAACTTAAACTCGCGTGATTCCAGTGGAGAATGCTAATAACATTTTAAAAATCCACAGCACATTTGAAGCTATTCCATAATTTGCCTGCTTCACTTTAATCTGACACTCATCTCTTTCTGTTTTTTTTTTACACATATGTATATGCATGATTCATTTTTTAAACAATAATTTTGAACCTAAACAAGTGTTAATCCAGTGAAAACAATTATAATAATAAAGACAGCAGAATTACAAAGATGCAGAAAGTATGATAAAATATTCATAGCCCAGGGCTGGGCTTTTAGTATGATGATAAATAAAAAACAGAAAAAGCTGAAAATACTAAGCAAAGCCGGCAGCATCTTTGGAGAAAGAAACAGAATTATCAGGAGCAATCTCTTTTGCTGAAGCAATGGCCCAACCTCTGAGCTTAAATGTTGGGTGAAATCCCACCTTCACCCCTGTGGTGAATGTATTATACCAATAATCCACCATTGTATCTGTACCATGCTTTGCCCTTGTATTTGTATCTGTGCTATGCTGTTGCCCTTGTGGGCTCCACCTATGGGCCATTGTACAGCATTATCCATAGGGGAACATGTTGGGGCATGTATGGGCTCCGCCCATGGCTCCTCCCCTTGAAGGGAGGTATAAAGTGCAGTCGACCTGTAGGCGGTTCTCAATATTGTATCAGTCGCAGGCAGGCACTGTTCTAAGTTGATTAAAGCCACAGTTTACTTCTACTCCCGTCTCGAGTGAATTGATGGTCGCATCAACCCCATCCCCACTGCTTCAATTTAATAATAATCTTTATTGTCACAAGTAGGCTTACATTAACACTGCAATGAAGTTACTGTGAAAAGCCCCTAGTTGCCACATTCCGGCACCTGTTAGGGTACACTGAGGGAGAATTCAGAATTCCCCAATTACCTAATAGCATGTCTTTGTGGGAGGAAACCGGAGCACCCGGAGGAAACTCCGCACAGAAAGTGGTAAAGTGGTCAGCAAGGGACATCCAAGCAAAGTTATTTTTGCTTTCTTTGGTTGCTACAGAATTAGTGAAAGTGCTGGGCAATCAGTTTTTAATGAATAGCTGCCAGTATGTGGAAATTGCGAGCACTGAGCATGAGGCTGGTATCAGTGGGAAGTGTGTGAGGGTGAGATGGGGCAGCTGAATGGAAGGCATGAGAACTGATTGTTGGTTGGTGGCTGTTAGGTGTGTGATGCATTGAGCAGTAATGTTGGTGGTAGGGGATGATATTTGAAGATACATTCATTGCCTTTGACCACCCGTGCGAGTTTATTAGACGGTTTCCAGCAAAAGCCAGGCTTTCAGGAACAGACTTGTTCAATTCAGAACTATCTTCCATCAACCAACTTTGATTATATTGACAGTTAGGGGCTGGTTTAGCACAGTGGGCTAAACAGCTGGCTTGTAATGCAGAACAAGGTTAGCAGCGCGGGTTCAATTCCCAAAGCAGCTAGTGCTAAACCAGGTACAGTAGAGACTTGGGGGTTTAGGTGCATAGATCCTTAAAATGCCAAGAACAAGTGCAGAAAATAATCAAAAAGGCGAATGGAATGCTAGCCTTTCTGTCTAGAGGATTGGAATATAAAGACACAGAGGTTATGCTGCAGCTCTAGAAAACCCTGGTTAGACCCCACTTGGAGCACTGTGAGAAGTTCTGGGCACCACACATTAGGAAGGATATTTACCCTTGAATGCAGTTCAATGCAGGTTTACAAAAATGATACCGAGATTATAGGGATTGAGTTAAGAGGGGAGATTATTCAAATTAGACTTGTTTTCGCTAGAATTTAGAAGGTTAAGGGGTGATCTGGTCGAAGTCTTCAAGATATTAACAGGGAAAGACAAAGGTAAATAAAGATAAACTATTTCCACTGGTTAGAGATTCTAGAATTAGGGTGCATTGTCTAAAAATTAAGTCTTGCATTTGCCTTCGTTGGCATTCTGCCAACTGAACCTGCACATTAATCGAATGTTGAACTAGGACTCTTAAGTCTCTTTGTGCTTCTGATATCCTAAGCCTTTTCCCATTTAGAAAATACTCTATGCCTCCATTCTTCCTACCAAACCTCACACTTTTCCACATTGTATTCCATCTGCCACTTCTTTGCCCACTCTTCTAGACTGTTCAAGTTCTTCTGCAACCTCCCCCTGCTTCCTCAATACTATCTGTCCTTCTGCATATCTTTGTATTATCTGCAAACTTAGCAACAGTGCCTTCAGTTCCTTCTTCCAGATCATTAATGTATATTGTGAAAAGTTGTAGTCCCAACACTGACCCCTGAGCCATACCACTAGTCACTAGCTGCCATCCTAAAAAAATACCCCTTTATCCCACTCTCTGCCTTCTGCCAGTCAGCCAATCCTCTACCCATGCCAGTATCTTACCCTTAACACCAATAATAAAATAATAATAATCACTTATTGTCACAAGTAGGCTTCAATGAAGTTACTGTGAAAAGCCCCTAGTTGCCACATTCCGCCACCTGTTCGGGGAGGCCGGTACAGGAATTGAATCTGCGCTGCTGGTCTTGTTCTGCATTACAAGTCAGCTGTTCAGCCCACTGTGCTAAAGCATGGGCTCTTAATTTATTTAACAGCCTCCTATACAGCACCTTGTCAAAGGCCTTCTGGAAATCTAAATATGTCCTGTCCACTAGTTTTCCTTTGTCTAACTAACTCGTTACCTCCTCAAAACATTCTAAAATGACCTCCCCTAGACAAAGCCCTGCTGACTCAGTCCTACTTTATCATGCACTTCTAAGTGCTCCATGATCTCACCTTTAATAATGGATTCTAAAATCTTACCAATGACCAAAGTCCGTCGAACCGGCCTAAAATTTCCCGTCTTCTGCCTCCCTCCCTTCTTCAACAAGAGTGTTACATTAGCCACTTTCCAGTCCTCTGGGATCCTCTCTGCCTCCCGTGATTCCAGAAAGATCGCCATCAATGCCTCCACAATCTCTTCAGCTATCTCCTTTAGAACCCTGGGGGTATAGTCCATCCGGTCCAGGTGACTTATCCACCTTCAGACCTTTCAGTTTCCCCAGAACCTTCTCCTTAGTGCTGGCCACTGGACTCACTTCTGCCCCCGATTCTTCTAAAGTTCTGGTATCCCACTGGTGTCTTCTACCATGAAGACTGATACAAAGTAACTATTCAGTTCCTCTACCATTTCTTTATTTCCTATTTCTACTTCTCCAGCCTCATTTTCCAGTTGTCGAATGTCTATTGTTGCCTTTAATATATAGAAACGAACTCTTCCTATCTTCTTTTATATTACTAGCTAGCTTGCACTCATATTTAATCTTCTCTCCCCTTACTGCTTTTTTAGTTGTCCTCTGCTCGGTTTTAAAGGATTCCCAATCCTCTGGCTTCCCACTAATCCTCGCCACCTTGTATGCTTTTTCTTTTATGCTGTCAGCCATGGATGCCTCGTCCTCCCCTTAGCATTCCTCCTCATTGGGATGAATTTCTGTTGTCCCTCCCAAATAATCCCCCCAAAACTCATGCCATTGCTGTTCCATTGCCTTCCCTGCTGGAACTCCCCTTCCAATCAACTCTGGCCAGCTCCAGCTCATGTCTTTGTTAATGTCATGTCATGCTCATGTCATGAGCTTTGACAAAGAGTCATCGGACTCGAAACGTTAGCTCTTTTCTCTCCCTACAGATGCTGCCAGACTTGCTGAGATTTTCCAGCATTTTCTCTTTTGTTTCATGTCTTTGTAGTTACCCTTATTTAATTGTAAAACCGTTACATCTGATTCCAGCTTCTCCCTCTCAAACTGCAGGGTAAATTCTATCATATTGTGGTCAACGTGTTCCTTCACCTTAAGTTCCCTAGTGGGCAGTTCTATCTAAATCTGTTATTAATTTTAAATCTGAGATAGATTTTTGTTATGCAGAAATATTAAGGGATTATAGAATCATAGAATCGCCACAGTGCACACCACAGTCTTAAAAGGCAGCACTGAACTTACATCACCAAATCCAGAATTGCCTGTTCCCTAGTGGGCAGTTCTATCTAAATCAGTTATTAATTTTAAATCTGAGATAGATAGATTTTTGTTAAGCAGAAATATTAAGGGATTATAGAATCATAAAATCACGGTAGCACAATTGCTTCACAGCTCCAGGGTCCCAGGTTCAATCCCGGCTTGGGTCACTGTCTGTGTGGAGTCTGCACATCCTCCCCGTGTGTGCGTGGGTTTCCTCCGGGTGCTCCGGTTTCCTCCCACAGCCCAAAGATGTGCAGGTTACGTGGATTGGCCATGATAAATTGTCCTTAGTGTCCAAAATTGCCATTAGTGTTGAGTGGGGTTACTGGGTTATGGGGATAGGGTGGAGGTGTAGACCTTGGGTAGAGTGCTCTTTCCAAGAGCCGGTGCAGACCCGACAGGCCGAATGGCCTCCTTCTGCACTGTAAATTCTATGATAATTCTATTATAATCAGTGCACACCACAGTCTTAACAGGCAGCACAGAATTTGCATGTTGTCTTCATCACCTCAAGAAAACCTGGACAATCACAGATTGTGATTCTGCCTGCACCTGCTAATGCGCCTTATCAAATTGTGAGCCCACAGACAATGATATAAAGACTATGATATAAATTCAGCTCATAGTTTGTCAAGATTTTTAAACATTGCCTGCAGAGAATGCAAAATATATTTCTACCTGAGAGAATAATAACATGATAATATGAGAGAATAATTGATTGATTGATTGATTTGATTATTGTCTACCTGAGAGAATAATAACATGGGGCAGCTCGGTAGCACAGTGGTTAGCACTGTTGCTTCACAGCTCCGGGATCCCAAGTTTGATTCTAGGCTTGGGTCACTGTTTGTGCGGAGTCTGCACGTTCTCCTCATGTCTGCTTGGGTTTCCTCTGGATGCTCCGGCTTCCTCCCACAATCCAAAGATGTGCAGGGTGGTGGATTGGCCATGCTAAATTCCCCTGTCCAAAAAAGGTTAGGTGGGGTTACAGGGATAGGGTGGAGGTGTGGGGATAGGGTGGAGGTGTGGGCATAGGTAGGATGCTCTTTCCAAGAGCCGGTGCTGACTCGATGGGCCTATTGGCCTCCTTCTGCACTGTAACTTCTATGATTCTATGATTCAATTTTCAACTATTAGTTACCAGTTTTTAATTTCTCTTTTTTTTCATTTAGCACTGTGTTAATAAGCTTTGGCAAATAGTCCCTTTGTGAAAATCAGCAAGTTCATGTAGATGGAAGAACAACTGAGGTATTGTGCATACACAATAAGTAGTGCTGGTAATTCAATTGAAGTTGGATTAAACTGTTACAGCTTGGTAATTCGGAGAATTCATTAATTTTAATGATTTTGCCAAATATATAACAAAAGGCCATTGTTTAAAACAGTGTGTTACGGATTTTTAGTGGCGACCATGCCATAGACGGTCGCCAACTTGATGGCTCCCATGCGAGGAAGAATATTCCGACCCATTAAATCCGATCAGATGGTCAAACGCGGCAAGATTCTGTTGCAAACATTAAGCGGTGAAAGCGGTGAAAGCGGCTCCGCATTGTGGTATGTCCTGCACTCACCCTCCCAAGTTAAACGTGAAAGAAAAGCAACTGCAGACAGACTGGGAGGTCTTTGCGAGCGCAGTTGAAGGTGTGATGGTGACGAGCTCCAAGAAGGCCTCATCCGGCGCAGTGGTCGACCGACCAACTGGTGGACTTCCGAACACTTCAATTCAAAATTCACAGGCTTGAAACCTCTGAAGACCTGGCCAGAGTAATGGATCTGATCTGGGCAGCGATGGAAAGAATGGAGCAGAAACCTGAAGCCCAAGGTGCATTGGTGCAAAAAATGGAAGTGCCTGTGGCCGACCCCAAGAACCAGCTGGCCTCATTAGAAGCGGAACTTACCTTGGTGGCTGACAGCCATAAGAAGCTGCGGGACAATATGGATGAGCTTGAAAACCGCGAGCGACACCAAAACCTTTGCATTCGGGGTTGCCGGAAGGGACCAAGGGTTTGCACGGATGTTGGAGAAATTAATGGGGAGAGAGCCTTTGTTCGTCCCGAGGTCGGCCGAGCACATAGAGCACTGAGAAGGAAGCGGAAGGCAGGCGAAGGTGATGGTAGTGCGCCTGCCCCGATACCTGGACAAGGAGAAAATCTTGAGATGGGCCAGACAGATGAAGAAGAGTATATGGGGGAGGAATGTGATCTAACTTTATCCAGATTGAAACGGAACTGGCTCAGCGTCGGGCCGGATTCAATAGGGTCAAGGCGATTCTACATAAAGAAGGCGTGAAATTCAGAGTTCTTTATCCGGCTCATCTGTGAGCCACGTTTTGGAATCAGGAGTATTGCAGGAGCACTCAAGAAGAAGTGAACAAGTTTTTACATGACATGGGGATCGGGAGTTTGTAAATATGTTTGACTGGGTTTGAATTGTGTTGTTGATAGATCGGCTGTTGTTTATTTGTGTTTTTCTTTCTCCCTTTCTGTATTTTCTCCTCCCTGTTTTATTTTTAATATTGGGACTTATTTGTGAGGGGAGGTTAAGGGCGGGACATAATTTATGATGTGTCGGGTGTGGGTGTTGAGAAGGGGCCAGGAAAGGCGAGGGGCTCGTGTGGGGGCCGCCATACTGGGGGGGAAAGCTAGTAAACGGAAGAGCCGTGGGGACGAAATGGAGGTGGAGAGAGGAGAGTAGGGTTTCAGTTATTTTCTTTCGTTGGTTTAGAATTGGGGGGAAGGGTGGGGGGTAGGGTGGGAAGGTTTGGGAGGGCTGACATTGAAAGTGCTGTTCTGACGCAGAGGTATAAGAGTCGATGGCGGTGGACACCTCATGGAAGCCTCACGGATGCAAAATGGTGACCTGGGGTAATTGGCTTAGACAAAAATATGGCTGATTTAAGGGGGGGAGTGGTGGGTACCCCCTTACTCGATTGGTGACTTGGAACACTCTGGGATTAAATAGACCGTTCGAAGGTTGCGCGTGTTTGCGCATTTGACGAATCTAAAGACGGACTTAATATTCTTACAGGAAATTCATTTGAAAGTGGTGGATCAGACAAGACTAAGGAAGGGCTGAGTGGGTGAGGTCTTCCACTCAGGGTTTGACATGCAGATGAGATGGGTGGCTGTGTTGATCAGCAAGAAGGTGGCTTTCACAGTGAGAAAGATCGTGACTGGTCTGGGTGGCAGATCTGTGCTGGTGAGTGGGTGGTTGGAGGGTTCCCCAGTGGTGCTGGGCAATAGCTAGGCCCCAAACTGGGATAATATGGAATTCATGAGGCGGTTGCTGGTGGGATTTAGATACTCACAGATTGATCTTGGGGGAGACTTTAACACAATGCTATACCCGGTGACAGACCGTTCGGGAAGATGTCGGCAATGGCTCGGGAGCTGTCGGGGCTTATGCAGTTTATGGGGGTGTGTGGATCCGTGGCACTTTGAGAGACCTAGAGGACGGAGTTATCCATTTTTTCTCATGTCCATAAGGGCTATTCCCGGATAGACATTTTTGTTATGGACAAGGCATTGATGACACGGCTGAGGTGGAATACTTGGCAATTGTGGTGGCTGATCACGCACCGCACTGGGTGGATCTACGGGCAGAGAGAGCGTTCCCCCCAAAGGCCCCAGTGGAGGATGGACGGAGGACTTCTCTCAGATAAAGGGATTTGAGAGAGGACAGAGGGGGCTACGTACAATTATGTGGACCAGAACGACATGGGTGAGGTTTCCGCCAGAACGACATGGGTGAGGTTTCCGCCGGTATGGTGTGGGAGGCACTGAAAGCTGTGGTTAGGGGAGAGATCATCTCGATCCGAGCACACAGGCTGAAAGTGGAGCGAGCTGAGCAGGAGGCAATTTTGACTGTTGATCGTAAATACTCGTAATCATCCGAGGAAGTGATATTTAAGGAGCGACAGAGGCTGCAGATGAAGTTTAATCTTGGCGTTGAGGAAACTGCATAAAGCTAGAGGGGTGGTATATGAATGTGGGCAGAAGGCCAGCAGGATGCTTGCTCATCAATTGAGGAAACAACTGGCGGCAAGGGAGATAGGTAGGTTGAGGGATGAGGGTGGCAAAGAGGTAACAGATCCGGAGAGGAACAATGGAATTTTTAGACTTTTTATCGGAGATTATACCGGTCAGAACCTCCACTGGGGACATGGGGAGATGATGCTTTCTGGATAGGTTTGAGTTTCTGAGGTAGAACAGGCAAGGGCGCAAAGGGTGGAGGGTCCAGCAGATCAATGGGAGGTGTTTGAGTGTGTGGGGTCGATGCGGCCAGATGCATGCCAAATTCTACAAGCAATTTGGGTGTCTGCTGGGTCCCTTGTTGGTGCGGATGTATAACAAAGCGCTGGGGGAGCTCTCCCCAATGCTGTTACAAGCATCCATCTCACTTATCCGAAAGAAGACAAAGATCCTGAACAGTGTGAGTCTTATCGGCCGATCTCCCGATAGAACGTTTATGCAAAACTTCTGGCAAAGATTTTGCCAACATAAATTGAGGGTTGTGTGCTGCATGTGGTTGAGGAAGACCAGACTGTGTTTGTTAAGTGTAGGCAATTATCGTCTAATATAAGGAGGCTATTGATGTAATTATGATGTCTATGGGTGGGAAGTGGGTGGAAATGGTGGTGTCTATGGATGCGGAGTAGGAGTTTGACTGAGTGGAGTGGGTGTACTTGTTTGATGTGTTGGAACAGTTTGGGTTTGGGCAGGCGTTTGTAGACTGGGTCAGATTATTGTACAAGGACCCGAAGGCGAGCATTAAGACTAATGGGGGTGGCTCTCAGCATTTTGGCTTGCAGCGTGGGACGAGACCATAAGACCATGAACCAAAGGTGCAGAATTAGGCCACTCGGCCCATCGAGTCTGCTCTGCCATTCAATCATGGCTGATATGTTTTTAATTCCAATTCTCCTGCCTTCTCCCCATAATCCCTGATCCCCGTATTAATCAAGAACCTATCTATCTCTGTCTCAAAGACACTCAGTGATTTGGCCTCCACAACCTTCTGCGGCAAAGAGTTCCACAGATTCACTGCCATCTGGCTGAAGAAATTCCTCCTCATATCGGTTTTAAAGGATCGTCCCTTCACTCTGAGGCTGTGCCCTCAAGTTCTCGTTTTTCCGACAAGTGCTTTCTATGGTACATGTATAAACATTGGTAAACGTCATTGTGGACATGCCGAAGTTCCTGAATTTCCTGAGAAAGTAAAGGCGCTGTTGTACTTTCTTCATCGTAGCGTTGATGTGGGTGGGCCAGGACAGATTATTGGTGATGTTTATACCTAGAAATTTGAAGCTGTCAACCATCTCCACCTTGGCACCATTGATACGGACAGGAGTGTGTACGGCACTTTGCTTTCTGAATTTGATGGACTAGCTCCTTAGTTTTGCTGATATTAAAGGAGATATTGTTGTCATTGCACCATGCCGCAAAATTCTCTTTCTCCCTCCTGTACTCTGACTCATCATTGTTTGAGATCCGACCCTGGCCGCACCCCCTGACGACCTGGTGGTTGACAACACCCCACCCCCCCTCCCCACCCACTACCCCCAGAACGATACCGCACCTGTGCCCAGCACATCCTGGCACCCACCTGCATACCCCACCCATGCCCAGCGCTAGTGCCCGTGCCTGTCCCCTGCCATAGCACCCCGCCCCCACCCCCTGCGATGCATGCGCTTGCGCCTCACAATGTCCTCTCTATGTCCCCACAAAAGGTGGCCGGTAAAATGTGGGAAAACGTCCAGATGGGTGGTAGGATGCCGGACATCAGAGTCCTCACCCCCTTGGATGAACGGGCTCTGAGGTTTGTGGGGGTGACCGAGGACAGAGGGGTCATCGACATTGAGCTTGACTGTACCACAAAGGTGAGAACCTTCAACATTGACATTGACTGCTCCCCATGAAGTCTCATGGCTTCAGGTTAAACATGGGCAAGGGTGGCACGGTGGCACAGTGGTTAGCACTGTTGCCTCAGCGCCAGGGAACCATGTTTAATTCCCGCCTTGAGTGACTGTGGGAGTTTGCATACTCTCCCTATGTCTGCGTGGGTTTCCTCCGGGTGCTCTGATATCCTCCCACCATCCAAAAGATGCACTGGTTAGGTGGATTGGCCATGCTAAATTGCTCTTAACTTGGAAGAAGCACGGAGGGTGGCAAGGGTGCAGAGCATGCTCTGGGTGGGGGACTTCAATGTCCATCACCACAAGTGTACCACCACAGACCAAGCTGGCCGAGTCCTAAAGGACATAACTGCTAGACAGGGACTGCAGCAGGTGGTGAGGGAACCAACAAGATGAAAAAACATACTTGACCTCATCCTCCCCAATCTCCCTGCTGCAGATGCAGCTATCCATGACAGTATTGGTAGAAGTGACCACCGCACAGTCCTTGTGGAGACAATGTCCGTCTTCACATTGAGGATACCCTCCATTATGTTGTGTGGCACTCCCATCATGCTAAATGGAATAGACTTTAAACAGATCTAGCAACTCAAGACTAGGCATCCATGAGGTGCTGTGGGCCATCAGCAGCAGCAGAATTGTATTCAACCACAATGTGTAAGCTCATGGCCCAGCATATCCCCCACTCTACCATTACCACCAAGCCAGGGGATCAACCCTGGTTCAATGAAGAGTGCAGGAGAGCATGCCAGGAGCAACATCAGACATACTGAATAAATGAGGTGTCAATCTGGTGAAGCTACAACACAGGACTACTGGTGTGCCAAACAGCATAAGCAGTAAGCAATAGACAAAGCTAAGCTCTGTAGTCCTGCCACATCCAGCTGTGAATGATGGTGGACAATTAAACAACTCACTGAAGGAGGAGGCTCCACAAATGTCCCCATGTCAATGATGGAGGAGCCCAGCACATATGTGCAAAAGATAAGGCTGAGGCATTCGCAACAATCTTCAGCCAGAAGTGCCGAGTGGATGATCCCCAGCATCACAGATGTCAGTCTTCAGCCAATATGATTCCGCCACGTGATATCAAGAAACGGCTGAGGGCACTGGGTACTGCAAAGGCTATGGGCCCTGACATTATCCCAGCATTAGTACTGAAAACATGTGCTCCAGAACTTGCTGGATCCCTAACTAAGCTGTGCCAGTACAGCTACAACACTGGCATCTACCTGTCAATGTCCAGTACACAAGAAACGGGAAAAATCAAATCCAGCCAATTACTGCCCTAGCAGTCTACTCTCCATCATCAGCAAAGTGATGGAAGGGGTCATTAACAATGCTATCAAGCAGCACTTACTCAGCAATAACCTGCTCACGGACGCTCAGTTTGGGTGGAGAGACTGAGGTTATTGAGCAAGTTATCATAGGGAGGGACAAGGTATTGGCGGGCGTAAAAGTGGAGAAATCTCTAGATCCAGAAGAATTGAGGCCCAGGTTGCTGTGGGAGGCGAGGGAGGAGATTGCAGGGGCCCTGATCCAAATGTTTAATTCTTCTTTGGCCATAGGAGAGGTGCCAGAGGATTGGAGAACCGCGAATGTGGTCCCACTATTTAAGTAAGGCTGTAGGGATAAGCCAGGGAACTACTGGCCAGCGAGTCTCACGTCGGTGGTGGGGAAACTAATGGAGAAAATTCAGAAGGAGAGAATCTATCTCCACTTGGAGAGGCAAGGTTTGATCAGGAATAGTCAGCATGGCTTTGTCAGAGGGAGGTCATGCCTAACAAATGTAATAGTATTTTTTGAGTGTGTAGATAAGGGCAGTGCAGTTGATGCAGTTTACAAGAATTTCAGCAAAGCATTTGATAAGGTCCCACATGGGAGACTTATAAAGAAGGAAAATGCACATGGAATACAGGGGAACTTAATAAGGTGGATTCAAAGCTGGCTGAGCTGTAGGAAACAGAGGGTGATGACAGACGGCTGCTTTAGTGACCGGAAGCCAGTGTCCAGTGGCTATTATTAGTAATTTAGATAAATAACTTAGATGACTCTGTGGGTAAGTTTGCGGATGATACAAAGACAGGCCGGGTGGTTAACAGTGAGGCTGAGAATCTTGGGTTACAGGAAGATATAGACGGGATGGTCAAAGGGGCAGAAAAGTGGCAGATGGAATTGAATCCTGAAAAGTGTGAGGTATTGCACTTTGGAAGGAGCAATTTGACAAGGAAACATTCAATGAATTGCGCCACACTGGGAAGTCCTGAGGAACAAAGAGGCCTTGGTGTGATTATGAATATATCTCTGAAGGCAGAAGTGCAGGTTAATAGGGTGGTGAAAAAGGCATATGGTACACTTGCCTTTATCAATCGTGGCATAGATTACAAAAGCAACAAAGTTATATTGGCGTTATATAGAACATTAGTCAGGCCACAGCTGGAGTATTGTGTGCAGTTCTGGTCGCCACATTATAGGAAAGATGTGATTGCACTGGAACGGGTGCAGATGCGTTTCATCAGGATGTTGCCTGGGATGGAACATTTAAGTTATGAAGAGAGGTTGGATAGGCTTGGGTTGTTTTCACTGGAGTAGAGAAGACTGAGAGGTGACCTGATCTAGCTGGACAAGATTATGAGGGGCATGGACAGGGTGGATAGGGAACAGCTTTGCCACTTAGTTGAAGGGTCGGTTACGAGGGGACACAAGTTCAAGGTGACGGTCGGGAGGTTCAGGGGGGATTTGAGGAAAACTTTTTTACCCAGAGGGTGGTGACGGTCGGGAACGCACTGTCTGGGAGGGTGGTAGAGGCAGGTTGCCTCACATCCTTTAAAAATACCTGGATGAGCACTTGGCACGATTTAACATTTGAGGCTATGGGCCAAGTGCTGGCAAATGGGATTAGGATTGGCAGGTCAGGTGCCTTTCATGCGGCAGTGTAGACTCAATGGGCCAAACAGCCTTTTCTGCACTGGATTTTCCTGTGATTCTGTGATATTAAAACTGTGGCCACTGAGGCAGTCAAAGGGCAGGAATTCTATGGTGAGTAACTCACTTCCGACCCCCCAAAATCTGCCACATCTACAATGCACAAGCCAGGTGTATGATGGAATACTCCCCACTTGCCTGGATGAGTGCAGCTCCAACAACACTCAAGAAGCTCAACACCATCCAGGACAAAGCAGTCCACTCGATTGCTCCCCTTTCCACAAACATTCAAACCCTCCACCACTGATGAACAGCGGCAGCCGTGTGTACCATCTACAAGATGCACTGCAGTAATTCACCAATGTTTCTTAGACACCACCTTCCAAACCTACGACCGCTACCATCTGGAAGGAAAGAGCAGCAAATACCTGGGAGAAGTTCACCTCCAATACACTCATCACCTTGACTTGGAAATGTATCGCCATTCCTTCACTGTCGCTGGGGCAACATCCTGGCACTCCCTCCCTCGCAACACCAGTGGCGAACCTATGCCTCAGGGACTGCAGTGGTTCAAGAAGGCAACTCATCACCACCTTCTGATGGGCAACGAGTGATGGCAATAAAATGCTGGCCCACATCCCGCACATGAATTTTAAAAAAGTCCTCCGGCCCCCACCCTGATGACCTGCCACACGTGAGGCCAGGCACAATGATCCTTCCCTCTCACTGACCACATGTCCATTCTCCTGTCCATTTGATGGTGCCAGCCCATCCGGAGTGGCCCCTCTACCCTGCCTTCCAAGAGCACACTTCAGAGGAGAGCTTCAAGGGTGCCACCATTGAGACATCACAGCTGTCATCCCCACCCTCCACCAGCGCAGAGGCACACACATCGGTGGGCAGAAATAGTGCACAGGCTTCTGGGGCACAATCTGGTGAGCACCACACAGTTGCAGCACACCAGGTGGAGTCAGGAATGTCCAGGTGGGACAGCAGTCGGAGGTCTGCTGAATCTCAGGAGCCAGATGGGTCCCAATCCGATACTGAGCCTCTGGACAAGATTATTCCGGAGCTGATGCAGACCTTATGGTGCGGCCGTGAGATTCAGTGACACTCCAGCGGTTCCATAGCTGACTGGAGGAGTCCCAAAGGTTATGGGCGCAGGAGATGGCATCGAGGTCAACATTGCTAGGGTGGCAACCGCAATGGATAGCTTGGAGCACAGCGACAGCACCATGGTGCCCAAGGCATTGTTCAGTCAGTGATAGCCATTGCTGAGGGGCTCAACAGCATTTCCCAGTCGCAGAGGGACGTGTGCATGATGCAGGTGGCCCTTGCTGACGTGCTGCAGAGCATGTCCCAGTCTCGGATGGGAATTGCCGAGGTGCTCCAGAGCATGTTCCAGTCACTGAGGACTATGCCCAAGCTCAGGTGGACATTGGCGAGGCACTGTGGGGCATGGCACTGTCACAGAGGGGCATCGCTGAGGGCATACCACCACGGAGCATACAATGGTGTGCCACCACAGATGTCAGAGCCAGATGCCACAGGGCCCTCTGGAACTCGCTCCAGCCGCCACTTGGTCCGAAGGTAACTTCTCACAGCCCTACGGGTACCGACCGGGAGAAGGGAGTGGCAGATGCCAATCCGGAGCCTCCCTATAGGGAGACGACAATGGTCACCAGCTGCTCCATGTCCTTCCCCTCCTGACAATGGCCCGTTTTGGGGTCAGCGGGTGGGACAGGGTAGCAGACCTAGGCCTGTACCACTGGCAAGACAGCCGGGGGCCTCCAGCCCCAGGCTCCCAGAGGACGCTCACCCTGGGCATCGAAGATCACAGGTCTCGGTGAGCAGCAGACTGTCTCCGGCTCTGATGCGCATCTGTGGGGGGTTGAGATAATGGATGAAGCCATGTCGTATGAGAAGTGGGTGCAAATGAGATCCTCCCTGGTCCTCTGGGCACGCCAGACCCTGGCCACCGCTTCCTACCCTCCATCCTCCGCCTGCTCCCACCCTCCAGCTCCTCCTGGTCCGGCTCCTCCTCATCCTCAGACGAGGCCGCATGTTCCTCCTCCTCCACCTACATCATGTTGCCCTGCTAATGTGCCAGGATTTGGAGAGCACAGCAGACAACCACAAAGCGGGCAACCCTCTGGGGGGTGTACTGCCAGAGAGCGAGGCTTCGGAACCGCATTTCCAGCAGTCTGATGGACCACTCAATTGGATTGGATTTGTTTATTGTCACGTGTACCGAGGTACAGTGAAAAGTATTTTTCTGCGAGCAGCTCAACAGATCATTAAGTACATGGGAAGAAAAGGGAATAAAAGAAAATACATAATAGAGCAACACAACATATACAATGTAACTACATAAGCACTGGCATCGGATGAAGCATACAGGGTGTAGTGTTAATGAGGTCAGTCCATAAGAGGGTCATTTAGGAGTCTGGTAACAGCGACTCAATGACAGCTGGGTGACCACATGGGCTTCGTTATATCGGATCTCTGCATCAGTCTCCGGCCTCCGCAGTGGCATCATTAGCCAGGACCTCAGCAGGTATCCCTTATCTCCCAACCAGTCATCCTCGGGTGTCCCTTGAAAATGACGGGGGTCTCTGACTGCCCCAGGATATAGCTGTCATGCACACTCCCAGGGAAGCAAGCACACACGTGCATGATCTTGAGGTGGTGGTCGTACACAAGTTGAATGTTCAGGGACCCCTTCCTGTTAATTAATGGTGCTACCAGACCACCTGGTGTGCACAAGGTGGCATGCGTGCTATCTATTATCCCCTGGATCTGGGGCATCCCTGCATTGGCGGAGATTCCTGCTGCCCATGCATCTTGAAGAACTTGGTCTAGGTCAAAGTTTATTTAGTCAGCTGGTCCAGGCAAGCAGGGATTCCATGACTTCACTGATGCACTTGTGGGCTGTAGGTTGGGATATGCAGCAAAGTCTCTGCTCGAGCCCTGGAATGAATCCGAAGTGTAAACGTTCAGGGCTGCAGTGATCTTGATGGCCACTGGGAGCAGATATCCTCCTCCTCCATGTGGTGCCATGTCCGCACAAATATGGCATAGGTGCCGCACCGTCCCCTTGATGAGGCGTAGCCTCCTGCGGCACACGCTGTCCAACATCTCCTCTACACCGAGGCCTTCACCGGCCTCCCCCTCTGGGTCCCTCCCTGGCCTGGTGGGCAGCCGGGTGTGGAGCGGGCCCCTGCACATGGGCTGCCACTTCGAGCATCTGTCGATGATGCTGCCGCTGCCTTCTGCGGCACTTGGCCACCTAGTCTGCCACTAGCACCGCGAGGGCAGCTTCTGCGGGGTTCACAATCTCATCTCTAATGTGATAACTGTCAGGAGTTGGAGAAGGTGAGAGACCAACAATGGTTAGGGCTTCCACTCTGGGACCCCCTGGGTCCCCCAGGCCACCCCCACCCTTACATTTCCTGCCATCTCTCAGTGTGTCATCCAACAAGACAGTTGAGCTGGGGGGACCCACCCTATACATGTACCCCTGGTCAAAGCAGGGGCCCCTGCACAACGGCCCCCAGACCCCCGCCGGGAACATAACTTAGATCGGGCACAGGTTCCCTCCCTGACCACATACCCACCCTCTGGTCATAGGGATATCCCCAGTGCTGCGGCCAGTTAATGGGTGTTTGATTGTTGGCTGCTGTCTCTGTGCTGTTGACACCTCCAGTGTTCAGACAATGTGTCCAGGCCTCACAGTCTGATCGGGATGCCAGGCAGTAACACCCACCTGTGACATGGCATCTCTATCCACAGGAATCCATTTGGGAGCTGTGAAGTGCTTATGCAACCAGCAATGCCTATTCACTATTAGCAATGGCCTTCAGCTGCGCAGCCAAAAGCCACCAGTGACCTTCATATGACCACGGGCAGGGCTCGGTGGCTCGGGGGATGTTTGGTGGGACGAACAGGCAGCAGCTGAAGTTTTCCCCAGTCTGGGACACTATCGGAGGGGGGAGGGGGGCATTTTGGACCCATGGGCGCTGGGCCCTCACCCCGAAGCCAAGTGACAACCACCCAATAATGGAGGCGCTCCCACCCTTCCGACTGAAGCCATCCCCCGCCCCCCCCCCCCCCCCCCCCCGCCCGGGTGCTCCCCCACCCACCCCGAGGACTGGGGCAGGAGCCCTGATTGAAGATGGCTATTCGCCTCCTCCGAACCCCACAGCAGCCATTGTGCTAGTTTCACGTTTTTAGAGAGGTGTGCTAAAGGGCGCCCACGTGACCGCTCGCTGGGGAGCCGGTTAGCTCACGGGAGCCCGTTAGTAAGGGGGTCATTGTTAATGATATGGAGATTAGCCTTAATTGGTGATTATTGGTTTCTTGCCATGTCTCGGCGGGTTCTGAATCTCGCCAACGAGAGCGGGCAAGCTAGATAGGAAACAGATCGCTGGCCAGTGCGTGTCCCAATTTCGGCCTCTCCTGTGATCTAACTTGCTTTCGTGGATCTGTGCCCGCTATCTTCATTATGTGGAGTGGTGAGAATGGTCTGAATTTGGAACTGCTACTTCCAAGGCCAAGGGTAGAGATGGAGGTGATCAGATGCAGTAGCCAGGAGGTTAGAACCCCCCCCCCACTCTGTTCAGTGGGACATTAGTCCAGTTATGTACATAATGTGAGGCCCCCTAACCTTCACCCCCTAACTCCCTCATCACCCTTACCCTCTCACCAGCCCATAGCCCTTAATCTCTATGCACCTTACCTCCATCACCACCCTACCCAGTCACCAACTATCCAATGCAGAAAGAACTCAGTAATCCTATAATAACATTGGGAAGTCTTGTGAAGTTTACAATATTATCAAAATAAACAAAATAAGTAATTCAAAATAAAAATCAACAGAACTGAAAACTCAATTTGAAAATGCATTTTCCTCTTAACTGCTCATAAATATGTCAATATATCCAAGCTCTTTGTCATCTATGTCAACAACCCTTTCTTTTGCTAATTTTTTTTTAGATTAGGAAATTATTTTTCTTTTTCAATTAAGGGGCAATTTAGCGTGGCCAATCCACCTAACCAGCGCATCTTTGGGTTGTGGAGGTGAAACCCACGCAGACATGGGGAGAATGTGCAAACTCCACAGGACAGTGACCTAGGGCCAAGATTCAAACCCGAGTCCTCAGCGCTGCAGTGCCAGTGCTAACCACTGTGCCTCATGCCACCCTGTCAACAACCCCTTTTGAGCTAAATCCAGTAAGTTTGGACCTCAGCGATGCATTCATGGTGAGATTTGGTTCAACAACAGTGGGTGGGATTCTCCAGTCCCCCAGACATGTGGTCATCGATGGCGCACCTATTGCTGGTGGTGGGATTCCAGCTTTTCGATGTTCGTCAATGGGATTTCCCATTGCAACCACCCTACGCCACCAGGAAACTGGGGTGCGCTGTCAGCGGGACCAGAGAAACCCAACATCCAGACATTCTGATCAATTTCAAGAAACCTCCAGAGCTGAATATATTAGTCAGCCAGAAGCTCAGCTATCTGTCAAAGCTGTGAAGTAGGCAGACATATGGCTGAGCTGAACCCCCCCAAAACACTCAGCCATCTGTCCAAGCTTTGAAACAGCCAAACAGAAATCTGAGCTGAAATTAAATGAAAGTATGAAAGCAAAAGGAACAATTAACACAATCAAATCTTAATTTCATTATCATACAATGTAGAATAACACTTTATCTCATTGATAATGTATTCATGGAATCATAAAATTTACAGTGCAGAAGGAGGCCATTTAGCCCATTGAGTCTGCACCTGCCCTTGGAAAGAGCACCCTGCTTAAGCCCAGACTGCCACCCTATTCCCATAACCCCACCTAACCATTTTGGACGTGAAGGGCGATTTAGAAAGGCCAATGCACCTAACCTGCACATCTTTGGACTGTGGGAGGAAACTGGAGCACCCGGAGGTCACCGAGAGAACGTGCAGACTCCGCACAGATAGTGACCCAAGCCGGGAATTGAACCTGGGGTCCTGGTGCTGTGAAGCAACAGCGCCAAGCACTGTGCTACCGTGCTGCCTCCTGTGCTACCGTGCTGCTAATGCATCTGAATACTTCCCCACTTTCACAATGCTATTCAATTTATTGATCACTTAACTTGAAGGGACAGTGAGAGCCTTCTCCCGCGGATGGATATGGCTGGCACGAGGGGACATAACTTTAAACTGAGGGGTAATAGATATAGGACAGAGGTCAGAGGTAGGTTCTTTACGCAAAGAGTAGTGAGGCCGTGGAATGCCCTACCTGCTACAGTAGTGAACTCGCCAACATTGAGGGCATTTAAAAGTTTATTGGATAAACATATGGATGATAATGGCATAGTGTAGGTTAGATGGCTTTTGTTTCGGTGCAACATCGTGGGCCGAAGGGCCTGTACTGCGCTGTATTGTTCTATGTTCTATGTTCTATGTTCTTCAAAACAAAACTCTTTCACTAATCACTGCAGGAAAACCATATGTAAGTTATCATATAGCATTACATTATGACATGTGAAGTTGAAAGAAACTTTTAAACCTACCCATCACTGGGTTTCCGACTATAAACAAGGGAGTCCCAAAGATTCACAACATCTCTGAGTTAGTGTGAACTATGCCAACTTCAAAAACCAGTCCAATTCCATGAAAGTTGCAGGGGTTTGAAATGCCTACTTCTGTATTGGAACCGGCAATGTCAGGACAGCTGTATGTGGGCTCACGACCCTGTACTCCTATCTTATGCTGTTCCAAATTGCTGGTGATGGGAATGGGGCGGGTGTGGGAATCCCGGAATCGGCTCCTGTCCACCATTTTTTAAGTCTGCCCAACCCGAGTCGTCCTGTGATGGAATGGGAAAATCCAGCCACTTCACTTCAGTATATTCACTTTTGTAATCTTGTTGTCTTCATGACAGCTTATCAGTTTAATATACAAATTATTATATTGGCATTATCCTTTGCTAACTTAGGAAACATAAAAGTTAGGGTTTTGTTTACGTTGTGCTTCAGATGTTTCTACTGATAATTAGGTTACAGCTACTGAATATTTGACAAAGTCCTTTGTTTCCTGTAAATGAAAAGGTGCAAACATGTAGCAGTAGATCTGACATTATATACAATAGAGGTAAGAGCATTGGCAAGCCAATCAGACAATTTTAATGCAGCTTAGAAGCTCGAATTATGCTTTATTCTAAAAATACACAAAAGATTAGAAAGACCCACCAATTGTAAATAATAACAGAACCTAGTTTCCTAGCTTTGGGCTGCATTTTATGTGCCCCTGCAGTCATGTTTCCAGTGTGGGGGGTGGGAAGCAGGGGCTGAAGCTGCATGTAAAATGGTTTGGGGCATCAATGTCCCACCCACCCCAAAATCAGACTGCCTGCCAGATTTCAATGAATAATTAAGGGTCAATTTGGCTTGTTACCAGGCAGATCGTTACTGATAATACGCTGCCATAAAATATTTGATGTGAGCATTTGGGTGGGAGTGGGCAGTGTGATTTTTAATTCTTTAAAGGGTGGAAAGGAAGGGAGGATTCTATCTTCAAGAGCTGCCCTTTGTTGATCAGGGAGCAGTCCTCTAAGTTGCAGCCCTAACTCTTCCCACCTACCCGCTGCTTTAAACCCACCCCATCCCCATCCCTGACCTAACTAAACCCTTCCTGCCCAACACACTGGCTTACCTGTTTCCAGGGATCCATGGGACTTCTTCCACCTCCAGCACTCCGGTGCTTCCAGGATTGTTGGAGATGCTGGCCAATTGGAGTGGTCAGCAGCTCCCAAGAATGGGACTGTGAGGGGTGGAAGGCCCACAGTGGCCCTGTTAAGACCACTGCAGCACTATATAGGGATGGGGTGGGCTGGTGTGGAGCAGGTCAGCTCCATGCGGACTTTTCTTCTGAAAGGGAGAGCCATTCATTCCCGCCCCCCCCTCCGCTCCTCCTCTCCACCCCACCCCTTTGTTTTATATTTTATAAATGGGTACTTAAATAGCAAATTTCTACAGAAAAACCAATGAAGCAGATAGCAAACCTTTTTGTTCAATTCATTTTTTTTACGGGATGTGGGCTTCGCTGACTAGGCCAGCATTTGCTGCCCATTCCTAATTACCTATGCAAAGGCGGTGGTGAGCTGCTTTCTTGAACCACTGCAGTCCATGTGGTGTAGGTACACCCACTGTGCTATTAGGGAGGGAGTCTGACCTGTTGTTGTAGCCACTGTATTTATATGGCTAATCCAGTTCAGTTTCTGATGAACCCCAGGATGCTGATAAGTTCCATACTCAACCAAATGCTGCCTTGATGTCAAGGGCAATCACTTTCACTTCATCTCTGGAGTTCAGCTCTTTTGTCCATGTTTGAACCAATGCTGTAATGAGGTCAGGAGCTGAGTGACCCTGGCAGAAACCAAACTAAGTGTTAGTGAGCAGGTTAATGCTGAATAGCTGCTGCTTGATAGCACTGTTGATGATTCCTTCCATCACTTTGCTGATGACGGAGAGTAGACTGATAGTGCGGTAATTGGCCTTGTTGTATTTGTCCTGTTTTTTGTGTACGGGACAGACCTGGGCAACTTTCCACATTGCCAGGTGGATGCCAGTGTTGTAGCTGTACTGGAACAGCTTGGCTAGGGGTGTTGCAATTCTGGAGCACAAGTCTTCAGTACTAATGCCGGGATATTGTCAGGGCCCATAGTCTTTGCAGTATCCAGTGCCTTCTGCCATTTCTTGATATCACATGGAGTGAATCGAATTAACTGAAGGCTGACATCTGTGATGCTGGGGATCTCTGGCGGAGACTGAGATGGACCATCCACTTGGCATTTTTAGTTGAAGATTGTTGCGAATGCCTCAGTCTTTTGCACATATGTGCTGGGCTCCTCCATCATTAAGGTTGGGGATATTTGTGGAGCCTCCTCCTCCAGTGAGTTGTTTAATTGTTCACCACCATTCACGGCTGTATGTGGCAGGATTGCAGAGCTTAGATTTGATCCGTTGTTGTGCAAACGCTTAGCTCTGCCTGTCACTGTCTGCTTATGTTGTTTGGCATGCAAGTAATTGTGTGTTGTAGCTTCACCATGTTGACATCTCATTTTTAGATATTTCTGGTGATGCTCCTGGCATGTTCTTCTGCACTCTTCATTGACCAGGATCCCTTCCTTGGTAGTAATGGTAGAGTGGGGGATGTGCCCGGCATGAGGTTACTGAGTGCTGCTGAGTAAAATTCTGCTGCTGCTGCTGGCCCACAGCACCTCATGGATGTCTTTATTGCATCTGCCACAGTTTTTTAAAATTTAGAGTACCCAATTCATTTTTTCCAATTAAGAGGCAATTTAGCATTACCAATCCACCTACCCTTGCACATCTTTGGGTTGTGGGGGCGAAACCCACGCAAATACGGGGAGAATGTGCAAACTCCACACGGACAGTGACCCAGAGCCGGAATCGAACCTGGGACCACGGTGCCGTGAGGCAACAGGGCTAACCCACTGCACCACCATGCTGCCTCTCATTTGGCACAGTTGCAATAAACAATTATAGGCCAGTATCGTATTCTACCAGTGTCAATTATAGTAACTAGTCGAAGACTATTTCATTTTTTCCCTCGGTAGGGAAAAGCAGGATGACAGAGCATGTGGCTTTGCCTGGATAGTAGAATCTCTGATGCCGCAGGGCAACTTAGACAGCACGCTCTGTCTCCCCCCCCCCGACCTTCCCGGTGCTAGCGAGGCACATCCACTGTCTTCCGGCTTACATAGAGAATGACAGGCTGGCTCCCAGTAAACACGGCCAGTGTATATGTTTATTAATCAATTTAAGAAGCTTTCCTTCTACATCCTCTTGATGACTAACATTAGAGCTTATTATAGATAAGGGAAACATTTGTTAAACATTTTGAAACGAGGACAGCTGACCAGATGCTGAACTTCCTTGTGCCAGTAATAGCACAGTTGTTTGAAGATTGGTTACTTCGATAATAGCAATATCGTTGTGCATGTACTCAGGCACAAATTAAAACCTAGCTAGTCATAAATCTTGAACTTATTTCACGCATTTCCAGGATCTGAAATGTTTTGTAGTTGCAAGATGCTGAAATGTTTTGCTCAGACGCTAGTTCTAGTTACAGAAGGAACAAATGCTATTGGTATTTCAGAAGACTTAGTAATATGAAATAAGTTTCTTCTTACTTTTAAAGTCATTGGTGTAACTTACTTTACTTTCCAAATTAAAGGAAATGGACAGAAACCCTGTGGAATATGGTAACAAATGTGCCAAATGTACATTAATACACGGAAATTATGTGTCTTCGTGACAAACAAACTGCCCTCACGTTTGCCAAGTTGACAAAACTTTTTCAGGAAGGAGGACATTTATGACATAGTTTATGTGTGCTTTTAATATGCATCATTTGTTAAAACTTAGGGGCAGCATGGTGGCACAGTGGATTTCACAGCTGCCTCACGGCGCCAAGGTCCCAGGTTTGACCCCGGCTCTGGGTCACTGTCCATGTGGAGTTTGCACATTCTCCCCGTGTTTGCGTGGGTTTCGCCCCACAACTCAAAAATGTGCAGGGTAGGTGGATTGGCCACGCTAAATTGCCCCTTAATTGGAATAAATGAATTGGGTACTCTTAAATTTATTTTAAAATTAAAAAAAAAACATTGTGAAAACTTCATCAAGTAAAGCAATATTACTCATACCTTCTTACAATGTCAAATTTTCTCTGATAATTGCTAATGTGAAGTGTCTTGGGATCATATATAAATACACATTGCTGTTATAAATTGATTTGGCACTAACTGCTCTGAAACAAATCTAAGGATAAAACAGCAGAGGAAGCTACCAGGCATATTGCACTGAGAGCTTAGGTCACATTAGAGGTATTGACGCACTGGGTTAGGAGGAATAATTCTCATTGAAATTAATATGGGGACCGCAGATTCCATGACTTTGATGGAAACCTTTGAGAAACGTAAAGCTGTAGGAAAGAAGGGTAGTAAATTGTTTTCTCCAGGACTTGGTCACGATTTGTGGGTCATGTAGGGCAGCAGGGTAGCATAGTGGTTAGCACAATTGCTTCACAGCTCCAGGGTCCCAGGTTCGATTCCCGGCTGGGTCACTGTCTGTGTGGAGTCTGCACATCCTTCCCGTGTCTGCGTGGATTTCCTCCGGGTGCTCCAGTTTCCTCCCACTGTCCAAAGATGTGCAGGTTAGGTGGATTGGCCATGATAAATTGCCCTTAGAGTCCAAAATTGCCCTTAGTGTTGCTGGAGTGGGGTTACTGGGGCTATGGGGATAAGGTGGTGTGGGCTTGGGTAGGGTGCTCTTTCCAAGAGCCGGTGCAGACTCGATGGGCCGAATGGCATCCTTCTGCACTGTAAATTCTATGATTCTATGATTCTATGATTCTATGTAGGTATTGGAACAAAGTCACTTTCTTGTGACTAACACAGAGCATACACTTCAATAGGGAAACTGACAGGTTTCGGCCCAGTGATAGTTAAGTGAAGTTCTGCCACTGGCAGTGAAGGTAAAGGATGTTTCAATTTTTAGTCACTAGCTGCTTTCTTTCACACGCAGGAGATAGTTGTTAGCCACTTTTCTACACGTTCCTGCACTGCAGCACTGCTGATGTCATTTATGCTCAATTTTGGCACAACAGCAGGTACATCCTTGTCAAAATAGCAAAGCTACAACAGAAAGACAAACAACTATTTACTTGGTGTGGCAGTCCCATGGTACAGGGACTTCACTACTAATTAATTCAGCATACATTCATAACCCTTTGGAAAATAAAGTAATACTTCTGTGGTAAACTACGGTATTGCATTGTATGGCATTGTATTGTATTGTGCATGCCTGGGCTGGCTCCGCCTGTGGCTCCTCCCCTCGAGCTTATGTATAAAGGTGGCAAGTCTCCGCCTCTAACCCAGTTCGGGTCCAGAGGCAGGAGGCTTGCTGTTTAGTGTATTAAAGCCTCAGTTACGTTCATTACTCGTCGTGTGTTATTGATGGTGTATCAACCTCTCAATAGTAAAGGATATTACAGTCTTAAAATGCAGCTAGTCTGTGACCACAAAAAAATGTTAATGTTTGAAGGGAACTTGGAGACCATAGCATTCCCATGCCCCTGCTGCCTTTGTCCTTCACAGGTTTGGGAAGTGATGTTGAAGAAACTTTGAGTGTTACATCCTGTCGATAATACACTCTGCAACCATGGCATGTCTGTAGAGAGACAAAATATTTTTATTTTTATTTTATTTATTTATTTTTAAATTTAGAGTACCAAATTCATTTTTTCCAATTAAGGGGCAATTTAGCGTGGCCAATCAATCTACCCTGCATATCTTTGTGTTGTGGGGGTAAAACCCACGCATACACGGCGTGGATTTGCAAACTCCACATGGACAGTGACCCAGAGCTGGCATCAAACCTGGGACTTCGGCGCCGTGAGGCGGCTGTGCTAACCACTGTGCCACCGTGCTGCCCAAGGAGAAATATTTAGAAGTCCCAGTCAAATGGGCTGCTTTGCCCCTGGATGAGCTTCTTGAGTTTTGGCATGTGATATACTGTATTGTTCAGCCTCTTGTTGCAACATAGAAACAGGAGGAAGCCGTTTGGCCCTTCAAATCTGCTCTGGAATTCATTATGATCATGGCTGATCATCCATCTCAATAGCCTAAACCTGCTGTCCCCCCATATCCTTTGATCCCCTTCGCCTCAAGAGCTAGATCTAACTGCTTCTTGAAACCACACAATGTATTGCCTCAACTGCTTCCCGTGGGAATGAATTTCACAGGCTCACCAGTCTTTGGTTAAAAAACTTTCTCTCCATCTCTGTCCTCAATGGTCTACCCCATATCTGCAGACTGTGACCCCTTGGTTCTGGACACCCCCACCATCAGGAACATCCTTCCTGCATCAACCCTGTCTGGCCCTGTCAGAATTTTATAGGTTTCTATGAGATCCCCCCTCATTCTTCTGAACTCCAGTGAATACAATCCTAACCAAATCTCTCCTCGTACGTCAGTCCTGCCATTCCAGGAATCAGTCTGGTAAGCCTTCACTTCACTCCCTCTATAGAAGAACATCCTTCATCACATCAGGAGACCAAAACTGCACATAATAGTCCAGGTGTGGCCTCACCAAGGCCCTGTATAATTGCAACAAGACATCCTCTCGTTACAAAGGCCAACAGATCGTTTTGCCTTCTTTACCTCCTGCTGCACCTGCATGCTTACCTTCAGTGACTGCTGTACGAGAACACCCAGGACTCATTGTACATTCCCCTCTCCTAATTTATGGCCATTCAGGTAACAGTCTGCCTTTCCGTTTTTACTACCTAAGTGCATTTATCCAAATTATACATCATCTACCATTCATTTGCCCGTTCACTGTTGAAACTACACTGAAGGAACTCTGCATCCTCCTCACAATTCATCCTCCTACCCAACTGTGTGTCAGCTGCAAATCTGGAGATATTGGACGTGATCGAATGGCCTCATCATGCTGACTCAGTGATATGACGTGGCTGTTAAATCTCACAAGATTTGCAACGCTCGGAACCCATCGCGAGATCGTCAGTGCAGGAAATGAGGTAAGTGCGACCTCGACGGGGCATTCCTGACCGAGGCCAGAAAAAAAGAGCCCCATTTGATTGCTGGATCATTCTCAGCTCTGCAGGCACTGAGAAAGACCCTGCGATATGTGCCCAAAATGGGACTCTGTTTTTTGCGCCTAACATCACAGCCATTACATTTTGTTCCCTCATCTAAATCATTAATATATATTCTGAATAGCTAGGCTCCTAGCACTGATCTCTGCAGCATCCCACTAGTCACTGCCTGCCATTTGGAAAAAGACCTGTTAATTCCTGCAAGAATTCCAGTAGATTTGTCAAGCATGATTTTCCCTTCATAAATCTATGCTGACATTAAATGCTCTCCTATAAAATCTTTGATTATCGATTCTAGAATTTTCCCCACTACCGATGTCAGGATTAATGGTCTCAGACACAAAGTCGAAACAAATTGTCGAAGAGACAGCAAAAGGTGAGGTGTTGCAGGTTGTAATACAAACTTTAACGATGGTTGGCCTAAAGGTTCATTCACAAAATATCATGAAATCAGATCTGAGCTAAGTGCAGTAAATGGGCAACTATTAAGGCAAGAAAGAATTATGATTCTGCAGTCCCTACGCAGCGATATGCCAAAACAAATTCATGAGGGTCACCTCGGGATTGAGAAGTGCAAACGGAGAGCCAGAGATACTGGGCTGGATTCTCCATTCCCCAATGTTGAAACCGCGTTCGGCGATGGCGAAGAATCTGTTTTGGCACTAAAAACGACAGCGGTGCCGGTTCTTGAATTCTCTGCCCTCTGAAAAGCGGCGTACTCTAGGAGTACGCCACGCCGATTATCCACCGCCTCAAGTCATTGCCTGAGGCCTGCCCTGCGATCCTCCGTCCCCGACCAGCTGAATTCCCGACGGCGTGGGACTCTCATGGTCCCAGCCGTTCGGGAACCTCGCGTGGTGGCTGCAGACTCAGTCCAGCACTGCCACAGTCGGGGAGGGCCGATCCGTGGGCAGGGGGGGCTTCAGTCGGGGCTGGGAGCTCTGTGGGCGGGCGGTCCGGGGCATGCGAGCAGCTGATGGGGGGCACTACTTTGGCGGTCCAGGTCCATGGGCTGTGTCCACCATAGAGCACGGCACAGCCGCTGCCCGCCGCCGCCGTGCACATGCGCGGCCTCTGAACCGGAAGTGCTGGGGGCTGTACCGGCAGCTAGAGCTACAAGCTCTACGCTGCCTCCCTGCGAGCCCCCAGAACAATGGAAAATCAGTGGCCTTTTGACGCCAGTTCTCCTGGCGTAAAAGATCACCGTTTTCATACCAGCGTGGGGACTTAGTCTCCAAAATGGAGAATCCAGCCCCCTGTGTATTGGCCTGGTATAAACAAGGATATACAAGACATGATGGAGAAATATGAAACGCGTCAAAAGTATCAGCGCCGGCAAGTGAAAGAAACAATGAACATACCATCAGCTCCATGGCAAAAAGTTGGAATGGATTTATTCTACCTCAATGGAAAGTAATATCTGATAGTCATTGACTATTATTTTTGAATTTTCTAGAAATAACCCTTCTGTCAAGCTCCTTGGCAAGTTGTGTGATAATGCATACAAAATCCACGTTTGCAAGACATGGCATACCTAAAACTGAGGTGCGTGATAATGGTCCATATTTTAATTGCAAAGAATGGCAAGAGTTTGAAATGCAATATGATTGAACATTACCTTTGTTACAAAGCGAGGATCCTAATGGATGGTCTAGTAAAGTTACTGGGCTACAAGAGCCAGGTCCAAGATCATACACATAAATGACAGAACAAGGACAGATTTAGAGAAGAAATCGTCAGGCACGATTGGAAACAAAAGAACCTGCTCAAGAACAGAAAGACGATGGTGTCAGTGAAGACTTCTATCAACCTGAACCAACACAAACATTGGAAGAATAATACTTGAATATACAGAACAACGTTCAAAACAGTGACACAACCTTATCAGATACACTGATAGATGTTCAAAATAATGATGTGCCATCAATGAACACAAAACGTGTAGTGAACGTAACTGAGGCTTTAATAAACTAACAGAAAGCCTCCTGGCCTCTGCTCCCAAACTGGGTCAGAGGCGGAGACCAGCCACCTTTCTACCGAGCCCGAGGGGAGGCGGAGCCATCGGGCAGTGGTTTACCACATTACATGTAATACAGTAGCCGTTTACCACAATACACATATTATATACTGCAGTGGTTTACCACATTCACCCCCTGTTAAAGAAAAGAGGCCAGCTGGGGTGAAGTGGACTTAAAGATCAAGTCTGTCAGGGGCCTTAACCTTCCGCCGTGATCGCCTCAGTCCCGGCTGTGGTGTGGGCACCGGTGTCGAGACCTGTGCATCCGGGAGTGTGTTGTCCTCCTCTTCACCCAGTAGTTGAATCGGTGGAGGGGGGGGCGGTTTATGGGCGGGGGTTGTGGTGATCGTCGCCGGTGGGCCTGCGGGTGCCAGTTCTTGAAGTAGCTGGGTAGTGGTGGAGGGAAATGGTGTAAGGTTGGGGGCGGCAGTGACGGTCACTGGGGAACCTGCAGGTGCCAAATCCCGGAGGGAGACTGTGTCCTGTCGCCCGTCATGATGTGCCACGTTGGCATATTCTGGATTGGCATGGAGGAGCAGGACCTTCTCGACAAGGGGATCGGATTCATGGTTCCTCTCATGCTTCCGGAGGAGGACGGGCCCTGGGACTGTCAGCCAGGACGGGAGCGAGACCCCGGAGGTGGACTTCCTGGGGAAAGCAAACATACATTCGTGAGGGGTCTCGTTGGTGGCAGTGCACAGGAGCGACCGGACGGAGTGGAGCGCATCAGAGAGGACCTCCTTCCAGCAGGAGACTGGGAGACTTCTAGACCGTAGGGCCAGGAGGACGGCCTTCCAGACCGTTGCGTTCTCCCTCTCCACCTGTCCGGTGCCCCGGGGGTTGTATCTGGTCGTCCTGCTGGAGGTGATGCCCTTGCCAAGCAGGAACTGACGCAACTCGTCGCTCATGAAGGAGGACCCCCGATCGCTATGGATGTAGGTGGGGAACCCGAACAAGGTGAAGAGACTGTGCAGGGCCTTGATGACGGTGGCAGAGGTCATGTCAGGGCATGGGATGGCAAAGGGGAATCTTGAGTATTCGTCAACAATGTTGAGGAAGTACACGTTACGGTCAGTGGAGGGGAGGGGCCCTTTGAAGTCGATGCTGAGGCGCTCAAAGGGGCGGGCGGCCTTTACCAGGTGCGCTGTGTCTGGCTGATTGAAGTGCGGTTTGCATTCCGCGCAGACCTGGCAGTCCCTGGTCACGGTCCTGACCTCATCGATGGAGTAAGGCAGGTTGTGAGCCTTGATAAAGTGAAAAGAACGGGTGACCCCCGGGTGACAGTGGTCGTTGTGAAGGGCCCAAAGTCGTTCTACTTGTGTGCTGGCCCATGTACCGCGGGATAGGGCATCTGGGGGCTCATTGAGCTTCCCAGGTGGATACAAGATATCGTAGTTGTAGGTGGAGAGCTCGATCCTCCACATCAGAATCTTTTCGTTCTTGATTTTGCCCGTTGTGTATTGTTAAACATGAAGGCAACTGACCGTTGGTCAGTGAGGAGAGTGAATCGCTTGCCGGCCAGGTAATGCCTCCAATGTCTCACAGCTTCTACAATGGCTTGGCCCTCCTTTTCGACGGAGGAGTGTCGAATTTCGGAGGCATGGATGGTACGGGAGAAGAAAGCCACGGGCCTGCCCGGCTGGTTGAGGGTAGCGGCCAGAGCAAAGTCCGACGCATCGCTCTCCACTTGGAAAGGGATGGACTCATCCACAGCGTGCATCGCGGTTTGGCAATATCTGCCTTGATGCGGTTGAAGGCCAGGCGGGCCTCAGCCGTCAGGGGAAAAATGGTGGATTTAATAAGTGGACGGGCCTTTTCCGCATAATTGGGGATCCACTGGGCATAGTACGAGAAGAACCCCAGGCATCTCTTCAGGGCCTTGGGGCAGTGGGGGAGGGGGAGTTCCAGGAGGGGGCGCATGCGGTCGGGGTCGGGCCCTAGGACTCCGTTTTCCATAACGTAGCTGATGCACGATCAATCACTACTGAAGCAAGATTGTAGTCCAATTGAAGGCTTTAATGAACAAGTAGTTACCCCAGCAGCTCCGGTACAGAATGACTGCTGTGGGTGAAACACAGACTCTTATGCTCCGCCTGCGGGGCAGAACCAGCAGGCAGGTTCTACCACTCATACTACAGTATAAGGTACATCCCACCTATGTACCGCGATACCCCTAATATAGCCTACCACATTCACCCCCTGTTTAAAAAAGAGTCCGGCGGAAGTGGTGGCCTTGCTTTTACATTGGTAGAGGTTATAGCAGTACCCTTCGTGCCGTTACATGCAATACACGTATTTACAGACAGTTATTTACAAGTTAATTTTACTATGAAACTAACAGCCGGCCCCTGATCGTCCTCTGCGATCGTCGCAATCCCGGCAGTGATGCTGAAATCGGCTCGGGCATCTGTGGCTCTGGGAGCGTGTTGTCTCCAGCTTCATCACATCCGGATGGGGCCAGTGAGAGGATGGATCCTCCCGGGAAGGGGGCTGCGGTGATGTGCGCCGGTGAAAAAATGGTTGGGGTTTGTGGGGGGGGGTGGGGGGGGGGGGGGGGTGAGGCGGGGGATCCAGCGGAGGCCAAATCCCGGAGGGAGATCTTGTCTTGTTGGCTGTCGGGGTGCGCCACATAGGCGTACTGGGGATTAGCATGGAGGAGATGGACCCTCTCGACCAGTGGGTCCGACTTGTGGGCCCGTACTTGTTTGCGGAGTAGGACGGGTCCGGGGGCTGCCAGCCATGTTGGAAGCGAGGTCCCCGAGGAGGACTTCCTCGGGAAGGCAAGGAGACATTCACGAGGTGTTTCGTTGGTAGTAGTGCACAGTAGTGATTGGATGGAGTGACACTGGGAGACTCTTGGACCGTAGGGCCAGTAGGACATCCTTCCAGACCATCCCATTCTCCCTCTCTACTTGCCCGTTTCCCCGGGGATTGCAACTGGTCGTCCTGCTGGAGGCAATGCCCTTGCTGAGCAGGCATTGACGCAGCTCGTCACTCATGAAGGAGGACCCCCTATCGCTATGGATGTAGGCGGGGAAACCGAACAGGGTAAAGATGCTGTGGAAGGCTTTAATGACGGTGGCAGCCATCATGTCGGGACAGGGGATGGCGAAAGGAAATCGGGAGTACTCATTAATCATGTTTGAAAAATACGTCGGTGGAGGGAAGGGGCCCTTTGAAATCCACGCTGAGGCGTTCAAAGGGACAGGAAGCCTTCACCAGGTGCGGTTTCTCTGGCCTGTAGAAGTGCGGCTTGCACTCCGCGCAGATTTGGCAGTTTCTGGTTATGGCCCTGACCTCCTCGATGGAGTAGGGCAGATTGCGGGCTTTAACATAGTGGAAGAACTGGGTGACCCCCGGGTGGCAGAGGTTGTCGTGGAGGGTCCGGAGTCTACTTGTATACTGGCACGAGTGCCGCGGGACAGGGCATCAGGATGCTCGTTGAGCTTCCCGGGACGATACAAGATCTCGTAATTATAGGTGGTGAGCTCGATCCTCCACCATAAGATCTTATCATTCTTAATTTTGTCCTGCTGTGCATTGTCAAACATGAAGGCTAGCGACCGTTGGTCAGTATGGAGAGTGAATCTGCTGCCGGACAGGTAAAGCCTCCAATGCCGCACAGCTTCGACGATGGCTTGGGCCTCCTTTTCCACTGAGGAGTGGCGGATTTCTGAAGCGTGGAGGGTGCGTGAAAAAAAGGCCACGGGTCTGCCTGCTTGGTTGAGGGTGGCCGCCAGAGCTACGTCGGACGCGTCGCTCTCGACTTGGAAGGGGAGGGATTCGTCGACCGCGTGCATCGTGGCCTTTGCGATGTCCGCTTTGATGCGGCTGAAGGCCTGGCGGGCCTCTGTCGACAGGGGAAAGACCGTGGACTGGATTAGCGGACGGGCCTTGTCCGCCTAGTGGGGGACCCACTGGGCGTAATAAGAGAAAAAGCCCAGGCAGCGTTTCTGGGCCTTGGAACAGTGAGGGAGGGGGAACTCCATAAGGAGGCGCATGCGTTCAGGTTCAGGGCCTATCACTCCATTTCGCACTACGTAGCCAAGGATGGCTAGACAGTCGGTGCTAAACACACATTTTTCCCAGTTGTACGTGAGATTCAGGGCGTTTGCGGTCTGGAGGAATTTTCGGAGGTTGGCGTCGTAGTCCTGCTGATCGTGGCCGCAGATGGTGACGTTATCGAGGTACGGGAACATAGCCCGCAAACCGTACCGGTCAACCATTCTGTCCATCTCCCATTGGAAGACCGAGACTCCATTAGTGATGCCGAATGGAACCCTTAAGAAATGATAGAGCCGCCCATCTGCTTCAAAAGCAGTGTATTTGCGGTCGCTCGGGCGGATGGGGAGCTGGTGATATGCGGACTTAAGGTCCACCGTGGAAAAGACCTTGTACTGTGCAATCCGATTGACCATGTCGGATATGCGGGGGAGAGGATACGCATCCAGCTCTGTTTACCTATTGATGGTTTGACTATAGTTTATGACCATCCTCTGCTTCTCCCTGGTCTTTACAACTACCACCTGAGCTCTCCAGGGACTATTGCTGGCCTGGATTATGCCTTCCCGCAGCAGCCGCTGGACTTCTGACTGGAGAAAGGTTCGGACCTGGGCGCTGTACCGTCTGCTCCTAGTGGCGACGGGTTTGCGATCCGGGGTGAGGTTCGCAAACAGGTAAGGCGGGTTGACCTTGAGGGTCGCGAGGCCGCAGATAGTGAGTGGGGGTATAGGGCCGCTGAATTGGAACGTTAAACTCTGGAGGTTGCATTGACCATCCAACCCCAGGAGTGTGGCAGCGCAGAGGTGGGGGAGGACGTAAAGCCGATAGTTCTTGAACTCCCTCCCCTACACCGTGAGGTTCGCAATGCAAAACCCTTTGATCTCTATGGAATGGGATCCTGCTGCCAGGAAAATGTTTTGATTACTCGGGTGGATCGGAAGAGAAAAGCGTCTTACCGTATCGTGGTGTATAAAACTCTCCGTGCTCCCAGAATCGATCAGGCAGGGCGTCTCGTACCCGTTGACGAGTACCGTCGTCGTTGCCGTTTGGAGCATTCGGGGCCGCGACTGGTCCAGGGTCACCGAAGCCAGTCGCTGTTGCTGCATCTGGGCGTTTTCTTCAGGCCCCGTGAAGTCGTCCATTCCGGGGTACTTGGCCGTCAGCCAAGATGGCGGCGTCCACGGATCGCACACGGGCGGGGGCGGACAAGATGGCGCCGCCCATTGATCGCACGTGGCCGGGGGAGCACAAAATGGCAGCGCCCATCCTTCCCGCATGGAGTCCGGGACCCGAGATGGGGCCGCCGCGCGGTCGTGGGCGTATGGAGTCCGGGGACACAAAATGGCGGCGCCCGTTGGCCACACATGGATCGTTGGGGGGGTTGAGTTTGGGGTCCTGGTTTTCCCCGGTAGATTGCGGCGACCCCCCGGGCCTGGCACACCGCTACAAAGTGCCCTTTTTTGCCGCACCCTTTGCAGAGTGCTGAGCGGGACGGGCAGTACAGCCGGGGGTGTTTTGTTTGCCCGCAAAAGTAGCAGCGGGGCCCCCCCGGGTGGGCTGGCGCTCTGGCAGCACAGGCCTGCGGTGGGGTGGGGGGTGCCGGGGGTTCGGTCGTGGCGGGGGTCCACGGTGCCCAAGGGGCAGCCGCGCGGTCGGGGGCATATGCACGGGCGTTCTGTGACGCCACATCGAGCGAGGCAGCGAGTGCCCGTGCCTCCTTGAGGCCTAGTGTGCCTCTCTCCAGCATTCACTGGCGAATTTGGGATGGGAGCATACCTGCTACGAAGGCATCCCGAACTAGTAGTTCCGTATATTCATTAGCCGAAACCACTGGGCAGTTGCAGTTGCTCCCCAGTATCAACAGCGCACTGTAGAATTTGTCCAGCGATTCCCCGGGGATCTGCCGTCTCGTCGCGAGCTGGTGGCGTGCGTAGACCTGGTTGACGGACCGAACATAGATTCCCATCAGCATGGCGAGCGCCGACTGGAAATCCTCCGCATCTTCTATGGGAGTGTAGATTTCTGGGCTCACCCTGGAATGCAGGACTTGCATTTTCTGGTCTTCTGTAGTCACGCAAGTGGCCGTTCGGAGGAATCCTTCGAAACACGCTAACCAGTGTTTAAAAGTGGCCGCTGAGTTTGCCGCGTGGGAGCTGGTTTGCAGACACCCGGAGTGATTCGGAGCTCCATGTCCTTTAAGTCTGCATAATAAATTGTAGCACGATCAATCACTCACGAGACGAGAAGAGATGGAGTCAATCGATGGCTTTATTACGCAGACTTGTTCCCCAGCAGCACAGTTACAGAATGCGGCTGCTGGGAGAACCCCGGGCTCTTATACTCCGCCTTACTGGGTGGAGCCACTAGGCGGCTGATCCAATCGGGACCCAGCGTCTATCCACCAATAGCCTCTCGGCATCACAGGGTACCATAATACCCCTAATACATACCACCACACCGACAGCATAGCGGTTGAAAGCATTCGGGGTCGAGACTGGTCCAGTGTCACTGAGGCAAGTTGTGGCAGAAGCTGAGAGATCTCGTCGGGCGATACACGGCCACCCGAGTCGGGGTCCTGAGACGTCATCCAAGATGGCTGCCCCTTGACTCGCACATGGCTGGCTAGGAGATCTCATCAGGCGATACATGGCCAGCCGGGTCGGGATCCTGAGACGTCATCCAAGATGGCTGCACCCATGAATCGCACATGGCCTGTGAGGAGAGGAATGGCGGGCCCGGTTCACCTGTGGAGACAGCGGTAGCCGACCGGGCCTGGCATACTGCCACGAGGTGCGTCTTCTTCCTGCAGCCCTTGCAGATTGCGGATCGGGCCGGGCAGCGTTGCCGGGGGTGTTTGTTTTGCCCGCAAAAATAGCATCGGGCCCCCCCACCCCCCGGGGTTTCCTGGCTGCTGCACTGCACAAGCTTGTGGGGAATTTAGGGGTGCTTTGGAATCGACCTTGTCCATGTGGGTACAGTGCGGTCGGGAATGTAGGCCTGGGCGTTGCGGGAGGCTACATCTAGGGAGTGCGCAAGTTTCCGTGCCTCTTTCCGCCCTAGCGTGTCGTTTTCCAGCAGTCGCTGGCGGATTTTAGAGGACAGCATGCCCGCAACAAAAGCATCCCGCATTAAGAGTTCGGTGTGGTCATTGGCTGAGACTTGTGGACAGTTACAGTTTCTACCTAACACTAACAATGCGCGGTGACAATCGTCCAGTGATTCCCCTGGGATCTGCCGTCTGGTAGCTAAAAGATGCCGAGCGTATACCTGATTCACAGTGTGGACGTAGTGCTCTTTTAGCAAAGTCATTGCGTCCTCGAAACCGTCCACGTCTTCGGTAAGCGTGTAGATTTCTGGGCTCACCCTTGAGTGGTGGACTTGCATTTTCTGTTCCTCCGTGGGGGTAGTCGGGGCCGTCCTGATGTACCCGTTGAAACATGCCAGCCAATGTTTAAAAGTTGCTGCTGCATTTGCCGCGTGGGGGTTGATTTGTAGACACTCTGGCTTGATGCGGAGAGCAGCCATTCTTTAATTCTTGTCCATTAAATTGATGCACGATCAATTACTACTGAAGCGAGATTGTAGTCCAATTGAAGGCTTTAATGAACAAGTAGTTACCCCAGCAGCTCCGGTACAGAATGACTGCTGTGGGTGAAACACAGACTCTTATGCTCTGCCTGCGGGGCGGAACCAGCAGGCAGGTTCTACCACTCATGCTACAGTATAAGGTACATCCCACCTAGGTACTGCGATATTCCTCATATAGCCTATCGCAGTAGTCAAGGATGGCTAGGCGGGTTGTGCGGAAAATGCATTTTTCCTTATTGTAGGTGAGGTTCAAGAGTTTAGCGGTGTGGAAGAAGTGCCGGAGGTTTTCGTCATGGTCCTGCTGGTCATGGCTGCAGATGGTGACATTATCTAATTACGGGAACGTGGCCCGCAGCCCGTACTGGTCAACCATTCGGTCCATTTCTCGTTGGAAGACCAAGACTCCATTGGTGACGCCGAAGGGAACCCTGAGGAAGTGGTAGAGGCGGCCATCTGCCTCGAAGGCAGTGTATTGGCGGTCCTCCGGGCGGATAGGGAGCTGGTGGTACGCGGACTTCAAGTCAACTGTGGAGAAGACTCGATACTGCGCAATCTGGTTGACCATGTCAGATATGCAGGGGAGTGGATACGCATCGAGCTGCTTGTGCCGGTTGATGGTCTGGCTGTAGTCGATGACCATCCAGTGCTTCTCCCCAGTCTCCAGGGCTCCAGGGGATGTTACTAGCCTCAATGATCCCCTCTCGTAGAGGTCGCTGGACTTCCGACCTGATAAAGGCCCTGTCCTGGGCACTGTATCGTCTGTTCCTAGTAGCGACGGGCTTACAGTCCGGGGTGAGATTAGCGAAGAGGGAGGGTGGGGCGACCTTAAGGGCCGCGAGGCTACAGACGCTGAGAGGGGGCAGGGGTCCACCAAACTTTAAAGTAAGGCTTTGGAGGTGGCACTGGAAGTCGAGCCCCAATAATAGGGCAGCGCAGAGATGAGGAAGGGCGTAGAGCTTAAAGTTAATGTACTCGACGCCTTTTACGGTAAGGGTCGCGACACAGTATCCCCGGATTTCTACTGAATGTGATCCGGAAGCCAGGGAGATTTTCTGGGTCGCAGGTAAGACTGGGAGGGAGCAGCGCCTTACCGTATCTGGGTGTATGAAGCTGTCTGTGCTCCCGCAGTCGAAAAGGCAGGCCGTCTCGTGCCTGTTGATCCGGACGGTCATCGTAGATTTTGTGAGGTGATGAGGCCGGGACTGGTCGAGCGTGATGGAGGCGAGCTTCAGAAGGTGATGGGTAGGCCGGTCGGAGGTGGCGGCGGCCAGTGTACGACTGGGTGAGCAGGGCTCACGGGAGGCTGCGGAGTGGTCCCAAGATGGGGGTCCCATGGATCGCGCATGGCGGGTGGCATCGGAGATGGCGTTAAAGATGGTGGCCCCCATGGGTCGTGCGTGGCGGGTGGAGTACAAGATGGCATCAAAGATGGCAGCCCCCATGGGTCGCGCGTGGCGGGCAAAATCAAAGATGGCGGCGCCCACGGGTCTGGTAGGCTTTCGCGAAGTGGCCCTACCTCCCACACCCATTACAATTCGCGTTCCGTGCAGGGCAGCGTTGTCTGGGATGCTTACCCCGGCTGCAAAAGTAGCACTTAGGGCTTCCAGCGTTGGCGGGCTGATGATGTCGGTGCCCATGAGGTCCACGTGGTCGGAGGTGTAAGCCTCCATGTTCTGGAAGGCCAACTCCAGCGAGTTTGAGTGCTGCACTGTCTCTGGGAGGCCGAGTGTACCCCCTTCTATCATTCGCTGGTGGATGTAGTTCGATTTCATGCCTGCGACATAGGCTTCCCTGATCAACAGCTCCGCGTGTTGGGTAGCTGATACCGCCTGGCAATCACAGTTCCGGCCGAGTACCCGCAAGGCACGCAGGAATTCTGCTAGTGAATCCCCAGGGCGTTGTCGCCTTGTGGCAAGAAGGTGCCTAGCATACACCTTGTTTACAGACTTTATATATTGTCCCTTCAGCAGCATTATCGCCTCCGTATACAAGGGGGCATCCCTGATGAGAAGGAAAACTTGCGGGCTCACCCATGTGTTTAGGATCTGCTTCTTTTGGAGGTCGGTGAAGTCTTCGGTGAAAGATCCGAGGTACGCTCCGAAGCAGCTTAGCCAGTGCTTGAATGTTGCAGTGGCATCGGTTGCCTGTGGGTCCAGCTCCAGGCGATCAGGCTTGAGCGATGAATTCATCTTAGAAGTTTAGCTTATTAAATTGATGTGCCATTAATGAACACAAAACAAGTAGTGAACGTAAACAGAAAGCCTCCTGGCCTCTGATCCCGAACTGGGTCAGAGGCGGAGACCAGCCACCTTTATACCGAGCCTGAGGGGAGGCGGAGCCATCGGGCAGTGGTTTACCACATTACATGTAATACAGTAGCCGTTTACCACAATACACATATTATATACTACAGTGGTTTACCACAAGTAGTAACACAGGATCACGATGCATACCAAGGCTGAGAAGATCGACAAGGAAGATAAAGAAACCAGAGTGGCTGAATCTATGATTGGACAATAACATTTGTGAATTGTGTAAAGTACATTGTTACTAATATCATGTGTATTGTTTACAGAAACGATGTGTAGTATGTTTTAAAAATCTCAAGGAAAGGGGATGAAATGATATGCAGTAACAGTGTATATAAAAGTGTATATAGCCTCCAACCACTCGGTTTCATGCAAGAGGAACAGGACACTGGAACCGGAAAAAAAAAAGTCTTGATCAGAGTTACAGGAGCTGTTAGTAGCATGGTTAGAAGCTCCACAGTTTGGTTAGCAATAGTTTAGTATAACCACAGTTTTAAACAACTAGTCTTGAACTAGATGTTCTGACATGCATTGATTCATTTATTATCATAGAACACGAACATAACAACTGTTTCGCAGTCTACAGAATCCTGGAAGGTGACCACCAATGCATCCATTATTTCTCGGCCCACTTCCTTAACTACTCTGGGATGTAGATTATCAGGCCCTGGGGTTTATCAGCTTTCAATCCCATCAATGTCCCCAATACCGTTTCTCTACTAATATTGATCGACTTCAGTTCCTCCCTCTTACTAAACTTTGCATTTCCAATACTTTTTACCTGTGTCTTATTTGTGTCTTTATTTGTGAAGATAGAACCAAAGTATGTATTTGTACCTTAGTGGTTCTCATTCAAACTGTTCACTAATGAAACTTTAAACCTCAGTTCACTATTTGTGCAATGGTGTTGACATCATTGTAGAACCCGAATGGGAGAGACAACAGGAACACACGGTAGTGGCGAAATAAATGACTGGTTCATTACGGTACACACAGAAAAAAACAAAACTACTATACTTCTCCCCGAAGGGCCACCCTCTCTGACCTGCACCCAGGTCAACGATTTATACATAGTTTCCCCTTGTTCAGAGTTCTGTTAGCAAGGGAGGTCTGGGGTTTTGACCCAGCGACAGTGAAGGATAGACTTGGAGGGGAACTTCCAGGTGATGGTGTTCCCCAGTATCAACTGTCTTTGTCCTTCTAAATGGTAATGTTTGTGGATTGAGGTGTCTTAAATGGCTTTTTTGAAATGGATGAGGAGATTTCAATTGGTGCCCAGACTGTCAAGACTATCAGTCTTCCAACTCTCTCATCTGTTAAATCATAGAATTTACAGTGCAGAAGGAGGCCATTCAGCCCATCGAGTCTGCACCGGCCCTTGGAAGGAGCATGCCGCTCCATGTAGTCTTTTTCTAAAGTAAAAGGGAGCAGCATCATTCTGCAGCAGAAATGTAAATATTGTCAAGATGAGGTGACGTGTGCATGTGGAGTATTCATCTTTAATTTAATTGGCTGCTCAAATATTTTTTATTGAACTTCTTTAAAAGGGCTTGTTTTTTAAAGCAAACGCATTGAATTAAGATGGCTGCCGCAGGTCACCTGACATATATGCCAGAGTGTCAGTTTCTGGAAGTGAATGTGAATTACTATTGGGGCATGCCAAGGCAAACTGCCTGCAGAATTTCACATCTGCTGATACCAATAATTACTTCAAAGATGAACTGAAACCTGTAACTGGTTCTCACAATTTACATTTCTATAAAACTATCTGGCATCTACTGGGGCTATATAGAAATATTGATATGTTCTTCCGATCTCATCACATGGAAGAATGTTCTATTTAGAAGTGATGGCTGGGATATTAAACAAATTAATTTCCTCGGCCTTAATACAATAGGCAAGATCAGTCCAGATGTAAATTAATCACTTGCCTTCTGTGATGGGAGAGTGGTCATGTGATCAGAATAATAGTTTTGAAATGAATTTTATTACAACGCCATGATTGGTTTTGAGCAGTCTAAAATAAGAAGTCTCATGGAGCAGTAACATCAGCTCCCTCTCCCCTGTTCTCTAGTCCAGAGCCCAATTTGTGTTACATTTTGGAATTCACCACAGCGATAGAGAATTTCAATTGAAAGGAACTTCATGTCCAATATCCCGTCTGGGCTATTGGAAAAGATGAATTACAGTTTAAAAGAGACTTTCACTGGAAATTTCAGGGTAGAATTTTGAGCTTGTGTTAGCCATCTGCAAGAATGGCAATGCAGGCACAAAATCCTGTGAGAGTCTGGAAATGCACCTCGCCGATGATGTAACAATGTTCCCGCCTAGGAAGGTCAGCAATTTTAATAAATTACAATATCAGCAATGATCCTTCCCAATGGGTCGTTTTCCCCCCTTCACTAATTTTTCATCACACATTATCCAGCATGACGTCGCGCTGGTGCGGTTTACAACAGTTGTATAAAAACGAGAACCTGCTAACCTCCAGCAGGGGGGCGCGGGGACGTTGGGGGGCTTATGTCTCAGAATTTTCAGGGGGGTGTTTGCTCACAGGCCTTAACAACCCTTAATTTCTGAGGTCTGCAAGGTCTTAAGGGGTCTGGTGGCAGGTATGCATGATAGCGCTTCTTGGGTGAGCCTGATATATAACTCTTCACTCTCATATTGAAGTGAGAAAATGGCAATGCTGGTGTTCATGTTGGCTAATGATACAGGATTCTTGTCCAAGATGGTACTCACTGTAACTCGTCATCCTTCTGGTAGAACCTGGTGGCATTGAGGTCCTGATGGGCAATCCTGCCTCATTTGAACCATGATGTGATCTCTTCCCCTACATTCTGGGATTCTTTGAGTTCATCACCATCAACCCTTTTGAGGTCCTCCTTATCGGAGGAAATGTACAGCTCCTCCATACCACCAGATAGTGCAGCGTGCAGCAAGTATCATGCCATTGAACCCCACACAGAATGTACTGAAGTGTTTCACCAGATCTCTCCAGGAAATGGAATTGCATCTTTAGAATGTCTATGGTGTGTTCTACTAATGCTTGGCTGGTAGCATGAGCCTCATTGTACCTTCTCTCTGCAGGAGTCTGAGGCAACAGCACAAGCATCAGCAGTCATGTCCTATGCAGATACCTTTTGTCACCGAGAATCAAGCCTTGGATCCTGTGTGGTCCTTCGAAGATGTCCAGCATCTGCGATCTACTCAAGATGTACGAGTTGTGAATGCTTCCTGGGTATCTGATCAAAACCTGTATAACAAGTTTGCTATGGTTGGAGACCAGCTGTACATTCAACAAGTGGTCCCCTTTTTGGTTTATGCATTAGAGTGGCTGCTTCCAGGGAGGTTTTATAGCACATGAGTGCAATCGATGGTACCCTGCATCTGTTAGAGAAATCTCAATAAAGGCCAGTGCTCTGGCGTCCTGGCTTGCTTGATCTGTGTTGACATTAACTTAATTGTGGACCTTGGCACAAAGGGCATTTGTGGCCTTTTGAATGCCTCACATGCCAGGGATTCAAAGAACAAAGAAACAAAGAACAAAGAAATGTACAGCACAGGAACAGGCCCTTCGGCCCTCCAAGCCCGTGCCGACCATGCTGCCCGACTAAACTACAATCTTCTACACTTCCTGGGTCCGTATCCTTCTATTCCCATCCTATTCATATATTTGTCAAGATGCCCCTTAAATGTCCCTATCGTCCCTGCTTCCACTACCTCCTCCGGTAGTGAGTTCCAGGCACCCACTACCCTCTGCGTAAAAAACTTGCCTCGTACATCTACTCTAAACCTTGCCCCTCTCACCTTAAACCTATGCCCCCTAGTAATTGACCCCTCTACTCTGGGGAAAAGCCTCTGACTATCCACTCTGTCTATGCCCCTCATAATTTTGTATACCTCTATCAGGTCGCCCCTCAACCTCCTTCATTCCAGTGAGAACAAACCGAGTTTATTCAACCTCTCCTCATAGCTAATGCCCTCCATACCAGGCAACATTCTGGTAAATCTCTTCTGCACCCTCTCTAAAGCCTCCACATCCTTCTGGTAGTGTAGCGACCAGAATTGAACACTATACTCCAAGTGTGGCCTAACTAAGGTTCTATACAGCTGCAACATGACTTGCCAATTCTTATACTCAATGCCCCGGCCAATGAAGGCAAGCATGCCGTATGCCTTCTTGACTACCTTCTCCACCTGTGTTGCCCCTTTCAATGACCTGTGGACCTGTACTCCTAGATCTCTTTGACTTTCAATACTCTTGAGGGTTCTACCATTCACTGTATATTCCCTACCTGCATTAGCCCTTCCAAAATGCATTACCTCACATTTGTCCAGATTAAACTCCATCTGCCATCTCTCCGCCCAAGTCTCCAGACAATCTAAATCCTGCTGTATCCTCAGACAGTCCTCATCGCTATCCGCAATTCCACCAACCTTTGTGTCGTCTGCAAACTTACTAATCAGACCAGTTACATTTTCCTCCAAATCATTTATATATACTACAAAGAGCAAAGGTCCCAGCACTGATCCCTGTGGAACACCACTGGTCATAGCCCTCCAATTAGAAAAGCATCCCTCCATTGCTACCCTCTGCCTTCTATGACCTAGCCAGTTCTGTATCCACCTTGCCAGTTCACCCCTGATCCCGTGTGACTTCACCTTTTGTACAAGTCTACCATGAGGGACCTTGTCAAAGGCCTTACTGAAGTCCATATAGACAACATCTACTGCCCTACCTGCATCAATCATCTTAGTGACCTCCTCGAAAAACTCTATCAAGTTAGTGAGACATGACCTCCCCTTCACAAAACCGTGCTGCCTCTCACTAAACTGGAGATTCGGGTTTAATTCCAGCCTTGGGACACTGTCTGTGTGGAGTTTTCACATTCTCTGTGTCTCTGTGGGTTTCCTCTGGGTGCTCCGGTTTCCTCCCACAGTCCAAATATATGCAGGTTAGGTGGATTGGGCGTGTTAATTTTTCCCTTAGTGTCCAGGGATGTATAGGTTAGGTTATGGGGTTACAGGGATAGGGCAGGATGGAAGGGAGCGTGTAAATGGGTAACCCATGTAAAAGGTCGGTGCAGACTCGATGGGCCAAATGGCCTCCTTCTGCACTGTATGGATTCTATGATCCTATGTCTCTATGATTGTATTTGTGTGTAGATATTTGGGGGATACCACAGAGATCCTCAGTGGAGACTTGGAAGGAGCCACTGGCATGAAAATTCACAGCCTCTGGCAATGGATGCCCTCCCAGTCTCTTGGTGCCAACTCCTGGTGAATGTAAGTCTCTAGATCCCTGGGCATGCGGAGCCATCAGCAACTACAGATAAGACAGGTGAGTTCTGTAGACCCTGGGTCTTGTGACATCTGACTGCGCACAATGTCTGTGAGCCTCATTCCCTGTGTCTGTAGGAGGCCCTGCTGGCCTTTGGTATTGAGGGTTTTGCTCCTCACTTGCTGAACCAGATGCCTCCTTCTTCTCTCCTTCCTGTAATTGAAGAAGCAATAAACTGAGGCTCTTCCTGATGATCTTCTTTCTGCAGTATCAATGAGACATAAACAAGAGTCCGCATTATTTCCCCATGATGTACCGTCAATTATCACGAGATGAGAATGGTGAAACAATCGAGGCTTTATTGCACAAGATGTTGTGCCTCCCGCAGCTGGAACCAGAATGGAAGCAGCGCAGGAGAGCAGACACTTTTATACGGCACCTGCTGGGAGGAGCCAGCAGGCAGGGATTTACCGTCGTACCTGTAATATACGGGCAGTGCCGTAATACATATAATATACCACTTGTGGTGTCTACCACATTCAGCCCCTGTTAAAAAAAAGTCCGGCGGGGGTGACGAAAACATTACAAATTATGTCTGTCGGGGCCTTTGACCCTCCGCCGCGATTGCCTCAGTCCTGGTGGTGGTGTGGGCGGTGACGTGGTCACCTGCGACTCCGGGACCGTGTTGTCCTCGTCTTCGTCACCCCTGAGTGAATCTAGTGGGAGGACGGATCCCGCTGGGGTGGAGGCTGCGGTGTGGTTCGCTGGTGGGAGGGTGGTTGGCGCAGGGGTAGATGAGGCAACCGGGGGGGGGGGGGGGGGGGGGGTCAGGTCGGGGGTCGTGGATGGGGGCCCAGCGGGTCCCAGGTCCCGGAGGGAGACTGTGTCTTGGCGCCCGTCGGGGTGTGCTACGTAGGCATACTGTGGGTTTGCATGGAGGAGGTGGACTTTCTCAACCAAGCGGTCCGATTTATGGCTCCGCACATGCTTCCGGAGGAGGACGGGTCCCGGAACTGTCAGCCTTGTTGGGAGTGAGATCCCGGAGGTGGACTTCCTGGGGAAGGCAAACACACGTCCATGAGGGGTCTCATTAGTGGCGGTGCAGAGGAGCGATCAGATGGAGTGGAGCGCGTTGGGGAGGGCCTCCTGCCAGCGGGACACCGGGAGATTTTTAGACTGCAGGGCCAGTAGGGGCTGGTTTAGCACACTGGGCTAAATCATTGGCTTTTAAAGCAGACCAAGGCAGGCCAGCAGCACGGTTCAATTCCCGTACCAGCCTCCCCAACAAGCGCCGGAATGTGGCGACTAGGGGCTTTTCACAGTAACTTCATTGAAGCCTACTCGTGACAATAAGCGATTTTCATTTTCATTTCAGGACGGCCTTCCAGACTGTCCCGTTCTCCCTCTCCACCTGCCCGTTTCCCCGGGGAATGTAGCTGGACGTCCTGCTCGAGGCGATGCCCTTGCTGAGCAGGAACTGACGCAGCTCATCGCTCATGAACGAGGATCCCCGATCGCTGTGGATGTAGGTGGGGAAACCGAACAAAGTGAAGATGCTGTGCAGGGATTTGATTACCATGGCAGAAGTCATGTCGGGGCACGGGATGGCGAAAGGGAACCGGGAGTACTCGTCAATTATGGTGAGGAAGTACATGTTGCGGTCGGTGGAGGGGAGGGGCCCTTTGAAGTCCATGCTGAGGTGTTCAAAGGGGCGAGAGGCCTTCAACAGGTGCGCTCTGGCCGGTAGAAGTGCGGCTTGCACTCTGCGCAGACTTGACAGTCTCTGGTGACGGTCCTGACCTCCTCACTGGAGGAGGGCAGGTTGCGGGCCTTGACAAAATGGAAGAACCGGATGACCCCCGGGTGGCAGAGGTCATAGTGGAGAGCCCGGAGTCGGTCCACTTGTGCGCTGGCACATGTACCGCGGGATAGGGCATCAGGGGGCTCGTTGAGCTTCCCTGGGCGATACAAGATCACATAATTATAGATGGAGAGTTCGATCCTCCACCTCAAGATCTTGTCATTTTTGATCTTGCCCCGCTGCGTATTATTAAACATGAAGGCAACCAACCATTGGTCAGTGAGGAGAGTGACTCTCCTGCCGGCCAGGTATTGCCTCCAATGTCGTACAGCTTCCACAATGGCTTGGGCCTCCTTTTCGACAGAGGAGTGTCGAATTTCGGAGGCATGGAGGGTGCGGGAAAAGAAGGACACGGGTCTGCCCGCCTGGTTGAGGTTGGCGGCCAGAGCCACGTCCGATGCATTGCTCTCCACCTGAAAGGGGAGGGACTCATCGACCGCGTGCATCGTGGCCTTGGCGATGTCTGCCTTGATGCGGTTGAAGGCCTGGCGGGCCTCAGCCATCAGGGGAAAAACTGTGGACTTGATGAGTGGGCAGGCCTTGTCCGCATAATTAGGGACGCACTGGGCATAATACGAGAAAAACCCTAGGGCAGCGGGGGAGAGGGAGTTCCAGGAGTCAGGGTCGGGCACGAGGACTCCATTTTCCACTACGTAGCCAAGGATCGCTAAGCGGTTGGTGCGGAACACGCATTTCTCCTTATTGTATGTGAGGTTAAGGAGTTTGGAGGTATGGAGGAATTTTTGGAGGTTTGCGTCGTTGTCCTGCTGATCGTAGCCACAGATGGTGAAAATATCTAGGTACGGGAAGGTGGCCCGCAGCCCGTACTGATCAACCATTCGGTCCATCTTGCGCTGGAAGACCGAGACCCCATTGGTGACGCCGAAGGGAACTCTGAGGAAGTGATAGAGGCGGCCATCTGCTTCGAACGCTGTGTATTGGCGGTCCTCCAGGCGGATGGGGAGCTGGTGGTAGGCGGACTTCATGTCAACTGTAGAGAAGACTTGATACTGCGCAATCTGATTGACCATGTCAGATATGCGGGTGAGGGCGTACGCGTCGAGCTGCGTGTACCGGTTGATGGCCTGACTGTAGTCAATGACCATCCTGTGCTTCTCCCCAGTCTTCACTACCACTACTTGAGCTCTCCAGGGGCTGTTGCTGGCCTCAATGATCCCCTCCCGCAGAAGCAGTTGGACCTCCGACTTGATGAAGGTCCTGTTCTGGGCACTGTACCGTCTGCTCCTAGTGGCGATGGGTTTGCAATCCAGGGTGAGGTTCGCAAACAGAGAAGGTGGATCCGGAGTCGGTGAGGGGGGGGGCAGAGGTCCGTCGAATTTCAAAGTAAGGCTTTGGAGATGGCATTGAAAATCCAGGCCGAGCAACAGGGCAGCGCAGAGGTGGGGGAGGACGTAGAGCCTGAAGTTGCTGAACTCTACGCCCTGGACGGTGAGGGTCGCGATGCAGTACCCCCGGATTTCAACGGAATGGGATCCAGAGGCCAGGGAGATTTTCTGGGTGACGGGGTGTACCGGGAGGGAGCAGCGCCTTACTGTAGTGGGGTGGATGAAACTCTCTGTTCTCCCGGAGTCAAAGAAGCAGGTCATCTCGTGCCCATTGATCTTCACCGTCGTCGTCGCGGTCGCGAGGTTGCGGGGCCGGGACTGATCCAGGGTGATGGAAGCGAGCTGCGGAAGATGTTGGGAGGTCCCGGGCTGATCAGACGTGGCGGAGGTAGCAGTAGGCGGCGAACGACCAGATGAGCTGGGGTCCTGAGGCGCGGTCCAAAATGGCCCCGAAGATGGCGGCGCCCACGGGCCACACATGGCTTGCGGAGGAGAAGATGGCAGCGCCCCTGGGTCGCACGTGGGGGGTGTAGAAATGCAGGGCCTGGAAACAGCGGCGACCAACTGGGCCTGACAAACAGAAACAAAGTGTCCTTTCTTCCCACACCCGTAGCAGGTCGCGCTCCGCACCGGGCAGCGCTGCCTTGGGTGTTTGCTTTGTCCACATAAATAACACTTGGGCCCCCCAGAGTTGCCTGGCTGCCGTGCGGCGCAGGCTTGCGGTGAGCTGGAGTCGGCAGCTGGTGGGACCCACGAAGGTGCCGCGTCATCGGGGGTGTAGGGCTCCAGGTTACAGGAGGCCACTTCTAGTGAATTTGCAAGCTGCCTAGTCTCCGCAAGATCGAGCTTACCCCTTTCCAGTAGTCGCTGGCGAAGGTACGTAGACTGCATGCCCGTGACATAAGCGTCTCTGATTAAAAGTTCGGTGTGTTGGACTGTCGAAACTGCCTGGCAGTCACAGTTCCTATCGAGGATCTGTAGGGCCCACAAGAAATCATCCAGAGTCTCCCCGGGGAGTTGCCATCTCGTGGCCAGGAGGTGCCTGGCTTACACTTGGTTCACCGGTTTAACGTAATGTCCCTTTAGGAGCGTCATTGTTTCTGAGTAGGTGGGCGCATCCTGGATGAGGGGGAAAATTTCAGGGCTCACCAGCGAGTTGAGGACTTGGAGCTTCTGTGGGTCCGAGAGTTCTTCAGTGGCTGCTCCGAGGCAGCCTTCAAAGCAGGCTAGCCAGTGCTCGAAGCTGGATGTGGCGTCGGCTGCGCGAGGGCTCAGCTCCAGGCGATCAGGCTTGATTAGGAGATCCATCTTTTAAAATCTTGCGCAATAAATTGATGTACCGTCAATTACCACGAGACGAGAATGGTGAAACAATTGAGGTTTTATTGCACAAGATGTTGTGCCTCCTGCAGCTGGAACCAGAATGGTAGCAGCACAGGAGAGCATACACTTTTGTACGCCGCCTGCTGGGCGGAGCCAGCAGGCTGGGATTTACCGTTGTCCCTGTAATATACGGGCAGTGCCGTAATACATACAATATATCACTAGTGGTGTCTACCACACCCCAACGTCCTCTTTTTGTCAATGTCTCATCAGTGAATGTTGGTTCAAGGGCTTTGTTCCTTGGATGAGAGTATTCGTCCCTAAAACGATGGCCAGTGCAGGGTGTGTATCAATCCTCCCCCCAACCTCGACAACATGACTGGCTGCTGTGACATAGTTTTGGCCAGGCATTTGGATGTGCTGCTTTCAGCCCAGACACTGAGATCCATATTTACTGCACTCTTATACGACACTCTTTTGAACAAAAATGAGAGCAAATGTTCATTCAGGAAATTAGATTATTAGAGGGGGGCCTGGTGCTTCTTTTCAGTGAACCGTGCAGCTCCAATTATCCAACAGGTTTCTGGAATTGGTTCATTTGCCCCATTACTCGGGTGTTTGGTTTGACTCTGAGGAATTTCCATACTGTGAACAAGGGGTTAAAACAAGGAAATTGATTACTTTGCACTTGCCACTTTATACTGCCACTTTACAGGATTAGTCTCGCATGAATGGGAATCATTGCTTCACTTTTCTGATTCCCTGCATTGTCATTGAAAGGCTCCCAACATGTCTTAGTTGTGCCTCTCTTCTCCTTTGGAAATGCGTAGTTCAGTTCCATGTCACATACTGTTACAACCTGCCTCTGTGCTCTGTTAGATGGGTGTGAGGGTTGGGCTGATCAGTAGTGGGTGTGGGGTAGGGGGACTGGGCGGGTGTAGTGGGTGGGCTGGGCTCCCCCCCCTCCCTCCCTGACCGTCCCCACCTCCGTCACCCCAGGAATTCGATAGGACTGTGTGATGGAATGGCCAGCTCGCATGTAGGCGAATGGTGGAAAGTGCTACCATGGGCAGTTGTCATATGATGCGGAACACCAGAGCTCGTCGCAGAGTGGGTCATCATCCTCCATCCCATGGACCAGACCCGGTGTTACTGCCAACTCAGGGGTCCCACCCCCGTAGTGCGGCAGGAATGTACCACGGAGGGGTTGCAAGCAGGGTTGTGGCCGGAGGGGGTGGGGGGATGGGAAGAGATGTCTATACCCCTGGCCATTTCCCCCCCCCCACACTCGATGAATCTGGACATGATTAGAGCGTCCCATGCGTGTTGGCGCTGGCGCACATGTTGTGCGGCCTCCCGTGCCTGCAAGGGCCCCATGTCTGACCTATCCTTGCCCTCTCCCACATCCTCCTCAGCGTCTGAGGCCTGCCGTTCATCCTCCTCCTCCAGCATGTCGCCCCTCTGCTGCACGATGTTGTGGGGGACGCAGTGGCTGCCACAATGCGGGCGACCCTCTCAGCATCATACTGGAGGGCCCCGCCAGAGCAGTCCAGGCATCTGAACCGCATCTTCAGGAGGTGGAAGCACTGCTCGATCACACCCCTGGTTGTTGCATTGGCGTCGTTGTAGCGGGTCTCAGCGCTGATCTGTGGCCTCTGGTTAGGTACCATCAGCCACGACTGTAGTGGATAACCCCTGTTGTTCAGGACACCACCCCCCAGCCAGAGGGGGGTCTCGAACAAATCAGGAATCAACAAGTGTGCCTGGGAATCGGCCGCAGACGGACATGATGCCCATCTGTTGGTCGCCTATCAGCTGCACGTTCATCAAGTGGAACCCCTTTCAGTTTGTGTAGAGTGGCCTGTCATTTCCAGCTGCTCTTAGGGCGACATGCATCCCTTTGATCACCCCCTGGACCCTGGGCATCCCATCGATGGTGGCGAACCCTGCTGCCCGGCCTCCTGGTGGATTCTGTCCACATTTAAATGGGTGTATTGTGCTGCCCAGGCACATAGGGCCTCCGTGACTGCATAGATGCACCTGTGCACCGAGCTCTGTGAGATCCCAGACAGGTCCCCACTCGGCGCCCCATGCGTAAAGGTTCAGGGCGCCGTCACCTGGATGTCCTCCCCCATTCCCTGGCAATGCCAGATGCACCATGATCTGGCAGTCTTCGATGGCATGCCCGGTCCGGCAGGTCCTCAAATGACAGGTGCTGCCGGTACGCATGAGGCCTGATGTGGTGCCTCCTTCCCACCTCCTCCTCGGCCTGTTGGGCCACCAGCTCTCCATCGTCACCAGCCGCCCCCTGTAACGTGGGGGCAGGCTCCGTGCTGCAGAGTCCTGCCAAGAAGCTCCAGCTCATACAGCCTCAATGCATCCCCCAGGGCTGCGGCAGCTCGGATGAAGACCACCATTCCTCGTTAGATTCCAAAATCCATTGTCTGCAGGGGGTGAAACTGAGACATGTTAGCACGGTGTGCACCCCTGTGCCCAACCAGGTCCACAGGGCTTCATGGTGGCCCTGGTCTGCACTGCAGACCCTGCCCCTGCATGACGCCTCCCACCCTCTCTCCTCCCCATCCCCACATCCAATCCCAGCCTTTCCCCCAGCACTCTGCCCCATGCATCGCATGCCTGGCCCTGTTGGTGCCCTGCACATGGGGGCCTCTGGCCCTGCCGCCCATCCCTGCTGCCAGGGTTACCGTTGACTAGCAGTACCCATGCCAGCGGTACGTTCCGCAGCTCCACACCTTCTCCCGCTGTAGGGGCTACTGAGGGCCATGTGATGCCCTGCTGGCAGCTGGCCGGCAATTGTGAGTGAGGAGTTGGTGGGGTGGAGGGTGTGGGCAGGAGTGTGGGGGTGGATTGGTGGGGGCACCCATATGTCCGGTGTCACTTTGCGAAATCACGGGCCTCGGAGAGCGGTAAGTGGGGTGCGCAACAAGCTGACAGTGGTGGTCCGGGTCTGGACATCCCTGTCCTGAGGCATCGCCCATCCACTGGCCATCCCCCGGTATCCCCTGCTGCCCCTCCGGACCTGGAAGGCACCAGAGTGTTGGCGTGGGTGGCACGCATGGTCGGCACTGCCTCCTGCCGGGGTTGGACCGGCATCCCACAGTCGGGCCTCTGCATGTCCTACCACCTTCCTCATCAGCCATGGCGCCTGTTTCCCGATTTTTAAAACCTCAAGTGAAACTCGCCATTGGTAAATCGCGGAGGCCCAGGAGAATACCACGTCAGGCCGGCTAATGATCGTGGTGTTCACTGTACATGCGGAATAGAATGCATTGACTCCTCTGTCGAGGCACCGGGGCATGACATTCTGTCGGGTGCCCGGCGCCGGCTACGATTTTCACCTCACGAGCGATTCTCCGCCGAATCGCCTTTATTGATTCTGGAGTCGGCCGACCGAGAATCCCGCCCCTTGTTGTTTACGAGCAATGTGTTAAATATAAATAAAAGAAAAGAATGAACTTACGATTTAGCAATCTTTTTTCTGCTGGTATTAGTAAGAATCGGCAGATGCATTTTATCAGGCTGCAATGATGTAAATATTTTTAACAATTAATTTAAAAATACACTTTGGACTTTTCTAGTTTCAGGAAAGTGATATCCTTTGAAGTTCAATATTGTTTTGGAATATTCTGTTCAGTTGACCCAGTTCAATCAAATTCCATTTAAAATTCTGTCCAAAGAACATATTTCTTCTTTGTCGTGGCTCAAAACTTTGGCTTACTGTCAGATTTTCTTCACTACTATGTTGTTTCACTTCTGCACAATGCAGTTAAAATTTCCATCTTTATTAAGTTTATTTAATTTTACAGTTTGTAGTCCCAAAGCTTCCAGTGCCATATTTGTTGCATGTATTTTTGGTAAAAACGCCAGCCATAATTTTACAGTTCTCTTTTTGATTTCTTTTAGCAATTTAATTCTATCTTTATTTATTCCCTCCATTAGTCTGCTGCTGGGTACTGGTACCCCATTTAGTTAAAATATCTGTTCTTCCTCATAAAGTATAACTTTGGCAGGATTTTACTCTCGCACCCATCCCAAGACCAAAAATCCCTGCCCAAGGTCAACGGACCTTAAAACGGTCCGTCAACCTTTCCATCTCGCCCGCGACGATTCCTGCAGCAGGCGGGACGGGAAAATTTAGGCCAAAGTAAATTTTTCAAGGGTACAATTTTTCCACCTTGTCGCTACGGACGCGAAACCTCAGGCGAATCACCTGACTTGCGGCGCCAACGCGATCTGGATCAGGGCCTCACTGGGCAATCCAGATATTGATATTTAAATGTGCTATTAGACTCATTTAATATCCGGGTGCCATATTCACTCTGTGCCCGCGGGGCCTCAACCGGGAGCCTTTTAGCACGGGTTTCCACTTTGTGGACCAGGCGTGATGGCACCTTGGGGGATGGGTCTCGCAGGCCAATAGAGCCCCCCAGATGTCCGGGGCAGAGTAGTACTCTGGCACTCCCCCTGGCACCTGGGCACAATCAGCCTGGCACCCTGGCAATGCCACCTAGCACTTCCAGGGTGCCAGGGCACTGCCAGGGTGCCAGGATGGCAGTGCCACGGGTCAGGCCTGAGGGAGCCATGCCCATGTAAAGATTGGGGCAGACTTTCAAATTGGCACCTTGATCTGCGAGCTCAGTTCCCCAGTGCAGGAAATCTTTTTTTGTGTGGCCTCAACGTGGAAAAATACCCCAATGCCCCCAAAAACGCTAAGTGCTGGTGAATCGTGGTGTCAATCTCGGCACTGCAGCCTCCGGGAAACACCCTGCCGAGTGTTCCCAAAACCGGACTTCAAACATTTTCTGCTGAATCTCGCCCAAAGACTCTACTCCCTTTGCAGGGGTTCACTCGATGGGAGAGTGAATGGAAAATGGACAGTTAGTATGCCTCATTCATGACTCTGAGTTTACATTAATTAAAATAAATCACGAGGACATCCATGCTGGGAGTGGATGTTCCCAAAATTTAACTATATTAGCTCCTAATACACAATGACAAATGGTGCAATACAGGGTCTGTTCTATAGAACGTAAGAACTGAGAATTTCTAGTTAAGTATGTATAATGTCAACTGTAATATGCGCACATTACCTGTTTTTAACTTTATGACTGGAGATATGGAAATCTCCAAGAGAATAAGGAGTCCATTTTCCTGTAATTAACACCGTTATTTTTCAGGAACTGAGTGCAGGAAGCAGGGCAGTGACCTTTGATGCTAAGCTTTCATCCTTGATGTTGCTCCAGGATTTCCAGAGTTTCCCCGAAGGACAAATGATGACTGCTTGCTGCTGCAATTAACACAGACTGGAGCAATCAACCAAATAAGGCAGGATGGCGAACTCAAGGCCCTGCACTTCATTTTCCTCTTTCATTACAGCCTGGTGCCCAGTTGACAGTCTTGTGGAGAAGCAGGCCCCAAGGACTTGTGCTCAGGCCCAACCTTCAATGGGATTGGGTACATGAATCTGTCTTTGTGATTTCCAGGCTTGCATCAACTATTAACTTTTCTCTGTGTCTCTGCTAAATTGTGAGGCGAGACCAGCATGCTGATCTGGAATTTTATTGTTGATGTGGCACGGTGCCACATTGCTGCCTCACGGTGCCAGGGACCCGGGTTCGATTCCAGCCTCAGGTGACTCTCTGTGTGGAGTTTGTACATTCTCCCCGTGTGTGCGTGGGTTTCCTCCGGGTGCTCCGGTTTCGTCCCACAGTCCAAAGATGTGCAGGTTAGGTGGATTGGCCATGCTAAGTTGCCTCTTAGTGTCCAAAAAGGTTAGGTGGGGTTACGGGGATAGGACTGGTGGGGTGATCCTTTGGAGGATCGATGCAGACTTGATCAGACGAATGGCCTCCTTCTGCACTGTAGGTTCTATGTTGCTATGTGCTGTTTTACAGCTGTCATACAAGCACTTAAGTGCTTAGTATGGCAGGCAGTGTGCACACAAATATGCTGCATTGGAAGTGGCAGCCAGTCATTTTGGGAACGTCTCCATTGTAAAGGGAGTCTGAACGTGGCCATATTGGATTGGCATATGCTAATCGGGGGCTTAACACTTGCTCCTGACTACCTTTATTAAATTTATCAGTGACACGAGCAGACTCTGGTCAGTATTCCCCGGCACAGGAAGTCAAAGTAACAGTGCTGAAACAGACTTTTTATTCAAAAATTATACTTTATTCATAAAATTGTAAAAGCATATTACAAAAAATTCCAATTTCAAAATTTGAGAAAGTGCTATAAAATTTGATGTGTCTCCATACACCATGTCGCACTCTGAGGTGCCTCAATACAATTTCAATACTTTTGATATTCCCAATAAACATTCAATATCATGTATACAGCACATGGGAGTTCTTCAAACGGTCTTTCAGAGGCTCTTTTCAGCTTCATCTTAAATGTGCAGATTACTGGTGGTTACCACTCTCTCCGCATGTTAGGTGCCACCTCAGCTGGTGATAGTTTACGATTTATATTCTTCCTGAAACTGGCAAGCTGGGAGAACAGACAATTGAAGTTGTAAGATTCTACCATCTACCTCATTGGTTACATGCTGTTGCGTTACTCAAGTGTTGCACCCCAATCCTGGTGCAATTCAATTTCCAAGCTACTCTTCTTATTTAACACTCAGGATTGGGTGGAGGTAGTACAGAAGGATCAGCACCAAAATCTGGGAAATATGTCTGTGTGCCCAAAGATATCACAGGGAATTCTACAAGTTATCAATCCAATATTATCAGACATTTTATTAACCCTGATTGGCCTTAATAAAAAAAAAGAAAATAATGGATTCTCAGGTTTAAGACACTGGGCGCGATTCTCCGCTCCCGTGCCAGTTCGGAGAATCGCCTGGGTTGTCAAATTTTCCCGCGACGCCGGGCCGACGCCCTCCCGCGATTCACGGAAGCGGCCAGATCGGCACAATCGCGTTTTGCGCGGCGCGGTACAGTCAATCACCCGAGACAGCCAAAATGGCGATTCACCGGTACCCCCGCGATTCTCCGGCCCGGATGGGCCAAACGGCCTGCCCAAAACGGCGGGTTCCCCCCCCCGGCGCCGTCCACACCTGGTCGCTACCGGCGGGAACAGCACGGGAACGCTGGGAGGCTGCCTGCGGTGGGGCGAGGGGGGATCCTGCACCGGGGTGGCCTCAAATGGGGTCTGGCCCGCGATCGGTGCCCGCCGATCGTCGGGCCGGCCTCTCTGAAGGAGGACCTCCTTTCTTCTGCAGCCCTGCAAGATTCATCCGACATCTTCTTGCGGGGCGGACTCGGAGATGACGGTAACCACGCATGCGCGGGTGACTCCAGTCATGCGGCGCCGGCCGCGTCATGTATGCGGCGCCGCCTTTACGCGGCGCCAAGGCGTGGCGCGTGTAAATGACGCGGCGCCGCTCCTAGCCCATTATCGGGCCCTGAATCGGTCGGGATAGGGGCCGTTTCGCGCCGTCGTGAACCTCGACGGCGTTCACGACGGCGCAAACACTCTGCCTCCATTTCGGAGAATCCCGCCCACTATGTTCTCCCGCCGGAGCTGAATTGCACCAGTTTTACGATCCCCTTGGTGTGGCCGGGGTGATTGTGTAGGTGGGGGTGAGGGATGGTGAGGATGGTGGTGGTGTGGGGTGAGGGGGTGGTGAGGGTGGTGGTGGTGTAGGGTGAGGGGCTGATGAGGGTGGGGAGGGTTGACACATGTGTCATGGGGAACTGCAACTCAGCAAGGTCTCACGTCCTCGCCTGTGGCCAAACTCCGGCGACCTCCCTTTCCTCCGGTCCGCTGACCATGTCGAGGGCCCTCTGCTCCGCCATGGTGAAAGGCCGTAGGTCTGGCAGTCCCCCTCCAGTCATCTCCCGCTGCCGGTGGTTATGTATAGCCTTCTCCTGGGGGACGGGGTGCAAACGGAAAACGACAGTGTTAGACAGTCTGACACATGCAGCCCATGGTGTGGGTAGCCTTAGTGGCCTGGGCACCCGGCCATGGCAGCCATAATGAGTGCCGGCATGTGGTGCAGTGTGGTGGTTAGGCCTCCCTTCGGATTGGGGGGGGTTAGGGTTGTGGGTGTGTGGGATACGGGTTGGTGCCAGGGGCTCAGTGCTGCCTACTCCTGGCCACCCTGAGAAGATCATGCAGTTTCCTCTGGCACTGCTGGCCGATCCGGCTGATGTTACCCACTGCTCTCACCGCCTCTGCGACCTGCGCCAGGCATGGTGAATGGCAGCGGCTGGCAGCATCCTTCCCGTGCCGGGGTACAGGGTCATCCGCCTCTCCTTCTCCAGGAGGGTCGCCAGCTTGGTGTCGGTGAAGCGTGGGGCCGCTCTCCATACTGCCATCTTTTTGGCTGGGATGGTGTGTGGGGAGTGGCTGCAGCTTGTCAGCCCCCTGAGTGTCAATTTCAGACACGGCTAATCCCGTACCATTTCTCATTGGAATCGATTGTGTTCCACATGGCGCTGGTGCTAGCCCCTTAACAGTAGCTGAATTGGTCTAAGTGCGGCGCCAGTTTTGCTGTCGTGGAACTCCACGAATTCTGCGCCGTCATCAACACTTAGGGCGAGATTCTCCGACCCCCCGACGGTTCGGAGAATCGGCGGGGGCTGGCGTGAATCCCGCCCCCGCCGGTTGCCGAATTCTCCGGCACCGGATATTCGGCGGGAGCGGGAATCGCGCTGCGCCGGTTGGCGGGCCCCCCCCGTGATTCTCCGGCCCGGATAGGCCGAAGCCCCGCTGCTAAAATGCCTGTCCCGCCGGCGTAAATGAAACCACCTACCTTACCGGCAGGACAAGGCGGCGCGGGCGGGCTCCGGGGTCCTGGGGGGGGCGCGGGGCGATCTGGCCCCGGGGGGGTGCCCCTACGGTGGCCTGGCCCGCGATCGGGGCCCACCGATCCACGGGCGGGCCTGTGCTGTGGGGGCACTCTTTCCCTTCCGCCTTCGCCACGGTCTCCACCATGGCGGAGGCGGAAGAGACTCCCTCCACTGCGCATGCACGGGAATTCCGTCAGCGGCCGCGAACGCTCCCGCGCATGCGCCGCCCGGAGATGTCATTTCCGCGCCAACTGGCGGGGCACCAAAGGCCTTTTCCGCCAGCTGGCGGGGCGGAAATTCGTCCGGCGCGGGCCTAGCCCCTTAAGGTTGGGGCTCGGCCCCCCAAGATGCGGAGGATTCTGCACCTTTGGGGCGACGCGATGCTCGACTGATTTGCGCCGTTTTGGGCGCCAGTCAGCGGACATCACGCCGTTTCCGGAGAATTTCACCCCTGGTCTCAGAAATGGAAAATCCAGCCCATCAATTCTGGCAAAGAGCGGCATATTGAAAATGGTGCAAACTGTAATCCAGTAGAACAAGAGGAGAAGGCCATGCATTTGAAATGTAGCAGCACCGACTGAGGCTCCACTTTTACCCTCGTTGCCAATTTAATGGTCGCAGAGGAATCCTGTTTGTGAACTTAAAGAAAAACTATTTATTGTATTAAACAACCATACACACAACATTCAGGCTCCAGCCAGGACCACTCTCGCTCTGCTTCTATCTGGACTGGCTTTTATGTTAGAATCCATTACTCTATTATTAGGCCCCCGCCTCTCATCAGGGAAATTCGTATTCCACAAGGCTCTAGGGGAGGCTAATCAGCCCATCCCAATAGGTCTCATGCAGGTTATAACAGTAGCTATACATCTATATAACGCCATTTACCTTTTCGTGATTTTACAAATTGGTAAATGATTCAATAAAGAGTGATGTGGAGATGCCGGCGTTGGACTGGGGTGAGCACAGTAAGAAGTCTTACAACACCAGGTTAAAGTCCAACAGGTTTGTTTCGATGTCACTAGCTTTCGGAGCGCTGCTCCTTCCTCAGGTGAATGAAGAGGTATGTTCCAGAAACACATATATAGACAGATTCAAAGATGCCAGACAATGCTTGGAATGCGAACATTAGCAGGTGATTAAATCTTTACAGATCCAGAGATGGGGTAACCCCAGGTTAAAGAGGTGTGAATTGTGTCAAGCCAGGACAGTTGGTAGGATTTCGCAGGCCAAATGGTGGGGGATGAATGTAATGCGACATGAATCCCAGGTCCCAGTTGAGGCCGCACTCATGTGTGCGGAACTTGGCTATAAGCTTCTGCTCGGCGATTCTGCGTTGTTGCGCGACTTGAAGGCCGCCTTGGAGAACGCTTACCCGAAGATCAGAGGCTGAATGCCCTTGACTGCTGAAGTGTTCCCCGACTGGAAGGGAACATTCCTGCCTGGTGATTGTCGCGCGATGTCCGTTCATTTGTTGTCGCAGCGTCTGCATGGTCTCGCCAATGTACCACGCTTCGGGACACCCTTTCCTGCAGCGTATGAGGTAGACAACATTGGCCGAGTCGCACGAGTATGTACCGCGTACCTGGTGGGTGGTGTTCTCACGTGTAATGGTGGTACCCATGTCGATGATCTGGCACGTCTTGCAGAGATTGCCATGGCAGGGTTGTGTGGGGCAAGTTGTGGGGGTGTGGGGATGACCTTGGCACTACTTGCCTTCAAACAACCGCGCAACCTCAAACAAACCAATGTTTGCAGCAAACTACCCAGCCTTCAGAACAGTGACCACGACACCACACAACCCTGCCATGGCAATCTCTGCAAGACATGCCAGATCATCGACATGGATACCACCATTACACGTGAGAACACCACCCACCAGGTACGCGGTACATACTCGTGCGACTCGGCCAATGTTGTCTACCTCATACGCTGCAGGAAAGGATGTCCCGAAGCGTGGTACATTGGCGAGACCATGCAGACTCTGCGACAACGAATGAACGGACATCGCGCGACAATCGCCAGGCAGGAATGTTCCCTTCCAGTCGGGGAACACTTCAGCAGTCAAGGGCATTCAGCCTCTGATCTCCAGGAAAGCGTTCTCCAAGGCGGCCTTCAGGCCGCGCGACAGCGCAGAATCGCCGAGCAGAAGCTTATAGCCAAGTTCCGCACACATGAGTGCGGCCTCAACCGAGACCTGGGATTCATGTCGCATTACATTCGTCCCCCACAATCTGGCCTGCGAAATCCTACCAACTGTCCTGGCTTGACACAATTCACACCTCTTTAACCTGGGGTTACCCCATCTCTGGATCTGTAAAGGTTCAATCACCTGCTAATGCTCGTATACCAAGCATTGTCTGGCATCTTTGAATCTGTCTATATATATGTTTCTGGAACGTACCTCTTCATTCACCTGAGGAAGGAGCTGCGCTCCGAAAGCTAGTGACATCGAAACAAACCTGTTGGACTTTAACCTGGTGTTGTAAGACTTCTTGCTGTGCTCAATAAAGAGTGACTGTGTATCCTTAATGCTGGGATCATTTAGCTTTGTAAAACATGCTGGCAAAGTAACAGCAGTAAACTGTGATTATCTTAAGCCTTTATATGTGTTAAACAGAGATTCAGAGAAGATAAAATCATGTTAAAAATTGCAGTCACGATAAAAGAATTATGACATGAAGTCCGTCTCAGAGAACTGGTCATCACAAATAGTGACTTTGACGTCCATCATACCCATTGGAAATGGCAATATGTCTGAAAGAGACTAAGGTGACTTTCTACCTGGTCCAGTAGCTACATTGGCCTGAGTCCATGCCTATGTGTTATTTTTTTTTCCCTATAATGGAAATGACTGAACAGAAACATTGCATTGATTCTTCCTTCCTCTGTAGCTTGGATCTTCTCCCATGTGCACAGTTAAGGGGATAAAAAGATATTCTGCCCATTCTCTGACACACATTGTTAATGTTTTGCTCAATGTAAGCATTGTGTTCTTATTAGGCTGCATTGGCAGGCTGCAGAGCACTTAGTTGCAACTTGAGGAATGTGCAACTGATGACAATGAAGGTACTTACTTAAATCACTGCTCTTGCAATACATGTGTGGTTAAATGGACATCAGGAGGAAGACATTACAAAAATAAAATGCAGCATAGCTGCTTTGCTATTGATTGCTGACATAAGCAATGTTGTGAATGTGAGGCTAGTTAGAATATGTATTGTATCACAGGACCATGTATATACTCTGCTGCTCATTGGACCTTGAGATAATATAGCGGCAGTGACAATTAAGGCAATGCCTGCACCGAGCCCTAAAGTAAACATTTCGTTGGGTTTGAGTTTTTACCTCCTTGGGTTTAAGTTGGAAGTATTTATGCTGTACTTTGAGCTAAATGAAATTAAACTGGATTAGGTAGATTAGCTGCAAACTGCACTTTGACTCACAATAAAAAAAATATACTGCAAAAATACTGGATCAATACTCTGACTTCAATATGAATCCAAGGCATCAGACCAATCCTTAACCCTTCGCCTTAACTTCTCGTCATGGAATCATCAGGAATTTACCCCAGTTTATGCCAAGGAGTTAATGATACCTAAATTTGGAACTATCTTACACCAGCCAACTTTGATTATATTGACAGTTAGGGGCTGGTTTAGCACAGTGGGCTAAACAGCTGGCTTGTAATACAGAACAAGACCAGCAGCGCGGGTTCAATTCCCATACCAGCCTCCCCGAACAGGCACAGGAATGTAGTGACTGGGGCTTTTCACAGTAACTTCATTGAAGCCTACTTTTGACAATAAGCTATAATTATTAGTTACAATACCCTCACATCAGCATTCACATAATTAAGCTACTGACTTAACAATTAAAAAAAAAAATTATTTATTTATTTTTAATATAAATTTAGTTTGAGACCACAAGTGAACAACGCCATAGGGAACTCGGCCCATCGGAGGCGGTGAATCCCGGAGGCCCCGGAGAATAGGGTGTCAGGCCCGCTAATGATATGCCTACTGTACTTTCACCCCACGTGGCGAGCAACGCATTTATGCCATTTTCAGGTGCCGGAGCATGCCGATTTGGCGTCAAACCGGCGCCTACGCCGATTTTGGCGTCGGAGGCTATTCTCCACCCAATCGCGTTTTGCAATTTCGGCGTCGACAAGTGGAAAATCCCGCCCTTAGTTCTCCTGCCAGAGCTGAATCACTTTTGGTTTGCGTATATGCGAGGTTCAGCACAGAGAAGCGATTCCTTCTCCTTTGCCATGCAAATCTATGCATGGCCGGGTGCACAAGGGGTTCCATTCCAAACCCTGGTATTGGGTTGCCATTTTGAGTGGGGGCCCCGATAGCGAGGTCATGAGGCTGCTCCCCTCCACCCTGCAACCCAAATCCTCCCCCCCCCCCGGCTGACAAGTAGTGGCACCCTCCCAACCCTCACAGCAGGAATTGCTGGGTCACCCTGCACGCAGCATGCGTGCATGACAGTGATCCCATCAGAGACATCCATCAGACCACCCTACCAGAGACTCCTGCCAGACCACCTCATCAAACCTCTCATCAGAGGCATGGAGAATCCCATGTCCAGCCCAGGGGTGATAATAGATTCAAATGACCCAGTTGCATCCTCCTTCTAGGATCGTGTACAATCCTCCGTGCCCCCAGCAGTGGGGGTCCGGAGCATCGGAACAGCTGATGCCGATCCTGCTTTTTTCCCCGATATGAAATTCTCTGTCGCATTAGGAACCATGCTGCTGGTAGCGGGTGGTGGAGAATTTTCACCCAATGTTTTCTTTTATTTTGAAAGCTTACAAGAAAACATGTCTTTGTGTATCTTTACGGTCACAGAACTAAAACAGTTAAACACTCACCGACTTACAAAGCAAATGAAAAAAAACACCTGTCGCAGCCTACTGAAGGATGGAAAGGGAGGGGAGTCATACTTTCACTTATCACGTGACTGTAAGATTTTGGGAAAGCATTGACCGCGCGTGATATCTCTGTAGCATTCAAAATGATCTAAGCGATATTCTATGCTGTCACGACAGGGGAGGTGGTGGTGTAGTGATATTGTCACGGGACGAGTAAACCAGAGACCCAGAGTAATGATCTAGGGATCCAGGTTCAAATCCCATCACTGCAGATGGTGAAATTTGAATTTAATAAAAATCTCGAATTAGAAGTCCAATGATGACAGTGAAACCACTGATTGTTGGAACAACCAATTTGGTTCACTAACGTCCTTTAGGGAAGGAAATCTGCCATCTTACCTGGTCTGGCCTACATGTGACTTCAGACCAACAGCAATGTGGTTGACTCTTAACTGCCACCTCAAAGGAATTAGGGATGGGCAATAAATGATGGCACAGCCAGCGACGGCCATGTCCCGTGAACGAATAAAACAAAAGACAGGCAATTTGGGAAAGTAAAAGGTCATGCATGTAAGTATTGTATGAATTGAACTAGATTAGGGGCGAGATTCTCCGACCCTCCCCCCGCCGGGTCGGAGAATCGCCGGGGGCTGGCATGAATCCCGCCCCCGCCGGTTGCCGAATTCTCCGGCACCGAATATTCGGCGGGGGCGGGAATCGCGCCGCGCCGGTTGGTGGGCTCCCTCCAGCCCGAATGGGCCGAAGTCCCGCCGCTAAAATGCCTGTCCCGCCGGCATAGATTAAACCACCTACCTTACCGGCGGTGCGGGCGGGCGGGCGGGGGGATCTGGCCCCGGGGGGTGCCCCCACGGTGGCCTGGCCCGCGATCGGGGCCCACCGATCCGCGGGCAGGCCTGTGCCATGGGGGCACTCTTTCCCTTCCGCCTCCGCCACGGTCTCCACCATGGCGGAGGCGGAAAAGACTCCCTCCAGTGCGCATGCGCCGCCCGGAGATGTCATTTCCGCGCCAGCTGGCGGGGCACCAAAGGCCTTTTCCGCCAGCTGGCGGGGCGGAAATCAGTCCGCCGCTGGCCTAGCCCCTCAAGGTTAGGGCTCGGCCCCCAAAGATGCGGAGCATTCCGAACCTTTGGGGCGGCGCGATGCCTGACTGATTTGCGCCGTTTTGGCCGCCAGTCGGTGGACATCGCGCCGTTTCCGGAGAATTTCGCCCTAGATGTCAAGAGGTTTCTCTTTTCGCAGTAGTTAAATATTTTTTTACGTTCTTCTTCTCCCCTGTATATTTTAACAAGATTAATTGATAATTTGTGTCCAGTGCCATGTCTGGCCTTTACCGAACCCTGTCTGTATTCCATAAAATTAAGAAAATCAAATTCTAATATGGCCAACTTAGGTCTGATTTGTATGTTGAGAAACAACATTGCAGCTGACTCCATCCTAGTAAAATGTGGAGCTTTGCAATAAAGGAATAGAAAGTTTGACAACCAGTAATGTGAGGAAAATTGATGCACCAATTTATGTTTCTTTGAGGGCTCTACAACATTTGAGAAGCCAAAATTGTACACGTTGACAAGCAGAGAAAGTGTGAAATTTCAGTATGGTTCACACAACAAGTCATCATTAACTTATTGAACATCAGTTTTGTTGCTTTAAACAAAAGTCAATTTGGCATACTTATGTCTGGGAACGTCATGATATCAATACTTATATTTTAGGCTTTGAATGATTGTAAAATTATTTTTTGGACTTGGTTTTCTAATTTAAACTGGAGAGTATTTATTTAAGAGCTAAAAAATAAAATTAAAATGCATGAAATGTTAAATTCTGAACTAAGAACATAAATGGCAGGAAAAATAAGTAGATTGCAATCAAGACCTGAAAGAGAAAATAGGTTTACAAGCTATAAAGCTGGGTTATTCTTCACAATCGCCATGATAAGGGGCTGAGAATGATGAAAATTTTGGCGGTGATGTCTACCTCTGTGTAAAGCCTGACCTAAAAACTGCGGCAAGCTAGCTCCAATTTGACTGCCTGAACTCAAGAATGAACATCTAATAGTCCCACAGTAGATTACAGCACAGAGGGATGGAATTCAGTCCTTTCTGTCTGTGACAGATCTCTGCCAGAGGAATTCAAGATTATTCTGTTCACAGGGAGTCCTGCAATGAATTTAACTGTAGACAAGCTCAATGGTTCAGTTTTAGATAGCGGCAGCATTTGGAAGTGATTGATTAAGATATTATCTTGATTCATTAAGTAGTGAGTATCCCCGGTTTGAATCCCGGCCCTGGGTCACTGTCCATGTGGAGTTTGCACATTCTCCCCGTGTCTGCGTGGGTTTCACCCCCACAACCCAAAGATGTGCAGGTTAGGTGGATTGGCCATGCTAAATTGCACCTTTTTTGGATAAAAAATTAATTGGGTACTCTAAAATTAAAAAATTAAAAAAAAGTAGTGAGGATCAACAGAAGGTTGAGGAATATAAAAGTACTGCTTGCTTTAGGTTTGGTAATGACAATACATTGAGGTGAATAGAGACAGTTGTGTGTGTATATGTAAAATAGCTGGAGTACTGATGTCTCTAGTATGATGCTTATGCTTTTGAATATCCATTTGATACAATGGAATAAAGGAAACTTTGCATGGGAAATGTTGCTCTTTATCTTGGGAAGCCAAGAAAATAAAATGATTGTTGAAAGTGCTCTGGCTGCAGGAACATTAGCTGATGTGAAGGCAATGAATGGGATTCCATTTGTCAAACTATTAGTCAAATTCTATACAATGAGCATGCCTATTGAATGTTATGTGGATAACCATTATTTTTCCATGGACTAGAATCCATGGATTCCCTGCAGTGCAGAAGGAGGCCATTCAATTCATTGAATCTGCACTAACCCTCCGAAAGAGCACTCTACCTTGGCCGACTCTCCGCCCAATCCCCATAATCTCTTAACCCTACCTAACCTGCACATCCTTGAACACTAAGGGGCAATTTAACATGACCAATCCACTTGACCTGCACATCTTTGGACTGTGGGATGAAACCGGAGTACCTGATGGAAACCCATGCAGTCACGGGGACAATGTGCAAACTTCATATAGACAGTCACCCATGGCCGGAATTCAAGCAGGATTCCTGGTTCTGTGAGGCAGCAGTGCTAACCACTGTGCCACCATGAACATGTACTCCATGAAATGTGTGAGTTATAAAGGGTGTTATTGATGTGCTGGCATGGTGCAAATGCTAGAGGGAAAGGAAATCTCAATAATTAAATTGTTTCACTCAAAAACCAGGTGTACAAAGAAATTCAGAGGGGTGTAGAGCTGGGGGGTCTTGCAATACTGGCCTGAATTTTTCCGATGGCAGGGTGTCACTTCCTACCATCTGACGAGTCGCCGGAAAACATATCCTCACCACCTCTGAGTGTCCTAAGTCATTTCATGCTCCTTTCAGCATTATATGGTTGCTGGTTGAACTTCTGCCCCCATTTAGGAGGAAGTCCTGCCTTAGAGAGCTGCTGATCTCTTCAGCCCCTACAGCATTAAAGCTGCAGTTGACAGAAGTTGAAATACAGGAGGATGCTTCAGATTAAGTCCAGGTAAATCCAAGGGATCACAGGGTGGGGAGGGTGAGGAAGGCATTTGGGGGGGGACATGCAAAGTACTCCCAATTGGAATCTCGGGGAGAGGCCGAGTTGGGGGAGATCCGGAGGCCACTGAACCTTTATAGGGAGACTTCAGAAAGGATCTTCTGAAGGAGGCACCTCCTGAGATGTAACTCTTCTGATTTTCGGCCTTCCCCCATGCGAGTTCAATCCTCCCGCTAGCCTAAAGATTGAGGCTGTGTCAGAAGTGGCACTTAAGTGGCCATTAATTTGCAAATTAAGTCTCTCAATTGGGGCAAGGGTGTTTTCTATTAGAAATCTTGCTCGCCCAGCGTAAGATCACTGTGTGGTAGGGATGGGCAGTAACCCGGGGGAATTCCATCCCTTCAATTTCATTGTGCTCCACCCCCCCCCCCCCCCGCCTAAAACCCACTGGTGGGAGAGCATATAATTCTGGCCATTATACTTTGTACAGAATATGGAACTTTCTTGATTTAAATTGTTTTTGTTTGATTATACAATTAACTCAAATTTCTATTTGAAATGTTACATTCCTTGTGGGGACCAATAACAGGTAAGAATCAAGCTTTTCAAATGATCCCAATGGAAGAAACCAATGGAACAAAAATCTTGTTTTAAAACTTTTACTGCAGCAATCAAACCAAAATCAACAAACCTAAACATGAACTAACTGGCAAATTGTATTCAATACAAGCAATGGCCCAGATTTTCCCATCTCCAAAGGGTCGCACCCCCGAGGTACCCTAGATGATGTGCGAGAGGCATCAGGGGTGGTCCACAGGCAGGAACCGCACAGCAATTTCCAGAGACGTTTACATTTCCGATGGGCAATTCTGTTGCTTGTGGAACTATCCAATACTCGGCCTTACACCAGAAACTTCAGATGGCTTTGACTCTCAGAAGACTAATTACCCAGGAAAGGTTAGAAGGAGTAAAACCACTTCTAACTCTTGGTTAACTATGATAATGATCCCTTGGCTCCCCACTGGACCTCTTACCCCCCCGCCCCCCCCCCATTGACTATCTGCCAGGCCCTCTCTGACCACACAAACCCCATGACCATTCTAAGCCAACCCCAACCACCTACTCCCTCATCCACTTACCTTACACGCTTAGGTTCTCTCTGGCTTCTCAAAATGGTTGGACCTTTAAACTTACTTAATTTATGTCAGCTATGTGGTGTTGGGTGCTCTGGTGCACAGATGAGCCAACACAGTTGTATGTGGTACAACTCTATTTTATTTTAACTCTTATAATACAGTTCGTTCTGGATACTCTGCACGTGCTGTCTCCCTGAGTGTGTTTGGTAACAGATGTGTCCTGGTCCTCCTCTGCAGCTAATACTGACCACCGGGGGTCGTGTCTGTGCTTTTATATCTTTCTGTCATTGGTTGTGGTGTTGTGTGTTCTGATTTGTCTGTTGGTGTGTCTATCATGATGTGTGTGTTTGAATATCATGACATCCCCCCTTTTTACAAAGATATGTGCCTACGTGGTTATAAATATAATTGTGTCGTGAGTGCATCTAAGAGTGTGTGTGTGTGTTGTGTACAGCGTGTGTATATGACGTAACTATTTACATGGGGCGATGTCGGGTGCGTCACACTAACAAGGTTGTACCATAACAAAACTTGGATGCGAGAGAAAAAAAAAACTTGAACATTGGTCTGGTCAGACGATATCTGGAACAATAAACAACAACAGGTTATAATACAGAAGTGTTTGACTTTTTGAACGTATGAACAGCGTTATAAGTCCAGTCTAATGGGTGACCGCCTCAAGAATGGGCTGGTCCTCAAGCCGGTTCAGCTGTGGAGATTTGGGGTCACACTGGTTCACCTTGGACTGTTGGAGGTGATGCTGTTGCCGAAGTCTCTACTTTACCATTTGTTGTACTTCGTGCAGTGCTTGGTTTTTTCATTCGTGCAAATATAACATTCAACATATTTGTTAGTGGTGCCTTGGCTGTGGTTTGGTTCTGGTGGCGATGGAAGGGGCATGATCCGTGGCATCTCCACGAAGTCATCCTTGGGAACCAGTGGAGGATCCGGCGTGTGCGTACGGTTCAGTTGCGAGCGTGGAAGGCGGCGCAAAGCTCGCTGATTGCGCCTACGCACCAATCCATCCGCCCTGCATGCCAGGAACAAGGTGGAGTCTTTTTCTTTTTATGTTTGTGGTGGACGGCATCTTGTAGCCGATGGGTCGTTGCCATCGAAGTAGCACCATCACTAATATCATGCAAGGCGATGACTGTGCCAGATGTGGAAGTTGGCCGAGACCGTGTACGCTGGTTCCGGCCACCTGCTGTGCCGGAAGGGCGACTCCGCAGAGAAACGTCGAAGCATGTCGCCTTGGAGAGAGAATTGTTGCTCGCATCAACGTCTGGCGATGGCGCGAATTGGTGTGTCCATCTTGGACCGCCGGTGCTGGTTGCCACTGCCGACCCAGTGGGACTGCCACGCGATCCATTCCCTGTCGCCGTGGCATCCGCCGTCACCCTGAGTGTGCCATCACCGAGGCCGCGACACCGCCCGTCCGGAGCAAGGTCTGGCGTGCGCGAATCAGAGTCGGCGCTTGGCTGCTCCCCATCTGGAGTCCGGTCTGCCTTCCGTCGATGCCCCCCGTCCGGAGTCCCAACAGGTTCACTGGAGGCAGCCGAGATTCCCTGAAGCTGCACTTCTGGAGTCGGAACATGCAGGAATGCACCAACCAGTGGAGAGGGTCGAGCCATCGAGGGTGGAAGCGGTGCGCCGCCACCGCAGTCGTCAGTGGTCCCACCGTGATCGTCGAGTGCCTCGGTACGCACTAGGCGAGGTCTGTCACCTTGCACCTTTTGCATGGGAAGTGGGATGCTGTCGTCACTCGTCTCACATCCCGTGGATAGATCCCCATTAGCAGCTTGCTGTTCACTAGGGTTGGGTAAATTGTCAGAGTTTTCATCTGGTGGTGCACACCATGTCGGTGGACTGTCATTGTCTTGCCGTTGTCCTTCATTTGGGCTTTTCTTCTTTGGAATTTTAAATCTTCCCCCAGACATTGCAGAACCTTATTTATTACCCCCAAATTCTCCCATAGGTATGGTCTCGAATATAGGATCCAATGTTTCTATCGACATTGTACTATTTTCCAAAGAACATTCCGTTTCACTTTTCTTCTCAGGTGCCTCATATGTATCTTTGTCTAATGTACATGCCTTCATGGTCTCTGGGTCTGATTTTGCTGGGACTGGCATGGTCACAGTCTCTCTTTTACTGTTCTCAATTGCCCACATTATACTCCCCATACATAACTGCTTAATCACTGGGGTTAGTGTGGTACAATGGATAATCGGGTCGACCTTATCTGCATCTTCACCATTAGTGGAAAGCACACTTGGTTCACTTGAAACTGCTGTGGGTTTTAAATTCGTTATCTGGCTACTCGATGTCGGTGTCCTCAGGATTCTTGCTCCAATGTTCTGCTCAATAATCAGTGGAGTGTGTATAGGTTCAATGCAATTAATGTTCCCCTCAAGGTTTGAAGAGTCATTACTGACTAACTGCTGGTCTCCGAAGTTGGGATTTTGCGGCGTTGTGTTGAAGGGAGACATTTGTCCCTGCTGTAGATATGATTCAGGTTGTGTTATTTCCATTACCTGAGGATCAATGTCTTGTCCATTTTTTCGATCCGTACTAAAACACTGGCAATTCTCAGTCTGCTCCTTGCAAGTTAAACATTCAATTAATTTCGTTAGCAAATCCTCAGCATCCTTCTGTGGCCGTGCAGCATTATTAATCTCTGTTCGGCTATAATGATCCTGAAGGTCAGCGCATAAACCTTTTTTCTTCGGGCTTGGACGAGGCGATTCCTTTGGCTTGTCTTCAGTTGGGCTTGAACAGTCTTCAGCGCTGTGCCCTTCATTGTAGCATGAGAGACCGTCATGGTCATGCTGCTGTGTAGTGGAGCATGGTAGGCTGTTATAGCCTTCTTGCTGTTCACGTGAGCATGGCAGACTTGCATCGTCTGCCGCTGGTTGGTCAGGAGAGGTTGCTAGACCCTCATGGTCTTGTTCCTGCAAGGACTGCACATTGGAGTCTTGCGTTGCTTCTATCGTGGAGGCTGTCCACGAGCTCTCTGTGGAGGCTTGTGACACTGGAGTCACTTCTTGTTCGTGCAAGGACTGCGCTCTGGAGTCTTGCGTTGCTTCTATCGTGGAGGCTGTCCACGAGCTCTCTGTGGAGGCTTGTGACACTGGAGTCACTTCTTGTTCGTGCAAGGACTGCGCTCTGGAGTCTTGCGTTGCTTCTATCGTGGAGGCTGTCCACGAGCTCTCTGTGGAGGCTTGTGACACTGGAGTCACTTCTTGTCCGTGCAAGGACTGCGCTCTGGAGTCTTGCATTTCTGCAATTGTGGAGTCTGTCCACGAGCTTGCTGTGGAAGCTTGTGACACTGGAGTCACTTCTGGTTCATGCGAGGACTGCACTCTGGAGTCTTGCATGTCTTCTTTCATAGAGTCGGGAACGTTGAGCGGGACGTGGACCACGCTCTGTGTGGCAGCAGGGCACTCTCCGTGTGCTTGCACCGCTCCCTGTCTGTTAATGTCAGGCTGCAGCATCATCCGGTACTGATAAGTTGGAACGTCATATCTGCTGGATTGAAGATCCTCAAATCCGAAAAATGAATCCGCATCTGCGTCGGATTCAATGTGGGGGCCGCCAATGTGCAACACGAAAGGTTCGTCCGAGTCATAGTCGTATAGGACCACGGAGCTATCATTGGGCTCGCGAGGTCCGGAAACACTGTAAAGATCGTCATCGAAGTATTCAAGGTCGGAATCATCGGCTTGTGCGTAGGTAACTGCTTGTCGGAGGGTTCTTTGGAGGTCAAATTCATCTCCTGGGTCAATTTGCGGCAATGTGCTGTCATTCCAGGTGAGGGAAGGTTGTTTTACAGCTTTAACAGATTTTTGTTTTTTTGATTTGGGACGTTTCCCTTTTAAATTGGATTTGGGACGTTTCCCCTTTAAATTGGTGCAGTCTGGGGCCTCTGACATCCTGACGCTCGGTATGTAGCACGTAGGAAGCGACTGCGCATGCTCAGATCGCTGTTCCTTTACCGATGGCCGTTTTCTTGACTGCGCATGCGCAGCATCTCGCGCATGCGCAAATGAAACTTCCGGTTCTGCGCACTGCTCGCGCAACTGTGCTAGCGTGATACCTTTAGCAAGATGGCCACCGACCTCGACCCAGCCCTCTCTCAGGCCCGGGATTTCGGCCTCTGGGAATTCGGGCTCCGGGATCCCAGCCACGAGGTGAGTACTGCCGCTTTTCTTACCTTTACTTGCCGATTGGATTGCGTTTTCTTCACAGTACTTGGAGAATTTGTCCAGGACTGCCTGGTAATCGTACCTTTGCTGCCTCCTGAAGAACCTGAACCTTGTGAATATTTCTCTTGCCCTTGCACCGGCGATGGTGAGGAGAAATTCAATTTTTTCGCTATCATCCAGGTCTTGGAGTTCAGCTGCCACCAGGAACAATTCGAACCATTGCCGGAATCGCCGCCAGTTTTCGCGGAGATCGCCGTGGCACTGGAGCGGCTGCGGAACCGGGAGCTCTATCATTTTGCCTGGGCACTGCTGGTTGTCTGTGTACACGGAGGTATGCCGGCAGGTATCGATCCACTCCTGTACCATGTGGTGTTGGGTGCTCTGGTGCACAGATGAGCCAACACAGTTGTATGTGGTACAACTCTATTTTATTTTAACTCTTATAATACAGTTCGTTCTGGATACTCTGCACGTGCTGTCTCCCTGAGTGTGTTTGGTAACAGATGTGTCCTGGTCCTCCTCTGCAGCTAATACTGACCACCGGGGGTCGTGTCTGTGCTTTTATATCTTTCTGTCATTGGTTGTGGTGTTGTGTGTTCTGATTTGTCTGTTGGTGTGTCTATCATGATGTGTGTGTTTGAATATCATGACAAGCTAGTGTAGTAAAAAGGGTGAAGAGCCTCTTTTCTCCTGATGTTTCTGCCCTGTATTGGAAGGACTCCAGAGATGCTGCACTGTACATGCCTCACCAGGCCTAATACCAAAGATGGGATAAGAAATGTGCAGTTCCATCCGCTCCACTCCCAGATGTCGGTCGCCGCCAACCTGAGTGTCTCCAGGAAGAAGGTGCAGCAGCTGCGCTGCGAGCTGGGCATCAAGAGGCTGAAGGTGTCTCAAGCTGCGACAGATTTGAAGCAGTTTTACTTGCAGAACGCTCAACATGATCCTTTGCTGACGGGTATACATCCGAATACTAACCCTTTCAGGCCAGGTAAACCCTGTTTGCTATTGTAGCTGAAATGTGATTCTGTAAAGGTAAATAAAACAAGGCGGAGTGGCAATCAATGGATATTTCAGACAGCACTTTTAGCACATATGTGATGGCACCAACTGGAAGTTCCCATCCACATCACTCACCATCCTGACTTGTAAATGCACTGTCATTCCTTCTGTGTTGCTGGGTAAAAACCCTGGAACTCCCTCCCTAACAGCACTATGGGTGTACCGACACCATATGGATCGCAGGAGTTCAAGAAGGCAGTTCACCACCACCTTCTCAAGGCAAATTAGGGATGGCTAATTGAATACTGGCTTTGCCAGTGATGACCACATCCTGTGAAGGAATTAAGAAAAAGGGCAATTTTCACCTCTCACAACTCTGTCTTCCTCTGGTGGATTTTAACTACTCTTGGTCACACAAGCATCTGATCTTCAAGCAGTCTCTGACAACTGCTACACTCCATCTGAGATCCAAGGGAACAATTGTCCCCAACAAGGTGCACTTTTGGGGAACTTCTTTCAATCAGCTCACAACAGCCCTGATGGTGTAGCATTCCTGGATTCTCCTTCATCCGACCACTCAATAATAGCCTGGCACATGCTATGGTCGGTTCTGGTAAAATAATTCACCCAGCTTCATCATGCAGGGGTGACTCACAAAGCTTTTTAGATTTCAGTCTTTTCAGCTAGCTCTTACACACAGCATCACTAAGAGCCCCTTGTGTCTGTTCCCTTTCTGCTGAAAAGGGAAGAACACTAGGATCGATTTGTTCTACCTACAAGCTGAAATCCAATCTCCCAGTCTATTTACACTTCTCTATTAGTTTCCACTTCTGTACCAACTGAATGAACTGGTTCATTTTTTGAAGTTTGATGTCATAACCAGGAAATCCAATGAATAATCTCATCACCACTCCCCTCCACCCCCCTCACCCTGAAGCCTGGACCTTGGCCTAGACTTCTGTGCAGTCGGATTAACTCCAGAGCCTTTTAGTAGGTAGGATCCAATTCTGGAATTCCTGCACCATGCACCCCCGATCTGGCCAGGTCCATTGCAGGGATAGGTAGCTCCTTGACCCCCATCATTTCCATGGAGTCGTGTCCATTTCTGGATGACTAGTGATTAATGTCAACTCAGTGAGACTTGAAGCATAGTCTGGATTTGGGAACCTTATGAAAGTTAAATTCAAGAGGTCTTAGCCATATACTTCATGCCAATTCCATGCACTCCATGCCCCCTTCATTCCAGTTCAGTGCCAACCCATGTCTCCATCTATCTCCCATGGTCCCTCACACCCTCAGTGCCAACTCATGGCCCTTCTATGTCCATTCATCCAATATAAACTATATACAGAACCAATAAGCCATTTAGTATGGTATGTGTGGAACAGCTCTGAAAAACAATTCCCTTTTTTGGAAAATAGACTGCTATTCGTACTAACCTATTAAAATATCAATCAGACAAACCATTGCAAGGTATGGATATCAGAGGCTTCAAACTCAAAAACAGCTTCTTCCCCGCTGTTACCAGACTCCTGAATGACCCTCTTATGGGCTGAACTGATCTCTGCACTCATCTTCTCTACTGAATTGCACTACACTTCACATGCTTCACCCGGTGACGATGGCTATGTATTTACATTTGGTATTTATCGTATGTCCTATGTTTTTCATGTATGGAATAATCTGTTAATAAGGGGCTGTTTAGCACAGGGCTAAATTGCTGGCTTTGAAAGCAGACCAAGGTAGGCCAGCAGCACGGTACAATTCCCGTAACAGCCTCCCCGAACAGGCGCCGGAATGTGGCGACTAGGGGCTTTTCACAGTAACTTCATTTGAAGCCTACTTGTGACAATAAGCGATTTTCATTTCATCTGTCTGGACTATACGCAGAATAGTACTTTTCACTGTACCTCGGTACACCTAACAATAAATCCAAATCTTAGTCTTGTGCAAATAAACATTGGGGCATTGACAAAAGAGATCATAGAGAGAACAATTTATTGTAACCACTTAATGATGTTAATCAAGAACAATCAACATTTCTCTCCAGTTTTCCAATCAAAACCCCCGTGAGATAATCCATTAATTTAATGGCCAGAATGCTTCAGCTCCTTCCTTCCCCCTCCTGCCACAGGGATCGGTGAGCCATTGTGAAAGCTCTGTTCACAATGGCAGGACAGGAAAATCCCACTGGGATGAAGGGCTGGAAAATTCCAGCCAATATGCCTGGTCTCTCAATCAAACATGCTTACTGAGGATAGGTGTAAAAATTATTTCAGGAAGACTGGATGGCCAAAACGCTTCTGTAAATTGATGCCTGAACTTGTTCTTTTGCGAACTGTTTTTGACATTCTCTCAATAAAGTAGCTCCATAACTAAACTATTGTTGTCACACCTGACCTTGTTGTTAGTAAGGTGTTTAATGCTTACAACACATTGTCATGGTGAATGAAGGAACACATATTACTACAAAGGATTTAGGTATGCACACTGTTGCAATGGTCTTAGATATACATGTTGTTACGATGCAACAAAATACGCACATTTGAATAGGTTTCAATCAGCTTTGCAAAGATACCTGAATACAGTCATAGATGAGCGATTGTGGCAGCACGGTGGCACAGTGGTTAGCACTGCTGCCTCACGGACCCGAGGTCCCGGGTTCGATCCCGGCTCTGGGTCACTGTCCGTGTGGAGTTTGCACATTCTCCCCGTGTCTGCGTGGGTTTCGCCCCCACAACACAAAGGTGTGCAAGGTTAGTGGATTGGCCACGCTAAATTGCCCCTTAATTGGAAAAAATGAATTGGGTACTCTAAATTTATTTTTAAAAATAGATGAGCAATTATTTTCAGTTCCTCTAAACCCCAGATTTAAAACCTTTAACTTGTGTTTCAACCGTCTATGTCTTTCCTAACTCTGAAACCACTGCCTGCGCACTTCAACCACTGACCTTCCCTGCTACTATTTGTTCCTCTGACTCTAACATTTTTGTGTCACCCTCTCCCTTTACTACTCCTTTGGCAGCAATAGCTTCCTCAATTTTCAGTACTTTTGTCTCCACACCTCCCTCTTGTCTTTAAAATATTTTGGACATTCCCTCCTTTCATAAGATACAGGAGCAGAATTAGTTCATTTGGCCCATGGAGTCTGCTCCGCCATTCAATCATGGCTGATCTCATCCTGGTCTTAACTCCACAGTCCTGCCCATTCTCCATAACCCTTCAACCCATTACCAATTAAAAATCTGTCTAACTGCTCCTTAAATTAACTTACTGTCCCAGCATCCACTGCACTCTGGGGTAGCAAATTCCACAGATTCAGAACCCTTTGGGAAAAGCAGTTTCTCCTTAACTTTGTTATAAATTTGTTACCTCTTATATTAAGGCCTCTCGTTCTAGAATGCCGCAGAAGAGGAAGCATCCGCTCCACATCTACTTTATCAATTGCTTTTATCATCTTGCATGCCCCAATTTGATCTCCCCTCATGCTTCTCGACTCTAGAGAGTATGGGCCTAAACTGTTCAATCTCTCTTCATACGACAAGCCCCTCATCTCTGAATCAATCTCGTGAACCCCCTCTGAACTGCCTCCAATGCCACTACATCTTTCCTCAAATAAGGGGATCAAAACTGTGCACCATACTCCAGGTGCGGCCTCACCAATACCTTGTATAGTTGCAACAACATTTCCTTACCTTTATACTCTATTCCTTTAGTTTTAAATGCCAACATTCCATTTGATTTCTTTATTATCTTCTGTACCTGCATGCTCGTTTTCTGTGACTCATGAATGGGGACCTTCAGATCCCTCTGCAACGGAGCACCCCAAAGTCTCTCCCCATTTAGATAATAAGTTGTCTTCTCATTTTTTCGCCCAAAATGCATGACTTCACACTTATCCATGTTAAGCTCCATCTGCCACATCTTGGCCCACACACCTAACCTATCTATATCCATTTGTACGGTTCTTATTTCCTCATTGCAACTTACTGGTGAAGTGTTGGGTACTCTGAGACACAGACGAACCAACACGGTTGCGATTGGTACAACGCAGTTTTATTTCTTTTAACTATTTATATAACAAACTCTGGTACTCAGCACATGGTGACTGTCTGAGTGTTTGGCATGGAGGTCCTTGCCCTGAGCCATCTCCTGCTGGACTGCCCAGGAAGTGCCGTGTTCCTTGTTTTGTACTGTGTATGCTCTTGTCTGTGATTGGTTGTCGTGTTGTGTGTGCTAATTGGTCCGTTGATCTGTCCATCATTATGTATGTGTGTATGTGCTGTGATGTTCACTTGAATATCATGACATCCCTCTTTTTTTACAAGATTATGTGCCTACGTGGTTATAAATAGAGATGTGTACGGAGTGCAGCTAAATGTGTGTGTGTGTAATATTTACAGCATGGACATGGGGCTTAACTATATACAAGGGGCGATGTCAGGTGTGACATAATAACGAGGTTGTACCATAACAAAGAACGTGGAAATGTGGAACGATAAAACGAATTCCTGTAACGATAAGAACATAAATATGTTAAAACAGTGGTTGCATGAGTTCAACGTGTAAACAGTCTCATAAGTCCAGTCTAGTAGGGCGACGAATTCTGGTTGACCGCCTCAAGGGTGGGTCTGGAACCACCGGCTGAGGTGCGGGCCTGGCCACGGGCGACGACGGAAGGGGCATGGTAGCTGGCAGCTCCACGAAGTCACTATCAGGAACCACAGGAGGACACGGTGTCAGTGTAAGGTCTCGTTGCGAGCGTGGAAGTAGGCGAAGAGCCCGGCGATGGCACCTACGCACGGATCCATCAGGCATGCGAACCAGGAACGAGCGGGGAGCCACGCGTCGGAGAACTTCGGCAGGTGCTGACCAGCCACCTTCTGGTAGGTGGATGCGGACTTCGTCTCCAGGGGCCAGGGCGGGAAGATCAGTTGCCCGTGTGTCATATGACCTCTTCTGGCGACCGCACTGCAGTTGCATCCTGTGCAGTACCGGAGCATGGTCTATTGTGGGTGCCAGGATGGAAGGCACAGTGGTCCTGAGGGCGCGACCCATCAGCAGCTGGGCTGGTGAGAGACCAGTGGCTAGTGGGGCCAAGCAATAGGCCAGCAGGGCGAGGCAGAAATCTGATCCGGCAGCAGCAGCCTTGCAGAGGAGCCGCTTGACAATGTGAACGCCCTTCTCCGCATTTCCATTTGACTGGGGGTGCAGAGGGCTGGACGTCACGTGTGTGAAGCCATACGAGGCAGCAAATGATGACCATTCCTGGCTGGAGAAACAGGGCCCATTGTCCGACATGACCGTAATCGGAATGCCGTGGCGAGCAAAGGTGTCTTTGCAGGCCCTGATGACAGCGGACGACGTCAAATCGTGCAGGCATATGACTTCTGGGTAGTTGGAGAAGTAGTCAACGATGATGACATAGTCCCTGCCGAGCGTGTGAAAAAAGTCCACACCCACCTTCGCCTAGGGGGATGTCACCAGCTCATGGGGCAGAAGCGTTTCAGGACGTTGCGCCGGCTGAAACCTTTGGCAGGTGGGACAGTTGAGCACCATGTTGGCAATATCGTCACTGATACCCGGCCAGTATACCGCCTCTGGGGCCCTCCGTCTGCACTTCTCGACCCCCAGGTGGCCTTCGTGTAGTTGGTCAAGAACCAGCTTGTGCCTGCTGTGCGGAATCACAATCCGGTCCAGCTTCAGAAGGACACCATCAATGACGACCAGGTCGTCTCGGACATTGTAGAACTGCGGGCACTGCCCTTTGAGCCACCCTCCCGTCATGTGGCGCATCACACGTTGTAGAAGGGGGTCGGCCGCAGTCTCTCGGCGAATACGGGCCAGACTGGAGTCGTCAGCTGGCAGATTTGCCGATGTGAAGGCCACCTGCGCCTCGACCTGACATGCAAACCCCTCCGAATCGGGCGGCGTGCTCACTGCTTGGATAGGGCATCCGCAACGATGAGTTCCTTCCTGGAGTGTAGACCAGTTAGAAGTCGTACCTCCTGAGTTTAAGTAGGATACGCTCGTTCAGGTCCTTGTTTATGATGCTGACCCGGGGGCGGTGGTCAGTTTCGACAGTGAACCGGGGAAGACCATATAGATAATCATGGAACTTGTCTAAACCGGTTAGCAAGCCCAGGCACTCCTTTTCGATCTGCACGTAGTGCTGCTCTGTGGGGGTCATGGCTCGTGATGCATAGGCAACTGGGGTCCATGACGCCGTGTCATCCCTCTGCAGGAGCACTGCCCCAATGCCGGACTGGCTGGCATCAGTCGAGATTTTGGTGGCATGAGACGTGTCAAAGAACGCCAATACCGGTGCTGTGGTGAGGTTGAGTTTGAGCTCCTCCCATTCCAGCTGGTGTCTGTGTTTCCACTGGAACTCTGTGGACTTTTTGACGAGGTGGCGCAGAGCTGTCGTGTGGGAGGCAAGGTTGGGAATGAATTCCCCAGGAAGTTGACCATGCCAAGGAAGCGTAGCACTGCTTTCTTGCCTGCCGGCCGCGGCATGGCTGTGATGGCGCTCACCTTGTCTGCATCCGGACGGACCCCTGACCGGGAAATATGGTCCCCCAGGAACTTCAGCTCGGTTTGGCCAAAGGAACACTTGGCTCGGTTGAGGAGCAGGCCGTTTTCCCATATGCGGGCAAAAACGCGTTGGAGACGATATATGTGTTCTTGTGGTGTGGTGGACCAGATAATGACGTCGTCCACGTATACGCGCACCCCTTCGATGCCTTCCATCATCTGCTCCATGATCCTATGAAAGACCTCGGATGCCGAGATGATGCCAAATGACATTCGGTTGTAGCAGAACCTGCCGAAAGGGGTATTGAAGGTACATAGCTTTCGGCTGGACGGATCGAGTTGGATCTGCCAAAACCCCTTAGAGGCATCCAGTTTCGTAAATATTTTCGCCTGGGCCATTTCAATCGTGATCTCCTCCCGTTTGGGTATGCGATAATGTTCCCTCATGATATTGTTATTGAGATCTTTTGGGTCAATGCATATGCGGAGATCGCCGGAGGGCTTCTTGACACACACCATGGAGCTGACCCACGGCGTGGGCTCCGTGACCCTGGATAGGACCCCTTGGTCCTGGAGATCCTGCAGCTGCTGCTTGAGGCGGTCTTTGAGTGGTGCAGGGACTCTGCGAGGTGCGTGAAGGACCGGGATGGCGTCTGGTTTGAGGCAAATTCGGTAGGTGTATGGCAGTGTTCGCAGGCCCTCGAATGCCTCCTGGTTGTGGGCGAGGAGCGATTGGAGCTGGGCGTTGAACTCTGCATCCGGGAAGTCAGATGTGCCGTCTGGAGAGAGAGAGTGGACTCGTTGCACGAGATGGAGGCATGCCTGTGCGCCGAGCATGGAGTCCTTTGATGAGCCGACTATCTCGAACAAGAGTGTGGCCGTGTGTTTGTTGTGTGTCACCTGGAGCTGGCAGGATCCCATAGCCGGGATAACGTTCCCGTTGTAGTCGACCATTCTGCACCGAGATGGCCGGATTGGTGGTCTGACCTTCATGGCGTAGAAGGCTGACCATGCTATGAGGTTGGCGGCGGCGCCAGTGTCCAGGCGGAAAGTGATCGGCGATCGGTTGACCGTCAAGGTGGCACACCATTCATCACCCGGATTGATTGTGTTGACTCGGTTCCCATCAATGACCGCAACCCGGAAGGCATCTCGTTCATTTGTGTCATCGGTCTGGATGTCGTAATGTGGAGGCTGAATGGTCCGCACGTTCCTGCGAGGTTGTCGGAGATGTGGAAGATCGACAGGTTGAGCTGCTCGATAGTAAGCAGCGTAGTGCCCCACCTTGCCACAGCGTAGACATTGTCGGGTTTTTGCAGGACATTGCCCTTTTAAATATGCAGCTCCACAGTTGCCGCACGTCGTGACGTCATGGCGTTCGTTGCACCACTGCGCATGCGCAGTTCGGTCTTGCGTTGAGCGCGCCTGCGCATCACGTCCCTCAGTGTTGCCGTAGGTTTTGGTGCGCACAAGCGCGTGAGGCCTCGAAAAGCGCGCGAAACGGCCGCCCTCGTCCGGGCCGCGGGCTGGGAGAAACTCGATCACCTGGACCCGTTTGGCCTCGTGGGGCACCTGGCTCACCGATCCGGTCGCGTAGGACCCCCTCCGCGCCGATTCGGTCGCCTGAAATTGGGCATAGCGGCTAGTTGCGTTCTCGTGCAGGAAACAGGCTTCAACTGCAGATGCTAAGGTTAGGCCTTTTATTTTTAAAAGCTGCTGGCAAAGGCTGCCCGAGGCAACCCCAAAAATGATCTGGTCCCGGATCATGGACTCTGAAGTGGTGTTGTAACCGCAGGACTGCGCGAGTATGCGGAGATGCGTCAGGAATGACTGAAAGAGCTCATCCTTACCTTGCAGGCGGTGCTGGAAGACATACCTCTCAAAGCTCTCGTTGACCTCAACATTGAAGTGTTGGTCGAGCTTGAGGAGGACCGTGTCGTATTTAGATTTGTCCTCGCCTTCCGCGAACACCTGGGAGTTGTAGACATGGATGGCATGTTGACCTGCGGTGGTGAGGAGGATGGCGATCTTTCTTTTGTCCGAGGCGCTCTGTTTTTCGTTGGCTTCCAAAAAGAGTTCAAAGCGCTGCTTGAACAGCATCCAATTTACGCCAAGGTTCCCAGCGACTTGCAACGGCTGCGGTGTGTTGACGGTGTCCATGGCGCAGGATGGCAAATTTGTGGGTAGGTTTTAATTCACTTCTGGTACCATGAAGTGTTGGGTACTCTGAGACACAGACGAACCAACACGGTTGTGATTGGTACAACGCAGTTTAACTATTTATATAACAAACTTTGTACTGCGTATGCTCTTGTCTGTGATTGGCTGTCGTGTTGTGTGTGCTAATTGGTCCGTTGATCTGTCCATCATTATGTATGTGTGTATGTGCTGTGATGTTCACTTGTGTCGTCTGCAAATTTAGCTATAGAACTTTCTATCCCTGTATCCAAGTCGTTTATATAGATTGTAAATAGCTGGGCCCAAGGACCGAACCCTGTGGCAACCCACTAGTTATATCTTGCCATCCAGAAAAGGACCCATTTAACCCTACTCCCTGTCTTCTATCCGTCAGCCAGTCTTCTAACCAAGCTAACTTAATCATGTGATCTAACCTTGTGAATTAACCTTCTGTGCAGCACCTTATCAAACGCCTTCCGGAAGTCCATTTTCCACTTTGCTTGTTACATCTTTGAAGAACTCTAGCAAATCAGCCATACCATGCTAACTCTGATGGATAGTGTTTTGACTTTCCAAATGTCCTGATATTACTTCCTTTATTATTGATTCTAACAATTTCCCAACAACAGATAAACTAACTCTTCTGTAATTTCCCATATTCTGCCTCCCTCCCTTTTTGAATAAGCGCATTATGTTAGCATTTTTCCAATCCACTGGAAACTTCCCCATGTACAGGGAATTTTGGAATATTGTAACCAATGGATCCACTATCCCCACTGCCACTTCCTTCAACATCCTAGGATTTGTCTGCCCTTAATCCCAATAGTTTGTTAAGTAGTGTTTCTCCCTTTCTATTAACTCCAAATTGCCCATTCCTCCCTTTCTATTACCTCTAAATTGCCCATTCCTATAGGAATGGTACTATTTTTCTCCACAGTGAATACTGAGGCAAAGTATTGATTTAGCATATTTGCCATTTCTGTGTTCCCCACGATTAACTCTCCGGTTTCATCTTCCAAGGGGCCAACATTTGCTTTTGTGACTCTCTTCCCTTTTATGTACTTTTGCTATCCTTTTTGATATTTTGCGCCAGTTTTCTTTCATAATTTACCTTTGTTCTTTTTCTTACTTTTTAAATATCCCTTTGTTTATGTTTGAAAGTTTTCCAATCTTCCAGCCTGCCACTGGCCTTTGCAATATGATATACCTTAATTTTTGTCTTTACAATGTCCTTGACCTCCTTGTTTAACCATGAATCTATTCTCCTCCTCTTACCATCTTTCTTCCTCACTGGGATATATTTTAGTTGTGAGGAATTGAGTATCTCCTTAAACAACTGCCGCTGCTCATTAGCTGTCTTACCTAGGGCCAAATCTGTCCTCGAGCCTCTGTAATTTGGATTGCATTTGATTTATTGTCACGTGTGTTGAGGTACAGTGAAAAGTATTGTTCTGCATACAGTCGCGACAGATAATTCCATACATCCTCTGTTTAATTCCAGAATGCAAGTGTGGGACTCCACTTTCTCCCTCCCAAACTGAATCTTGAATTCTGCGCTGCTATGGTCACTACTCCCGAATGGATCCTTAACTATGACTCTCATTAATGAATCCCTCCTCATTACACAATACCAAATCGAGAGTAACCTACTCCCTGGTTAGTTCCCCAACATACTGTTCCAAGAAATAATCTCTAATACATTCAATGAACTCTGCCTCCAGGCTACCCTTGCCAATTTGATTCTTTCAGTCTAAGTGGATATGAAAATCGCCCATTATTATTGCCATACCTTTCTTACAAGCCCCTAGTATTTCCTGGTTTATACTGTGCCCCACTACAGAACTACTGATTGGGGACCTATAGATTACTCCTCCCAAGGTCTTTTTCCCTCTGCTATTTCTTACTTCTACCCAGACTGATTCGACATCTTGATCTCCAGTGCTTATGTCATTTCTCATTCCAGCACTCACCCCTTTCCTCAGCAGCAGGGTTGCGCCACCTCCTTTTCCTTTCACCCTAACTTTCTGAAATACTGCGTACGCTTGGATATTCAACTGCCAGACCTGGTCTTTCTGTAACCATGTTTCCGTAATTGCAACCAAATCATACCCTTTTGTTTCTATTTGCGCCGTTAAATCATTAAATTTGTTCTGAATGCTTTGTTCATTCAGATACAAAGCTTTTAAATATGTTCCACTGTTAAACGTCCCTACTTTTCTATAAATCTTGGTGCATAAAGACATTCGCCCGTTCTATCCCTCACCTTTATTTTCTAGTAACCATCCGCCACATCGCTAACCAGTACTCTTACTTTCTCCTTTAATTTGGGTTTTATAATTTCCCCTACAACTGAACCACCACTCCATCCTTATTCAGTTTAAAGTCCCATCTACAGCCCCATCTACAGTCCTAAAATCTCCTTCTGTTTTATCCATTTTTTTCTTCCACTTCCCTGTAATACCTTGGAATGCTTTATGGATTAAAGTTTCTATATAAATGCAGAAACCGTTATTTTCATTTAAAGTTGTTTTTGTTTGTTTCTTTTGGGTTAGAAGGCCGCTGAATTGTCCAGGCATCACTTGGAAAAATGTTTGTCCATCATTATTCTGGTAAATGCACAATATATTCATCCTCCATCGTGATTTTTACAAGTGTGTGCAATCCAGAATTGCAGAGAATATAATTGAGCACGAAATACCCTCAGAGTTTCCACCACTATTCTTGTAAGGTTACAGTGGTGGAGTGTACCAGTTCTAAGGAAACGCCTGCCGTTGTTCTTCTACAAGCCATCCTGTAAATCTGTCTTCTTCAGGTGGGATTCAAGTGGCGGGTCAGTCTAGATCTTTACAATAGTTACCCAGAAGTTTGAAGAGATTTTAATTCTTCTAACGTTTTCTGGATAGCTATTTATGTAACACAGCCAGAACCATCTGAAGTTTGCGATTTAAATCGCATCCTCTGTGCAGGGCAATTACCCAGAGGAAGTTTGCACTTTTGGACCATTGCTATGTAAACCCTTACTTGGGAAGTTCCAAGAGGGATTCACCAACACCTCCACCAACCACCACCACCACCACTTAGTCTATACTGCGGAGCTCAGACACTACAATGGTAACATTATAGAGAACAAAGAAGCCATTGGGCAAACAAATTATCAAGATGTCTATGTATTGCTAGATTCCCCCAGAATAATGTTGATTACTTTTAGCCCTTTATTATGATATCATGTTAAATTAATGCAGACATTTAAAACTGCCTTAAATACCACCTAAGTATTTTATTTTGTGTGGGCCATTGTTAATCATATGGCAGCAATTTAGAGGCAACATTATCCTGGGCAAGAATCATCCATTTGTATGTTTTTTAACTATGGTTTCTGAATGAGGAGAGAATCACTGCAAGGGTAAGTTAACCAATGTTCTAATCCAGAAGAACCAGTGCTGGTAAAACAATAATTGCTCTTCCTAAATTTTTCATGTTGATATTGATTCTACAGATAGAAAGTAATATGCAAAATGTATCAGTAACTGAAATTAGTTTATGACAAGTGTACTTCATATTGCTTGTACTCTTGAACATAATGTTGTTATGCACAACACAGCTATTGTCAGTTTGATGAATATTTAATTCACTGTTTTTCAGTGTTTATTTTATATTATTAATATTCACTGTCTGCAGTTTTCAGACATTATAAATCATCAATCTTTGCTGTTTTTATTTTCCATTTATTGATGCTTGGCTTTGTTAAATTTACTACTTTAAATGAAACTAAGCTTGGTACATTCAAAATGCTGGTTCTAGAAATCTGGTTATACTTAATAAATTAAAACTGCAATAAATTCAACAAATATAAAATAAGGAACTTTTCCTCTAACTGTATCAGGCTAAATATTTATCATTGGCTGATTTCTTATTATAATTATTTGACTTATAATGTTCACCAGTGCCAATGATATGATATTATGGCTGAACTTAATGTTTTAAATGTTTGTAACAGTAGCTCACTCTGTTTTATTTCATCATATTGTCAGTTTTTGTAACATGATTCATGATAGTATTACAGCTTTGCATTCTACTGTGGGTAATGTAAAATATCCAGAAATTAGGCATCGCTGACTCTGATTTACAATGTAACGCAACAATAATTCTGGATTTCTGTTATCTTTTTCAAATTTGATGGTTTAATCTGTTAGATCTTTGTGTGCCAGTGGCTGTTAATCCATGACAACACACTGCATTCCTGTATCAAAAGGCCCATGCAGCTGAAGCTCGTCTTAAGTCACAGTTGAATGTAATTCAAGCAGGCTTGCAAAATGGAAAAAAATAATGTTTTCCATATGAATGCACTATTAGGGATACCCAGGCCCATTGATCCATACCACACATAGAACCTCTAATGAGTTAGATAATGGTCCAAACACTGTTAACACCATAAGCTACAGCCCTGTCTTTGTTGGCAAGGACTGATTCCTCCTTCCTCCCTTCAGTTTACATTATCCTTTCTTTCCTGAATATTTTGGGATAAAATGTCAATTTTGATGATTACAGCTGAAGAGAAAGTCAGCAGGCTTGCCAATGCATCTTCACACATATGCTACTTTTTCCATGAAGGAATGAGCACCTCCAACTTAAAATCTTCAACAGCAAGCTTCTGTTTTACTTCAAACATATAGCAAAAGTTCACATTACAAAATATTTTTACAAAAGATTGGAAACATGCATTTTTGAAACTCATGTTCAGTTTCAGTCATTTTACTTCATAGTTTATAAAGATAACTTCCAGTACATAATTCCCCAAGTGTGTGCGCTTGTATCTAAAGCCACAATAAAGGCCAAAAGGACTTGGGGTTTTGTAAATAGAGACGTAGCAAAGCAAGAAAAGCAGAAAAATCTGCATTTACCAGTATATTGCAATCTTCATGACCTCAGGGCATCTCAAGATACTTTCTCGCCACTGAAGTAATGTTCTGAAGTATAGTCACTGGTGTCATGTAGGTAATGGAAGGGAATCATCATTCAGTTCATTTTTCTGTGTAAGTTGAAACTCAATGGTCTCATGTATGACATCTGTAAAGAATTACTCACAATTGGATACAATGAAATGTAAAATTGTTATGAATGAAAGCAATGTTTGTACCCAATATTCTATCAATTATAATGTAAACAAAAGGCTGAAATGCATAAAATGTACAGAATCTAGTATGAGATTTAGACATTTTTGAAAGAATAAGTGGTCAGTGATTGTGCAAAATGTACTTCCACAAGACCGGACCTGAAAGTATGCCCAGAGGCAATTTTTGAAATTAGTTTGATACATTTTCCAACATTTTTGACTCCATTGCTATTTTGTAAGTTGAAAATGATAGTGATTGGAAGAGTTCCTTCAGCAAGTTGAACAGAAACACAATGGGCTGGGTTCTCCATGCTGGAGAGTCAATGCTCGCGATGGAGTTCTGTGTCTCCGCTGGAGCTAGGAGCAGCACCTGGAGAAATTTCCTCTCCTTTTCCATGCAGATTTATGCATGGAGGAGAGCTTGTGGGATTATTTTGGAATCCTGGTATCACGCCACCATTTCGACAGGGCGGCTGGGCAGCCCCCTTCCCGCAACAAGGCAAATCCTGTCTCCCCTTCGCTGACAGGTAGGGGCATCCTCCCCACCACCACCATGGAATAATGGGTCACACCCCCACAGCAGGCATGCATGAGGGTGACCCTCCCCTCTCCTCAACAAGCCCCCATCAGACACCTCAAACTCCATCAGACCACCAACAGAGACCACCCCATCAGACCCCCAACAGAGACCCCCATCAGATTCCCAACAGAGACCCCCTACAGACACCCCCATTAGAGCCCCTGCTACGAAAAAGAGGAAGTCAAAGCACTTAGCTGCTTTTGATGTGGTAAGGAACTGTCAATCAAAGCAAGAGTGTTTAAAAATATTGTGGTGAGCATTAAATACTGGGTAGATGCATTCAAGCATGAAGGGAAATATATAAACATTCCACCAAGCAGCTGCCTCTGGAGTAATAAAACTGTCAATCACTGGCTAATGCAATGTGTTGCTGTGTGAAATTGAATGGAAGATTTGCATTTTAAAGTCTGTCAAAGGATTTCAAGTCCTTTGAATTATACTGGGATTTTGAGGCTTCTAGCCCATTAATCAGATGCAAATGAGTGCAAATGACTCATTTACAACTTCCTGCTGGCACGGAGTGTGTAGCTCACTTTCACTGCCAGTGGGTGATTGGAGCATCGGTAAAACGCTGATCCCGTTTTTGGCCAGTGATCGATTCTCTGTCGGATCTGCAAACCCGCTAAAGGCAGTGGGCGGTGGCCAATCCACCCCAATGCTATCTATGAATTGGGGCACATTTCAGAAATGCCTAAAACAGACACTTTGAGGACATCCTTTATGATGCCATTCGACACATCATTCAAACACTGAACGATATTGATGGAAGCAGTGGAAGAGCAAGAAGTGCAAGGGCAGGAAGACAGGGATGAAGTGGAAACATCACCACTTTCCCTTACACACAGCCACCAACTTGCATACTGATACCATGCATACTTTAGAGTTTATCTTTATAATAATAATCTTTATTGTCACAAGTAGGCTTACATTAACACTACAATGACGTTATTGTAAAAATCCCCTAGTTGCCACATTCCGGCACCTGTTCGGGTACACAGAAGTAGAATTCTGAATGTCCAAGTTACCTAACAGCACGTCTTTCGGGACTTGTGGGAGGAAACAAAGCACCCGGAGGAAACCCACGCAGACACGGGAGAACGCATACACAGTGACCCATGTCAGGAATCGAACCTGGGAGCCTGGAGCTGTGAAGCAACAGTGCTAACCACTGTACCACCGTGCCACCCTTAGAGATGTGATTTGCAATGGTGTGATAATAATAATAATTGCTTATTGTCACAAGTAGACTTCAATGAAGTTACTGTGAAAAGCCCCTAGTCGCCACATTCCGGCGCAAGTTCGGGGAGGTCGGTACGGGAATTGAACCCACGCTGCTGGCCTTGTTCTGCATTACAAGCCAGCTGTTTAGCCCAGTGTGCTAAACCAGCCCTTCTGGGTACTCTGCATGAGTGGCCTGCAGCCAATACAGCGCATAGGCTAGTGTAAATGTCAGCTCACCAGAAGACAGGATCACGCATGGGTTATGCTGCCAAGAATTCAGATGAGAACTTTGATAGGGAGGCCGACAGAAGAAGGCTGATTGCCATATGCATTATAATGCATGTTTGCTCTATTGGTCTCTGTAAGAGAGAATGAAATGTATTCAGCTCTCCTTGCATACAGAACAGATTATGGCAAACTCAGAAATGTCGAAGATATGGCCTGCTCCATTCAAAACAAAGAATCCAAATGCATAAAGGTTCAGGCTCGATCTAGAACAACTGACAATGATCCTTGCCAAGTTGCAGTTACAGAATATTTCAGTGAGAAACTCCTTAGTGGAGGGGAAATGTCTGACACTGTTCCAATTCTCCTCACGTAAGATAATTGCCCTCTGATCATCCTGGCTGGATATGGCCTCCTGATGACAGCCCTTGATTCCTCATCTAATAGCATGTCCTTCGCTCGCAGCCTCTCTTCAATTGCCTTGTCATTCTATCGCCCAATGGGCCAGGCAAACAACTGCATTACTGGGAGCAAGTGTTTTGTGCAGAAACATTGGCTGGATTTTACAGCCCTCTGTCGGTGGGTTTTAAAGTGGGGAGGATTGTACACTGCAGCATACCTGCTGCCTTCCCAACTGCCCCCCCCCCCCCCCCCAAGTCATCTCCCATTTTATGGAGGGCAGGAGAATTGTCGGGTGACACACTTGCACTTGGGCCGAATGAGCGAATGAGGCCCTTAAGTACGAAATTAAATGAAATGAAATGAAATGAATATCGCTTATTGTCACAAGTAGGCTTCAAATGAAGTTACTGTGAAAAGCCCCTAGTCACCACATTCCAGTCAATTAATGGTCGCATAAATGTCTCATCCTGCTCATTTCACATTTATACCCATGACAGCACAGTGCGTAGCACTGTTGCTTCACAGCTCCAGGGTCCCAGGTTTGATGCCCAGCTTGGGCCACTGTCTGTGTGGAGTCTGCACGTTCTCCCCGTGTCTGCGTGGGTTTCCTCCGGGTGCTCCGGTTTCCTCCCACAGTCCAAAGATGTGCAGGTTAGGGTGGATTGGCCGTGATAAACTGCCCTTAGTGTACAAAAAAGGTTAGGTGGGGTTACTGGGTTACGGATGTGGGCTGAAGTGGGGCTCTATTTCCAAGGGCCAGTGCAGACACGTTGGGCCGAATGACCTCCTTCTGCACTGTAAATTCTACGATTCTATGACAGGAAGAGGACCCCCACTCCCCTTGACCTCTCAACACTCCCAATCCCAGCCAGTGGTATTAATCCAGTGGTGGGTGGGCCTGTTGTCAATCTGTGTGCATAACAGCTAAAATAGTGGGGCCAGCTTGCCATTGCCAGGGTGGGGGATCCTGATCGAAGGCAATCAAGAGACGACATCAGGAATTGTGCAAGAGAGGGTTGGGGGGTGGGGGGTGCGGTGGTGGCTGCTGTGAGCCACCTCCCTCTGCCCTCTCTTCCCCTAACCGCCACTCTGTGAACCCCCCCTATCCCCTGAACGTAGCTATGTCCTGAGCCGCTGCATGAACCTGGAGGTTCCAGCAGTAGCTGTGGCCACCCCAGTCGTGCTGCTGAACAGAAGAGCTGGTGGCCTTTGATTGGCTGGCAGTTACTGGTAGGTGTTACATCCCTGGAGTCTTGGTTCCAGGGACTGGTCGGCTGCTAATTTACCACTGCCTTATTACCTTGTGTTCAATAGGCCTCCTGGAATAGAGGCAGTGTCGGTCTCTTGTCGGCTCTCCAGCTGACACGAGAACCCCGATGACTGAACAAAGTTCTGTCCAATTACTGATTGTTAGAAAGCCCCATCTGATTCATGAATTTCCTTTGGGGAAGAAAAGCTGCCACTATTTCCAGTCGGACCTATGTGTGACTCCAGACCCACAGAAGTGTGATTAACTGTTAACTGCCTCTGTTGACATATGGGGCGAGATTCTCCGACCCCCCGCCGGGTCGGAGAATCGCCGGGGGCTGGCGTGAATCCCGCCCCCGCCGGTTGCCGAATTCTCCGGCACCGGAGATTCGGCGGGGGCGGGAATCGCGCTGCACCGGTTGGCAGCCCCCCCCCCCCCCCGCGATTCTCCGGCCCGGATGGGCCAAAGTCCCGCTGCTAGGATGCCTGCCCCGCCGGCGTGGATTGAACCACCTACCTTACCGGTGGAACAAGGTGGCGCGGGCGGGCTCCGGGGTCCTGGGGGGGGGGGTGCGGGGTGATCTGACCCCGGGGGGTGCCCCCACGGTGGCCTGGCCCGCGATTGGGGCCCACCGATCCGCGGGCGGGCCTGTGCCGTGGGGGCACTCTTTTCCTTCCGCCTTTGCCACGGTCTCCACCATGGCGGAGGCGGAAGAGACTCCCTCCACAGCGCATGCGCGGGGATGCCGTGAGCGGCCGCTAACGCTCCCGCTCATGCGCCGCCCGGCAATGTCATTTCCGCGCCAGCTGGCGGGGCAACAAAGGCCTTTTCCGCCAGCTGGCGGGGTGGAAATTAGTCCGGCGCGGGCCTAGCCCCTCAAGGTTGGGGCTCGGCCCCCCAAGATGCGGAGGATTCCACACCTTTGGGGCGGCGCAATGCCCGACTGATTTGCGCCGGTTTGGCGCCGGTCGGCGGACATCGCGCTGATACCGGAGAATTTTGCCCATGAAATGGAACCTGAAAAAGGCTATTTAATGCGTTTTACCTGCACTGCCATTCAACATATTTGTGCCTGAGCTTCTCCCTCAACTTTACTTTCCTGCATCACCCAACTACTCCTCCCAATCCAATCCGACTATCCATTCACCCACCAACCACCTAACCCACCTAACCACCCTACCTACCTGCCACCATACCTACTTAACACCCCACCTCACCCACCCTGCAACCCTGCCATTCACTCATTTATCCGTTCACTGTTAATGTCACCCTGGGTTAGTGCATGGTCAATTCCAGCCCCACAGGCTCTGAAGTCCTATCACAAGTGAATTAACCAATAATTTTATAAAAATTCCCAACATGTTTGGCTCTTGGTTGCCCAATAATTCCAGCCACCAGGTTTGTAAGTTGAAACACAATTACTGTTTATTTATAACAGAAATAAAGATGGAATATGCATTATTTTCAGCTGGATAACAAGCAAGCTAACTATGACCCTCCCTTTTGAACTGACAAACACAGAGGTGGTGGAAAGGGGTCAAATAATAAGGGTAAAGAATCGTTGCTTCAGATGATGAGTTCTTTGCAGCGGACCTTTCTCCCAGCATGCTGGTTGATCGAAACCTCTGGTTTACAGTTGTTGATGGTCTTCTTGCAGAGTCATTTGTGTATTACTCACAAGCAGTAGGCTTTCTCCGTGAGAGGCGCTTTGGGCTGGATTCTCCGCGCCGTAATCGCAGCCGGCACAGGTGCGGGGGCGGAGAATCCACTTTTACGCCGTAATCAGGCTCAGCGCCGGTCCGGCGATTCTCCGGGCCCCGAAAATCGCTGCGACCGCAGAGTACGCCACACGGCCAGGAGCCCATTGCCAGAGGCCCGTCCAGCAACCCCCTGCTCCCAAGCGGCCGAGATCTCGACGGCGCGGAACTAACCACCTATTGCCGGTCGGGATGCTGGCGGGGTGGCTGCGGACTCAGTCCACGGCCACCCTGGTTGGGGGCAGGGTGATCGGAGGCCAGGATGGGCCTTGCAGGCGGCCAGGGATGAGGCCCGCACGGTTTGATGCTCGGGCACGCGGAGAATCGGGGAGGGTCTCCTTTCTCTGTCTGTCTCCACGGTCCGCGTCCACCATGAAGCTCGGCGCAGCCACTGGAGGCCACTGCCGGAAGCATGCACGGACTCCAAACCGGAGGTGCGGAGGCCCGTATCCACAGCTAAAGCTGCGAGATTTACTCCGGGTCCCTGCTAGCCCCTGCAGGGCATTGAATTGCTTATTTTGTATAGGAATTTCGGAAGTAAAACTCCACCGTTTTTACGGCAGCGTGGGGGACATAGTCCCATATTGGGAGAATCTAGCCCTTTAGCTTTTATTAAATTGGGCCTTCAACTCAAAGGTTCATCTTCAGGTCTGTTTTTCTCTTGAGACCTTTTGTCTCATATCAAAACCGGCTCCAAGCCCACGGATTGACTTCAATCTTTTGCAGTCTCGAGAGAATAACATGCAGTCTCACTGGGGAGAGCTCTTACACTGGAATTATAGAGAGAATACATCTGATCATGGAGAGAGAGAGAGACTCGGAGCTGCACATTCCAAGCTTCAGAACCAAAAGTTAAACTAGAAACCCAGTCATGTCTCTTCAGAACTCTCAGTGAGATCAGAACCGACCACCACTGGTTACTGGGCAAAGCAGAGCATTTCAAGCCAGATCATTGGCCGCCAGCCAAGTTAGTCAAAGCGAGTCATCACTGATCTCTCCTGCTGCTACACTCCTCTGTTTGAATTAAAGGCACAGGCCATATACAAGCTGCTTTGCCTTAAAGTCTAGGTCCATTAATCACCCATGAGTCAAACTGTAACAGCAAAAAATGAAAGAAAAGTGAAATAAGGGAATAAACAGGAAACAAACAGGAGGGACTCTTACATCACCCATTCATGAACACCCATCCATTTACTAACATTCACAGTGGGCATTTAAACTTACCTTATGGCAGCTAGGGCTGTAAAAAGGGTCCGTTTCTGGTCTCTCTCCACTCCCTCATTCCCAACGCAACAGTACTGCAATGGAATTCTTTGAGGGACCGTATGCTACACATTCTTGAAGAAACCAGGCAGAAATGAGGAGCTCTGTTGGGGCATTGAAGTGGTCAAGCACCGCGGAAATCAGTTGATGATTGGAATGATGTGCATGAGCAATTCCAATACCAAAACATGAAGAAATTACGAGTGAAATGTCAGGTGCGCCATGCTTCAGTAAACTGGATGCATCGCAGGGTCTTTGGCACTCAAATTGGATGAGGAGAGTACGAAGCTTTGTACATTTAACACTCCATTTGGGCGCTACTATTTTCTTTGAATGCCTTTTTGGGATAATATCCGCATCTGAAAACTTTCGCAGGGCATTGTGCAAGGTATTCAAGGAGTTTGTGTGTATGTTGATGGTATTATAGTATGAGGTTCTACAAAGGAAGTACGCAATGACACGCAATGACAGACTCATCAAAGTACTAGGCAGTATTAAGAAGTATGGGTTCAGGTTGAACAAAGCCAAGTGTCAATTTGGTGTTGAAGAAATTATGTTTCTGGGGGGCCAGTTGCCTGCTCAAGGCATGCAACCTCATCAAGTGATGATAGAGGCAATACTGAATTTGCCATAACCGTCAGACAAGAAGAGTTCTGAGGATATTAGGGATCATCAACTTTAGAGGCAAATTTATTCTGAATTTGTCACCCAAGACAGCGTGTCTGAGAGAAGTCATAAAGAAGGACAATATTTTTGAATGGTCAGAGAGGCATGAGAAAGAATGGCTTTCTCTGAAGACAGCTTTGACAACAGCTCCAGTATTAACATTTTTTGACCGAACCAAGGAAACAAAAATCTCGACTGATGCAACGAAAGATGGGTTAGATGCAGTGCTGTTACAGCAGGAAGATGGAGAAGATTGGAAGCCAGTTGCCTATGCATCTAGGTCAATGACCGATCTGAGTGTCGAATGATTAGTTATGGCTTGGAAAAGTTTCGTAGCTATGTGTATGGCCTACCGACTTTTCTGGTCAAAATGGATTACAGACCATTAGTATCCATTGTCAGAAAAAATTGAAGTGAGATGTCAACGCAAATCCAGAGAATGGTGATGAAGCTCCAGCGGTATGATTTTGATCTCATTTACTCTCCAGGCAAGCACATCATAGTGGCAGATACACTATCATGAGTTGCAACTGTGCTGGAAGAAAACCATACTGACGAAGATGTGCAAGTGCATGTCAATATGATAACGGAGATATTGCCGGGGTCTGATGAAAAATCAAAGCTAATAACCAAGGAAACCAAAAAGGATGAAGATCTGCAGATGATAATCAAAAATCTCAACGAGGGATGGCCAAAAATGTCATGCTCGAAGTATCTCGGTATTTGAGTGAAACTAAGTGTAGCCAATGGATTCCTACTAAAAATAGAAATACAACAGTCTCTGTGAGCTGAAATTTTACAAAAAATTCATGAGGGCCACCTCGGAATTGAAAAGTGTAAAATAAGAGCACAAGACATGGTATATTGGCCAGGGATCAACAAGGATATTCAAAGGATGGTGGAAGAGTGCGGGACGTGTCAGAAATTCCCAAATCACCAAATGAAGGTACCGATGGAGATGGGCGTGACATCATGACACTTCCATGGCTGAAAGTAGGGATAGACTTGTTTTATCTCAAAGGAAAGGAATATTTGTTGGTCATAGACTACTTTTCAACTTTCCTGAAATGGCACAGTTATCCAGCTCATCAGCCAGGTGTGTCATCCCGCATACTAAGGCTATCTTTGTTTGTCATGGCATTCCACAGGTTGTCATGAATGATAATGGTCCATGTTTCAGTTGTCAGGAATGGAGGGAATTTGTGTAGAAGTACAATTTCAGACATATCACATCCAGTCCTTTATATCCACAGTTCAAATAGAAAGGCAGGGAAAGGTGTACATATTGTGAAACAGTTAACTAAAAAATTGATTGACAGCCGGGATGATCCTTATTTGGCATTGCTCAGTTATTGAGCAATACCGTTGAGCAATGGTTTATCACCATCTCATTTATTGATAAATAGGAAGATAAGAACAACGTTGCCATGGGCTTGATTCTCCGCAGCCCTGCGCCAAAATCAGGGCCGGTGTGGGGGCGGAGAATCCACTTTCACGCCAAAATCAGGCCAGGCATCAGTCGGCTGGGGCCCATTGACAGAGGCCAGCCCAGCAATCCTCTGACCCTGACCGGCCAAGTTCCCGACAATGTGGAACTAACCACCGATTGCCGGTTGGGATGCTGGTCGGGGCGGGGGGGGATCGGAGGCCGGGGGGGGGCCTTATCGGCGGCCGGGGGTTAGATCCACGGGGTTAGATGATCGGGCGCACGGGTGTCTCCTTTCTCGGTGTGGCTCCGCGGTCCAAGTCCGCCATGGATTTCGGCGTAGCCGCTGGAGGCCGCCGCCATGCGCATGTGCGGACTCCGAACCGGAAGTGCGGGGGCCCGTATCCGCAGCTAAAGCTGCGTGATTTGCTCCGGGTCCCTGCTCGCCCCCTGCAGGGTATTGAATTAGGTGAACTTTTTTACTGGAATTTTGGGAGTAAAACTCTACCGTTTTTACGCCAGCGTGGGGACGTAGCCCCATTTTGGGAGAATCCAGCCCCATATTTTTCAAATCAACCAACCAGTGGTAAAATAACAAATCAACTGAAGTCTCAAAAGAAGAAGCAGAAGAAATACTATGACAGTTCAATCAGGTATCCTTTAGAACAATCTGAAGATGCACACAGTAAGGTAATTCCACTCGAATGCCAACCAGATTCAGCCAATCAACAAAAGCCTAGAAGGTCTACCAGACAACGACAGAAGCTGGACAGAATGAATCTGTAATGGACAATGAGTTGTAAATAATTGGAATGTTATGCTATGCATATTATCTGCATGATAATTGATTTAAATGATGTATATTGATTTTGTTAAACTCTGAAGGACAGGGTGTGTATTGATAAGTATGAGCAATTCTGTATGTTACCATGTCAGACCTCCAACCAGCAGGTGGCAGTAGAGATGTACCACGTGATACTGCAGCCTCGAGGAGTCTGGGGTTAGGAGTCACCGTGGATAGTCATGTTTTATATTAGCTCTCATATTACAGTTATCAATAGTTCATAGTTTAGTAATATTAGTATTGCTTTCCTTCCCACGTTATTGGAAATTAATAGATCGTTAACTAATCACGAACTAGACGTTCTCTGGCACTGGAACATAATAATGATCACTGCTTCATGGAAGATCTTGGCCAATGACCCAGCCAACATCAAACATAGAAACAAAGAAAATAGGGGTCATTCAGCCATTGGAGCCTACTGCATCATTCATTATAATCCTGGTTGATCATCCAGCTCAACAGCCTGTTTTCATCTTCCCCATGACCTTTGATCCCTTTTCCCCCAAGTGCTATACCTAACTACTTCTTGAAAACATACAAAGTTTTGGCTTCAACTGCTTTCTGTGGTAACCAATTCCAAAGGCTCACCACTCGTTGGGTGAAGAAATTTCTCCTCATCTCTGCCCAAAATGGTCTATCCTGTATCCTCAGTCTATGACCACTGGTTCTGGACACCCTCACCATCAAGGACATTCTTCCTGCATCTACCCTGTCTAGTCCTGTTAGAAATGTATAGGTTTCTACGCGATTCTCCCTCATTCTAATGAATTCCAGCCAATATAATCTGAATCAACTCAATCTCTCCTCATCTATCAGTCCCACCATCCCAGGAATCAGTCTGGTAAATCTTCGCTGCACTCCCTCTATAGCAAGAACATCCTGCATCAGATAAGGAGGCCAAAACTTCACACAATATTGCAGGTATGGCCTCAGTAAGGCTCTGTATAATTGCAGCATCCCTGCTCCTGTACTCGAATCCTCCCGTTATGAAGGCCAATATACCATTTGTCTTCTTTACCACCTGCTATACTTGCATGCTTACTTTCAGAAACTGCTTTAGAAGGATACCCAGGTCCCGTTGCACATTCCCCTCACTCAATTTATAGCCATTCAGATAATAATCTGCCTTCCTGGTTTTGCTACAAAGTGGATAACCTCATATTTATCCACATTATACTGCATTTGCCATGCATTTGCCTACTGATGCAGGTTGTCCAAATCACACTGAAGCATGTCTGCATCCTCCTCACAGCTCACCCTCCCACCCAGTTTACAGTGCAAGGATCAATGATCATTTCCAGTGTCCTGGCTGGGCTGGCCCATGTTTAATTTTGGTGAACTGCCCTTTTATTGGGCAGAGGGTGGGAAGCACCTGCCTCCATCCTCAATCTCTTCTGCCCCAGAACACGAGGCCGCACCCAATAGTGACTTACAAACACCCCTTACTCGAAAACACGGAAATTCCGAGCAAAATTAGTCATGAGTCTGCTGTGTAGTTTGGAAAGCTCCAAGAGACCCAACTTGTATATCTCAAGCCTGAGACCAAAATCCAGTCCTGAAGTTCCAGTAAAGATTGGAACAAAGTCGGTAGAACATTCAGGGACTTTCAGAGAGATCTGAAGTTGGGCATGGGTGGTAGTTTGTAAGGTCAGAAGTGCCAAGATTTGAATTTTTGAGGAGTAGGATGATAACAGTTGATTTAAAGGAAACTGAATAATACCTAAGGAGCGGGAGGTTTTAACAATATCAGCGCCCATGGAAGGCAGGAAGTTAAAAAAATGGTAAATACTGTGGATGCTTGAAATCTGAAAAAAAACAAGTCAACGTTGAAAACATTGAGTTTGGAGAAAGAAATTAGGTTCCCTTTTCCATTTGGTGAACTGAATTCTGATACCAGGTCATCAGTGTGAAACATTAACTCTGCTTCCCTCTCCACAGATCCTGCTAGCCAGGGTGAGAAGTTGGGTGGTCATGAGTTTAGTGGGAATAGGCTCAATAGACCAGGAGGTGGATCTTACATACAAGCTGATCATTGGAAAGGCATAAGAGGAGATAGGAGAGAAACCAGTGAAAGATGTAAGTTCAGGGCTTGGCTGTGGCAGCCTTGGAGGCCGTTTGGCCCAGTGGGCTATGGGAAGGGAAGCTGGAGATAGAGGCCACTGAAAGATGGTCTTAATCTAATAACAATGAAGTCCTTGAACTCCTTGCAGTGATTGTTTCCTCCATCCTTACCTCTAACAAGTGGGTCCGGCTTGGGTCATTGTCTGTGCAGAGACTGCACGTTCTCCCCGTGTCTGCGTAGGTTTCCTCCGGGTGCTCTGGTTTCCTCCCACAAGTCCCGAAAGACGTGCTTGTTAGGTGAATTGGATGTTCTGAATTCTCCCTCAGTGTATACGAACAGTAGCCAGAGTGTGGCGAACAGGGGATTTTCACAGTAACTTCATTGTCGTGTTAAAGTAAGCCTACTTGTGACACTAATAAAGATTATTATTAATTATTATTAGATGGATTTAAGAAGGTGGTTTGCAGTAGGCAAATGAAGCAGGTGTTATTGCTGCATTGCAGGCTGATCCTGGAAGAGTGAGCCATTTGGATAATGCTTTAAGTGACCTTGCCAGATCTGGTCATTCCTTCTCAGCTTAGTTGGGGTTGGAATCTTTGGCCCCACCCAACCAAGAGGGAATAGGTCCAAGTGGGGCCCGCCACCCAAGCCATGAGTATTCCCTGCCTTTCAGAGGAGCACCAGAACATCCTCGTGACCAGAGAGTACGTTGTGTGGACCAGGAGTGGACCTGTGCCCAGTCAAAGTAATATTCCGGGCGGGGGACTGTGGTCTGGTGACCAGGGAGCCCTCACTGAGGCCTGGTGTGTGTGTGACGCAGGGTCCCCCAACTCAACCGACTCTTTGGATGCTAGCCTGAGAGATGGCAGGATCTGTAAGCCAGAGAGGCTTGGGGGGATTCAAGGGTACCAGGGTGGAAGCCATAACCGATTGTCGGTTCCTCACTCTCTCAAACTCCTTACATATATTGTGGACCCCGCAGCAGCTTCCATCGCTGAGGCAGTGGCAGTCCAGGCGGCCAGACACCACAGAAGGCGGCGGCAGCAGCGCCGACAGAGGCCTGAGGTGACAGTCCATGTGCAGGGGCACACCTCTGATGCTGAGGACTCAGCCGCTTATCTGGACAGGGAGGGACCCAGAGGCGGAGGCCGGCGATGGTCTAATGTGTACAGCATCGCTGGTCATTTGAAGAGATGTCAGACAGCATGTGCCGCAGGCCACTCCACCTCAACAAGTTGGATGATGCAGCACCTGTGCCATGTTCTTGCGAACTTGGCACCACATAGAGGAGGAGGAGGTTACCTGCTCCAGGTGGCCATCAAGATCTTCCTAGCAACCATGACATTCCAGTGTTCGAGTGGGACTTGTGTGGCATTTCCCAACCAACGGCCCACAAGTGCAGCCGTGAAGTTACGGATGCCCTGTCTCCCAGGCAGCCAACTATATAAACATTGACCTGGACCAGGCCCATTAAGATGCCCGGTAGCAGGATTCTCCACTATCACTGAGATACCCCAGGCACAGGGTTTAATAAATAGCATGCATGTCGCCTTACACGCACGTGTGGTCCAGGAGTGCCCTTCATTAACTGAATGGGTTCCAGGGAGTGTGCATGACAACTACAATCTGGGGCAGTTGGAGATCCCCGGTGTCTTCGGGGGACACTCCAGGATGACCGTTTGGCTCTTGGGGGATAAGGGGTACCCACTGAAGTCCTGGCTAATGATGCCAGTGCAGGGGCCGGAGATCAATAGGGAGACCTGATATAATGAGCGGAGCTCAGGTGCTCCTCACTCTATGCCATAGTCTGACTCCTGTCTTTCTGCTGACAGCGTGCTCACACCCATCACCTGCACATGGTCTGCATCGGGGAGTGGGGGTGGGGGGGGGCCATCCTGATGCATGACCACCATGACCAGGAGGCTGGTGCTGGGCGAGGGTGGAGGGTAACAGGGGATTTTGTGCAGGCTGGCCATGCAGAATAATGTGACAGAGGCTTCACATATCTCAGGTGTAACGTGTTTTGATGGTGAACAATTGTGACCCTAACTGTCCCTAGCTACTGATGGTGCCTCTTCCCACAGTGCCCCCTCAGTAATCCTGTATCTGCTTAGCCCTCTCTGCTTTGCTGCTACATGTAGGTGCATACCCTGGACTTGCCGGTGACACATGCTCGCCGTGCCACCATGTTCCGCCTGCTGATCCCGAGATGCACTTTTGTCAAGGGGGAGACTCGGGACAGCTGGTGCCTACCATCGTCTCAATGTAGGGAGGCTCTGGCTTAGCCTCCAGCACTCCCTCCTCCTAGTCGGTGCCGGTAGGCCCTGGGGTTCAACTTGGGACAGAAGGGCAGCTGGAGCGAGCTCCAGAGGTTCCTGCGACATCTGGCTCTGCCAGCCCTGGTGGCTCCTCATAGTCTGCACCATTGTTTCAACATCCTCAGCGATGCCCCTCTCTGACTGGGCCATGCTCTGCAGTGCCTCGCCAACATCCAGCTGCGTCTGGAACACATTCCTCAGTGACTGGGACATGCTGCGCAGCTCCTTGGCAAGGTTTACCTGTCATGAGAAAGTGTTCACTTTTCCAAACACTATACAGCTTTTGATGCAATTTCATTGCAATTCATACTTCAATGTAACTTCATTGTCGTGTTAAAGTAAGCCTACTTGTGACACTAATAAAGATTATTATTAATTATTATTAGATGGATTTAAGAAGGTGGTTTGCAGTAGGCAAATGAAGCAGGTGTTATTGCTGCATTGCAGGCTGATCCTGGAAGAGTGAGCCATTTGGATAATGCTTTAAGTGACCTTGCCAGATCTGGCAGTGGTCAGCGAAACCACTTGTCCACCATATAATTCCAGTCTGAATCCCTTGATTTTCAAGGACTGGCGAGGAGGATGGCATGAAGGGGAACAGTCAAGGTGACAGAATACCAGGGGTGGAGGTGAGAGCATCGTTGAGCTTATTGAATATAATTATGCCAGGTTCTGACCTTACACAGGCATTCCTTCTCAGCTTAGTTGGGGTTGGAATCTTTGGCCCCACCCAACCAAGAGGGAATAGGTCCAAGTGGGGCACGCCACCCAAACCATGAGTATTCCCTGCCTTTCAGAGGAGCACCAGAACAAAAGCCGTAGAATACCTGCTTGAATAAGGTTGACAAATAACTGAAGTGACACAAATCTAAGTCTTGACCCCAAAGATTTGCGGGTAATATGTTTTTAAAATTAGCCCCACAGCAAGCGCAGGTTTTTTTTACCTTTCTGGCAAGACTTGGCACTCCTCAAGACCAACCACAGCCCAGGCAGACACTATGTGGCCTCTGAGTGCAGACTGGTCATATACCGAGTAGAACAGATGAATTAATGCATTCGTATGAATAATAATGGTTTGAATTTAAATTAATTCTCCTGGATCTGCATTTAATACAAATCAGTACCCAGTAGTGAAATGAATCATTGAGGTTAAAAATAATTATATTCTCCGTGAATTCAACTGGCTTGTTTTAAACAAGACTTTCTCTAGCTTGTGTGTATAACCAGAATGATTTTGACTGATGTTTGCCATAGTTTTTCTATCTGCACTTCAGTGTCTTCCCGTTTTGCCAGGCGTTGAAATCCAGGACTCCGTCATGAGAAAGTGTTCACTTTTCCAAACACTATACAGCTTTTGATGCAATTTCATTGCAATTCATACTTCAATGTTCGTTTAAGCTGAGAAAGCTGTGGTTATGATTACCACATGGTGGTAATTGATGTGTTGGGCAGGTTGGTTCGATGTGGACTGCACTCGATGCAGGGAAGTTAGAAACAGATGTCTAACACAGGAGAAGATCCAACACTGTTTTATTCAACTAGATGAACTGCTGTACATATTCAGCTGTGGGCCGACACTATACTGAATTGACTTGTGACCTTGTACTAGCCTGACTAGACTTACAAGCTACCGCATGGTGTTTGTGCTTGCTAGCTCGTGGACCATGACTGTCTCAGTAGCTGGGTCCCGAGAGAGTGGGAAACCTAGTGCCCTCTGGCTTTATAGTGGTAGTGTCCTGTCTGGTGATTGGCTGTGCTGTGTTGTCTGTTTACTGGTCATCCTATGTGTCAATCACTGCCTGTCTGCATCTCATTATATACATGAGTGGATATTATGACATCTCCCCTTTTTTTTGAGTTAAATAAATACTGAGGTGTGTGTATATATATATATATATATACATAATATGCCTGACTATATCCAAACGGTGATTGAACAAACGTATATACATGGGAAGGTGTCGATAGTGCAGATACATAGCAAACTAAGCAATATTTACAAGAGTTAAGTCGATGGATTCAGTCACAAAAATTTACAAAAGTTAAGTCTACAGATTCAGTCTTTGTGGCGGGCGACAAATTCTTGTCGATCGCCGCAGAGGTGGATCAGGAGCCGCCTGCACGTGGAGAGGTGGGATCGTTGCCATTGCGGTGGTCGTGTGGGCCGACAGGATTGCTAGCAGATCGGTGGCCTCGTGGCAGGGTACGTCCGGAGGAAGCATGATAGCCGGCGGAGCACTGAGGTCATGTGGTGGGCGTGGAACTCTTCGCAATACCCGTCTGTTGCGCCGTAGCAGGGAGCCATCAGCCATGCGAACAATGAAAGGCCTCGGAGCAACTTGTTTGACACCAACAGCTGTGGCTGACCAACCGCCCTCAGGCAACTGGACGCGAACATGATCGGCTGGAGCCAGCTCAGGTAAATCTGTGGCATGAGCATCATATGTGGCCTTATGTTGGGCCTGGGACTGCTGCACTTTTTGTAGTACCGTGAGGTGGTCAAGGTCTGGAACATGGATGGCTGGAACTGTGGTCCTCAGAGTGCGATTCATGAGCATCTGCACTGGAGACAACCCAGTGGACAGTGGGGTTGCCCTGTCTGCCAGCATTGCCAGGTTCAAGTCAGTGCCTGAGTCTGCAGCTTTGCACAGCAACCGCTTGACAATATGGACCCCTTTCTCGGCCTTCCCGTTTGATTGCGGGTAGTGGGGACTGGAGGTAACGTGACGGAATTTGTAGGACTGTGAAAAATCAGACCATTCTTGGCTGTAAAAGCATGGACCGTTGTCGCTCATTACCGTGAGCGGTATCCCGTGCCTGGCGAACGTTTCTTTGCAGGCTTTGATGACCGCCTTCGACGTGAGGTCGGACAGTTTCACCACTTCTGGGTAACTGGAGAAGTAGTCGACCAGGAGTACATAGTCACGCCCCTTGGCGTGAAAAAGGTCTACACCTATTTTGGACCACGGAGAGGTCACGATCTTGTGCTGTTGCAGAAACTTCTGGCAGGTGGGGCAGTTGAGGACCGTGTTGGCAATATCCTGGTTAATGCCCGGCCAATAAACCGCCTCCCGAGCTCTGCGTCGGCATTTCTCAACTCCAAGGTGACCCTCATGGAGTTGACCCAGCACCATAGCCTGCATGCTTTGAGGAATAACGATCCTGTCGAGTTTCAGAAGGATTCCCTCCACAACTGTCAGCTCTTCTTTAACATTAAAGAGTTGGGGACATTGTCCCTTCTGCCAGCCATGGGTAAGGTGCTGCATCACACGCTGCAGTAAAGGACCCTTGGCCGTTTCCTCACGAATTTGGACCACCCATTCGTCAGAGGCTGGGAGATTGGTGGCACATAATTGCACTTCCGCTTCTATGTGGCAGATGAAATCACCTTGTTCACACGGTGTGGTGATGGACCGGGATAGGGCATTTGCAATGATCAGCTCTTTGCCTGGCGTGTAAACAAGTTCGAAGTCATAGCGGCGGAGTCGAAGAAGAATTCGCTGTAACCGAGGTGTCACGTCATTTAAATCCTCCTGGATTATGTGAACTAGAGGCCTGTGGTCCGTTTCCACCGTGAATTTCAGCAGGCCGTAAACGTAGTCATGAAACTTGACTATTCCTGTCAGGAGACCCAGACACTCCTTTTCGATCTGGGCATACCGTTGTTCAGTGGGTGTCATGGCCCTGGAGGCATATGCCACTGGAGCCCAGGACGAGGAGTCATCTCGCTGGAGGAGCACCGCCCCAATGCCGGCCTGGCTTGCATCAGTTGATACCTTGGTTTCCTTGGTTGGATCGAAGAATGCTAGAACTGGGGCTGTGGTGAGTTTTGCCTTCAGCTCACGCCATTCCGCTTCATGTGTGGGCAGCCACTGGAATTCCGTTGACTTCTTGACGAGATGGCGGAGGGCCGTGGTGTGGGATGCCATATTGGGAATGAATTTCCCGAGAAAGTTGACCATCCCGAGGAAGCGGGGGACCGCCTTCTTGTCCTCCGGGGGCTTCATGGCGTTGATCGCCAAGACCTTGTCGGCGTCTGGCCGCACACCCTGCCGCGAGATGTGGTCGCCTAGAAACTTTATATCAGATTGACCAAATGAGCACTTGGCCCTGTTGAGCTGGAGACCATGTCCATGAATTCGCTGGAAGACCTGCTTGAGGCAAGCGATGTGTTCCTGGAGCGTTGTGGACCAGATGATCACGTCGTCCACATCTCATACCCCCTCGATGCCCTCCATCATCTGCTCCATGATGCGATGAAACACTTCGGAGGCAGATATGATACCGAAAGGCATGTGGTTGTAACAGTAGCGGCCGAACGGGGTGTTGAACGTGCACAGCTTGCGACTAGACACGTCTGTCATGATATTCAAACACACACATCATGATAGACACACCAACAGACAAATCAGAACACACAACACCACAACCAATGACAGAAAGATATAAAAGCACAGACACGACCCCCGGTGGTCAGTATTAGCTGCAGAGGAGGACCAGGACAGATCTGTTACCAAACACACTCAGGGAGACAGCACGTGCAGAGTATCCAGAACGAACTGTATTATAAGAGTTAAAATAAAATAGAGTTGTACCACATACAACTGTGTTGGCTCATCTGTGCACCAGAGCACCCAACACCACAACGTCCAGCTGTATTTGCCAAAAACCCCGGGAGGCGTCCAGCTTAGTGAAGAATTTGGCATGAGCCATCTCACTGGTTAACTCTTCACGCTTCGGGATCGGGTAGTGCTCCCGCATGATGTTGTAGTTTAGATCCTTGGGATCAATGCAAAGGCGGAGCTCCCCTGATGGCTTCTTTACGCAGACCATAGAGCTGACCCAGTCTGTTGGCTCCGTGACCTGCGAGATGATGCCCTGGTCTTGGAGGTCCTGTAGTTGCTTTTTCAGACGATCCTTGAGGGGAGCCGGCACCCGGCGTGGTGCATGGATTACAGGGGTGGCGTTCGGCTTGAGCAGTATTTTGTATCGGTACGGGAGCGTGCCCATTCCATCGAATACACTGTGGTACTGCGTGAAAATGTCGTCTATGTTGGCTTGCAAATTTCCATCGGGCGAGGCCGTCGCCGGTGACGATGACATGGTGTGGACTCGCTGAACCAGGTTCAGGAGCTTGCAGGCGCGAGCACCGAGCAGGGACGCTCTGTCAGGCCTGACGATTTCAAATCGTAACGTTGCCTTGATCGCCTTGTGGATACCCCTATTTGACACTAGTCACTGGCAGCTATGGCATTGCCATTGTAGTCAAGGAGCTGGCAGGCCGGTGGAAGAATGCTTGGTCGGGCCCGGATGGTGTCGAGGTCGGATTGTGAGATGAGGTTCGCAGATGCGCCGGTGTCCAGTTTAAATCGGATGCGAGCCTTGTTAACTGTGAGGACAGCACACCACTCGTCGTCGGGATCCACACTGAGGATTGAGAGGTGTTGCGCAGGTGAGGTGGAGGCCAGCTCATGTGTGGTTAAGATGCCCACCTGATATGGAGACTTGAGGCAGTCAGCATCAGGGTCCGTTGGACTGTCGGAATCAGAATCTGGCATGCCTCGTTGTATTGAGCGGATACTTCTGCGCCGCAGCTGGGATCGCTGGCTGCTGAGCGGTGGAGCGGATCTGCAGAGGGCTGCGTAGTGGCCAAACTTGCCACGCTGGAGACATCAACGTTCTCTTGCCAGACATTGCCGCTTTAAGTGGGCGGAGCCACAATTCGGACAAGTCATGATGCTGACGTCAGCGCAATCGTGCGCCATCATGCATGCGCAGTGCGGTCGACCGACGTGCCCAGTCAGGTTTTCGGTCTTGTCATCCACTCAGTCGTGGTGCGCATGCGCAGGGATCCGAGAAAAGCGCGCAAAATGGCCACTCTCCTCGATGCTCAGGCCCTGCATCTGTGCAATGGCCTGCACCCTTTCTGCCTCGTGGGAGGCCAGCTTTACAGTTTCTGCTGCCCTGATGTGGGAGTAACGATTCTTGGCATGCTCATGGATAACGCACGTCTCGATAGCGACAGAGAGGGTCAACTGTTTGATTTTAAGGAGCTGCTGCTGCAGAGAGTCGGAGTGGACACCGAAAATGATCTGATCCTGGATCATGGAATCAGCCATCAAGTCATAGTTACTGTGGTATTATAGATATTACGGTACCTGAGAGGCTAAAGTACCATTGGTAGAACCTGTATGCTTTCTATTGGCTAGAGTGTATAATAGCTCCGCCCTGATAGGCGGGGTATAAAAACCTGTGCCGCCCCAGCAGCCCTCATTCTGTACCTGAGCTGCTGGGGGAAACATCTAGCTCATTAGAGCCTTCAGTTGGACTACAACCTCGTTTTAGTGGTCATTGATTGTGCATCAATTTAATAAGCTAGATTTTTAAGAAGAAAGGATGGAGCTCCGAATCAAGCCGGAGTGTCAGCAACTTAGCCCCCACGCGGCGAACTCAGCGGCAATCTTTAAGCACTGGCTGGCGTATTTTAAAGGCTATCTCGAGACGGCCAAAAACGCACCCACGGGAGAGCAGAAACTACACGTCCTGCACTCAAGGGTGAGCCCGGAGATTTACACCCTCATCGAGGAAGCGCAAGACTTCGATGCAGCAATCGAGTTGCTAAAACGACACTATATTCGCCCGGTAAACCAGGTCTACACCCGGCACCTGCTTGCAACAAGATGGCAAACACCTGGGGAATCGTTGGAGGAATTCTACCGCGCACTCCTGGTGCTGGTAAGAAGCTGCGGCTGCCCGCAAGTTTCGGCGAGCGAACACACGGAACTGTTAGTCTGGGACGCTTTTGTGGCAGGTATGCTTTCGTCACAAATCCACCAGCGCCTGTTAAAGAAGGACACCCTGGGTCTCAGGGAGGCACGGGCCCTTGCAGGCTCCTGGACGTGGCCTCCAGGAATGCCCGCGCCTACGTTCCCGACCGCGCGGCAGCCCCCTGGGTAGTGTGGAACCCCGCAGCGGCCAACCCCGAGATTTCCACCGTTCCCCCGCAGGCTTGCGCTGCAAGGCGGCCTGGCAACCCCAAGGGGCCCCGCTGCTACTTTTGCGGGCAGGCCAAGCACCCCCGCCAGCGCTGCCCGGCCCGCGCATCCACCTGCAAGGGATGCGGCAAAAAGGGCCATTTCATGGGGGTAGGTCGACCCGCCTTCCCTGTTTGCGAACCTCACCCCGGATTGCAAACCCGTCGCCACCAGGAGCAGATGCTACAGTGCCCAGGACCGGATCTTTATTAGGTCAGAGGTCCAAAGGCTACTGAGGGAAAAGCTCATTGAAGCCAGTAACAGACCCTGGAGAGTTCAAGTAGTGGTGGTAAAGACCGGGGAGAAGCATAGGATGGTCATCAACGACAGTCAGACCATCAACAGGTTTACGCAGCTGGATGCGTACCCCCTCCCCCGCATATCCAACCTGGTAAACAGGATCGTGCATTATAAGGTCTTCTCCTAGGTGGATCTCAAGTCCGCCTACCACCAGCTCCCCATCCGCACTAGTGACCGCAAATACACTGCCTTCGAGGCAGACGGGCGGCTCTACCACTTCTTAAGGGTTCCCTTTGGTGTCACCAACGGGGTCTCGGTCTTCCAGCGCGAGATGGACCGAATGGTTGACCGGTACGGTTTACGGGCAACATTCCCATATCTCGATAATGTCACCATCTGCGGCCACAACCAGCAGGACCACAGCACCAACCTCTGAAAATTTCTCCAGACCGCTAAAATCCTTAACCTAACATACAATAAGGATAAATGTGTGTTTAGCACTGACCGTCTAGCCATTCTCAGCTACGTAGTGCGAAATGGAGTAATAGGCCCCGACCCTGAACGCATGCGCCCCTTTATGGAGTTCCCCCTCCCTCACTGCTCTAAGTCCCTAAAACGCTGCCTAGGGTTTTTTAGCTACTACGCCCAGTGGGTCCCCAACTATGCGGACAAGGCCCATCCCCTGATCCAATCCACAGTTTTTCCCCTGTCGATAGAGGCCCGCCAGGCCTTCAGCCGCATCAAAGCAGACATTGCAAAGGGCACGATGCATGCCATCGACGAGTCCCTCCCCTTCCAGATCGAGAGCGATGCGTCCGACGTAGCTCTGGCGGCAACCCTCAACCAAGCGGGTAGACCCGTGGCCTTCTTCTCCCGTACCCTCCATGCTTCTGAAATCCGCCACTCCTCAGTCGAAAAGGAGGCCCAGGCCATAGTAGAAGCTGTGCGACATTGGAGGCATTACCTGGCCGGCAGGAGATTCACTCTTCTCACGGACCAACGGTCGGTTGCTTTCATGTTCGATAATGCACAGCGGGGCAAGATAAAAAACGACAAGATCTTGCGGTGGAGGATCGAACTCTCCACCTACAACTACGGGATCTTGTATCGTCCCAGGAAGCTAAATGAGCCTCCTGACGCCCTGTCCCTCGGCACATGTGCCACCGCACAAGTGGACCGCCTCCGAGCCCTCCACGAGGAGCTCTGCCACCCGGAGGTCACTTGCTTTTTCCATTTCGTCAAGACCCGCAACCTGCCCTACTCAATCGAGGAGGTCAGGACTGCCACCAGGGACTGCCAAATCTGCGCGGAGTGCAAACCGCACTTCTACCGGCCAGAGAGAGCGCACCTGATAAAGGCTACCCGTCCCTTTGAACGCCTCAGCATGGACTTCAAAGGCCCCCTCCCCTCCACCGACCGCAACACGTAGTTCCTGAACGTGATTGACGAGTACTCCCGGATCCCATTCGCCATCCCCTGCCCCGACATGACCACCTCCACCGTCATCAAGGCCCTCCATAGCATCTTTGCACTGTTCGGGTTCCCCGCTTACATACACAGCGATAGGGGGTCCTCCTTTATGAGAGACGAACTGCTTCAATTCCTGCATCTCATTATGTACATGAGTGTAATCTCTGCAAAGTTCTTGAGTATTGTCGTGCTCCCTGAGATTAAAATAGGCCAAAGATAAGCACAGAAAAAGGCAGACTAAAACTGTCTCAAGATATTTTCTTTGCCATCATGATAATGTCATGAGTGTAATGCAAAGCAAAATCCTTAAAAAATACTTATCTTTCAATGTTTCACCTTTTGACCAATGTCTGGCATTCTAGTTTGAGGTTAAAGGCTTCTTGGCTGAACCTTGCTTGACCTTTCTTTGCTTGTGAAAGTCTAAATTAAAATCACAGTATTTTCTGTATTTAAAATCTTGAAACTGCAGTTTTCGTACTCTGCTAGATTTAAAAATAGAACTAGATGACAGGTTTACTCCACTGAGAATTTGCTGCATATTATTGTGCTCTGTTCTCCTGCATGTTTTTTACAATTCAGTTTTACAATACACGTTAATACATAGAAATTCGGAGAAAGTCCTTGTAGGTTATAATAAATGAAATGTTTAGCTTTATACACAAGAACAGTGAAAGACATTCAGTAGCATTAAAGCGATTAAAGATGAGCACGAGGATTTAAAAAAACTACCAACATAAATTTGCTCTTTCCAATTAATTTCCTAATTTTTAAGTATAGGTCTTATATTGGATTGTGGCACTCTCAGCTGGGTTGGAGAATCCCTGTGGGGCAGCGCGAATCCCGCCCCGATGCCGGATGCCACATTCTCCCACGCTGTTTTTCTGGCAGGGGTGGGATTCACACCAAGCAGGTCGGGGGCCTATGGCAGCGGCCCACCTGGCAATCCTCCGGGCCCCGATGGGCCGAGCGGCCGTCCGTTTTTGGCCTGTCCCTCCGGCGTGAATCACTCAACTCACGTACAGGTGGGACCTGGCAGGTAAGTCATGGGGGGCAGTCCTCGGGGGGGGGGGGGGGGGGGGGGGGGGGCGTGGGGGGATCTGACCCCGGGGGGGGGCGCGGTGGCCTGGCCCGCAACCGATCTGCGGGCGGCCCTGTTCCATGGGGGCACTTCTTCCTTTCGTGCTGGAATATAGGGCACCTGTAGGGCTCCGCCATGGCCAGTGCAAATAAAAGAACCCCCACGCATGTGGCAAAATACACCAGCCAGTCTGCGCATGCGCGGAACCACGCCGGCGGTTCCGCGCATGCGCGAGATCACGCCAGCCCTTCGCCGCATGGAACCTGCGCCGTCCCTTCGGCGCGGGCAGGAGCGGTGCCAACCCTTCCGGCGTCTACCTAGCCCCCGAAAGTGCGGCGAATTCCGCACTTTCGAGGGCTGTTGACACCGGAGTGGTTGCCGCCGGTTCTCCCGCCAAGTGGGGACTTGGTCCCCAGAAGGGAGAATGCCGGCCCAGATTTCCATCTCTGTCACAGTGCTGAAACAGACCAAATGGGGATGATTCTCCGGTCACATTCCACCCGGCACAAATCCCGCTATGTCGGGAGAATTCCGGGAGAGGCCCAAAATGCCATTAGCGCCAAACAGTTTCCCATGCTCCCGGCTCACTCCAGCTGCCGTGATCTGGTTCACGCCCTCGTTGGGTATGAACCAGAATGGCATATTTAAATCTTCATTTAAATATGCAGGCTGGGTTTCTCTGTTCCCCGCTGCTAAGATTGGGAATCTCGATCCAGCGGAGAATCCTGTGGCAGGGGAAAATTGAGACTCATGCCAGGTGACGAATCGGTCATTAGAGGTATTGTACACATCATTGCCGGGTGGGATGCACCATTCACCAGCCAGCTGGGATGCTCTGCACAATTCCCCCCCCCCCCCCCCCCCCCCACCGGAGTTGAAAATCCGCTAGCATGAATTGATGCAATGGTTGAGGAACCTGGACCAGGCGACTTGCTGTCCAAGGGTTGGCAAAGTAGTAAGTACCTTCCCAACAATAGCCATCAGGGTGCTGAAGGAGGTCAAAGAACAAACAAAGAACAAAGAACAAAGAACAAAGAAATGTAAAGCACAGGAACAGGCCCTTCGGCCCTCCAAGCCCGTGCCGACCATACTGCCCGACTAAACTACAATCTTCTACACTTCCTGGGTCCGTATCCTTCTATTCCCATCCTATTCATATATTTGTCAAGATGCCCCTTAAATGTCCCTATCGTCCCTGCTTCCACTACCTCCTCCGGTAGTGAGTTCCAGGCACCCACTACCCTCTGCGTAAAAAACTTGCCTCGTACATCTACTCTAAACTTTGCCCCTCTCACCTTAAACCTATGCCCCCTAGTAATTGACCCCTCTACCCTGGGGAAAAGCCTCTGACTATCCACTCTGTCTATGCCCCTCATAATTTTGTATACCTCTATCAGGTCGCCCCTCAACCTCCTTCGTTCCAGTGAGAACAAACCGAGTTTATTCAATCGCTCCTCATAGCTTATGCCCTCCATACCAGGCAACATTCTGGTAAATCTCTTCTGCACCCTCTCTAAAGCCTCCACATCCTTCTGGTAGTGTGGCGACCAGAATTGAACACTATACTCCAAGTGTGGCCTAACTAAGGTTCTATACAGCTGCAACATGACTTGCCAATTCTTATACTCAATGCCCCGGCCAATGAAGGCAAGCATGCCGTATGCCTTCTTGACTACCTTCTCCACCTGTGTAGCCCCTTTCAGTGATCTGTGGACCTGTACTCCTAGATCTCTTTGACTTTCAATACTCTTGAGGGTTCTACCATTCACTGTATATTCCCTACCTGCATTAGCCCTTCCAAAATGCATTACCTCACATTTGTCCAGGTTAAACTCCATCTGCCATCTCTCCGCCCAAGTCTCCAGACAATCTAAATCCTGCTGTATCCTCAGACAGTCCTCATCGCTATCCGCAATTCCACCAACCTTTGTATCGTCTGCAAACTTGCTAATCAGACCAGTTACATTTTCCTCCAAATCATTTATATATACTACAAAGAGCAAAGGTCCCAGCACTGATCCCTGTGGAACACCACTGGTCACAGCCCTCCAATTAGAAAAGCATCCCTCCATTGCTACCCTCTGCCTTCTATGGCCTAGCCAGTTCTGTATCCACCTTGCCAGTTCACCCCTGATCCCGTGTGACTTCACCTTTTGTACTAGTCTACCATGAGGGACCTTATCAAAGGCCTTACTGAAGTCCATATAGACAACATCTACTGCCCTACCTGCATCAATCATCTTAGTGACCTCCTCGAAAAACTCTATCAAGTTAGTGAGACACGACCTCCCCTTCACAAAACCGTGCTGCCTCTCACTAATACGTCCATTTGCTTCCAAATGGGAGTAGATCCTGTCTCGAAGAATTCTCTCCAGTAATTTCCCTACCACTGAAGTAAGGCTCACCGGCCTGTAGTTCCCGGGATTATCCCTGCCACCCTTCTTAAACAGAGGAACAACATTGGCTATTCTCCAGTCCTCCGGGACATCCCCTGAAGACAGCGAGGATCCAAAGATTTCTGTCAAGGCCTCAGCAGTTTCCTCTCCAGCCTCCTTCAGTATTCTGGGGTAGATCCCATCCGGCCCTGGGGACTTGTCTACCTTAATATTTTTTAAGACACCCAACACCTCGTCTTTTTGGATCACAATGTGACCCAGGCTATCTACACCCCCTTCTCCAGACTCAACATCTACCAATTCCTTCTCTTTGGTGAATACTGATGCAAAGTATTCATTTAGTACCTCGCCCATTTCCTCTGGCTCCACACATAGATTCCCTTGCCTATCCTTCAGTGGGCCAACCCTTTCCCTGGCTACCCTCTTGCTTTTTATGTACGTGTAAAAAGCCTTGGGATTTTCCTTAACCCTATTTGCCAATGACTTTTCATGACCCCTTCTAGCCCTCCTGACTCCTTGCTTAAGTTCCTTCCTACTTTCCTTATATGCCACACAGGCTTCGTCTGTTCCCAGCCTTTTAGCCCTGACAAATGCCTCCTTTTTCTTTTTGACGAGGCCTACAATATCACTCGTCATCCAAGGTTCCCGAAAATTGCCGTATTTATCTTTCTTCCTCACAGGAACATGCCTGTCCTGTATTCCTTTCAACTGACACTTGAAAGCCTCCCACATGTCAGATGTTGATTTGCCCTCAAACATCCGCCCCCAATCTATGTTCTTCAGTTCCCGCCTAATATTGTTATAATTAGCCTTCCCCCAATTTAGCACATTCATCCTCGGACCACTCTTATCCTTGTCCACCAGTACTTTAAAACTTACTGAATTGTGGTCACTGTTACCGAAATGCTCCCCTACTGAAACATCTACCACCTGGCCGGGCTCATTCCCCAATACCAGGTCCAGTACCGCCCCTTCCCTAGTTGGACTGTTTACATATTGTTTTAAGAAGCCCTCCTGGATGCTCCTTACAAACTCTGCCCCGTCTAAGCCCCTGGCACTAAGTGAGTCCCAGTCAATATTGGGGAAGTTGAAGTCTCCCATCACCACAACCCTGTTGATTTTACTCTTTTCCAAAATCTGTCTACCTATCTGCTCCTCTATCTCCCGCTGGCTGTTGGGAGGCCTGTAGTATACCCCCAACATTGTGACTGCACCCTTCTTATTCCTGATCTCTACCCATATAGCCTCACTGCCCTCTGAGGTGTCCTCTCGCAGTACAGCTGTGATATTCTCCCGAACAAGTAGCGCAACTCCGCCTCCCCTTTTACATCCCCCTCTATCCCGCCTGAAACATCTAAATCCTGGAACGTTTAGCTGCCAATCCTGCCCTTCCCTCAACCAGGTCTCTGGAATGGCAACAACATCATAGTTCCAAGTAGTAATCCAAGCTCTAAGTTCATCTGCCTTACCCGTAATGCTCCTTGCATTAAAACATATGCACTTCAGGCCACCAGACCCGCTGTGTTCAGCAACTTCTCCCCGTCTGCTCTGCCTCAGAGCCACACTGTCCCTATTCCCTAGTTCTCCCTCAATGCTCTCACCTTCTGACCAATTGCTCCCGTGCCCACCCCCCTGCCATACTAGTTTAAACCCTCCTGTGTGACACTAGCAAACCTCGCGGCCAGGATATTTATGCCTCTCCGGTTTAGATGCAACCCGTCCATCTTATACAGGTCACACCTGCCCCGGAAGAGCTCCCAGTGGTCCAGATAACAGAAACCCTCCCTCCTACACCAGCTGTTTAGCCACGTGTTTGTCTGCTCTATCGTCCTATTTCTAGCCTCACTGGCACGTGGCACAGGGAGTAATCCCGAGATTACAACCCTCGAGGTCCTGTCTTTTAACTTTCTGCCTAGCTCCCTGAACTCCTGCTGCAGGACCTCATGCCCCTTCCTGCCTATGTCGTTAGTACCAATATGTACAACGACCTCTGCCTGTTTGCCCTCCCCCTTCAGGATTCCCTCTACCCGTTCGGAGACATCCTGGACCCTGGCACCAGGGAGGCAACATCCTCTCCACCAAAATTTATTGGTTGGGGTGGGGGGGGGGGACTTGCCAGAGGTCGAACTTCCGGTTCCCGCCGAAATCCAAAGGGCTGCTCCTGTAAAGGTAAGTGGTTTTAAATACACTACTCACCTCCCAGAAGGCCCCTGCGCACCGCTGCCGCCGAAATCCAAAGGGCTGCTCCTGTAAAGGTAAGTGGTTTTAAATACACTACTCACCTCCCAGAAGGCCCCTGCGCACCGCTGCCGCCGAAATCCAAAGGGCTGCTCCTGTCAAGGTAAGTGGTTTTAAATACACTACTCACCTCCAAGAAGGCCCCTGCACACCGCTGCCGCCGAAATCCAAAGGGCTGCTCCTGTAAAGGTAAGTGGTTTTAAAGTCGCTACTCACCTCCAAGAAGGCCCCTGCGCACCGCTGCCGCCGAAATCCAAAGGGCTGCTCCTGTAAAGGTAAGTGGTTTTAAAGTCGCTACTCACCTCCCAGAAGGCCCCTGCGCACCGCTGCCGCCGAAATCCATAGGGCTGCTCCTGTAAAGGTAAGTGGTTTTAAAGTCGCTACTCACCTCCAAGAAGGCCCCTGCGCACCGCTGCCGCCGAAATCCAAAGGGCTGCTCCTGTAAAGGTAAGTGGTTTTAAATACACTACTCACCTCCCAGAAGGCCCCTGCGCACCGCTGCTGCCGAAATCCAAAGGGCTGCTCCTGTAAAGGTAAGTGGTTTTAAATACACTACTCACCTCCCAGAAGGCCCCTGCGCACCGCTGCCGCCGAAATCCAAAGGGCTGCTCCTGTAAAGGTAAGTGGTTTTAAAGTCGCTACTCACCTCCCAGAAGGCCCCTGCGCACCGCTGCCGCCGAAATCCAAAGGGCTGCTCCTGTAAAGGTAAGTGGTTTTAAATACACTACTCACCTCCCAGAAGGCCCCTGCGCACCTCTGCCGCCGAAATCCAAAGGGCTGCTCCTGTAAAGGTAAGTGGTTTTAAATACACTACTCACCTCCCAGAAGGCCCCTGCGCACCGCTGCCGCCGAAATCCAAAGGGCTGCTCCTGTAAAGGTAAGTGGTTTTAAATACACTACTCACCTCCCAGAAGGCCCCTGCGCACCGCTGCCGCCGAAATCCAAAGGGCTGCTCCTGTAAAGGTAAGTGGTTTTAAAGTCGCTACTCACCTCCCAGAAGGCCCCTGCGCACCGCTGCCGCCGAAATCCAAAGGGCTGCTCCTGTAAAGGTAAGTGGTTTTAAATACACTACTCACCTCCCAGAAGGCCCCTGCGCACCGCTGCCGCCGAAATCCAAAGGGCTGCTCCTGTAAAGGTAAGTGGTTTTAAATACACTACTCACCTCCCAGAAGGCCCCTGCGCACCGCTGCCGCCGAAATCCAAAGGGCTGCTCCTGTAAAGGTAAGTGGTTTTAAATACACTACTCACCTCCCAGAAGGCCCCTGCGCACCGCTGCCGCCGAAATCCAAAGGGCCTTCTTGGAAAGTGGGGGTCGGGGCTTGTGCTGAGCTGCAGGGGCTCAGGTTGGGGCGATGGGGCTCCTTTGGCTGCTCTCCCCATCTGCAGCCTTTAAACCCATTAAACCGTCATTCAGTATTTTAAAAATGAGGGGCGAAATTCTCCGTTATCGGCGGAAAGTCCGCCGATTGGCGCAAAAAACGGCGCAAATCCGACTTGCGTCACGTTGGAAAAATGGGTCGATAGTCTCCGGCCCGAAATGGGCTAGCAGCGACGTAACGGGATCCGCGCTTGCGCACGTGGTTCACGCCGTGCAGCGTCATACGCGCCACACGGCGTGACGGCTCATAAGGCCGCGCTGCTCCCCCCCACCCGACCGGAACACCCGACCGGAACACCCGACTGGATGGCTGGCCGCCGCTCAGCCCCGAGGTTCGAGTCACGGGATGTGGAGGCGCTCCTGGACGCGATGGAGCAGAGGAGGGACGCCCTCTATCCCGGGCACGGCCGCAGAGTTGCCCCACGCCACAGCCGGCGTCTGTGGAGGGAAGTGGCAGAGGCCGTCACCGCTGTGGCCCTGACACCACGGACAGGCACCCAGTGCCACAAGAAGGTGAACGACCTCGTCAGAGCAGGCAGGGTGAGCCTCCCCATATCCCCCCCTCCCCATATCCCCCCTCCCCCATATCCCCCCTCCCCCATACCCCCCCTCCCCCATATCCCCCCCTCCCCATATCCCCCCTCCCCCATATCCCCCTCCCCATATCCCCCCTCCCCCATATCCCCCCTTCCCCCATATCCCCCTCCCCATATCCCCCCTCCCCCATATCCCCCCTCCCCCATATCCCCCCTCCCCCATATCCCCCCTCCCCATATCCCCCCTTTCCCATACCCCCCTCCCTCACATCCCCCCCTCCCCATATCCCCCTCCCCCATATCCCCCTCCCCATATCCCCCCTCCCCCATATCCCCCCTTCCCCCATATCCCCCTCCCCATATCCCCCCTCCCCCATATCCCCCCTTCCCCCATATCCCCCCTCCCCCATATCCCCCTTCCCCCATATCCCCCTCTCCCCATATCCCCCTCCCCATATCCCCCCTTCCCCCATATCCCCCCTCCCCTATCCCCCTCCCCATATCCCCCTCCCCCATATCCCCCCTCCCCCATATCCCCCTCCCCCATATCTCCCCTCCCCATATCCCCCCTTCCCCCATATCCCCCTTCCCCCATATCCCCCCTTCCCCCATATCCCCCCTCCCCCATATCCCCCCTCCCCCATATCCCCCCTTCCCCATATCCCCCTCCCCCATATCCCCCATATCCCCAAGTGAATCCAGCCCTAACCTTAACCTCTGCAATGCACGCGCAACCGATGGCGTGCATTCATATACCTGCCGAACAGTGTTGCCTTTTACCCCTGCCACCCCCCCCCACAGGATAAGCGCGCACACAACAATAGGGAGCATGTGAGGACTGGAGGAGGCCCCGCTGATGAGAGGCCACTGACCAAACACGGGAAAAGGGCCCTGGAACTGGCTGGCGGACCTGAGGACCGGGAGGTTGCTGATGCAGAGGTCGGGGGCATAGTAGCAAGTGAGCCACCGACAGCCCGTCCCCATATCACCCCTCCCCTATATCCCCTTCCCCCATATCACCTGATCACTGCCTGATGTCTAACCATGCATGCTTCATTGTGTATCGCAGGACCAAACGTCCAGGCACCCATCCCCGCAGATGCAGACCGCCCGCAGGATGCCCCTCGGAGGCCACGGGAGACGGAGAGACACGGACCCTCCAGCATGCGACGCCCGCAGGATGCCCTCGGAGGCCACTGGGAGACGGAGAGACACGGACCCTCCAGCATGCGACGCCCGCAGGATGCCCCTCGGAGGCCACGGGAGACGGAGAGACCCGGACCCTCCAGCATGCGACGCCCGCAGGATGCCCCTCGGAGGCCACGGGAGACGGAGAGACCCGGACCCTCCGGCATGCGACGCCCGCAGGATGCCCCTCGGAGGCCATGGGAGACGGAGAGACCTGGAGCAACAGGGAGATGACACCCCCGTCACGTGCGGGAGCGACCACACCAGCGACGAGGGGGGGCAGCCACTGGCCCCCGTCACATCCGAGCCAGGACACCGCTACCCAGGACTCCACTACCCAGGACACCACTACCCAGGACACCACTACCCAGGACACCACTACCCGGGAAACCACTACCCGGGACAGCCCTGCCCAGGAAGACGAAATACCGGACAGTGACTCCGAGTGGATGGGTGGAGACGAACCCCCACCCCAAAGTGCCATGGACTCAGAGTGGGACGAAGAGCATGACACAACGCCACTGCTGTCACCAACACCCTCCACCATCGCAGAAACACTCACCTCGGTTGGGCACTTTAGTGATGAGGCGTCTGGTACACTCACTGGTGCGCACAACACAGCCGTCCCGGTACAGCAGGTGGAAGTAGGAGCAGCAGAGGGGCCGGGCGGTCGGAGGGCAGCCCAGCCCAAGCGAACATCTGCCGCCCAGATGGATCCCGGGTTCCTGGAGTTACCACACCCACACATAGATCCGATGCAACCACCGACCCGGAGACGAGCGAAGAGGGTGACGGGCGGCTTGCGGCGGCTGCAGTCGCAGGTGGAGGAGTCCACCCGCGTCCAGGAGCTGGGAGTGGTCCCGGTCATGCGTGCCACCCAGACCGACACCGCACGGGTGGCGTCCGCGGTGGAGGCAATGGATGCGACGGTGTCAGACATGGGAACGGTTTGCGAGGCCTGGGGCATTCCGTGCAGGCGGCGTCTGTGGCCCAGGACATGGCTGCCCTCTCACAGGAGGCCATGAGCCAGTGCCAGCGCCAGATGGCAGAGGCGCTCAACGCCATAGCCCAGTCTCTGCAGGCCATGGCCCTCTCAGCAGGCCATGGCCCAGTCTCTGCAGGCCATGGCCCAGTCTCAGCAGGCCATGGCCCAGTCTCTGCAGGCCATGGCCCAGTCTCTGCAGGCCATAGCCCAGTCTCTGCAGGCCATGGCCCATTCTCTGCAGGCCATGGCCCAGTCTCTGCAGGCCATCGCTGAGGGCATCGGCGCCAGTGGCCATGTGCGAGCCGGTGTCGCACTGTCACAGACAGGGTTTGCCAACCCCCTGGGCTCCATGGCTGCAAACCTGCAGACCCCTGTCGATACCAGCACGGGCCTCCAGGACTGGCAGCGCCAGATGTCGGGGGGGCGTCGGATGGCCAGTCCGCTCGCATCCCCCACCCATGTAGAGGCCTGGGGGCCATCGGGCACCCCGAGGGAAGAGGAGGTGGTGTGGTCCATCCCGGCTCCCCCTGTAGGGGAGGTCCCGGTACACCGCGACACCTCGGACTCCCCCCCTTCCGTCCCAGGTGCATCGGGTGGGCAACGGGCAGGACAGGCTGGCAGCTCGCCATCCCAGTCGCCCGGGCCGCAGCCTGGCCCATCTAGGCCAGGACGCCCCAGAAACGGCCGCCAAAGGGATCCAGTGTCAGAGGGCAGGAATCACAGGAGTCCACCTCCAGTTCTGCTGTACCGTCTGGGGAACCACGTAGACGTAGTCAAAGGGCCCGTAAGGCCAAACAATTAGACACTGAGTAAGTTGGCACGGGTGCAGGGCACAGATGAGTTTTAGGGGCTAGAGCACGTGCATGAACTCGTTTGGTTATTAAAGTCAATGTTACACCTACAGAAGCTGCCTTTGTGCTCTGTCCAAAGCGTGTGGGGGTGTCATGTACGTTGAGCGCAAGTGTGTGTGTGAGGGGTGGTCTTACCTCAGCCCCAGGTGAGTCTGCCCCCTTCCCCCTGGGCCGCCATCAACATCCCCCGGGCAGAGGACGGGACCATGCGCTGCAGTGTCACAGCCGCATGCAGGGATGGTCCGGGTGGATGGTGGTACTGTGGCCATGGGTCAGACATAGTCCAACGATGTAGAGCCAGGAGCTCACCGCAGGGCGGGTTGTCATCATTCTCCATGGCCTGCGATAGACACGCGTCCACCCGCAACTGTGTGAGCCCGGCCCGTTGTGCCGCAGGTGGATCGGCAATGGGGGGGGGGGGTGGTGTGCATGCGGGTGGGGTGGGTGGGGTTGGGGAGGGGGGTGAGGGAGCTAGGTGGGTGGATTGGTGGGGGGTGTGGGTGGTCGGCTGTTGCCATGGTGTGCGGTCTGTGGCCATACTACCCAATTCCCATGCCCATCTAGTCAGTGAAGCGGGCGGCTATCAGTCTGTCCTGTGCCCGCTGGCCCAGCCGGTAACGGTGGACAGCCACCCGCCCATGTCTACCCGTCTGCACTGACCATTACCCCCATCCCCCTCATCTGGGGAGGACTGTGCCTCTTCCTGCTGCTCCTCCACTCGGCCCTCCTCTGCCTGCGGCACATCGCCCCTCTGCTGGGCTATGTTGTGCAGGACGCAGCACACCACAATGATGCGGCCGACCCTATCTGACCGATACTGGAGGGCGCCCCCAGAGAGGTCCAGGCACCTGAAACACATCTTCAGCACGCCAAAGCACCTCTCTGTCGCTCCCCTTGTCGCTACATGGGCATCATTATAGCGGTTCTCCGCCTCATTGCGTGGCCTCCGTATAGGCGTCATCAGCAACGATCGCAATGGGTAGCCCCTGTCGCCCAGCAACCAGCCCCTCAGCCGGGGATGGCATCCCTTGTACATGCCGGGCATGGATGACCGCGACAACACGTATGAGTCATGTACACTGCCTGGGTAACGGGCGCAGACGTGCAGGATCATCATGAGGTGGTCGCAGACCACCTGTATGTTCATCTAATAGGTCCCCTTCCTATTGGTGAACACGGCCCTGTTATCTGCAGGTGGCCGCACGGCGACGTGCATCCCATCGATCGCGCCCTGGACCATGGGGAACCCGGCCACGGCAGAGAAGCCCACGGCCCGGGCATCTTGGCTGGCCCGGTCCTCGGGGAAGCGGATGTAGTGGTGCGCCATGGCATATCGGGCATCTGTCACTGCCCGGATGCACCGATGCACCGATGTCTGCGATATGCCAGACAGGTCCCCACTCGGTTCCTGGAATGACCCCGTTGCATAAAAGTTCAGGGCCACCGTAACCTTGACGGACACGGGGAGAGGGTGTCCCCCGCCAGTGCCACACGGTGACAGGTGTGCCAGCAGGTGGCAGATGTGTGCCACGGTTTCCCGCCTCATCCGGAGTCTCCTCCTGCATTCCCGGTCCGTGAGGTCCTGGTATGACTGCCGGGGCCGGTACACACGGGGCGCCCTCGGGTGCCTCCGTTGCCGTGGGGCCGCGACGTCCTCCTCCCCCTCCTCGTCCTGTCGGTCAGGTGTCCCTCCAGCCTGGGCGGCTGCCGCCTGTCCCTCTGCGGCAGCCTGCGCCGCCTCTCTGGCACGCTCCTCCTCCTCCTACTCCTCATCCAGGGCAACATAGACATTAGCTATCACGGCGGCCAACATCGCTGGATGATCTGAAAACATGACGGCCTGGTGGGGGGGAGGGGAACGACGACAGGGCATCATTGCCCATATCCCCTCCTCCCCCAGCCAGGTGGCATGGACCGCATGGGTCCAACTGTTGGAGGCTGGCATCTGGCCAGGTGGATCAACTCACTTGCCCTCGCATCCCCCTCCCCGGCACGGACCCCCCCCCAACCTCCACCCCGGCACGGACCCCCCCCAACCTCCACCCCGGCACGGACCCCCCCAATCTCCACCCCGGCACGGACCCCCCCAACCTCCACCCCGGCACAGACCCCAACCTCCACCCCGGCATGGACCCCCATCCCCCTCCCCGGCACGGACCCCCCCCATCCCCCTCCCCGGCACGGACCCCCCATCCCCCTCCCCGGTACGGACCCCCTCCCAACCTACACCCCGGCACGGACCCCAACCTCCACCCCGGCACGGACCCCCCATCCCCCTCCCCGGCATGGACCCCCCCAACCTCCACCCCGGCACGGACCCCCCCATCCCCCTCCCGGCACTCCCCCGGAGCCCAGCCCACTCTAACCACCCCCCCCCCCCCCCCGCCGCACACACACACACACAACCCGAGACACACCTCTCCCCACACATTCAGACTGCGGCCACGCCATCGCCTGCCCAGAGCCAACCCCCCAGGCCGTCACTCACCTCCACGCTGGTCGGCGTGAGCCTGGAGCACAGGGTCACGCCGATGAAAAGGAGGTTTAATTTACGTCGACGTGAACGGTCATCACGTCGACGGGACTTCGGCCCATCCGGAAGGGAGAATATCGGCAGGCCGAAAATCGGCTGCCTTGCGCAGACCCGTGACATTCTCCGACGGCAGCGGCGACATTAACGCCCCGCCGACTTTTCTCCCTTCGGAGACTTCGGCAACCGGCGGGGGCGGGATCTTTTCACTCGTGCCTGTTACTCGCTCTGGTCTCAGTGGCCTTTTCGCTATTGGAAGAATGGTTTGCATGCGCTGTGAGTCAGCCTTTGGGCAGCACGGTAGCATTGTGGATAGCACAATTGCTTCACAGCTCCAGGGTCCCAGGTTCAATTCCGGCTTGGGTCACTGTCTGTGCGGAGTCTGCACATCCTCCCCGTGTGTGCGTGGGTTTCCTCCGGGTGCTCTGGTTTCCTCCCACAGTCCAAAGATGTGCAGGTTAGGTGGATTGGCCATGATAAATTGCCCTTAGTGTCCAAAATTGCCCTTAGTGTTGGGTGGGGTTCCTGGGTTATGGGGATAGGGTGGCGGTGTGGACCTTGGGTAGGGTACTCTTTCTAAGAGCCGGTGCAGACTCGATGGGTCGAATGGCCTCCTTCTGCTCTGTAAATTCTATGAAATCTATGAAATCTATGAGTCTCTGGACAGGACCACTTTCTTGTAGAACTGCTTCATTAACCTTGCAACTATCTTACAGTTTACTTGAATATTGTCTCCCTCTCTCTGATGTCTTTTGTTTTCCTCTGTCCAGGGCCCTTTGTTGCCCTTTTTCTGAAATCTTTTGGTGGTTCTCTTTTGGCACATTCAGGGTTACAATCCAAGATTTAGACTGATTTCAGGTGAAATGAGTGACCGTTGCCCCCAATTTATGAACTAGAAGTTTAGATCTTTCTTCTTGCCATTGCATTGGGCTGTCAGATTAATTTGTACTCTTGGTATGAGTCTTGTGCCATCATAGGCAGCACGCTGGCACAGTGGTTAGCACTGCGGCCTCACAGTGCCAGGGAACTGTGTTCAATTCCGGCCTCAGGTAAATGTCTGTGTGGAGTTTGCACATTCTCCCTGTGTCTGCGTGGGTTTCCTCCCACAGTACAAACATGTGCAGGTTAGGTGGACTGGCCATGCTAAATTACACTTCAGTGTACGGGATGTGCAGATTAGGTGGGATTATGGGGACAGGGTGAGGGAGTGGGAAGAGCCTAGGTAGGGTGCTCTTTCAAAGGGTCAGTGCAGACTCGATGGGCTGAATGGCCTCTTTCTGCACTGTAGGAATTCTATGATATAGCCTCAACCTTACTTTTGAGGGTTTCATTTCCAGTTTGCCATGTTGAGCCACGACACACAGGTTTGTGAAGGTTATTATGTTGCATGACGCCCCTGTGTCTATCTGACACTTCGTGTTCACCTGATACTTTCCCCCTGTGGTCGCCATACTAACGGTTGCAAACCATTTGTCATCTATAGACTTGATTGAAACAACCTGTTGTATCATGAATGGATGTTCATCAGACGCTCCTGCTGAGAGCCTTCCAGTGGCCATCTGTATAGGCTTGTTTTACATCTTTCTCACCAATCAGTTGTGATTGAAATGATTCTGCATCTTGCAGATAAAGCACTGAACAAAGAACAACAAAGAACAAAGAAATGTACAGCACAGGAACAGGCCCTTCGTCCCTCCAAGCCCGTGCCGACCATGCTGCCCGACTAAACTACAATCTTCTACACTTCCTGGGTCCGTATCCCGCTATTCCCATCCTATTCATTTATTTGTCAAGATGCCCCTTAAATGTCACTATCGTCCCTGCTTCCACCACCTCCTCCGGTAGCGAGTTCCAGGCACCCACTACCCTCTGTGTAAAAAACTTGCCTCGTACATCTGCTCTAAACCTTGCCCCTCTCACCTTAAACCTATGCCCCCTAGTGATTGACCGCTCTACCCTGGGGAAAAGCCTCTGACTATCCACTCTGTCTATGCCCCTCATAATTTTGTAGACCTCTATCAGGTCGCCCCTCAACCTCCGTCGTTCCAGTGAGAACAAACCGAGTTTATTCAACCGCTCCTCATAGCTAATGCCCTCCATACCAGGCAACATTCTGGTAAATCTCTTCTGCACCCTCTCTAAAGCCTCCACATCCTTCTGGTAGTGTGGCGACCAGAATTGAACACTATACTCCAAGTGTGGCCTAACTAAGGTTCTATACAGCTGCAACATGACTTGCCAATTCTTATGCTCAATGCCCCGGCCAATGAAGGCAATCATGCCATATGCCTTCTTGACTACCTTCTCCACCTGTGTTGCCCCTTTCAGTGACCTGTGGACCTGTACTCCTGGATCTCAATACTCTTGAGGGTTCTACCATTCACTGTATTTCCCCTACCTGCATTAGACCTTCCAAAATGCATTACCTCACAGTTGTCCGGATTAAACTCCATCTGCCATCTCTCCGCCCAAGTCTCCAAACAGTCTAAATCCTGCTGTATCCTCTGACAGTCCTCATCGCTATCCGCAATTCCACCAACCTTTGTGTCGTCTGCAAACTTACTAATTAGACCAGTTACATTTTCCTCCAAATCATTTCTGGGTTTGCACTGAGTGCTGAATTTGGTGCATTTGAGTGCGATAGTGAGAGTTTGGTGACCGAGGGAGTATAAGGCTTCATTTTTATCTAAAGTTTAGTCTTTCTTTTATTTAGTTAATTAACTTAAAAGTTGCTGTTTGGTTTAGAAGAAGGTGAATTTTCAATAAGCTTTAAACCAGCTTCTACTTGTAGGCACTTGCAGCTGGAGCTTGTTAATTAGTTAATTGGATTAGGCCAGGTTTTCAGAGGCTAGATTCACAGTATAAAAGCGATCCCCTACAGTGCAGACTTTGTTTGCACTGAGTGCTGAATTTGGTGCATTTGAGTGCGATAGTGAGAGTTTGGTGACCGAGGGAGTGCTGAATTTGGTGCATTTGAGTGCGATAGTGAGAGTTTGGTGACCGAGGGAGTGCTGAATTTGGTGCATTTGAGTGCGATAGTGAGAGTTTGGTGACCGAGGGAGTGCTGAATTTGGTGCATTTGAGTGCGATAGTGAGAGTTTGGTGACCGAGGGAGTTAGGTGAGGAGGGAGTAAGGCGCTCCTTTCATTTTGTTTCCGACATTTCTGCAAAGAGTGCGAAGAGAGCCAGGAGTTTACAGAAAGTGTAGCTGACTGGGAGCAGGGTCGGAGGGCGGAGATCTAGTTAGTCCACAGGGCAGCTATATTCTGTCAGGTAAGAGGGGATGGAGGCTAGGCCAGTTACATGCTCCTCCTGTAGGATGTGGGTGGTGAGGGATACCACCGGTGTCCCCGCTGACTATACCTGCGGGAAGTGCACCCAACTTCAGCTCCTCAAAGACCGTGTTAGGGAACTGGAGCTGAAGCTGGATGAACTTCGGATCATCCGGGAGGCAGAGGGGGTGATTGAGAAGAGTTACAAGGAGGTAACCACACCCAAGGTACAGGACAAGAATAGCTGGGTTACAGTCAGGGGGAAAAAAACAAACAGGCAGAAAGTGCAGGGATCCCTCGTGGCCGTTCCCCTTCAAAACAAGTTTACCGTTTTGGATGCTGTTGGGGGGGATGACCTACCGGGGGAAGGCCCTAGCGGCCAGGTCTCTGGCACTGAGTCTGGCTCTGGGGCTCAGAAGGGAAGGGGGGAGAATAGAAAAGCAATAGTTGTAGGAGATTCAATGGTTAGGGGAATAGATAGGAGATTCTGTGGTCGCGAGCGAGACTCCCGGAAGGTATGTTGCCTCCCGGGTGCCAGGGCCAGGGATGTCTCGGATCGTGTCTTCAGGATCCTTAAGGGGGAGGGTGAGCAGCCAGAAGTCGTGGTGCACATTGGTACCAACGACATAGGTAGGAAAAGGGGTGTGGAGGTAATAAACAAGTTGAGGGAGTTAGGCTGGAAGTTAAAAGCCAGGACAGACAGAGTTGTCATCTCTGGTTTGTTGCCGGTGCCACGTGATAGCGAGGCTAGGAATAGGGAGAGAGTGCAGTTGAACACGTGGCTGCAGGAATGGTGTAGGAGGGAGGGCTTCAGGTATTTGGATAATTGGAGCGCATTCTGGGGAAGGTGGGACCTGTACAAGCAGGACGGGTTGCATCTGAACCAGAGGGGCACCAATATCCTGGGAGGGAGGTTTTCTAGTACTCTTCGGGAGGGTTTAAACTAATTTGGCAGGGGAATGGGAACCGGATTTGTAGTCCAGCAACTAAGGTAGCCGATATTCAGGACGCCAAAGCGTGTAATGAGGCAGTGGGGAAGGGAACACTGACAAAGGAGAGTACTTGCAGGCACAGAGAGGGGTTGAAGTGTGTATACTTCAACGCAAGAAGCATCAGGAATAAGGTGGGTGAACTTAAGGCATGGATCGGTACTTGGGACTACGATGTGGTGGCCATCACGGAAACTTGGATAGAAGAGGGGCAGAAATGGTTGTTGGAGGTCCCTGGTTATAGATGTTTCAATAAGATTAGGGAGGGTGGTAAAAGAGGTGGGGGGGTGGCATTATTAATTAGAGATAGTATAACAGCTGCAGAAAGGCAGTTCGAGGAGTATCACCCTATTGAGGTAGTATGGGTTGAAGTCAGAAATAGGAAAGGAGCAGTCACCTTGTTAGGAGTTTTCTATAGGCCCCCCAATAGTAGCAGAGATGTGGAGGAACAGATTGGGAAACAGATTTTGGAAAGGTGCAGAAGTCATAGGGTAGTAGTCATGGGCGACTTTAACTTCCCAAATATTGAGTGGAAACTCTTTAGATCAAATAGTTTGGATGGGGTGGTGTTTGTGCAGTGTGTCCAGGAAGCTTTTCTAACGCAGTATGTAGATTGTCCGACCAGAGGAGGGGCAATATTGGATTTAGTACTGGGTAATGAGCCAGGGCAAGTGATAGATTTGTTAGTGGGGGAGCATTTTGGAGATAGTGACCACAATTCTGTGACTTTCACTTTAGTAATGGAGAGGGATAGGTACGTGCAACAGGGCAAGTTTTACAATTGGGGGAAGGGTAAATACGATGTTGTCAGACAAGAATTGAAGTGCATAAGTTGGGAACATAGGCTGTCAGGGAAGGACACAAGTGAAATGTGGAACTTGTTCAAGGAACAGGTGCTACGTGTCCTTGATATGTATGTCCCTGTCAGGCAGGGAAGAGATGGTCGAGTGAGGGAACCATGGTTGACAAGAGAGGCTGAATGTCTTGTTAAGAGGAAAAAGGTGACTTATGTAAGGCTGAGGAAACAAGGTTCAGACAAGGCATTGGAGGGATACAAGATAGCCAGGAGGGAACTGAAGAAAGGGATTAGGAGAGCTAAGAGAGGGCATGAACAATCTTTGGCGGGTAGGATCAAGGAAAACCCCAAGGCCTTTTACACATATGTGAGAAATATGAGAATGACTAGAGCGAGGGTCGGTCCGATCAAGGACAGTAGCGGGAGATTGTGTATTGAGTCTGAAGAGATAGGCGAGGTCTTGAACGAGTACTTTTCTTCTGTATTTACAAATGAGAGGGGCGATATTGTTGGAGAGGACAGTGTGAAACAGATTGGTAAGCTCGAGGAAATACTTGTTAGGAAGGAAGATGTGTTGGGCATTTTGAAAAACTTGAGGATAGACAAGTCCCCCGGGCCTGACGGGATATATCCAAGAATTCTATGGGAAGCAAGAGATGAAATTGCAGAGCCGTTGGCAATGATCTTTTCGTCCTCACTGTCAACAGGGGTGGTACCAGGGGATTGGAGAGTGGCGAATGTCGTGCCCCTGTTCAAAAAAGGGACTAGGGGTAACCCTGGGAATTACAGGCCAGTTAGTCTTACTTCGGTGGTAGGCAAAGTAATGGAAAGGGTACTGAAGGATAGGATTTCTGAGCATCTGGAAAGACACTGCTTGATTAGGGATAGTCAGCACGGATTTGTGAGGGGTAGGTCTTGCCTTACAAATCTTATTGAATTCTTTGAGGAGGTGACCAAGCATGTGGATGAAGGTAAAGCAGTGGATGTAGTGTACATGGATTTTAGTAAGGCATTTGATAAAGTTCCCCATGGTAGGCTTATGCAGAAAGTAAGGAGGCATGGGATAGTGGGAAATTTGGCCAGTTGGATAACGAACTGGCTAACCGATAGAAGTCAGAGAGTGATGGTGGATGGCAAATATTCAGCCTGGATCCCAGTTACCAGTGGCGTACCGCAGGGATCAGTTCTGGGTCCTCTGCTGTTTGTGATTTTCATTAATGACTTGGATGAGGGAGTTGAAGGGTGGGTCAGTAAATTTGCAGACGATACGAAGATTGGTGGAGTTGTGGATAGTAAGGAGGGCTGTTGTCGGCTGCAAAGAGACATAGATAGGATGCAGAGCTGGGCTGAGAAGTGGCAGATGGAGTTTAACCCTGAAAAGTGTGAGGTTGTCCATTTTGGAAGGACAAATATGAATGCGGAATACAGGGTTAACGGTAGAGTTCTTGGCAATGTGGAGGAGCAGAGAGATCTTGGGGTCTATGTTCATACATCTTTGAAAGTTGCCACTCAAGTGGATAGAGCTGTGAAGAAGGCCTATGGTGTGCTCGCGTTCATTAACAGAGGGATTGAATTTAAGAGCCGTGAGGTGATGATGCAGCTGTACAAAACTTTGGTAAGGCCACATTTGGAGTACTGTGTACAGTTCTGGTCGCCTCATTTTAGGAAGGATGTGGAAGCTTTGGAAAAGGTGCAAAGAAGATTTACCAGGATGTTGCCTGGAATGGAGAGTAGGTCTTACGAGGAAAGGTTGAGGGTGCTAGGCCTTTTCTCATTAGAACGGAGAAGGATGAGGGGCGACTTGATAGAGGTTTATAAGATGATCAGGGGAATAGATAGAGTAGACAGTCAGAGACTTTTTCCCCGGGTGGAACAAACCATTACAAGGGGACATAAATTTAAGGTGAAAGGTGGAAGATATAGGAGGGATATCAGAGGTAGGTTCTTTACCCAGAGAGTAGTGGGGGCATGGAATGCACTGCCTGTGGAAGTAGTTGAGTCGGAAACATTAGGGACCTTCAAGCAGCTATTGGATAGGTACATGGATTACGGTTAAATGATATAGTGTAGATTTATTTGTTCTCAAGGGCAGCACGGTAGCATTGTGGATAGCACAATTGCTTCACAGCTCCAGGGTCCCAGGTTCGATTCCGGCTTGGGTCACTGACTGTGCGGAGTCTGCACGTCCTCCCCGTGTCTGCGTGGGTTTCCTCCGGGTGCTCCGGTTTCCTCCCACAATCCAAAGATGTGCAGGTTAGGTGGATTGGCCAATGATAAATTGCCCTTAATGTCCAAATTGCCCTTGGTGTTGGGTGAAGGTGTTGAGTTTGGGTAGGGTGCTCTTTCCAAGAGCCGGTGCAGACTCAAAGGGCCAAATGGCCTCCTTCTGCACTGTAAATTCAATGATAATCTATGATTAATCTAGGACAAAGGTTCGGCACAACATCGTGGGCCGAAGGGCCTGTCCTGTGCTGTATTTTCTATGTTCTATGTTCTATATACTACGAACAGCAAAGGTCCCAGCACTGATCCCTGTGGAACATCACTGGTCACAGCCCTCCAATTAGAACTGCTTTCTCTATGCTGGGCAATTCTTCTTTTCCTGTGTATGCTATCCTCTGCAACATTTGCATTCTGCCCTTTGTCTACGATTGCTTCACTCTTTCGGCTTAGACTGTCTCTCAATTTAACGTGTGTGCTGGTCTGCTCTGCCATACATATGCTCTAGCACATGTTTCACAACTTCCACATTTCGACACCCGCCTATCATTTTCTGCCATCCCAATTCCTCATGTTTCATTAGACTTTCTCTCACCAAGAGTCTCACATGCATAAGACTGACCTACCTTTAATGAGATCATCATTGAGCTCTCCAAATTAACATGATGCTAGCTGCCTTACTGCCATCACGTACCATTCAATGGTCTCATTTTCACTTTGAATTCTAGTGTTGAATACGTAACATTCATTTGTAACATGAACTCTAGGTTCAACATGTTTGTTCAAGGCTTTCAGAATCTCTTCTGTCTGTTTTCTTTGCTCATCGGCTGTGTTAAAAGTATGGTTGCTCTTCTCAGTTCAGGCTTGTTCATTAAGTCTGTTGCAATCTCATAGTTTTGCCATTGTAAGTGGACAATTCTGTCATGTATCACCATTCATTTTGACAGGAGATGGGATTGGAAAGTTTACAAAGTTTGCCATGTGCACTTATTTCGCATTTTTAATAGAGTTCTGCATATTTGTGTGTTTGCCTGTGCCTTTTTGAACTGTATCTCACGTAGCCTCTGTCTGTTTTCCCTTTTCAGATTTGAACCTTTCTGTGTTCTTAGGGTCTCAGTGTCTTCTCTGCACAGTTCAGAAATCTATTTTGTCTCCACTTTTGTACAACATGTTTCATGAATAAGAGCAGAGACCTTCATCGGTGTTTTGTCTCAGTGAGTCTTTATTAAACTGATCAGAAATGGCCACCTACAGGTTACCTGTCTCATAGCAGAATCACATGGCGATGGCAAGCCAGTAGTACACTGGTAATACACTTAGTAAGATTGCATTTCCAAAATGCAAAGCAGATCCTAATCCTAGATACGACCATCCTGTATTTTCTTTGAAGGTTCTAACGGACTCCTGCCCTCAATCGGACAGGAATCAGGCAGAACCCAGCAATTAATGGGAGGGACTTGGTTGCACTGGATCACCACTGATACAGGGATTTCCCAGGCAACTTTGTAAGGAGTGATGTTGCTCTTTACAAAGCCAGTGATGTCATGTCTGACCCGGTGGATAAAATCAGAGGCAAGGACTTCCTATGATAGCAATTCCACAGAATGAAAATCTCATTTACATTGCTTCATAGTATCGCATGTTGTTGACCAAGAGCTTTCTGTTTATTACTAAATACTGTATAAGTACATAACCTTTTTTTTTAGGTTAACGGTTAATTCCTGTTTGAGCTTCACCATTAATTTGAACTTGACTTGTGTACAATTAACAATAAATGAACAATTGTGTGACTTACAACCATTTGAGATTTAAAGTCCTGTAATGTTAGGATGATAATTACAGACATGAAGCAAATTTTCCAACAGGCTAGGCATTTCCTATTTATCCCTTTATGTGTGCCAGTGAATGTATGAGTATAATGCACGATACATAATGAATCATTTTCAGTCTCCATTTCCAGGGAACTCCTGCATTTATAGTTCTGTTAACAAAATTGCTCTCATTAAGTGTATTTTATATAATGTATTATAAAAATGTACGAGGATAAAAGTTTCAGTTGTTCGCTCCTGCTAATTGGGGATAGAGTGGGTGTAACCAGTCGGAAAATGTACAAAGATCTATCATGCTGGATTTCAGTCCATTTAGTGAACAATGAAGTTTTGGGTTGGGCTTTTTACTGTTAACTGTTTGTCATATTAAACTGAGGCCCTGATGGCATCTTTTGGACTCCCACACAGTGTTGTAGTGTGTACACTGTTACAGCAATCAATGATTTACTCACCTATATAAAATGGCTATCTAGTGTTATAGGAGTTGATTTAAATATTCTTGTAAGATTTGAAGCAAAATGTTTAGGCTGTTTTTGAATAATTCTGCTGGTGATTTTCATTTTGTTTCTTTGCTCTTTTTACTAAAGTTTTCAGCATCAGTTAACTCTCTAGCTAGCACAACTTAAAGTCAGCCTACACCTATTAAAGCAGAGGTGCATTCTGGCTGCAGCAGACAGGGGAGGTCATTGTGGAAGAATGTCTGACCTACAGGAAGAGTGAAGATGATTCAACATGATAGATTTTCTGATGCAGTTCTCGAGGCCTGATGCATAGGGTGGACAGTTGGAGAAGTGCATTCTATTAATAGGGAGAAGGGAGGCTCCAGACAGGAACTCAGAGTGAAATGGGAGCAGATAAACACAGGAAACAATGCAAACTGCATCATCCCAAGAATCAAGATGTTGTACATTTAATGACTACATAAGAGTGGTTAATAAGGTCAGTGAATTAATCTTCAAGTGCCATAATCCTACCAACTCAATCATTAATTTCACACATTGTTCAATTCACCATGCTGCCTTCTTGCACTGACCAACAATCTTTATTAAGCACAACTTATAACTAATAATGACAGGTTCAATTTAACCTTAAAAAGTAAACACGGCGACAAACCTCACACCCACATCTCACTGGTTCCACAAACTACATCAGCCAAACACATTACACCACACTTAATGACAACTTCCCTCATTCTTGCCAGACGATGTGGCGCACAACCAGAGGATACCAGTTCTCCAAGGCACACTGAATCTCACAGCAGTTGAGTAAGCTGTCCTTCAGCAGATTATAAGGATTTCTGAGGCACTGCCGTGGGGGAGTGGCAGTGACTCCATGGCGCAGAGGCATGTTGTCCTCTCTTCAATGACAGTATTCATCCTCTTACCACTGTCATTCTACATGTGATGTTGCCTGTCAGTCAGCCTTCCCAGACTGCTGCCATCCATGCCAAGGTGGTACAGTCCACAGCCAAGCCTTCATGGTCCAGAGATACTTGAGGTTGTTCTGAAAGGCCATCGTAGTTCCTTAATGAAAATCAGAAGCCTTCCACCAGTCACATGTAGGAGCACGAGGACAGGCAATGCATCTGCAAGACAGGTACTAAGGAATTGGGTACTTTTGCATGAAATATTGATCTTGTTGTATATATTGGTATGGAATGTTTGTTTTGTGGAGGTAGTTACTTTAGCATTTTGGTCATAAGGACACTGTGCATCTGGAGAGATATTACAGTGTGGGATTATAACTGTGTGAATCTGAGGTTGTGATTATGGGAAATGTAATTGAATAAAGCAACAAAGGTAGCCTGACCTTAGTTTGCGTTTGTCATTTGCCTCCCCATTCCTTCGCTTTTCTAAAAGAAATTTAAAGTGCCCAGTTCTTTATTTTTCCAATTAAGGGACAATTGAGCGTGGCCAATCCACCTGCCCTGCACTTCTTTGGGCTGTGACCCAGGCAGACACGGGGAGAATATTCAAACTTCACATGGACAATGAACCGGGGTTGGGATCGAACCCAGGTTTTCAGCGCCGTGAGGCAGTAGTGATACCCAGTGATAGCCACCGTGCTGCCCAACCTCCCCATTTCTTCTCTTCTTGAAGTATTCACTGCACACCTGATTTTAACAAACCGCTTTGAAGTGTGGCAGCACGCCTGAACTGCTACGAGCAGTGTCTGCATGGGTTTCCTCTGGGTGCTCCAGTTTTCTCCCACAAGTCCCGAAAGCCATGCTGTTAGGTCATTTGGACATTCTGAATTCTCCGTCTGTGTGCCCGAACAGGCGCCGGAATGTGGCAATGAGGGGCTTTTCAGAGTAACTTCATTGCAGTGTTAATGTAAGCCTACTTGTGACAATAAAGATTAGAAAAAAAATAATCTGTCCACAAAACAAGGCCCCATGGGCTTCTCACCGCAAATCATGTTCCCGCTGGCTGATTCGCCAGGACCGTGCTCGGCAGCCTCCGATAACAAATGAGAGCAGGACTTAAACCTTTCCCGCACATCCAACCCCACTCAGCACGCAGCCATGCTGCCGAGATGACAAGCCCCACGATACGGCGATCCCGACCTGGTCAGACTGTTGGTCAAGGTGGATGCCAGATGGGATGCCCTGTTTTTCCAAGGGTCATGGTGGGTCAGCCACAGGGCAGCCAGAGATGTGTGCCAGGACACTATGTTTCAGCAGCTGCTGCTTTTGGACATTGAGCTTATCAATTAACAATTGCCAAACCCCTCCTCTTCCCTCCCTCCCCTTCCCCCTTCCCTCGCTCCCACAAATAACCGGAACTATCATAGAATTTACAGTGCAGAAGGAGGCCATTTGGCCCATCGAGTCTGCACCGGCCCTTCGAAAGAGCACCCTATTCAAGCCCTCCCCTTCATCCTATGCCCGTAACCCAGTAACCCCCACTTAAACTTTTTGAACACTAAGGGCAATTTAGCATGGCCAATCCATCTAACCTGTACATCTTTGCACTGTGGGAGGAAACCGAAGCACCCGGAGGAAACCCACGCAGACACGGGGAGAACGTGCAGACTCCACACAGACAGTGACCCAAGCCGGGAATTGAACCTGGGACCCTGGAGCTGTGAAGCAACTGTGCTAACCACTGTACTACCGTGCTGCCCACTGTAATGTTTAAGTGAGAAAATATATTCTATTGCAAGAAATTTGTAAAAGTTGAAGTAGTTTTATGTAATTGTTCAGCTGATAACATTAACCATTAAGTTAAATGTTAACTGGTTTCTAAGTTTTGTATTTATAAAATTATTTTTGTTAATAGATGTTTTACATTAAACTTTACAAACTTTTACAAATGTCTTCCTGAAATATCAGAACACAACATTTAAATGAATAAGATAATTGAAGTAAACAAGGCAGAAACATATTTCATATGGATAACATGGTGGCACATTATTTAGCACTACTGCCTCACAACACCAGGAACCCGTGTTTAATTCAGACCTTGGGTGACATTCTCACTGTGTCTGCAGGGTTTCCTAGAACCATGGAATAGAACCACAAAATTCCTACAGTGCAGAACAAAGCCATTCAGCTCATTACGTCTGCACCGACCCTCTGAAAGAGTACCCTACCTGAGTCCACTCTCCCACCCTATCCCGGAACCTAACCTGTACATCCCTGGATACTAAGGGGCAACTTAGCATAGCCACTCCACCTACCTGCACATCTTTGGACTGTGGGACGAAACCGGAGCACCCGGAGGAAACCCACACTGACAGTGGTAGAATATACAAAGTCCACACAGACCGCCAAAATTGATTCCAGGTTCCTGGTGCCATGAGGCAGCAGTCCTACCTCTGTGTCAGTGTGCCGCAGCCATTTCCTCTGAGTGCTTTGGTTTCTTCCCATAGGTTAGGTTAGGTGCAGGTTAGGTGGATTAGCCTTGGAAAATTGCCCCTCAGTGTCGAAAGGTTAGGTGGGGTTATGGGGATAGGGCGGGGGATGGGTGGGCTTGGGTAGGGTGCTCCTTCGGTGAATCAGTGCAGACTGGATGGGCCGAATGGCTTTCTTCTACACTGCTGTGATTCTATAAACACTAATCAAAAAAATCAGATGTTACTATGACAATGACAGCAAAAAGCCCTGGGGCGCTTTTAAAATTTTATGACCATGATCTAACTTAAAACATATGAACATGTTTAAGAATGCCACACGTTAAATGATATAATAATATAGTGCAGAATTAAACAGTTTCACAGATTTAAAACAAATAACCAAACAAAAATGCTCACTTATAAATAATCACCTTTAATCATAAAAAACTTTAAACGAGTTAACAATAATAGTAATGTCTGTTTAAAGGAAAGAGCAAAACAACCATTAAAAAAAAGTCTACATACCTTTAAAACACATGGAAAAAGTCACCTGTTATTTTCTATCTAAATCTATTGTTTAAATGCCTGACCTCAATGGACATCCCCAAGGGGCCACATCATAAAGGGGCGGGGCTGCACTCCTCCTGCGCTGCACTGGAGCCTGCATAGACCAGAGCGCTGGAGACCCCAGGCTGCTGAAGATAAAGGAAGGTGCGACACATCATTCAAGCGCAGGAAAATGCACACATTTCTCTTTTAAAATTGGCGGCCCATGGCTTTCTGCGCCAGCAGGAAGTTACGGGCCAATAAATCTTCATAACATCATCATGCTTTGAAAGTAAGTGTCAAAAACTGACAAGGGGCATGTATGCAAATCGTGATTTAGCGGCAGCAAGTCTAAAAAAAAATAGAACATCCAATTTTCCCCACATGAAGACAAAAGAGGTGCTATTGGAGGTAAAAAAACAAGTGGTGCAGATAAGAGTAATAACTATATTGTGTATGATGAAGGAGGATCTATTCCTAGTTAGGTGTTCAACTGTATCTCACTTTTGAAAACATTTTAGCTACATTCATTTGAAAAGTTGAAAACAAGAAATAGTTTAGAAATTACAGATTCAAGTCTGAAATTACAGATTTGCCATCGAGGGAGTGCAGCAAAAGTTCACCAGATTAATTCCTGGGATGGCAGGATTGTGGCATGAGAGGAGACTGGATTCACTGGGTCTGTATTCACTGAAGTTTAGAAGAACGAGAGGGGATCTAATTGAAACATAAAGGGCGTGATTCTCGGGCCTCGTTGCACTCTCGCTCATGCGAAACGAGGCAGTGAATAGTGGGAGAGGCAGAAAACAAGAACCACGCCAAGCGGCAAACAGTTTGCAATGCAACCGGCCGGCTCCCATAGGCGAAATCGGGTTCATGCCGCAGCATGGTGAGAAACCAATTATCACCACTTAAACCCATTTCCATACAATTAACGGGGGCCACCCATTATCCTACAGGTTCCCTTCATTCACCAGCCTCCCCAGCAAGTGCTCACGCTGGCGCCGATTAGTACTCCTTTGTAAATATGTGAACCTGACGGAAGGGCTTCTGTGAGGAGCCAAACAGGTGAGTAGCCAACTTTTCTCACAGGCAAAGATCAAGGGGGCACTGGGCATGCCACCCCAGTGCTCGGCGGGAGTGGGAGACCCTCGGCAGGGGGTGGGGGACCCTCCGCAGCGGTGGCCCGCCATGGGACTAGGGGGAGCCGCTGGGGGGGCAATTGGGGGCGGGGAAACCGCTCACGGCACCACCATGCCAACCCCTGGATCATGTTTATCCATTCCGGGTAGCAACCCTTGTCCCTGCCCATATGCCTCACCAACCACCCATAAGCCCCACCGACTGCCGAGGCCTCTGACCGTGCAGCTGAAGGCTATCGCTAATAGGGAATTGGCAATCGTGGTTCAGTGAGCACTTCACAAATGTCAAGTAGATTCCTGTGGGTGGGCGGGCCATGTGGCATGTGGGAGTCATTGCCTAGCATCCCAATCAGACAGTGCTGCCTGGACAATGTACCTGAACACTGCGGGAGGCAACACCACACACGCAGCAGCCAACATCCGAACACCCAGGGGATGGGACACAGCTCCTGGGGACATGTCCTCTGCCAGACGGTTGGTGAGTGCCACAGGGAGGGGACCATCACCCGGTCCAGGTGACGTTACGAGCGGATGTCCGGGGTACAGGGTCAGGGGTCGGGGGGCATACTGCGGCCTGGAATACGTGGGGAGGCCGTTCCGCGTAGGGTGGTGGGAGGGGAATCAATGGGGGAATGGAGGGTCCCGGGACGGGAGCCACCACTGTTTGTCAGTCCAACACCTTCTCCCAATTCCTTACAGATATTGAACACTACGGCAGTGATGTTGGACGCAGAAGTTGCCCGAGTGATGCTGCTGCTAGGTCGGGTGGCCAGACGCTGGAGGTGGCAGCAGCAGCAGCGTTGGCAGATGTTGGAGACGGCGGCCCATGTGACACTCTGACAATCCAGCCGTTCTTCAGGCCACAGAGGGACCCAGTGGGGGAGTCCGGTGAAGCTGGTCTTTTGAACAGATGATGTATATCGTGTGCTGCAGGAGGTTCCCCCTCAACAAGGAGGCGATACGACTCCTGTGCCATGTCCTCGTGGATGTGGTACCACACTTCCGGTGGCCATCAAGGTCACCGCAGCCCTGAACCTTTCTGCCTCTGGATCATTCCAGGGCTCGAGCGAGGACCTGTGTGGCATCTCACAGGCCACAGCCCACAGGTGCATCTGACTAGTAACGGATGCCCAGCGGAAAACTACATCATCTGTGACGGACCAAGCCCAACAGAATGCACGGGCAGCAAGTTTCTCCAACATCGCAGGGGTGCCCTAGGCCCAGGGGGTCACAGATACCATGCATGTCGCCCTGGCTCACCCTATGCTAACAGAAAGGGATTCCTCTCCCTCAACATACAGCTCATGTGTGACCACTGGATGAAGATAATGTACGTGTGTGCACGCTTCGCGGGGAGTATGCACGACAGCTACATCCTGGGGCAGTTGGTCATCCACAGCCTCTTCAAGGAGCACCCCAGGATGGGCGGTTGGCTCTTGGGGGATAAGGGGTACCCGCTGAGCACCTGGATAAAGACGTCAGTACGGAGGCCGGAGACCGAAGGGGAGACTCAGTACAACAAGGCCCATGCAGCCACCCAGGCTGTGATTGAGTGATGCATCAGACTCCTCAAGATGCGGTTTCAATGCCTCGACTATTCCGGTGGTGACTCCATATACCCCCCGGATGGTCTCCTGCTTTGTAGTGATGCTGTGTCCTCAATAACCTCACACAGCATCAGGGCGACATGCTAGAGGTTGGTGATGAGGAACCTGTGGCCACCTCCGAGGAGGAGGAGGAGGGGGACGAGGACGATGAGGTGGCACCCACCCAGCAGAGTCTGGAGGACGAGACTGGGGAGGAACCTGAGGACCAGCTGCAGGACAGTTGGCAGCGGCGAGGCACTGGCCAGGAAGGCCCTCTTTCTCACCTGATTCACTTCGGACGTGGCCTGGTCTGTCATCCACCATTCCCATTTCTCACCCTCCCAGGGTCTGTGTCACATCACTGCAGGGTGCTGGGATTGTGTTGGCACCATCAGCGGGTCACTGACAAGAGCAGGAGAGTGAAGGTAGCCCTCAGAGAGCAGAGTGCCAGTGTTCCTCAATCTCTGCCACAGTCTGACCCCTGCCTGTCTCTTGGTGCTCGCTCACACCCATAACCTGCACGCAGGGTGCTTGGGGCGGGGTGGATGTCTGGAGAGATGCGCCAAGTTCAGAGGTCGGCCCGCATTGCGGAAGGAAGTGACAGAGGCATCATATTGTTAGTGCACAAGGATGCTTAATGTGTAATACAATTCCCCACTCTCCCAATGGTGCTGTCCTCCAACCCCCCATACTCACCCGCCACTACCTATCCCCCAACCCTGTTCCCCTGTCCCCGGGTGCCCTCAGTGATACTCAATGTGCTTGGCCTACCTAGCTCTACCACTACGTCTTGGTGTCTCCCCAGGATGCACATCAGAGGTGGAGGTAGCCAGCTGATTACCAAGTCCTGTGTCCTTCGATGCCCCTGGCGGATGTCCTCTGGGGGCTCTGGGGCCTGGGGGCACATGCACAGCTGTGGTGCCCTGTCCCGTGCGCTGGCTGTGAGACGCATCCTCATCAGAGGGGTGGAACTTGTGGGAGTTGATGGTTGCCATCCCCACTCCATGAGACGGGTCCAGGTTGCCACACAGCGCCCCCTCCTCCCGCTCGGTGCCCTTAGGGCCCCAGGGCTCACCTTGGGATAGAGGGGCAGGTGGTTCACACCTCGGCTGCTCCTGCATCATCTGGCTCTGCCAATCCTGGCGATTCCCCACGGTTGCGTCGACGCCCTCAGTGATGCTCCTCACTGACTGGGCCATGCTCTGCAGTGCCTCGGCAATGCTCACCTAGACTGGGACACGCTCCGCAGTACCTCGCCGGGACATGTCACACAGAACCTCAACAAGATCAGCCTGGTAATGGGTCACGTCCCCAGCGAGGTGGAAAATCTGTCGAGACCCTCAGCCATGGCCATTACCGATTGTGCGTCGCCTTGGACACCTCCACTAATGGTGCTGACATTGTGCACCAGGCTCTCCACTGCGGTTGCCACCCTAGCAGTGTTGGCCTTGGTGCCACGCATTGCCAGCGACATCTCCTGCGCCCGTAGCCTCTGGGTCTTCTCCAAGCGGCTATGGACCTGCTGTAGTGTCACTGACATCTCCCTCTGAATGTCCCGGCTGCACCCTAACATCTCCATCAGTTCCGGGTAACCCTGTACCACAGGCTCAGCATCAAACTGGAACCAGCTGGGCCCAGGGATCCAGCAGACCTCCGACTGCTGTCTCGCCTGGGGGTTCCTGCCTCCACCAGATGTACACCAGCAGCAGTGAGGTGCCAACCAGATTGTGCCCTAGAAGCTTGACCACTAAAATTTCCCACCAAGGTATGTGTATCTGCGCTGGTGGAGGGTGGGATGATAGCTGTTCAGTGACTATTACGATGGCATCCTCGGAGGTCTCCACTGGCGTGGTCTCCTGGGAGGCTTGGGAGGAGGCCACCTGGGATAGTCAGGCGCCGTCGGCTGGAGCACCTGCGGGAGAATGGACATTTGGTCAATGGGAGGGATGGGTCAATCAGTAAGGCAATCACTACTCACACTTTGAGGTCCCCCGGGTGGAGCCCGGTGGTTTCCCACCTCTGCGGTGTTCCCCAGCCTCCGCATGGGTGACCGCTCTGTCCTCGGCCACACCGGTCATCTCCAGGGCATGCTCCTCGAAGGTGGTGTGCATTCTGATGTTTGGCACCTCTCCTCCAGTCTGGGCCTTCTCCCGGCGATCATGGACGGTCTTTTCCTGAGGAGACACAGAGAGAGTATCGTTAGCCACATGCGTGGTTCACAGTGGTGGGTGGGGCTGTGTAAAGGGAGAGTTGGGCGCATTGAAGGGGAGGGGGTTGGAGGCAATATTGGGGTTGCATGGAATGGAGAGTTGGGGTTGGATTGCTCCCATGGGAGCAGACGGGCCTCAGCTCGGGGAGGGGAGGGAGGTGGGGCGTTGTTGTCTACTCACTCATGCTGCCTGGTGCAGGTCATTGACCTCTTTCCTGCACTGCTGGCCAGTCCTCCTGGTCACACTCCCAATGCTCACAGCTGCTGCCACCTCATCCCAGGTAGCACTGGCTGCCCTATGGCTAACCGTTCTTTACCCTCAGGGAAACAGGACATCCCTTCTGGCCTCGACAGCATCTGGCAGCATCTCCAGGTCAGAGGCCACGAATCTTGGAGCTGGTCTCCTCGGCACCATTGTTGCGAGCTGGCTGGAGTTGGCTGAGCAAGTGCAGTTGAAGTGCTGCTCAGCCTTGTTAACGAGGGGCTGGCGAGTGTGGTGAATCAGCTGGCGTGCCTTCATTTGCGACGAGAAGCCCGTGAGGCCTCGTTAAGTGGACCAATTAATGTTGAGTAATGTTGACGGCCTTGTTGGGCCGAGTAACAGGACGCTCTCGGCAATTTTCGCTCACTACAACATTTAATATAATAATAACCTTTATTGTCACAAGTAGGCTTACATTAACACTGTAATGAAGTTACTGTGAAAAGCCCCAGTCGCCATATTCCGGCGCCTGTTCGGGTACACAGAGAAATCTTTCCAGAGAATCGCGCCCATAAAATTCTGACAGAGCTGGACAAACTGGATGCAGGAATGTTGTTTCCTCTGCCAGGGGGGGCGGGGGGGGGGGGGGGGGGGGGGGGGGGGCAGAGATGGGAGGTTGAGGACAAGAAGTCACAATCTCAGGATATCGGGCTGGCCACTTAGGATTGAGGTGAGGAGAAATGTCTTCACTCAGAAGGTGGTGGACCTGTGAAATTCGCTACCACAAAAGGCTGTGGAAATGTATTTAAGAAACAAATAGATAGATTTCTAGACACTAAAGGTGTCAAACGGCATGGAGAAAGAACATGGGGTATGGCGTTGAGATAGAGAATCAGTCATGTTCACTTTGACTGACGGTACAGATTCGATGGACCGAATGGCACCTCAGCATTCTTATCTTAAGGCTCAGGTTCAGTTCCTTTGATGCTAATACATTTTTCGTTCTGATGGCACTAGTCAATTTTCCTTCTGATCCCACAATCATAAAGTCCCATGTGATAGTTTGCTCAAGGTATTTGAACCTTTTCGCTAATTCCAGGACATGACCACTTATTTCAATTTTCACTTCCAGTGCTAGTTCTCTGATTGTCATCAATATCTTGGTCTTCTTCACATTCATTCTTAACCCATGTTTCTCACTTCATGGGTGGGATTTTCCGCTCCAAATGCAGCATGTTTCCCATGGGCAGAGGTGACTTGTCATGGCTGCCGAAAGGATCTTTGAGTCTCGCTGAAGTCCATGGCATATTGCGCAGCCTGCCTGTCCCGCCGCTGGGGAACCAGTTGTGAGGGAATGGGAGGGGTTGCCTTCTGCGAAATCAAAATATCCTGCTGGGGGGCTGAGCCAGAAATCTCACTTCTTATCTTACCCTATTTGCAATTAAATAATAATAATCTTTAATAAAAATAATAATCTTAATTATTGTCACAAGTAGGCTTACATTATAACACAGTACGAAGTCTTACAACACCAGGTTAAAGTCCAACAGGTTTGTTTCGATGTCACTAGCTTTCGGAGCGCTGCTCCTTCCTCAGGTGAATGAAGAGGTCTGTTCCAGAAACACATATACAGACAAATTCAAAGATGCCAAACAATGCTTGGAATGCGAGCATTAGCAGGTGATTAAACCTTTACAGATCCAGAGATGGGGTAACCCCAGGTTAAAGAGGTGTGAATTGTACCAAGCCAGGACAGTTGGTAGGATTTCGCAGGCCAGATGGTGGGGGATGAATGTAATACGACATGAATCCCAGGTCCCGGTTGAGGCCGCACTCATGTGTGCGGAACTTGGCTATAAGTTTCTGCTCGGCGATTCTGCGTTGTCGCGGGTCCTGAAGGCCGCCTTGGAGAACGCTTACCCGGAGATCAGAGGCTGAATGCCCTTGACTGCTGAAGTGTTCCCCGACTGGAAGGGAACATTCCTGCCTGGTGATTGTTGCACGATGTCCGTTCATTCGTTGTCGCAGCGTCTGCATGGTCTCGCCAATGTACCACGCTTCGGGACATCCTTTCCTGCAGCGTATGAGGTAGACAACGTTGGCCGAGTCGCACGAGTACGGCGTACCTGGTGGGTGGTGGTCTCACGTGTAATGGTGGTATCCATGTCGATGATCTGGCACGTCTTGCAGAGATTGCCATGACAGGGTTGTGTGGTGTCGTGGTCGCTGTTCTGAAGACTGGGTAGTTTGCTGCAAACAATGGTTCGTTTGAGGTTGCGCGGTTGTTTGAAGGCAAGTAGTGGGGGTGTGGGGATGACCTTGGCAAGATGTTCATCGTCATCAATGACGTGTTGAAGGCTGTGAAGAAGATGACTTGCGGGAGGAAACCAGAGCACCCGGAGGAAACCCACACAGACACAGGGAGAATGTGCAGACTCCGCACAGACAGTGACCCAGGTGGGAATCGAACCCAAGTCCCTGGCATGTGAAGCAACTGTGCTAACTACTGTGCTACCATTCCACCCATTTCCAGTTGTGCCTCTTCTGTCTCTGTAATCAGTGCAGTGTCATCTACATATGACATCATTGTCATTCAACCCACCCAGTCTGCCAACCTGGTAAATCTATGTCTCAGAAGCTAGTTTCAGTTTAGGAATTTAACCAATTTGGGGACACAACACATCCCTGGCACACTTCTCTTTTGACTGGGAAACTCTCTGCCAAGCTGCTATCAACTTATACTCATTGATCCCAGCACAGATTTTGAATTTTCCTTTCCTGGTTTTTCTAAGCTCTCCGTTATTTTGTGATGGTAGTCTCTATCAATGGCTTCTCACAGTTTGTAAAGCATACACTCACAGGTTTTGCACTTCCAGGTATTTTTCAATGACTGCTCTCAGGTTAAATTGGAATTAAGTTCAAAATCAAGTAAGAATTAAAATCACGTAGGCAATGAAAGAACACTGGCCTGGGTAATGGGTTTAAAGGTTACTTCTTATTTTTCAGAGAGAAGGGGAAAGGTGGCATTGTGGTAATTTACTGATCTGGAAGCCTGGATGTGCTGTGGAGATCATAGAATCACAGAATTTACAGTGCAGAAGGAGGCCATTCAGCCCATTGAGTCTGCACCGGCCCTTGGAAAGAACACCCTATTTAAGTCCCATACCTCCACCCTATCCCCGTAACTCAATAACCCCACCTAACCCTTTTGGTCACGAAGGGCAATTTAGCATGGCCAATCCACCTTACGTGCACATCTTTGGACTGCGGGAGGAAACCGGAGCACCCGGAGGAAACCCACGCAGACACGGGGGGAACGTGCAGACTCCACACAGACAGTGACCCAAGCCGGGAATTGAACCTGGGACGCTGGAGCTGTGAAGCAACTGTGCTAACCACTGTACTACCGTGCTGCCCAGATGCAAGTTAAATTCTGCCAAGGTAGCTGGGATGGGATTAATACATCTAGAATAGAACGTAGTCTCATTAACAATGATCATGAAACTACTGAAATCTCACAAAAACCCACCTGATTTCCTCAGTGAAAGAAATCTGCCATCCTAAATAAATAAAATAAAATAAATAAATAATCTTTCTTGTCACAAGACAAGTAGGCTTACATTAACACTGTAATGAAGTTACTGTGAAAAGCCCCTAGTTGCCACCTTCCGGTGCCTGTTCAGGTACAAGGAGGGAGAATTCAGAATTCTCAGCCAGTACAGGAATTGAACCCGCGCTGCTGGCCTTGTTCCAGCATCACAAACCAGCTGTCTAGCCCACTGAGCTAAACCAGCCCAGTACAAGAATCTGCCGACACCACATGGGCTGCAGCAGATCAACAAGGTGGCTTGTCACCTTCTCAAGGATAATTAGAAATGGCTGTTAAATGCTTGCCTTCCCAAGATTGAATAAAATAAACCTGCCCTCTATTCCTGAAGACTCACTATGATTCAAAATATCAGTTATGGTCACATCCTGCAGTTAGGCAGTAAGTATTTCTTGTGGGAACATCCTTCTGTTAAGATCTCACAGCAGAACATAGGATGTGAGTATACAATGTTCTGGCACACAATGTTGTGGATCAATGGATCTCCCAGACTACGTGAGAACTGCACTTTATCGAGATAAGACTTAACTTGTAAACAGGAAACAACTTGACAGGTCAGAGTAGCTGAGCACCAATACCATTTTTTAATGTAGGAACCTTGCTGCCTTATACAGAAAGCAGGTAAAATACTTCTGCAGAATAAGGACAACAATCATTTTTGCATCAGACCTGGATAGCATTTTTCAGCAATTCTTGTGTACATTTCTGAATGACAAATCAAATTTGATTGTGAGTGGAGAAGTTTTGAGTATTATTTTTACCATTAACCTTAGGAATGATTAAAAATGTTGCCTTTATGTAAGGATCATTAATTGTTTCAAAAAACTTAATTGCTACCAATTTGTTTATGGGATGGAGGCTCCTTTAAATTGATGCACCAGCCTGGAAGATTTGGGGCTAGCTATTTGGAGATAGACCTGTGAGTGGCGTACAGACAGGATTTCCCTGTGGATACGCTACTGACCCTATTCTATTGTCCCAATACACTGGCGTCAGGGTATGAGTATCCACACCATTTATTGCTCTACTGGGGCATCTGCCTCACAGGGTGGTATAAGGGGAGGATGAAGCAGTGATGCAAATTATTTCATTATGACACTTGCCTCAACATCAAAAGGCAAGCAATGTAGACTTAAAAGCTTCCTTCTTAGCTTCAGAAAAATATTGTGCCTCTCATTGCTCCTGATTGCCCCTTCCCATTTCCCACACCACACCCTGCCCCAGGACTTAACTGAGTGCTGGCATGCAATAGTTTGGAATGCAGCAAGGGCCTCAATCTTCAGACTCATTTCAAAGGTGCCACACTTTCCATGCTAACTCTTAGAGCAAAATTAACTTGAAATTGTATATTAGTGAGGATGTCAATTCAAGCAAGATGCTGCCTGGCTGGAGGGATACTTTTATAGCATTGTCATAAGACACTTCCCACCTAGTGGATCTGTGTAGCTACACAAGTTAACAAGTATGAGAGCCTCAGATGCAGCCTTGCGCAGCCAGAGGTGATGAGCTGCACTAGTATAGCATGTAATGTTTGAATCCCCAACAATTTACACAAGTGGATGTTGGATCTGTCGAAACTACTTCCAGAACACCAGTGAAGCAGCTCTGATAGGCTCAAGGTTTGCTTCTACAAATCAGCATAGTTTGAAACATTCCACACTATGCTAATATTGTTGCGTAATGTAACTCGGCTAATTATGTGAGGCTGTGTTGGAGACTCTTGTACTTATTGGTTTGGGTCAACCCGTCCTCCTCGTGGCTTCAAAAACTTTATCACACACACCTTAGGGGAGAAGATAGGTTCCTGGTTTAGGAATCCCTGTCCAGGGACAGTTTCATATTCTAACACTGTGAAAGAACTCTTTGCTCATCAGTTCATGTCAGATATTTGTGGTGAACCACTGTAATAGGAGATGTAAGGACCTGCACTACAGCTTCGCCGGTAGCTCCTGCCGGCTGGCTCCGCCCACGGAGAACTGCATAAATATGCATGACCTCCAGTGCCCTGCCATTTCACCAGCTGCAGCAGGGGGCCACGCATCTGATTGTAATAAAGCCACAGTTGTACCCAACTTTAGTCTTTGTGCAATTGATCGTGCATCAATACTTTTCTTTGTTATCCTACTGCTACCGGGCAGATTTCCTTTCTCCTGCTGACCTCCTCCACCATTTCCTGCATCACCTCGTCTGAAAAATGGGGAGGCCGACTTGCTTCTACTGTGCCTGCCATTATTGATAACCTTCAGCGTCAATTGTCCTACATTAAAATTCCACTTCCTCATTGTGGTGGCACTGTGGCACCGTGGTTAGCACTAATGCCTCACAGTACCAAGAGTCCAGGTTCAATTCCGGCTTTGGGTGACCGTCTGTGTGGAATTTGCACATTCTCCCCGTGTCTGCATGGGTTTCCTCCGAGTGCTCTGGTTTCATCCCACAGTCCAAAAATATGCACGTTAGGTGGATTGGCCATGTTAAAATGACCCCTTCATGTCTAAAGATATGCAGGTTAGGTGGGGTTGCGGGGATAGGGTGGCGAGTGGGCCTAGGTAGGGTGCTCTGTCAGAGTCTGTAAATTACAGACTTGGTGGGCTGAATGGCCTCCTTCTGCAGTGTAGGGATTCTATGGTTCTATGGTGTGCAGTCTGACTTTAAACGGCTTCAACAATATGTGATATTGACGCAAGGCAAGGCACCAAGGCAAGCAGCCAATCAACAGCATGAGTATGCGGAACAATTTGGGCTTTAGTTGGATCCACATGATCAGTTATGCATCCGGAGTGTGGTGGCCATTCTGTGCCTGAGCAAAAGCTTAAATTAACTGATCCCATCGAGCTTTTTAGGTTGCTGAGAGCAGCAATGTTAAGCGAGTGAGATTTAATATGATATAATAATGGAGTTTTGGATGACCTGGGGTTGGTGTGCAGCAGATCTCAGAATGTCAGTTAGAAGAGCATGGCAAAAGATTTAAGTGACAAGGACCTAAACTGTGACGCCAGCTTTATGAGAGGGACAAGTTGAAAATTTACATCAATGAGTCTGTACAAGAATGGTGGATGGTCATGGATCCAAAATGCTGGGCGGGATTTTCTGGTCCCGCAAGTGTCAGTTGCCTTTTGGCCACTCTTCAAATTTCCCCTTCCTGTCCACGTTGAAGCCCCCCCTAATCAGGTAGGCTGGAAAATACTCCTCCCCTGTTAACTCTGCTTATTCCTCCACAAACGCCAACTGACATTTATTTTAAATTTCCTGTATTTACATAATTTTTCTTTCAAATTATCTTGTATAAGATCCTGAGCCGAGCTGGAGCATTGTGTTAAGTCCAGGAAGCCATAATACAGCAAGGAGACTCAGACACTTGAGACTCAGACACTGGAGACTCAGACACTGGAGACTCAGACACTGGAGACTCAGACACTGGAGGCAGGGCAGTAAAGGACAGTCAAACAGCTTGGGCGAAATTCTCCGGTATCGGCGCGATGTCCGCCGATTGGCGGCCAAAACGGCGCAAATCAGTCGGGCATCGCACCGCCCCAAAGGTGCGGAATGCTCCGCATCTTTGGGGGCCGAGCCCCAACCTTAAGGGGCTAGGCCGGCGCTGGATGAATTTCCGCCCCGTCAGCTGGCGGAAAAGGCCTTTGGTGCCCCGCCAGCTGGCGCGGAAATAACACCTCCGGGCGGCGCATGAGTGTCAGAGTCTCTTCCGCCCCCGCCATGGTGGAGACCGTGGCGAAGACGGAAGGGAAAGAGTGCCCCCATGGCACTGGCCCGCCCACGGATCGGTGGGCCCTGATCGCAGGCCAGGCCACCGTGGGGGCACCCTCCGGGGCCAGATCGCCCCGCGCCCCCCCCCCAGGACCCTGGAGCCTGCCCGCGTCGTCTTGTCCCGCCGGTAAGGTAGGTGGTTTAATCTACGCCGGCGGGACAGGCATTTTAGCGGCGGGACTTCGGCCCATTCGGGCTGGAGAATCGAGCGGGGGGGCCCGCCAACCGGCGCGGCGCAATTCCCGCCCCCGCCGAATATCCGGTGCCGGAGAATTCAGCAACGGGCGGGGTGGGATTCACGCCAGCCCCCGGCGATTCTCCGACCTGGCGGGGGGGTCGGAGTATCTCGCCCCTTAAGCCATCTGAACTGTGATGAGAGTTTGGAGAGTGGGATTGTTTATATTGAAATTGAGGAGATGCAGAGAAACATTGGCCTGGATGTTTGCTGAGTCAAATGCTCTTTAAAAATGGCGTAGATATGTTATTACTGTAATTATTGATTATAGGGTTCTGTCCTGCAGAGATAAGTTGACTATTACATTGATCAGCATTGTGTAAGTGTTGAGATGCATGAGAGCACTTTCCCATTTGGAAAAGTGGCATTATGCATTAAAAATGAAGAAAACAGTGTTTGGGAACTATGCTACTTTGATCTGCAGTGATTTAAATGTCCACTGCCCTTTAAATTTGAAACAAAACATTCACTTGGAGGAAAAATTGACAGCTGCTCCCGTCTGCATTAATTGACAGGCTACCCTATGTAGTTTAGAAACCATAGCCACCTGTTTTTGCAGGTTCATTCAGCTTTATTGTTTGCATTAGTAATAGTTTGCTTTGACAGCTGGAGTCATTATTAATGCTTTGCTGAGTTTTACACGTTACAGAGTAAAATACCTCAACAGGGTTCTGTTCAGACAGTTTGATTGAATTTTAAGAGGTTATTAAAAGATTATCTATGTTTGGTGTGGTTACTGAATAGTTGTTTGTTTTTAACAATAAACTGATCACTTGACGCAAATTAAATCTTTTTGAATGGCTTCTTTGAACAAATAGTTTCTTCTGCATGGTGTGTGTTTGAGTGAGAAATTGTTAGAAATGTTTTGTTATGTGCATTTCAAAGACTATATGGCTCCTGAGATCTTCGCATTGTGGATGATTTACTATTCAGGATATATGTGGACATAAAGGGGACATGGGGGATATGAGGGGGGCATGGAGGAGAATGGGGTTACCAGAGGGCATAGAGTGTTAAGGAAGAATAAAGGGACATGGGGGCATGCGAAGTGGGTGAGGAGGTGTGAGGTGAGGGTTTGATGGCCTGAAACTCATCACGACAAGCGGGTCAATGTCCTAGTGAATGGAAGTGGCTGTTCGAACCTTCTGGCTTTGCCAACTGGCTGCTTCCATTGCCACTTTGGGTCCGGCCCTAGAAGCAGCATACCTGACTCCATCCCACCTCTGCCTCCCCCGAATGAAAATATTTTGGGTAGGGAATATTTTAAAGGAGTTGGGTCTGGCAAGTTGGACAGTTTCCTGACTCGACCCTCCCACCTCCATCACAATAATCCAGCCACTCTTCCACCTTTCAAGATTTTTGAGGGCATTAAAAATTGAAAGCTAATAATATGGGCGGGAGTTTCTACCCACGCAGTCACGGGGAGAACATTCAGACTCCGCACAGACAGTGACCCAAGCCGAGAATCGAACCCAGGACTCTGGAGCTGTGAAGCAACAGTGCTAACCACTGTGCTACCGTGCTGCCCATAATAACAGTGTTCACATTTCACCAGAATACTATTCTTCATCTCCGTCCTGGCTCCTGAACACCTGTGCCCAATATCCCACCATGTGCAGATCACTGTCGGCTTCTAAATCTTCTGTGACCTTTTGTCAGAATGCACTGAATTACTTTGTGCAGGTGACAAATGTGTGGAATTGTTTATTTCAGGTTGCAGTGAAGGAAGATAATGTGGAAAAATCTAACAACGAATAAGAGGGATTGAGTGATTTTAATAATTGGGACTGGCCTCAGGCAATGCAGTCTTTTCTGCTCCTGCACTGATCTGTGTCCTGATGTTCTTTTATAAGAGGATATAGAGTTTGTCATGGACAGTGTGTTTTGTCATAAAATAAGTGTGTGTTTTCTTACCCTCAGAGAGTGTATCCCAATTAAATAATTTCAGAAATAAGCTTTTGTGAGTTTTAAAATAAAGATTAACTTTTTCTTCTCACACATTTACTCCAAATCAAATTCAACATTTTGCACAATCTCTCACACACACCCATAGGGCAGCACGGTGACTCAGCATCAGGGACCCGGGTTCAATTCCAGCCTCGAGTGACTGTCTGTGTGGAGTTTGCACTTTCTCCCGTGTCTGTGTGGGTTTCCTCCGAGTGCTCCGGTTGCCTCCCATAGTCTAAAGATGTGCGGTTAGGTGGATTAGCCATGCTAAATTTCTGCTTAGTGTCCAGGGATCTGAAGATAAGTAGGGTAATAAGGATAGGGCAGAGGAATGGGCCCTTTCAGAGGGTGGGTGCAGGCTTGAAGGCCTCCTTCTGCACTGTCGGGATTCCATGGTTCCATAAGGTGAAGGTAATGCACTATTAGTTTATAATTATGATCTGGCTTATGATCGCCAGCTCTCACTTGATAGGTCTATGGGTGGTTTGGGTGCATTAAGATTGAAGTGAGAGTCTTTTAAAGGGAAGGATTCTCAGCAGGCTCGGAGGTTGGCTCTCAGGTGAACTTGAAGGTAGTACAGGTTGGGGGTGTCCTTCCCTCTGTTGGGATCTCCTGCTTTCAAAGTTTTGCTGTAATTATTTGGCTGCTTGGTGACTTGCAGATAATTGATGAGCTGCCTTTCTGCCCACTGGTTGGTTCCATGACTTTCACCAGAATTATCTGCAAACAGCTTCAAGCCTTTCCTTTCGGGAGACCCAAAAAATATATATCTCCGTCCCTCCAGCCCCATTTTCCCACACGGCAGCAGGGTTCTCCGTTCCTGCAGCCGGCCAATGGGGTTTCCCATTATGGACCACCCCATGCCATTGGGAAACGTGCGGGCATGGGTGCGCACCGGCGGGGCAGAGGATCCCGCTGATGGAGAATCCTAAATTTTGCTACCAATTTAGTTTTACAAATTCAACATCCGTTTCCAAATAGAATGTGTGTATTTGTTGATTCCAATGTCTTGGGAGGGATTTTCCACACCCCTCCATGCATTTTTAGCAGGTGGGAATGGTGGAGGGGATGGAGAATTGAGGGGGGAGTCCCAAAATGGCATTTACGCCGGCGGGATTTCCCCTCTCGATTGTCCCCACACCCAAATGTGATGTCATGGGGTTCCCACATGTAACACCGAGAACCCATTATAATACATTTCAAAATAATAAGCGCGTTCCCCCACTGGTAAATCGCTCCATGTAGGAAAGCATCCTCCCCCACTGGCAACAAGACATTGTGCCACCAGGGCTCCTCTCAAAGGTTTTTAAAAATGGGGAACTGGTGAACAGAACCTACCAGGGGACAGGGTCATGCTCAGACAGTACCCTGGCATTGCCTTATATCCATGGGGGCTGGGGGGGGGGGGGTTCTCTGGAGGGCAGGGGGTGGGGGGGGGGAGTTCCATTTACATGTGAGGGTTCCTTTTTTTGACATTGTGCATTTTAAAAACAATGCCCCCATCTGCCAAGGTTGTTGGTGGGGCGGGCCCATTCAGAACCCAGCCCACCAGCATGATATTGTGAGAACCGCCTTCTGGATGTTATTTTTTCAGAGTGTTTAAAAATTGAGTGGGAAAAGCCCTTTGGCTGCACATCGCTTTTCCTGCCCAAGTTGACACTCTGAAAGAAATGAGAAACTTCTACATCTTGTGTTGTGCTTCAACAGGTGTGGTTTAACGGCCTCATCGTGCCCGACTTGATGTCGGGGCAAGGCCGTTGAATCTTGCAAGATGCTTGTCATGTGATTTGCGCCATTCAAAATGCCTCTCCAGATTTAACGGAGTCTCCACAGACATTGAGGTCTGACTCTTGCCCTCATTGGGCTTGATCCAGATCAGCATATTTAAATGGGTCAGTAGTCTCATTTAAATTAGAGTTTGCAGGATTCTCCTGGCGCTCGGGATCTAACGGCCCTGCCTGGGAGACCTTGCCAGGGTGCCGTTTAGTACTGGTTTCCACAAAAATGGACCAGTTGTAATGGCACCTGGGGGGTCTCCCAGGCTATTAAAGACTCCCTGGTGGTATGGGGCAGGGCATGGTGGCGCCCTGGCACTCCCTCTGGCACCTGGTACCACTGCCAGCGTGCCAAGGTGGCACTGCCAAGGATCAGGTCTGGGCAGCCTTGCCAGATGGAGGGGAAGCTAGGGGTTCTTCCCGGGGAACTCCCCAAGGTTGGAGGAGAGGGGGTTCGAAAACAGGGGGGGTGAAACGTGGGGGAAAGGTTAGGACAAACCATATAAAATGGCGCCCGAACTGTGAGGAGCCTTTTCTGCTGAGCTTGCCAGGAGGAAATGACTCAAAGTGCGGCCTCAGCGGAAAGAAACTCCCCCAGGTTAAAATAAATGGCAAAGTGCCATTGAACAGCAGAGTGTTTCTGAGCACTGCAGCCGCCGAGAAGCACTCCGCTAAACACGCCCAAAACTGCATACAGATTTTTTTTTCCAATTAAATCGTACACAACATCTTTGACATTCACGCAGTCTACTTTGGATGGGGAAAACCATCAGGGTACAAGACAACCTTGCTGACCTTTCGGAATTTCTCCACCTGGAGAAGATTAAGTATGCCATCTGAGGGTCAGAGGAAGGCTTCCTAAATGCATGGAGGCAGTTTGTCGGCCTGTTCCAGAACCTGTTTGAGGCCAGCAACAATGAATAAGGTGGGGAAACTGGAACGTTAGAAAGAAAAGGAAGAGGAAAAAAGAAAATAAAGACAGGAGGTGAAACCACAGGAACGCCAACCTGGGGGTGGGGGTGGGGGGTGGGGGGGGGGGGGGGGGGGAGGGGGGGGGGGTACATAAATGTTTAGAAATTTGAAAATGCCAATAAAAAGATTTAAAAATAAAATGATACAAGACCTGCGGTAACGTCCATTCACTTCTGCCATAGATCGAGTTTCGATCTTCCCTTATTTTCAGAATGAATCAGAGATACAGGCTGGAGGGAAATTTTATCGACCTTTCGTTTTGATCCATCCTTAAACAAAGAGATGTATGCATTCGCTGAATGGCTGTGAATGTCCATATTTAATTTGGCATTCGCTTGAGGCTTGATCCTGTCTGTATCTCAAATGCCAAAAGTCACATAGTTTGCAGTAGCCATTTAAATAGATTGTTTGTTTCCACTTTTAAAAGCGTTCACTGTAAGTTTGTAAGATGACATCTTTGTATTTGACCTGACAAGCACTGGTACAGAAAAATTACAAATATGTCCCCCAAACTGCGGGGTTTTATTAGGAAAGAATGAATAGTTTGGAAATCTTGGGCACGATCAATTTGGCTGGAGACGAAGTTGAATTCAAACTGAGGCTTTATTAGTATCTGAAGTGTGGCCTCCTACAGCAGCTGACGAAATGGCTGCTAGCTGAAGTCCACGCATATTTATAACCCGGCTCCTGGGCGGAGCTAGCATGCAGGGGCCCAGGTGAACCTGTAGTGCCGGTTTTACCGTACAACCCTTAATATAGGAACACAGTGGTTTACCACAACTATTCAACCAGAAATAATCTGTGCCCAGTTATGGGCGTGCGTAGCGGGGTGTTTCTCGGTGGCACAATTCAATAGCACTTTGCCAATCGTTTTTGGCTGTGACCACAGTTAAATCATTTCCTACTCAAGCACACCACCAGGAAAGGCTCTTTGCAGATCGGGCACCATTTTGGAGGGCTGCCCTGATCTTTCCTCCCTCATTAAGTGCCCCCACCCCCCCACCGAGTTTTCAATCCTCCCTCCTCCTCCCCCAAACTTCGGGGAGCCCCCCCCCCCCCCCCGAAACATACACTCACCCCCAATTTTGTGCTTGCGTTAGCCATGTGCAGGATCGCTGATGCAGGCGGAAAATCACATTTCCTGATTTTTAAAGTACCTTGCCAATGATGTCATAAGAAAATAAGAACTAGGAGCAGGAGTAGGCCGTCTGGCTCTTCGAGCCTGCCCCACCATTCAATGAGATCATGACTGCTCTTTTGTCGACTCAGCTCCACTTTCCCGCCTGAACACCATAACCCTTTATTCCTCTAAAAACTATCCATCTTTGTCATGATGTCATGAGCTTCACGCCCACCAAGGGCAAGAATCCTATTGTAATGCTTTTGAATAGATTTCAATATAATTACCCAGCCACCCCTCCGCCACATGATACCGCCTCATTGAATATTCAAGCCTTCAGGTTTACAACAGTTATAGAAGACAAGAATCAGTTAAGGGGAATCCCCCAGGAGCGGAAAGGCAGGTATAGCCGTGGGGAGAGAGGGATATACCTGGGCAATGCCCTATCACTGCCCCATGGTACAGGTTGGCACTGCAATGTTGGCACAGTGCCAATCTGACAGTATCAACCTGTGGCAAGGGGCAGTGTCAGAGGGCAGTGCCAGGGACCAGTCCCTCTGAGGAGCCACATTGGAGGAGGGTGGGGGGGCTTTCACGTTATGTACGGAGGGGTGCGGGACGACCACCCTTGAAGCCATTGAGGGGGAAACTTTCAGGCACGGGAGGAAGCAGTCAGCGAGGGAAGGAACTTCAAGGCCCGGGGAGGGGGAAGCATGCAGTGAGGGGGGAAACTGCAGACATGTGTGGGGTGTGGGAAGTGAGGGGAGGGGGAGGTGGAATGACAGCGATGCTTCTGCAGTGGTGGAAAGGAACAAGCCCCCAATGGGTATGCGTGGGTTAGGGGGGATGAACGGGGGCGATACCTCCACAGTGGGGGGGGGGGGGGGGAAGAGGGCAGGGTGAGTTGATTTTCAGTTCTGCTCAGGGCACTGTTTTGAAAGGGCACCCCGATCTCTGTGGAGCCAGCCTTGCTGGCTCTATTAGGCTCCGCCCCACCAGGCTGACAACGTAAACGACACCCACTCATTTTTTTTACTCAGAGAGGCCCACGATCTGGAGTGAAACCTGGACTTGCAGCTGGAGAGCGACACACTGGGTTTCAGTCTTAGCCTGAAACTAATGGTAAGATTCTGCCCACTGAGTCTTTCAGCTGATTCATAATCCTCAATAAAATAAAAATTACCTTCCACAACATCAATAACAGGAATCAATTAAATGAAGCTCAGAAAGATAAATAACATGAAAGGCTTAAAAATGTTACTTTCCTGTGTGTATCTCATATGATGATCGGTTCAGGTAGAAAGTGTTTATTATTCCCCTGTACCCTCCTTTCAGTCTGTAAAAAGGTTGGGGACCTTTGGTCAAAGGATAAAAACAGGTGTTAAATTGTAGCAAGACAAAGTTATATTTGTGTTGTGCCTTTCAGAACCAAGGGACACCCCAAAGCACCAAAGACAATTTGTATACAGCAAACCTTCCCAAACAATCGATTTTAATGATGCTGAATAATGGTTAGATAGTGGCCAGGACCCCAGGAAAAGCTTCCCTGATCTTGAAAAATTGTATAACTTCCTTTGCATTCAGCTGACAGGACAGAATAGGTCTCAGTTTAATACCTCATCTGAAAGATGGCACCTGCCAATGCAGCACTCCCCTGGGATGGAGATTTTTGCACCCAAGTCTTAGAGTGGAACTCGAACACACAAACTTCCTTTTATTTATTTTGTGTATTCTTTCATGGGATGTGGGTGTTATTGGCTGGGACAGCATTTACTGGCCATGCCTAATTGCCCTTGAGAAGGTGATGATGAGCTGCCACTTCTGATTTAGGAGTGAGAGTGTGACCAACTGAGCCACAGCTGATGAAAGGTTAAACTCTTTGAGAGTTCAGATTTATCACACAATGTTGGTCCTAAATGCTGATGACCATAATTTGTACTTGCTTGGAGGTGCTAAACAGACACCTGCAGATTTAGCAGTTGAGTTCTAATTTTTCGTGGGCTGGTACATGTGGGCACCTTTCACCCACTTCCACTGAGGGTGTGGAAATATTGGCTGGTACACAGTGGAATGTTGCAGACTGGTTCCGTGACCAGCTGAGAGGACATGCAGATTCTTGTCTGTGACATTGAATCTCTGATGAAGAGGTCCAGAAGGAAGCATGGAGTCTTGTACCCAAAGGTGGAGAAGGTCATCACCTTCTCAACTTATCCCGCTCTTCTAATGCAGCTCATGCTACTCTCTTGGTCTGGTGTACTCCTCCATTCCTTCAGCAGACCATGATGGACTCTTAGCTCATGCCCATAATTAACCACTCCCTTTATCCTGGTGATTTCTTGAAAGTATCCAATAATCTGCAGCAAAGGGTCCAGAGGAGGTTTACAAGAATGATCCCTGGAATGAAGAGCTTGTCGTATGAGGAATGGTTGAGGACTCTGGGTCTGTAATCGTTGGAGTTTAGAAGGATGAGAGGGGATCTTATTGAAACTTACAGGATTGGATTGGATTGGATTGGATTTGTTTATTGTCACGTGTACCGAGGTACAGTGAAAAGTATTTTTCTGCGAGCAGCTCAACAGATCATTAAGTACATGAGAAGAAAAGGGAATAAAAGAAAATACATAATATGGCAACACGACATATACAATGTAACTATGTAACTACATAAGCACTGGCATCAGATGAAGCATACAGGGTGTAGTGTTAATGAGGTCAGTTCATAAGGGGGTCATTTAGGAGTCTGGTGACGGTGGGGAAGAAGCAGTTTTTGAGTCTGTTCGTGCGTGTTCTCAGACTTCTGTATCTCCTGCCCGATGGAAGAAGTTGGAAGAGTGAGTAAGCCGGGTGGGAGGGATCTTTGATTATACTGCCCGCTTTCCCCAGGCAGCGGGAGGTGTAGCTGGAGTCAATGGATGGGAGGCAGGTTTGTGTGATGGACTGGGCGGTGTTCACGACTCTCTGAAGTTTCTTGCGGTCCTGGGCCGAGCAGTTGCCATACCAGGCTGTGATGCAGCCTGATAGGATGCTTTCTATGGTGCATCTGTAAAAGTTGGTAAGGGTCAATGTGGACATGCCGAATTTCCTTAGTTTCCTGAGGAAGTATAGGCGCTGTTGTGCTTTCTTGGTGGTAGCGTCGACGTGTGTGGACCAGGACAGATTTTTGGAGATGTGCACCCGTAGGAATTTGAAACTGCTAACAATCTCCACCTCGGCCCCGTTGATGCTGACAGGGGTGTGTACAGTACTTTGCTTTCTGAAGTCAATTACCAGCTCTTTAGTTTTGCTGGCATTGAGAGAGAGATTGTTGTCGCTACACCACTCCACTAGGTTCTCTATCTCCCTCCTGTATTCGGACTCGTCGTTATTCGAGATCCAGCCCACTATGGTCGTATCGTCAGCAAACTTGTAGATGGAGTTGGAACCAAGTTTTGCCACACAGTCGTGTGTGTACAGGGAGTAGAGTAGGGGGCTAAGTACGCAGCCTTGCGGTGTTGTTGTTCATTCTTACTGATTGTGATCTGTTGGTCAGAAAATCGAGGATCCAGTTGCAGAGTGGGGAGCCAAGTCCTAGGTTTTGGAGCTTTGATATGAGCTTGGCTGGGATTATGGTGTTGAAGGCGGAGCTGTAGTCAATAAATAGGAGTCTAATGTAGGAGTCCTTGTTTTCGAGATGCTCTAGGGATGAGTGTAGGGCCAGGGAAATGGTGTCTGATGTGGACCGGTTGCAGCGGTATGCGAATTGCAGTGGATCAAGGCATTCTGGGAGTATGGAGGTGATGCGCTTCATGATCAACCTCTCGAAGCACTTCATTACGACTGGAGTCAGGGCCACTGGTCGGTAGTCATTGAGGCACGTTGCCTGGTTCTTCTTTGGTACCGATATGATGGTGGTCTTCTTGAAGCAGGTGGGGACCTAGGAGTGGAGTAGGGACAGGTTAAAGATGTCCGCGAATACCTCTGCCAGCTGGTCCGCGCAGGCTCTGAGTGCACGACTAGGGATCCCATCCAGGCCCGTCGCCTTCCAAGGGTTCACTTTCAGGAAGGCCAATCTGACTTCAGAAGCTGTGATGGTGGGTATGGGTGAGTTATGGGCTGCTGGGGCACACGACAGCAGATTGTTGATTACCTGCTCGAACCGAGCATAGAATGCATTGAGTTCATCGGGGAGGGGTGCGCTGCTGCCAGAGATACTGTTCAGTTTCGCTTTGTAGCCTGTTATGTTGTTTAGTCCTTGCCAGACAGCCGAGAGTCTGTCTGTGACTCTAGCTTGGTTTGATATTCTCTCTATACTGCGAGGCCTGGATAAAGAGGATGTTTCCACTAGTTGGAAAAACTAGAACCAGAGGATACAATCTCAGACTAAAGGGACGATCCTTTAAAACAGGGATGAGGAGAAATGTCTTCAGTCAGAGGGCGGTGAATCTGTGGCACTCTTTGCCGCAGAAGGCTGTGGAGGCCAAGTCACTGAGTGTCTTTAGGACAGAGATAGATAGGTTCTTGATTAATAAGGGGATCAGGGGTTACGGGGGGAAGGCAGGAGAATGGAGATGAGAAACATATCAGCCATGATTGAATGGCGGAGCAGGCATGATGGCTGAGTGGCCTAATGCGGCTCCTCTGTCTAATGGTCTTATAGCACAGTTTATCCCTCCTTAAGTGTTGATGAAATCTTGACAAAGTCCCCTAATTTGTTTTGAATGTCCTTTTAACACTCCAACAGCAGTAACTATGAAATGATCAGCATGTCTTTAAGTGGATTCTCCCCTTAAGTACTACTGGAAATCAACACAAATGTTTTTGGTCACTGTAAGTAAAGGGCATAAGTTGAAGCTCGATCCAACAAAATGCCACGCAGCCTCTTTAATGAGTGTTAACAGACATTTTAGGAGGCAAGTGGCGGGTTAACATGCCTTCAGGACAGCTATTCATTGTACTGGCTTCAATGACTCTACCAAATGATACCTGTAACAAAAGAGGGCTTAATCAGCATTTCAGATGAAGGCCCCATCTTGCCCACCTCTCCACCTCTTTAGCATTTAAAGTATTCAGTGAAAATCACCCCCCCTTACATTTAATCCTTTCTAAACATCTTTATGAAAACATACACAGAAATATTTAGAGCTGTGCAGTGTTAAATGTCTGGAAGATCGGCACTTGCTGTGCCAACACTTTGGCAAGGAACAAGAATTCAAATTAGGTGTTGAATAGTTGACTCTCTAAATTTTTAGACAATTGCGTTCCCCACCACTTCCAAGTAAGGAAAACTACTTATTGTTTATTTATAGAATATTACATAACAAAATAAGTATGAATTCTTGTCTTATTCACATTAATATCCACAGCATAAGTTTTTCTTATGTCAATTGTAAAAATAGAAAATATGGTTTTGTTATGCAAGCTGCTGTAAAGGTTAAATACTGAATGGAAAACAGTATAAAAATTAACTATGAAACCTTCTACCCACAATAATTCCACCCCGTGTTTGTTCATTTTTACCTTCCCAAACCTTCCAATTTGCAGGATTATCTATCCAGTGATTAAAGATAGAAACACATTAAAATATAAGCAGTGAAGAACCCAATTATCTCAGAAATGATCATTTACAGGATGTCGCAACTCAGATTTTAAATATTAATCATTTTTAAAACTAAAATTGATCATAATTTAATATCAGCTTTTGTTAAATTTTGTGCTTGTTGTCAAATCGCTAAAGACCAATAAATAACCTCTGGCCGTGTCCAAATGATGCTAAAACTAAGTCATGACTAATCTTGTATCAGTAAGAGTGGGGAGATGTACCCACTGAAGTCAATAATGTCACCTCTCCCCCATCGTCTTAGCAAAGTAGAATACCACAGTTATAGTTGACTCTGGTGTCCAATCTTCCTAAGGGTGTACATGAGAGAAATATTTGCTGTCTTTTATTGGTTTGCATTTGAATGCATTATGCCCACCCCAAATGAGAAGCCATAGAACATAGAACATAGAAAATATAGCACAGAACAGGCCCTTCGGCCCACGATGTTGTGCCGAACCTTTGTCCTAGATTAATCACAGATTATCATTGAATTTACAGGGCAGAAGGAGGCCATTCGGCCCTTTGAGTCTGCACCGGCTCTTGGAAAGAGCACCCCACCCAAACTCAACACCTCCACCCAACACCAAGGGCAATTTGGACATTAAGGGCAATTTATCATTGGCCAATTCACCTAACCCGCACATCTTTGGACTGTGGGAGGAAACCGGAGCACCCGGAGGAAACCCACGCAGACACGGGGAGGACGTGCAGACTCCGCACAGACAGTGACCCAAGCCGGAATCGAACCTGGGACCCTGGAGCTGTGAAGCAATTGTGCTATCCACAATGCTACCGTGCTGCCCTTGAGAACAAATAAATCTACACTGTATCATTTTACCTTAATCCATGTACCTATCCAATAGCTGCTTGAAGGTCCCTAATGTTCCCGACTCAACTACTTCCACAGGCAGTGCATTCCATGCCCCCACTACTCTCTGGGTAAAGAACCTACCTCTGATATCCCTCCTATATCTTCCACCTTTCACCTTAAATTTATGTCCCCTTGTAATGGTTTGTTCCACCCGGGGAAAAAGTCTCTGACTGTCTACTCTATCTATTCCCCTGATCATCTTATAAACCTCTATCAAGTCGCCCCTCATCCTTCTCCGTTCTAATGAGAAAAGGCCTAGCACCCTCAACCTTTCCTCGTAAGACCTACTCTCCATTCCAGGCAACATCCTGGTAAATCTTCTTTGCACCTTTTCCAAAGCTTCCACATCCTTCCTAAAATGAGGCGACCAAAACTGTACACAATACTCCAAATGTGGCCTTACCAAAGTTTTGTACAGCTGCATCATCACCTCACGGCTCTTAAATTCAATCCCTCTGTTAATGAACGCGAGCACACCATAGGCCTTCTTCACAGCTCTATCCACTTGAGTGGCAACTTTCAAAGATGTATGAACATAGACCCCAAGATCTCTCTGCTCCTCCACATTGCCAAGAACTCTACCGTTAACCCTGTATTCCGCATTCATATTTGTCCTTCCAAAATGGACAACCTCACACTTTTCAGGGTTAAACTCCATCTGCCACTTCTCAGCCCAGCTCTGCATCCTATCTATGTCTCTTTGCAGCCGACAACAGCCCTCCTTACTATCCACAACTCCACCAATCTTCGTATCGTCTGCAAATTTACTGACCCACCCTTCAACTCCCTCATCCAAGTCATTAATGAAAATCACAAACAGCAGAGGACCCAGAACTGATCCCTGCGGTACGCCACTGGTAACTGGGCTCCAGGCTGAATATTTGCCATCCACCACCACTCTCTGACTTCTATCGGTTAGCCAGTTCGTTATCCAACTGGCCAAATTTCCCACTACCCCATGCCTCCTTACTTTCTGCATAAGCCTACCATGGGGAACTTTATCAAATGCCTTACTAAAATCCATGTACACTACATCCACTGCTTTACCTTCATCCACATGCTTGGTCACCTCCTCAAAGAATTCAGTAAGATTTGTAAGGCAAGACCTACCCCTCACAAATCCGTGCTGACTATCCCTAATCAAGCAGTGTCTTTCCAGATGCTCAGAAATCCTATCCTTCAGTACCCTTTCCATTACTTTGCCTACCACCGAAGTAAGACTAACTGGCCTGTAATTCCCAGGGTTATCCCTAGTCCCTTTTTTGAACAGGGGCACGACATTCGCCACTCTCCAATCCCCTGGTACCACCCCTGTTGACAGTGAGGACGAAAAGATCATTGCCAACGGCTCTGCAATTTCATCTCATGCTTCCCATAGAATTCTTGGATATATCCCGTCAGGCCCGGGGGACTTGTCTATCCTCAAGTTTTTCAAAATGCCCAACACATCTTCCTTCCTAACAAGTATTTCCTCGAGCTTACCAATCTGTTTCACACTGTCCTCTCCAACAATATCGCCCCTCTCATTTGTAAATACAGAAGAAAAGTACTCGTTAAAGACCTCTCCTATCTCTTCAGACTCAATACACAATCTCCCGCTACTGTCCATGATCGGACCTACCCTCGCTCTAGTCATTCTCATATTTCTCACATATGTGTAAAAGGCCTTGGGGTTTTCCTTGATCCTACCCGCCAAAGATTGTTCATGCCCTCTCTTAGCTCTCCTAATCCCTTTCTTCAGTTCCCTCCTGGCTATCTTGTATCCCTCCAATGCCCTGTCTGAACCTTGTTTCCTCAGCCTTACATAAGTCACCTTTTTCCTCTTAACAAGACATTCAACCTCTCTTGTCAACCATGGTTCCCTCACTCGACCATCTCTTCCCTGCCTGACAGGGACATACATATCAAGGACACGTAGCACCTGTTCCTTGAACAAGTTCCACATTTCACTTGTGTCCTTCCCTGACAGCCTATGTTCCCAACTTATGCACTTCAATTCTTGTCTGACAACATCGTATTTACCCTTCCCCCAATTGTAAACCTTGCCCTGTTGCACGTACCTATCCCTCTCCATTACTAAAGTGAAAGTCACAGAATTGTGGTCACTATCTCCAAAATGCTCCCCCACTAACAAATCTATCACTTGCCCTGGCTCATTACCCAGTTCTAAATCCAATATTGCCCCTCCTCTGGTTGGACAATCTACATACTGTGTTAGAAAAGCTTCCTGGACACACTGCACAAACACCACCCCATCCAAACTATTTGATCTAAAGAGTTTCCACTCAATATTTGGGAAGTTAAAGTCGCCCATGACTACTACCCTATGACTTCTGAACCTTTCCAAAATCTGTTTCCCAATCTGTTCCTCCACATCTCTGCTACTATTGGGGGGCCTATAGAAAACTCCTAACAAGGTGACTGCTCCTTTCCTATTTCTGACTTCAACCCATACTACCTCAATAGGGTGATACTCCTCGAACTGCCTTTCTGCAGCTGTTATACTATCTCTAATTAATAATGCCACCCCCCCACCTCTTTTACCACCCTCCCTAATCTTATTGAAACATCTATAACCAGGGACCTCCAACAACCATTTCTGCCCCTCTCCTATCCAAGTTTCCGTGATGGCCACCACATCGTAGTCCCAAGTACCGATCCATGCCTTAAGTTCACCCACCTTATTCCTGATGCTTCTTGCGTTGAAGTATACACACTTCAACCTATCTCCATGCCTGCAAGTACTCTCCTTTGTCAGTGTTCCCTTCCCCACTGCCTCATTACACGCTTTGGCGTCCTGAATATCGGCTACCTTAGTTGCTGGACTACAAATCCGGTTCCCATTCCCCTGCTAAATTAGTTTAAACCCTCCCGAAGAGTACTAGAAAACCTCCCTCCCAGGATATTGGTGCCCCTCTGGTTCAGATGCAACCCGTCCTGCTTGTAGACCTTCCCCAGAATGCGCTCCAATTATCCAAATACCTGAAGCCCTCCCTCCTACACCATTCCTGCAGCCACGTGTTCAACTGCACTCTCTCCCTATTCCTAGCCTCGCTATCACGTGGCACCGGCAACAAACCAGAGATGACAACTGTGTCTGTCCTGGCTTTTAACTTCCAGCCTAACTCCCTAAACTTGTTTATTACCTCCACACCTCTTTTCCTACCTATGTCGTTGGTACCAATGTGCACCACGACTTCTGGCTGCTCACCCTCTCCCTTAAGGATCCTGAAGACACGATCCGAGACATCCCTGGCCCTGGCACCCGGGAGGCAATGTACCTTCCGGGAGTCTCGCTCGCGACCACAGAATCTCCTATCTATTCCCCTAACCATTGAATCTCCTACAACTATTGCTTTTCTATTCTCCCCCCTTCCCTTCTGAGCCCCAGAGCCAGACTCAGTGCCAGAGACCTGGCCGCTAGGGCCTTACCCCGGTAGGTCATCCCCCCCAACAGCATCCAAAACGGTATACATGTTTTGAAGGGGAACGGCCACGAGGGATCCCTGCACTTTCTGCCTGTTTGTTTTTTTCCCCCTGACTGTAACCCAGCTATTCTTGTCCTGTACCTTGGGTGTGGTTACCTCCTTGTAACTCTTCTCAATCACCCCCTCTGCCTCCCGGATGATCCGAAGTTCATCCAACTTCAGCTCCAGTTCCCTAACACGGTCTTTGAGGAGCTGAAGTTGGGTGCACTTCCCGCAGGTATAGTCAGTGGGGACACCGGTGGTATCCCTCACCACCCACATCCTACAGGAGGAGCATGTAACTGGCCTAGCCTCCATCTCCTCTTACCTGACAGAATATAGCTGCCCTGTGGACTAACTAGATCTCCGCCCTCCGACCCTGCTCCCAGTCAGCTTCACTTTCTGTAAACTCCTGGCTCTCTTCGCACTCTTTGCGGAAATGTCGGAAACAAAATGAAAGGAGCACCTTACTCCCTCCTCACCTAACTCCCTCGGTCACCAAACTCTCACTATCGCACTCAAATGCACCAAATTCAGCACTCCCTCGGTCACCAAACTCTCATTCTCGCACTCAAATGCACCAAATTCAGCACTCCCTCGGTCACCAAACTCTCACTATCGCACTCAAATGCACCAAATTCAGCACTCAGTGCAAACAAAGTCTGCACTGTAGGGGATCACTTTTATACTGTGAATCTAGCCTCTGAAAACTGGCCTAATCCAATTAACTAATTAACAAGCTCCAGCTGCAAGTGCCTACAAGTAGAAGCCTGTTTAAAGCGTATTGAAAATTCACCTTCTTCTAAACCAAACAGCAACTTTTAAGTTAATTAACTAAATAAAAGAAAGACTAAACTTTAGATAAAAATGAAGCCTTATACTCCCTCGGTCACCAAACTCTCACTATCGCACTCAAATGCACCAAATTCAGCACTCCGTGCAAACCATAGGACCATTCCCAAAATGCCAAAGTTTTCAACAGGGCTAGAAAAAAATAGAATCCTGTCAGATTTGGGTTTCATCCAAAATTGCAACATATCTTCCCGATGAACGTTACTGCCCAAATTTATCCTCTCCAGCCTCCAGAATTTGAATACTTTGTTCTGGGAATTTGGAGCTATCAACTTGTTGGTACTACATAAAGTCAGCAATTATTCTATAGGCATTGAGGTACCTGATGAGAGAAAGTAGACAGCCAAGTAAAGAATCATGATTCAAGAGTTATTTTAGTTGAGGGTTAGTGCAAAAGAAACATCTTTGTTGTTTTGACATTTCAAGGAGATAATGAAGTTTATCATTAATATAAAGATACTGCATGTGTGAATATTGTTCATTAACTGGTATAATGGTCAAAAAGGTACCTAGGGATTGATAGCTTGAACCATTGTCTGATGAATTGTGTGTTCCCAAGCTGATCAAAACAAAGAAATCCCATTTTGGCATGATACGTTCCATTAAACCAGAGTACAGTAACAAGAATTTTCTGTGGGATGGTAGGGCTAGAGTTTTCCATCCCAAATCAGACAGAAAGGGAGGTCGGATGGAAAAAAAATGGCAAAAAAAATCCATTTTCTGGGATGTTTAAGATCACAATTTGGACTACTAAAAGTTTCTGGGAGAATATGTTCAATGTTTTTGGATCATTTTTAATCTTCTTGCTTGGGGTTATTTGGGTGTTTGGAACTTATAACATTTTGATGGGAAAGATGCTTCCCTTCAGAATTACCTACTCTTGTCTTGGGACTTGGGTCAACTTCCATAACATTGTCTGGGTAATGAACAGCCAATCCCAACAGGGAATTATTATTAAATTATTGGAAAATAATATGGATCTCCACAGGGCTCTCAGTGGAACTACAAAAATGACAATTTCTTTGAGAACTTCAGGAGATCATGGACAGACCGATGAAATGGGAAGACGTATGGCAGATCAAATTTTATGCAAATAAGTGTGAGCATTTGGGAGGAAAAACAAGAGGAAATATATACTAGATTAGACAACGTAGATGCAAGAACAGAGATACCGGATGGTTTATTTACATAAATCTTTAAGGGGCAGGAGAAGTGTTAAGGCCATCAAGAAAGCATATTGGATCTTTGGTTTTATAAATGGAGACATGGAGTCGAAACGCCAGGAAGTTACACTAAACCTTTATTAAATCAGAGGTTAGATCTTTGGTTAGAGGATTGTGCGCAAGCCTGGATATCACACTTTAGGGCGGATTTCAAAGCGTTGGAACGGGTGAAGAAGAGGTTTACTCGAACAGTTCCAGAAGGGGAAGGATAACACTGGAGAAGCTGTGCTTGTTCTCCTTAGACCAGAGAAGAGGAAATTTACCTGTAACAGAGATTTTAAAAATGATGGTTTTGATATGCTAAATTAGGAGAAATTGGGAAGAGTATTCGTAACCAGAGGACAAGATTTAAGGTCACTGGTAAAAGAACTGGAGGGGAGATGACAAGACTTTTTTAATGTCGTGAGTTGTTATAATCTGGAATGCACTGCCTGAAAGGGTGTTGGAAGCAGATTCAGTGGCAACTTCCAAAACGAAATTTGATATAAACTTTAAAAGGGAACATTTGCAGGGCTGTGAGTACAGGGCAGGGAAGTGGGACTAAGCAGATAGCTCTTTCAAAAAGCTGGCACAAAGACAAATCGCCTCCCTCCGTGCTGTGTGTCTCTACATTTTAATATTCTGTTGTTCTGAATAACTTTGAGGTGCAATGAGTAAGCAAAATTCAACCTTTGATGCACTTAGCCCTGGTATATTTCCAAACAAGACTGCAGAGCACGATTGGTATTGAAGTCCCAGTCTGATTTTAACCCTGTCTGAATGGAATGGTTCAAATTGACTTTAGGAACAAACCGTTTACACCATTTGGCATTTTAACTGACTATTTTTACATTAATGTGGAGATGCCGGCGTTGGACTGGGGTGGGCACAGTAAGAAGTCTTACAACACCAGGTTATAGTCCAACGGGTTTGTTTGGAATCACTAGCTTTCGGAGCGCTGCTCCTTCATCAGGTGTGCTCCGAAAGCTAGTGATTTGAAACAAACCTGTTGGACTTTAACCTGGTGTTGTAAGACTTCTTACTATTTTTGCGTTAGAATAGGCACCCAACCCAGCCAGCAGTGCTTAATTATGATGGCAAAATTGTACTCATGTCAGCTTGATGCACTCATCATTTTAATTGCAGATTGACAGAGAGAGCACCGGTCTTGAACCAGTTACAAACCGCAGTCAGAAGAGGTCCAGGTAAGTATGATTTTTTTCATTATATATTTACACGTTTCCTTCTGGGGTGAGAGCAGGAATGCCTATATGTCCTCGGTTCCTGCCTCTTTTCACCTGAAATACCGCCCACCAGAATCTATGTGCTACTTGCCGGGTTTGGTTGAAGCCTCTTTAGAATCAATCAAGTAGGGTCCGCAATGTAAAAGCTCCTTCTGTATCAGCCCCTGTCCACTGCAGCATGGCCCAGTTTAAAACTGTGACTCTAATCTTTCAATAAATAAAATCACTCTTTGAGTTTTGCAAAAGTAAAAAAATGGCAGCAGCACAAAGGAATCGGTCGACATAATTCTAAAGTGGGCAGCAAATTATTATGTAATTTTGCAATTGCCAATGTTTGATAAAAATGACAGCTGAATTACAGAACAATATTTACATAATCAGTACTGCTCAACTAATCAGAATCCCAGATCTGCACAAATTAATTATTCCAAACATCAAGGGAATCTAAACCGTGTTTCAGTCCCATGAAAGGTACAGTAGATAAAGGTCACAACTTTGGAATTTCTTGCCATTTTAGTCGCTTTAAAAAAAATTAGTATTGGATGATGTGCTCAGAGACAAACTAAACAGTGAGATTGGTTGGTCCTGTGGCAGCTAGCTGTCCAGCACTCAAGCAAAGTAGCTCCACGTGCAGTCCAACCAACAGTCCTTCAAGTGACACTTGGACACTTGGATTTGTTTATTTTCACGTGTACCGAGGTATAGTGAAAACTATTGGGCGGGATTCTCTCAGCCCGGGGCCGGGCTGGAGAATCCCTGTGACCGGGCCACGCCCCCCCCCCCCCCCCGACGGTAGCATGCGTTTCTCCGCAGCGCCATTGCCGCCGGCGTGGTTGGCGCGGCGCCGGTCGCGGGCCGTTCTATGTGGCCGACCCGTCGATTCTCGGCCCTGGATGGGCCGAACGGCCGTAGTGAAAACGCTGAGTCCTGCCGGCGCCGTCCACACATGCTCGCAGCCGGTGGGAACTCTGTATGGAAGGGCTGGGTGATGGCCTGTGGGGGGGAGGGGGGCTCCGATCGGCGGGCCGGCCTCTCTGTCCTACGGCCTCTTTTCTTCAGCGCCGGCCGCTGTACTCCTGCTCCATGTTGCCTCGGGGCTGCCGTGTTGAAGGAGGCCACAGTGCATGCACGTAGGGGCCAGAATTATTCCTGGCAGCGGCCCGTTTACACCGTCGTAAAATGCGATGGCGTTTACGACGGCGTGGACACTCTGCCGCGGGATGGGAGAATCCCGCCCATTGTTCTGCGTCCAGTTCAGACAGGTCATTCCATACGTGAAAAGAAAATACATGGGGAAAACATAAAATACACAATGCCCAATAGATATGTGTCAGGTCATGCCATTCAGGAGCAGAGACTGGCTTAAATTTCTTGGGCAATGCATGTAAATGTCAAAGGAAAGGAAGTGATATTGGGCACAATCTAATGGCCCCGTTGCACCCGACGCGGATCCGTGTGAGCTGGTTAGATCGTGCGAGAGACCGAAATTGTGATCAATGCTGGGTATCGATCAGTTTCCAATCTAACCGGCCTGCTCCCGTTGGTGGGTTCTGGATCCGCCCGGGTGTAGCGAGGTACCAATTAACAGCAATTGAGGGCATTGTCCATCTTATTGATGAGATGAACGCTCTATCTAATGGCCTCCCGTGATATAACTGGCTCCCCAGCAAGCCACCCGTTAGCACACCGTGAAGCTAAAAACGTGAAGCTAGCGCAATGGCTGCTGTGAGGATCTGAGGAGATGAGTAGCTATTTTCAAAATTGGGCATGCAGCCCAGGGGCACTGGAGCTGCAGCCCCAGTGCTGGGGGGTGGGGTTATTGAGGAGCCCCCAGGGGAGGAGAGGCCTGGTCGTGTGGGGGGGGGGGGTGGTGGTAGGGTGGCTGGGCACTATCGGTGGGGTTCGCATCTGGGCAGCTGGGACATTGGCTTAGTGCCTGCATGTCCTATCGGCCGTCCCCTGAATTGTGTATATCCGTAACAGGGTACCCATGACATGCTGCCGCTGTCCCACCAAACACATCCAGGGCAGAGCCCTGTCTGTGGAAATATGGTGCAGGTCACTTTAACTCCCTATGACTGTGAGCAGCCTCACGCTGCACAGCTGAAGGCTATTGCTAATAGGTTATTGGCAATGTTAGTTATGTGAGAACTTCACAGCTCTCAAGTGGATTCTCGTGGGTACACGCCATGTCTCAGATGAGTGTTATTGCCTAGCAATTCAATCAAACTGTGAGGCCTGGATACTCTGCCTGGACCCTGGAGATGCCGGCACGACAGAGGCAGCAGCCAACAATCAAACACTTTAGAGCTGGGCTTCAGCACTGGGGATATCACTGCGGCCAGAGGGTGAGTGTGTGGACAAGTGGAGGGTACCTGAGCTCGGTCCCCTTAAAGTTCCAAAGCAGAGGTCTGCTGTCCAGGGTCTAGGGGCTCCTGCAGTAGCTGGGGTGCGTATGCAGAGTGGGGTCCCCCAGCACAACTGGTTCAGTGGGTGGCATTAAGAGAGAAAGTGGAGCATGTAAAGGTGCGGGAGGTTTGGGTGCATCAACTCAGACTCAAGGCGCACGCCATGTGCTGAGGGGGGGGGGGTGGGGGAGGGGGGGCACCGCACACCATGCAAACCCAGCCGCCCATCAGGTTGGGGAGAGCCCTGGAGGGGACACTCCAGCAACTGCACAAGTGTCTTTGGTGATTTGAGGCGATGTCAGACAACATGTGCTGCAGGATGCTTCACCTCAACTGGGGGATGATGTGGCACCTGTGCCGTGCCCTTGGGGATTTGGAAGCCCGTGGAGGAGAAGACCTGCTCCCACTGTCCGTGAAGGTCACCACACCTGAAATTTTATGCCACTGGTTCATTCCAGGGCTCGAGTGGGGACTTGAGTGGCATAACACAACCTACTGCCCCCGGGCAGCAGGATTCTCCACCATTGTCAGGATGCCCCAGGTCCAAGGGGTAATTGATGATACCCATGTCGCCTTGTGTATACCTTGTGCATTAGGGAGTTAATTCCTGTTAATGAAGGGCTCATTAACAGGAAGGGGTTCCACTCCCTGAATGTTCAATTTGTGTGTAACAACCACCTCCGATCATGCACATGCGTGCACGCTTCCCATGGAGTGTGCATGATAGCTACATCCCAGGTCACTCTGAGATCCCCAACTTTTCCGAGGACCACCCCAGGATGATGGGTTGGCTCTTTGGGGGATAAGGGGTACCACTGAGGTCCAGGCGATGACACCAGTACGGAGGCCAGAAACCGAAGCGGAGACCTGCTATAATGATGCCCATGTTGCCACCCATGCTGTCATTGAGAGGTTCATCGGACTGCTGAAAATGCAGTTCCGATGCCTGGACTGCTCTGTTGGTGCCCTGTCATACCCCCCCCCCCCCAGAAGGTCTGCTGTGCCCTCCACAACTCACACAACGGCGGGGCGACGTGCTGGAGGTGGAGTCGAAGGGACATGTAGCCTTGTCTGAGGAGGAGGCAAGGAGGGGCTGGACCACGAGGGGCTTGGGAAGGACACACGGAACCAGACGGGGAAGAAGGACAGGTGGCAGCAAGGGTCCGGCATGCCAGGGAGGCACTCATCCTTGCCCGCTTCTCATAGGCCAAGGCCACATCCGTCATCTCATCCTCTCCCCCCAACCCTCCCAGTTCCCCCTTTCCCCCCAACCCCAGTCCTCCATTGCCCCCCAGTCGCCCTTTCCTCACTCAGTCCCCTTCCCCCGACTACCCACTTGCACCCTCTCAGGGCCTGTGTAGCATCACTCCAGGGTGATGGGCCTGTGTCAGCACTGTCAGTAGGTCACCATACAAGGCAGGAGAGTGATAATAACCCGCTGTGAGGTAAACTGTGGTGCTCTTCAGTCTATGCCATACTCTGACTCCTGACTTTCTGCTGGTCCCCTGCGAATGGTGGTGCCCCCCCCCGTGCCCCCCTCCTCCCCCTGTGCCCACTCAGTGATCCTCAATCTTGTTAAGCTTCCGTGCTTTGCCACTATGTCTAGGTGTGTCCCCAGGTTGCGCATCAAAAGTGGAGGCAGCAAACTGCTTTTCACGTCCTGTGGCCTTTGATGCCCCTGGCGGGCGTTCTCTGGAGACCCTGGCTGCCATACAGGTGACACTGGCATCGCTGTGCCACTCTGTTCTGTCCGCTGACCTCGAGACGTGGCGGGGCAATGAGAGGGGGATCTCAGGGAATCTGGAGACCTGCGTTGTCCATCTGGTGGAAGTCCCCGGGTTGGCCTTCAGTGGTCCTTCTTTACGGGTGGTGCCTGAGGTGCCCGAGAGACTCTGTGGGATGGAGTGGCAGCTGGAGTGAGCTCCAGAGGTCCCTGAATCACCCGGCTCTGCTGGTCCCGGGCCTCCCCATTGTCTGCACCATAGTGTCGAAGCCTTCAGGGATGCTCCACAACGATTGAGACATGCTCTGGAGTGTCTCGGCAGTGCCTACCTACCCCTGGGGCATGTTCCACACTGCCTCAGAAATGTCCACTTGCATCTGCAACATGTATTCCAGTGACTGGGGCATGCTGTTGAGGCCCTCAGCCATGGCCATGATTGACTGAGCCTTGCCTTGGACGCCACCATTCATGGTGTTATGTTCCAGGCTTTCCACTTCAGTCAGCACCCAATGCGTGTTAGCATTGCCAGCGCGAACTCCTGCGTCCATAGCCTTTGGGGCTCCTCCAATGGGCGATGCACTCGCTAGAAGTCGGTGACCTCCCCTACTGAATATCATGGCCGTGTCCTAACAACTGCCTCAGCTCTGGGATAATGTTGTCCAGAGGGTCGGCATCTGACTGGGCCCATCTGAGTCCTGGTATCCAGCAGACCTCCGACTGCTGACTCCGTCAGGTGTTTCTGCCTCCACCTGATGTGCATGGGGGTGGGAGGGGGGGGGGGGGGCACCAGGGATGGCCCGACCCAATCAATGGAGATCCTGAGAGAGAAAGGACATGTGGTCAGTGAGAGGGAAAGATTGTTTTGTCTGAGACAGGTCATCTGGGTGAAGGTGCAGTGGATTCTCACCTCTGCAGGCCAACCTCACTTTTGGTGACTGCTCTATTCTTGGTCAGCCCCACGATCTCCAGGGCCCGTTTCTTATAGGGGGCGAGGACTCTGATGTCCGGCACTCCGCCTTCCACCTGGGTCCTTTCCCGCCTATTATGTGCCAGCTTCTCCTCCGGGACAGAGACATTGTGAGCAACATGCTTATGCATCGGGGGGGAGTCCATGGCTGGCAACATGTGTGGGTTATTCTGGTGGGTATTAGGGTATGCTGGAGCACAGGCTAAGTATAATGCTATAGGGGTGAAGGGGGGTGGGGGTGAGATGCCAGCTGTCGACCTGTGGGAGGGAGGAAGGTACAGGGGGTGGCAGGCGGAAGCAATGCCAGGTAGCCAGTGTCGACTTACCCATGCGGCCCGCAGGAGGTCGTTGGTCTTCTTCCTGTGCTGAACCGATGTCCTCCTGGTCATACTGCCTGAACTGACAGCCGCTGCTGCTGCCACTGCCTCCCAGGTGGCATTGGTGGCTCTGTGGCGATCTTCCGACTCCCTCAGGGTAACAGGGTGTCCCGCCTCGCCTCCATGGAATCCAGCAGCCTGGCCAGATTGGCGTCCCAAAGCGTGGAGCAGCTTTTCATGGTGGCATGGCTGTGTGATGTCTGGAGTGTGTTCGGAGGGAACGGTTTATGGACTGCTCCCCCTCGTTAGTGGGTAACTGTTGGGCACCATACAGGCGAATCAGCTGGCGGGACACTCATTTCTGCTGTGAAGCCCAGACGGGACCCAGACGGAAATACGCTGTTTTATCAGGATCTATATCACTTTTTAAAATTGAATATTTGTACCCAAAATCCAGTTGTGTGCTCTTTACACACGTACTTGAGAACACAGGAATTTGGAGCAGGATTAGGCCACTTCTAAATAGCAGAATATGACAATGTATTTCTATGTTATGTATTATATTAATGAAGAGTCGGTTACAGGTACCTGTATCTTTACAAGAGATTCACTGGCCCAGAATATCCTCTGAGCTGGTCCTACCTTTTTAAAATTAATCTTTCTTTCATGGGATGTGGGTGTCGCTGGGAAGGCCCACATTTATTGCTCATCCCAAATTGTTCTTGAAGTGGGTGACTTGCAAAGTCATTTCAGAGGGGCAATTTACCCATTGCTGTGGATCTGGAGTCACATGTAGGCCAGGTCAGTGTGGTGTTCTTTGTGGTTCAGATCCTAGGATGTTTGGCGTAGTGTTCACAAAGACCACGACTAGCTTTTGTATTGAGCAAAGCTAAAGATTTATTTACACTACTTAATTGAATTTGACTCTTACTTCTATATAATAAACAATTGATAATAAATATACAATCTACACTCATCTACTACTAATCTCTACACTAATACAAAAACTATAATTTGCTCTCACTCACACTAGCTTTCCTAGTCTGTTTTCTAACCTTCTCCTCAACAGAAGGCTTGGCATCGATGCTTTATATAGTTCTGCATATAGCTCCCTCTAGTGGTTGATTCAGACATAACATTAACCCTTACAGTTCTGTACATTTCTCATAAAGTCACAACCAGGTAAGGATGGCAGATTTCCTTTTCTAAAGGACATCAGTGAACGATATTGATTTTTATGACAATCGAGCAATACCATCCATGACCATACTTATAAATAGTTAAAACATACCAATAAAGGTGCTCATGTTTAACACAGAAGTCTCAAGATCTTATCAATGAGCCACCACCAACACAGCATAAAGAACCAACATTATTACAGTATCTGCACATGTATGTGGTTAGCACTGTTGCTTCACAGCGCCAGGGTCCCAGGTTTGATTTCCAGCTGGATCACTGTCTGTGCTGAGTCTGCAAGTTCTCCCTGTGTCTGCGTGGGTTTCCTCCTGGTGCTCCTGTTTCCTCCAAAAACACCCTGAAAGATGTGCTGTTAGGTAATTTGGACATTCTGAATTCTCCCTCAGTGTACCCAAACAGGCGCCAGAGTGTGGTGACTAGGGGATTTTCACAGTAACTTCATTGCAGTGTTAATGTAACCTACTTCTGACAACAATAAAGATTATTAGATTATTATTATGTGAATGAATATGCAACATGTAATTTGGTTTCCTGGAGAAATTTATTCTGGGCACACCTTTACAGATGTTAATATAATGTTAGATCTAGTTTGAAGTTGGAATTTGAATATTTGCCCTGTGTAGGCATGTATGTGAAATCTGGGAAGCAAGTGAGTATGTCTGACTGCTTTGCATACAGCTTTAGTAAAGATAGGACAGATTTGGAGAAGTTTAATATGTATACTTTACCCAATTACTTTGTGGCAGGGAAATGCTGGATCGTCTCACCATAGCATCTTTCAAACCTTCACAAACATTTTCTTCATTGTATCCAAGTCCTCTGAATATTAGATAGTATAGTGACCCTTTCTGCCACCCCAATGTGCTTCTTCCTACTTTATTACGTATTAACCTTCACAGCCAGTCAGCTGCTATATTCCTACTATTTACCTTGTCTGCACTTCAAGTTCCATCCTATAGAACAATTGAGTCACTGCTCAGTTACTACCTTCCTAGAAGTAAAGACTGCAAAGGCAATCGTGACTATATCTATACCTCCGAGATAGATTTAATCTACTTCTGGCATTACTATGCCTGCTTCACATCCTTCTTTCCAATCCCTTCCTCCATCTCCAGAAAACTTCATTTTAGGGTCTTTCACTCCTTTTGTTAGTATTTTGGCTTGCCCCCATTGCCATCTGGTGGGAGATGCCTGATAAGCAGAGATCTCCATTGGTTCTGGCAGTTCACTGCATCCTTTTTTAAGGGAGGGCATCTCCAACTACTCCTTACAATTGGTAAATATCAGTCAGGGAGCAGAAGCAGGAAGCTTCTGATTCTCATGGAGAATGGAAACTCGGCTTATCAGTGGAGGTCGGCATACCAGATAGGTGAAGGTGCGTTAGACTCCACAGGGGAATATGTGGACCCAGCCAAACAGGGGGAGATGAATTTCTAATAAAAAGTAACTCCAGATCAGCTCCCTTACTCAGGAGGCCAACAGATGAGTATGATTGTCCTCAGAATGCCAAAGATTACGCTGACAACCAATTTAAGATTGTCATTCAGGTTTGCAGTGTGGTGTATTTGCATATTCTAGAAGCAACGTATATTAATACCCAGGGAGCTGTGCTTTGCAGACAGAAATAAGATGTGCACACATTGCGCTGTTTCAGCTAAACAAAATAAGTGACATTCATTCATTGGTTCATTCCACAGGGCAATGTCTTGACCAGAGTCAAGCGTCCTCGTTTAAATTTCAAACAATGTTTAGCAGTTAACTGTCAGTCACCTTCAACTGGTTCATTCTCTATGGCAACACCTCGACCAATCAGCCCGCTTTCCAACCAATCAGCATACACTTCTCATACGGTACAAAGTTGTTGTTTCCCCTGACATTGGTATTCTTGCAATTGTTCTGATGAGTGCAGATGAAAAGCTTTGACAAAATGTCCTTTTTCTAAGGTTGTGTTTGGGGAGGAACCTGGGCAACCATGGTTACATGATTTTAAAAATTTCCACCAGCAAAAGGCTTGCAGTATGTCCACCTAGTGGCAGACATGATTGTTTGGCATATTGCTAATTAGGTACCCTTCCATTGACTCAACAAATTCTGTTGCGATCAGTGTTCGAGGGCACTGGTGAGCTTGATGCTGTGAAATGTTTAGGATTGCATCATTACTAACCTTGGGATTCAAAAATGAATCCAATACACATCTAGGCCAAAACAATGAATAATTCAGTAATGCAGCTTTAAGTACTTGAAAGTCGAGAACATGCTGACTCTTTATTGTACATTTTATATGGTGACATGAATAGAACAACATATTCCCAATAAGAGCATCTGGAAATCTTGAATTTAGTTAATGTGATTCACACATTTGATGGAGCTCCCACACATTTTGCACAAGAGCTCTTTGAGTCAGCCTGGCACAGATCTGGCAAATGGGTCCTTGCCAGGTTATCTGACGTTTTCACATGTGCACATTGGAAAATTTCACCTATACTGTCACACATTACAAAAAAGATATATATTAGAAATGGATAATGCATCCAAATGGCACCCTGTTGGTACAGGGAAAAAACAGAAGTCAGTTTTAATAATTTCTAGTGGAAGTCATAGATTTGTAAATAGACTTGTAAATTTGGTGGTTGCCTTATCTGTTTTGCTGAGACAATTACAATACTGAATATGAATGATAGGACTAATATAACACCGTCTCAGGTGCATTTGTGCCTTTTTTCACTCAATGAGCAATCATTGACAACTGTCTAAATCATTCACTATCAGTTCCCATTGAGAGGTCTTATCTTATTATATCAAAGGTGGATGTATAGATAAAAAACATTAACACTACTTTCATCCACAGTTATGGTATTAAACTGGCCAGCAACAAGAGGAACAATTGCTATCTTTAAACTTTAATGTGCCACGAAAGGTGCAATATCACCAAAATGTGTTGCATTTCACTGTAGGCAGAGCTTGACCATGTGATGTGGCTCACTGAGATTTCAAGAAAATTCGAGTACTCATAGTCTGCTGTGTACTTTGGTTTAACTAACCAGATATGTTTCAGTTTACTTACTGAGATGATTCAACAAATCTGGAGTCAAACTCAGACTGGTAACTAAGTAGAGCTATTTTATACTATATGGCATGATGCACATTGGAGTATGGTGCACTGCTTTGCTTCTAATCTCTGCATGGGAATTAGGACTGTGCTATTCCTTTATCAATCTACACATTCAGTTTAACTTGCTAGTCTTATAACACTAAGTTAAAATCCAACAGGTTTGTTTCGAATCACTAGCTTTCGGAGCACTGCTCCTTCATCGCTCACCTGAGGAAGGAGCTGTGCTCCGAAAGCTAGTGATTCAAAGCAAACCTGTTGGACTTTAACCTGGTGTTGTAAGACTTCTTACTGTGCCCACCACAGTCCACGCTGGAATCTCCACATCATAATTTGCTAGTGACAGCGAAACGAGGCTGGACTGAGAATTAGATGTCTTATTGTAAGATTTTCTTTTCCTGAGTTCACTTTATAATTGCCATGAATTTGGACCACAATTCAAGTTGAAATTTGAAATCCTTTCCAAGCTTTGGTGCATTGCATTTTTCCACAATTGTTCCCAAAGAATTGTGTATAAGCTTATTTTCATGTGTGTTTGGTAATGAGGCAGGTTGCTTACTGCTGAGAGCAGCGTGTTAGTTTTGGCAGGCATGCTAATTTTAGCACAATGAAAGCCAGGCTGTATGTTCCATTTGGCATTAAACACAAAATTATTGCATCACCCCTACATTAGTTAGAAACATGAATTAAGTTATAAGACAGTGAATCTAATTCAAATAACTTAGGCTCTCATTTTCTACAATTTTGGAGGTGTTAAACATAGGTGCCTGGAGTCCAATTTTACTTTTTGATTTTGTCCAGTAGCATACATCAGCACTTTGCATCAAGTAAAAGGTAGGATACTGAAGTGATGAAAGAAAAAACAATTAAATAAAGATCGAAAGGATGGTGGAGTAAAAGAAAAATAGTTCATGGAACAACTGGAAAAGAAAATAAGAAAAACATGGAGCTGCCAATATCTGCCTCTTTACTTCCCAAAAGGCATTGACTTGAAGGTGAATGCAGCTTATGAAGGTTTATAGCTTTAACCTTCCGAGAACAGACATATGTCCTGCTAAGGAAATGGGATTCTGTGTTGCATGACTTGATAATATTAAGTGATAGCAATAACATAAAGGGAATGAAAGCCAAGGTATTCCTGAGTGAAAACATCCCTAGCATGATTGAGCTTATGTAGATTGTTTGGGTGAAACTGTTTAACATCTAAGTTTAGGATAAGCAAGAAGCAGCACATAAACCACAGTGACACATGAGCATTCCTATAACCTACAAGACTGTCGTTCAGGAACATCTGAAAAGCAACATGTAGAGAGCTATTCCTCAGCTGCAAGAAGTGCTGCTGATTTCAGCCCAATGCCAACAGGTAACCAAATAGAAAGTAAACCAATTCTAATAACAGAGATGGGAGCAGATTGGTCAGCATCAAAATCAGTACATTCTGCCCTTGCAGACTTTTGCCTTCTGCATGTTCTGGATATGGAACAATGGTTATACCCTGATCATTGTGATTTTTGTCCTCTTTCATATTTTCCTCATGGCCAGATGAATGACCACACTTTTTAAAAATAAATTTAGAGTGCCCAATTCATTTTTTTCCAATTAAGGGGCAATTTAGTGTGGCCAATCCATCTAATCTGCACATCTTTGGGTTGTGGGGGCGAAACCCACGCAAACAGCAACATGGTAGCACTCAGGCTAGCACTCGCCATGGTCCTAGGTTCGATTTCCAGCTGGGTCACTGTCCGTGCGGAGTCTGCAAGTTCTCCCCGTGTCTGCGTGGGTTTCCTCCGGGTGCTCCGGTTTCCTCTCACAGTCCAAAGATGTGCAGGTTAGGTGGATTGGCTATGCTAAATTGCTCTTGGTGTTCAAAAAGGTTAGGAGGTGTTATTGGGTTCTGGGGATAGGGTGGAAGTGAGGGTTTAAGTGGGTTGGTACAGACTCGATGGGCCGAATGGCCTCCATCTGCACTGTACGTTCTATGTAACATGGGGAGAATGTGCCTTTTCCACACGGACAGTGGCCCAGAGCTGGGATCGAACCTGGGACCTCAGCACTGTGAGACAGCAGTGCTAACCACTGTGCCACCGTCCTGCCGAATGACCACATTTTTGGACAAAATGACCTATGGGGGGAAATGGAAATGTGGCCCCTTATTTCAGCCATTATCGATATGATTATCACATGATGAAGGAGCTATGCTCTGAAAGCTAGTGATTCGAAACAAACCTGTTGGACTTCAGTCTGGTGTTGAAAGACTTCTTACATCTGTAGAAGTTTGAGAGAGTCGATGCAGACATTCCAGTTTGTTTCCTGGCAAGTAAACCACTCACACTGTTAGGTTAAAATCCCTCCCAATGCTTCAGAAATCTTGGGACATATCGCTTCCTTTCTTTTCTTTGCAAATGCCCAAAATTTGAAACCTGAAAAAGTTTTAAGATTTTCATCATTACTTTAGTCTGGAGGAATGCCTTGTGTAATTAACACATCAGCTTTTAACACCTTTGGAGGAAATTGCTAGTTTAACAGACATGCTAATCCATTTGAAATGAACCAGTCCCGGCGCCTTCCATCTGTCAGCTTACACCGCTTGTATGCTCAATATCTCTCACAGCATGCACATGCCCTCAACGAGGAATCTGCACCGCATTTTGAGCAATAACTCACCAAACTGATTTAAAAATGATCAAATGGGTCATGTCAGGTTATTAATGACCTAAATTTATATGATTAAAATAACTTTCCTTTAATGGGTCTTTACTTATTGCTGTGAAAAACAGCTGTGTGGTTATGTAGAAACTGACAGTCTTATAGATGTGTATAAATAGGTGTAGTTATGCTGGTTTGATGCCAGTATATACTCACATTTTGTTCGGCATACAGTAAAATCATATAATCTTAGAATCATAGGGCGTAATCTAATGGGAGAAGCACGAAGTGCAGTAGCGAGCGTGGATTTGCCGGGTGCTTCCCGATGGCTGCCCAGCGAGATCACGACCGGTATTTGACTCCAATTAGGGCAGGTACCAATGCCCCACAGGCTTCACGTCGGAATTGGCGGTCTTGCCAGGTGATTCACCTGGACTGCGCCCGGCAGCTCCACGTCAATGAGGGGGGGCAGCTCTTAAACCGCTCCCTCCAAGCAAATCCCAGAGAGCACACAACCTTGAAACTGTGCAGACCAACCCACGATTCGGACATGACGATTTGGCCCGGCTGTTGGATACGGTGGGGCCATGACTGTTCCCCCAAGGAGGTAGGAGAATCAGCCACAGGTCAGCCAGTGCTGCCTGGTGGCAGTGGCTGTGGCCGTCAGCACGGGGAGTGTCACAAGGAAGACCACCACCCAGTGCCGCAAGAAGATCAATGACCTCCACCAGGTCTCATGGGCGGGTTGTCATCACCGTCCTGGCATTGGTCTGGCCATGTCACCCATCCACCCCTGCCACGCCACCCACCCCAACTCCCCGATGACCCGGCAGCTGACAGCTCACATCCCCAACATGATACCATGCCTGTGACCCAGCACAGTCTGATACCAACCTGCACAGCCCACTCATGCCCAACGGTACTGCCCAAGCCTGAACCCCACCATAGACCCCACCCGCGATGCATGAAGCAAATGGCTCACAATGCTCTCTTTCTGTTGGACCATAACACGCAGGAAAGGACCCAGATGGGCTGTGGGGTGCCGGCCATAAGAGTCCTCACCCCCTACGAAACAGGCCCTGGAGGTCGTGAAGGGTGACGAGGACAGAGCGGTCACTGACGGCGAGATTGGCCTGCACCGCAAAGGTAAGGATCCACCTGCCCCCACTCAGATGACCTATCACATGTGAGTTCTTCATGCCAGACATAATGCCCTAACCTCCCACTGACCACATGTCCATTCTCTTGCAGGATCCCCATTTGCTGGTTCCAGCCTTTCCAGGGTTCCCCGCTCCCCCCCGCCCCCACCTTCCAAGAGAACACCACAGAGGAGAGCTCCGAGGATGCCAACATTGAGGCATCTCAGCTGTTATCCCTACCCTCCACCAGTGCAGATACACTTAGTGGGGCAACACTAGTGGACAGGCTTCTGGGGCACAATCTGGTGAGCACCACACAGTTTCCACATTAAGTAGCGGCAGGAATATCCAAATGGGACAGCAGTCAGAGGTCTGTTGGATCCCAGGACCCAGCTGGGTCCCAATCTGATACTGAGCCCCTGGACACGGTTATCCTGGAGCTGATGCAGGCGCTAGAGTGAGGCTCTGAGATTTAGTGGGGATGTCAGTGACACTCCAGTGGGTCCATAGCCGAATGGAGGAGTCTCAAAGAATATGGGCACAGGGCTTGGCGTTGGCAATGTGTGGCATCGAGGCCAACACTGCTTGGTGGCGACCACAGTGGAGAGCCTGGAGCATGACATCAGCACCATGAGTGGTGGTGTCCAAGACGTTGCCCAGTCAGTGACGGCCATGGCTGAGGGCCTTGACAGCATGTCCCAATCGTTGGGGGCCGTCAAACTTGCGAAGGCACTGCGGAGCATGTCCCAGTCTCAGGTGGGCAATCCCAATGCACTCCAGAGTGCGGCCTGGTCACAGAGCAGCATCGACACCATGGCGCAGACAGTGGGGAGCCGGCAGGGCTGGCAGAACCAGATGATGCCAGGGGCCACTGAAGCTCACTCCAGCTGTCCCTCCCTCCCTTCCCAGCTGATCCCCAGAGCCTTATGGGCATGGTCCGGAGGAGGGAGCGCTGGAAGCCAACTCGGAGCCTCCCAATAGGAAGATGACATGGGCACCAGCTCTCCCGTGTCCCCCCTTCTGACAATGATACATCGCAGGGTCAGCGGGCAGAACAGGGAGGCACGGTGAGGCTTGTGCCACCGGCAAGGTGGCCGGGGCTCTTTTGCCCCAGGGCCCCCAGAGCATGCCAGGCAGAGGCATCGAAGGCCACATGGTGCGGTTAGCAGCAGGCTGCCTCCACACACGATGTGCATCCTGGGGACACAACTAGACGTTATGACAGATGAAGCAGTTTGAGGATCACGAAGAGGGCACTCAGGAGGACAGCACCATCGATAGATAGTCATAGTTTGGTCATGATTATTCACCATTAAAACACCCGACATGTGAAGAATCTGTCACATTATTGCGACCTGCTGGTCGACCTGCACCACCCACCCCCATTGCCCTCCACCCTCCACTGGCCCCAGCCCCTTGGGCACGGTGGTCCTAGATCTGGGCATCCCCCCATGAAGCATTCTATGTACAGGTGATGTGTGTGAGCGCCCTGTCTGCAGCCCGTTGAGTGTCAGACTATGACATAGATTGAGGAGCACAAGGGGGAGTGGGTGGTGAGGATGAGGGCCTCCCTGTCCTCTGGACATGCCGAACACTTGCCACTGCCTGTCCTCTATCCTCCGGCTGCCCCCACAGTCCGCCCCGAGCCCGTCCTCCCGCCCCTTCTGGTCTGGCTCCTCCTGGGCTGTTTAGCACACTGGGTTAAATCGCTGGCTTTTAAAGCAGACCAAGGCAGGCCAGCAGCACGGTTCAATTCCCGTAACAGCCTCCCCGAACAGGCGCTGGAATGTGGCGACTAGGGGCTTTTCACAGTACCTTCATTGAAGCCTACTTGTGACAATAAGCGATTTTCATTTTTATTTCACCCTACTCCTCCTCAGACAAGGCCGCATGTTCCTCCTCCTCCACCTCAAGCACGTCGCCCTGCTGTTGTGCCAAGTTGTGAAGGGCACCATAAAGCAGGCAAACCTCCGGGAGGCTGCAGGGCACTACAAGAGTAGTTGAGGCATCAGAACTTCAGTTTAGCATTCCAGTGCACCGCTCAATGACAGCCTGGGTGGCCACATGGGCCCCATTGTATTGGGTATCCACATCGGTCTCCGGTCTCCGTCATTATCCAGGACCTCAATGGGTATCCCTTATCACCCAAGACCCAACAGGTCATCCAGGGAGTCCCGCGAAGGTGCCAGGGATCTTCAACTGCCCCAGGATATAGCTGTCATGCACATTCCGTGGGAAGTGTGCACACATGTTGTGGTAGTCTGTGTTAGGAGGATTACGGTACCTAGTAATGCCGCAATACATAGAACATAGAACATTACAGCGCAGCACAGGCCCTTCGGCCCTCGATGTTGCACCGACCTGTGAAACCACTCTAAAGCCATCTACACTATTCCCTTATCATCCATATGTCTATCCAATGACCATTTGAATACCCTTAGTGTTGGCGAGTCCACTACTGTTGCAGGCAGGGCATTCCACACCCTTACTACTCTCTGAGTGAAGAACCTACCTCTGTCATCTGTCCTATATCTGTCTCCCCTCAATTTAAAGCTATGTCCCCTTGTGCTAGACATCACCATCCGAGGAAAAAGGCTCCCACTGTCCTCCCTATCCAATCCTCTGATCATCTTGTATGCCTCAATTAAGTCACCTCATAACCTTTTCTCAAACGAAAACAGCCTCAAGTCCCTCAGCCTTTCCTCATAAGATCTTCCCTCCATACCAGACAACATTCTGGTAAATCTCCTCTGCACCCTTTCCAATGCTTCCACATCCTTCCTATAATGCGGCTGAGGTTTATTCTGAGGTTATTGATCATGCATCACATGTGCATAATCTTAAGGTGTTGGTTGAGTTGGACATTCAGGGAGTGGAACTCCTTCCTGTTAACAAAGGGCACTCGTGGATCACCAGGTGTGCGCATGGGGACGTGCCTGCCATCAATTACCCCTGGACCTAGGGCGCCCGGCATTGGCAGAGAATCTTGCTGTCCGGAAATCCTGATGGGCTTGGTCCAGATCTAAGTTTATACAGTCATCTGCCCGGACAATGTGGACTTCATGGATGTACTGTGTGGGAAATGCCACACAAACCCTTGTTCGAGCCTTGGAATGGACCCGAAGCGTATATGTTCAGGGATGCAGTGATCCTGAAGGCCACCGGAAGTGGGTATCCTCCTCCTCCACGTGGTTCCAAGTCCGCCAGGATATGGCACAGGTGCCGCATTGTCGCCTTGTTGAGGCAGAGTCCTCTGTGGCATATGCTGCCTAACATATCCTCGAATGACCAGCGATGCCTGTTCACCTTGGGCCGTCGCCAGCCTCCCCCGGTGACACTCTCCCATGACCTGATGGGTGACTGGGTCCTCATGGTGTGGAGCCGGGCCCTGCACATGCCTTTCCGCATGGAGCCTCCATCAAGCTGCTGCCGCTGCCTTCTCTGGCGTCCAGCCGCCTGGCCTGCCAGCAGCTCCGCGAGGGCAGCTGCTGTAGGGTATGACATCGAGAAGGAATTGGAGATTGACAATCAGTTTGGGCTTCCACATTGGGTCCCTCGGGTCCTGTAGGCCACCCTCACCCTTACATTCCCTGCCACTCTCATGGTGCCGTTCAACTAGCCTGTTGCTGGATGACCCACCCTGCACATGCACCCCGGGCCACAGCAGGGACCCCTGGAGAGTGGACTCCAGACCTCAAACAAAAAAGTCACACTGATGCAGAGCATGGCGGAAGAGAGAGAGAGAGAGCACCTTATTCCGGCCTCCCGCCACAGAAAAAGGGGCTTCAGCTGACAAACACATGGCTTCCAAACAGGAAACATGAAACAGGTAACAGCATAGTGAAGTTCCCAGCATCTGAGCCAACTTGCCCTTTCTCCCCTAACTGCAGCTCTCACCGCTGGACATGGCGGAAGAGTGAGTGAACACCCCTTTTCAGATTCTAGACCGCAGACAAAAGGGACTGCGGCTATCAAACACTGGGGCTACAGATATTAAACATTAAGCAGTCAGCAATATAACAAAGTTACCAGCACCTGAGCCAACTCACCCTCTCTCCCCTTCCTGCAGCTGACAGCTGGGCCGCAAGGCATGGTTGAAAAACGAGTGAACACCCCTTTGTGGATTCAAGACCGCTGACAAAGGGGCCACAGTAACAAACACACAGCCTCCAGGCATCAACCAGCAAATAACTGACAATACAAACTCTACCCTCCCCGCTCCCCTCCCCTCCAACCCTCCCCGCTCCCCCTTCTCTTCCCCTCCCCCTCCGCTCCTCTCCCTCCCCCTCCCCTCCCCCTCCCTCCCTCTCAACCCATCACTCCCTCCCCTCCCCTCCATCACTCCCTCCCCTCCCCCTCCATCACACCCTCCCTCCCCTCTCCCCTCCCCCTCGCCCTCCACCACCTCTCCCCCTCCACCTCTGCCCCCTCCCCTCTTCTCCGTCACCCCCACCCCTCCCACTCTCCTCCCCTTACCCCTACTCCCCTCTCCCCCTCTCCCCCTCCCCTCCCCTCCTATCCTCCCCTCCTCCTTTCCCCTCCTTCCTTCCCCTCCTCCCCTCCCCTCCTCCCCTCCCCTCCCCTCCTCCCCCTCCCCTCCTCCCCCTCCCCTCTCCTCCCCTCCCCCTCCCCTCCCGCCCCCTCCTCACCCCTCCCCTCACCCTCCTTCCTCCCCCCTCCCTCCCTCTCTCCCCTCGCTTCCCCCTCCCCCTCCCCTTCCCCTCTCCCCCATCGTCCCACTCCCCCTCCTCTCCCCCTGTCCTCCTATCCCCACCCTATCCCCCCTCTCCGCTCCTCCCCATCGCCCCCCTCCCCCATCTGGGGGGTGACTTATTGGTCCCTCGCGCGCTGAGCCCCGCACGCCCCCCAGCCCAGTGGCAAGTCCCTCACCCATGGTGGGAGACCAGACTCAACAAACCCCCCCCCACCCCCACGCCGAGCACTGATTTTTGGTTTCTCACCACGTCGTATTTCGCCAATGGGAACAGGCCGTTTAGATCAGAAACCGAACGGCGCCCAGCGCGGATTCCAATTCTGGCCTCTCCCCTGAACTAATCGGTTCACTTGGATTCGTGCCAGGCGCAACATGGACATTGGATTGGGATGTCCCCCACTGCAGCATGTTTTCCGGTGGCAGAGTTGGTTTGCCATTGTCTGCCGGCAGGACCATGGTGTTTTGTATGGTTCGCCCACCTCACCACCAAGGAACCCACCGCGGGAGTTGCCTTTGGCAGGACCAGAAGATTAAGCTGGCGGGAAGGCCTGGGATATCCCGTTCATAGAAACTTACAGCAACAAACGAGCTGCTTGGCTCCTCCTGCCACGACCAGCTCTTTGAAAAGGTCGTTGTGCTCAATCACAGACCCTCACAGATCCCTAAACCTGCACACTCCTCAATTTCCTGGCCAACTCGCTTTTAACATTATTTATGACTTTCTCCTGATGTACTACCAAAATTGGTCAAAACACATAATACCACCTGTAATCAAGAGCAAATAGATTTTATGAGTCTCGCGCAATGTTTACAACCTTATTTTGTGGATCACATGGCTATCTATATTTTTTATTTTTTCAGTTAAAAAAAAATTCCAATTAAGGGGCAATTTAGCGTGGCCAATCCACCTCTCCTACACATCTTTGGGTTGTGGAGGTGAGACCCAAGCAGAATGGTGAGAATGTGCCATCTCCACATGGACAGTGGGCTGGGATCGAACCTGGGTCCTCGGCGCCGTGGGGCAGTAGTGCTACCACTGTGCCACGACATGCCTATCCAATTAAGCATTATGTATGGTTCCTAGTCTCAAACAGCTGTGAATGAAACCAAGAACCATTTATTCAAGCAATTACACCCTTGAATGGTAGCAAGAAATCTACTCATTTCCTGCACTATTAGCAGTGGTGGTTCAATGAACCTTAGATTATCTAGCACATATTTAGTTTGGATGAAAGGTTGATGAAATCCTTCTGTGAATATGTGTTGCAATGAGTTCCATTGGGTCTCAACCACTCTTATACTTTGTAAGTGGAGCAAAGAACAAAGATAAAACATTTCTTCGGATGGATGCCCTTAATCATTCACAGATGCATTTAACTCCAATATAAGTGGCTTTGTCATTAAAGAGTAAATTAAACTTGCCTTTACCCCAGATTAGGTTTTGGTGTTCACCATCTGGCCTAAGAACTGGAAGAATGAATTATTCCTTCATTGTAAAATTTTCATGATTTTCAGTTCCATTGCAAAGAATGGGTATAAAATCAGTCTTGCTCTATAAATAAGTAAGTAATTCACTCGTCCAACTTACTACTGCCCAAGTGTTGAAGACATTCCAGATGTTCTTCTATATCAATGTAGCCATTAAATTACAAGGCAAAAACTTGTAAAATCAATAGTCACTGAACTGCAACAATAATATAAAATTAACATGAATGCACTGGACCATGACTTTCAGGTCAAGTTAAAATTGGAATTGCTTGAATTAAGACTTTTCCATGACACACGAAACATATAACTTCCTTGTATACAAGGTTTGGTGAGAGTGATTGCCCTTGACATCAAGGCAACATTTAACTGAGAGGGTCACCAAGGAGGCTGAGCAAAACTGGAGTCAATGGAAACCAGGGGAAACTCTCCAGTGGTTGGAGTCAGATCTGGCACAAAGAAAAATGGTTGCACTGTGAAGCTCAATCATTTTGGGCGAAATTCTCCGGTATCGGCGCGATGTCCGCCGACTGGCGCCCAAAACGGTGCAAATCAGTCGGGTATCGCGCCGCCCCAAAGGTGCGGAATGCTCCGCATCTTTGGGGGCCGAGCCCCAACCTTAAGGGGCTAGGCCCACGCCGGACAAATTTCCGCCCCGCCAGCTGGCGGAAAAGGCCTTTGGTGCCCCGCCAGCTGGCACGGAAATAACATCCCCGGGCGGCGCATGCGCGGGAGCGTTAGCGCCAACTGACGGCATTCCCGCGCATGCGCAGTGGAGGGAGTCTCTTCCGCCTCCGCCATGGTGGAGACCGTGGTGAAGGCGGAAGGAAAAGAGTGCCCCCACGGCACAGGCCCGCCCGCGGATCGGTGGGCCCCGATCGTGGGCCAGGCCACCGTGGGGGCACCCCCCGGGGCCAGATCGCCCCGCGCCCCCCCCAGGACCCCGGAGCCCGCCCGCACCGCCTTGTCCCGCCAGTATGGTAGGTGGTTTAATCTATGCCGGCGGGACAGGCATTTTAGTTGCAGGGGGGGGCCCGCCAACTGGCGCGGCGCGATGCGATTCCCACCCCGCCGAATCTCCTGTGCCGGAGAATTCGGCAACCGGCAGGGGCGGGATTCACGCCAGCCCCCCGGCGATTCTCCGACCCGGCGGGGGGTTGGTGTATCTAGCCCCTCATGTCTGGGACATCACTGCAGGTGTTCTTCAGGATAGTGTCATACCTAGGCCCAAATATCTTCAGTTTCTTTATCAATGACCTTCCTTCCATTGTAAGGTGTGAAGATGGGGTGTTCGCTGATGATTGCACAATATTGAGCACCATTTGCAATTCCTCAGATACTGAAGCAGTCCAGGCCCATATGCTGAAATATCTGGGCAACAGTCAGGTTTGACCTGATAATGCACCATCCTGTCTTGCAAATATATTGGGCGGGATTCTCCGGTCGTCGACGGCAAAATCGCGTTTGCCGATAGGCTGGAGAATCCCGTTTCTGACAAAATCGGGGGTGGCGCGCTTTTGCGATGCTCTGCTCCCTCCAAAATGACATACTATAGGAGTACGTTGCATGCCGTATCGGCGGCCTCAGGACATTGCCTGAGGCCTACCCCCCCCCCCCCAATGCTCTGCCCCCGACCGGCTGAGTTCCTGATGGCGGGGTCTCTCATGGTATTACCTATTGGGAACTCGGCGTGGTGGCTGCAGACTCAGTCCAGCGCCACCACATTAGGGGGAGAGCCAATCCGAGGGCAGGGGGACTTTGGCAGGGGATGGGGGCACTGTTGGGGGGGGGTGGTCCAGGGCTCACGAACCGGCCAAAGGGGGAGGCACTATTTCGGAGGCCAGGTCCGCGCGCGGCCAGCGGCATTTTGCGTGGCGCGGCCGCTGCAGGCAGCCGCTATGTGCATGCACAGCCACGGACCCGGCAATTCTCCGAGCTGTATCGGCAGCTAGAGCCGGGTGCTCTACGCTGCCTTCCTGCTAGACCCCAGCCAAACAGAGGATTGATGGCCGTTTTGTGCCGAATGTTCAGTCGTAAAAGGCCACCGTTCCCACGCCGGCATCAGGAGATAGCCTAAGAATCATAGATGTACTTCAGGAAATCGGAGAATCAAGCCCACAGTCATTCCTTCAATGTCACCGGGTCAAAATCCTCAAACTCCCACCCTTCCATCACTGTGAGTGTACCGACACTGCATGGACTGGGATAGTTCAAGAAGGCGACTCATCACCACCTTCTCAAAGACAATTAGGTTTGGACAATAAATATTGGCCAAGCCAGCGTCACCAATGTTCAATAAAAACATTTTTTTTAAGTGACAAGTAACATTCACGCCACACAATTGCCACCTCCAACGTGAGTGAATCTAACCATTCCCTTTGACATTAAATTATATTACCATTGCTGAATCCTCCACCATCAACATCCTGGGGTTTATAATTGTTCGGAAACTGAACTGGACTGGCCATATAAATAATATGTCTACAAGAGCAGGTCAGAGACTGGGAATTCTGTGGCTAGTAACTCACCCCCTCATTCCCCAAAGTCTGTCCACCATCTACAAGACAAAAGTCAAGAGTGTGATGGAATACTCTCCCCTTGCCTGAATGAGTTCAACTGCAACACTCAAAGAACTCGACACCATCCAGGCCTTGGCAGAGAGCTTGATTGGCACTCTACACACCACCTTCAACATCCACTCCCTCCACCTTATGCACAGCGGCAGCTGTGTGCCATCGACAAGATGCACTTCAGCAATTCACCAATGCTCCATTTTTTAATGATTAATGTATAGGATGTGGGCGTCACTGACTAGGCCAGCATTTATTACCCTGCCCTAGTTGCCCTTCAGAAGCTGGTGGTGAGTTGCCTTCTTAAACCGCGGCAATCCGTGAGGTGTAGGTACACCCATTGTGCTGCTAGGGAGGAAATGCCAAGATTTTGACCCAGCGATGGTAAAGAAACGGTGAAGTCTTTCCAAGTCAGGATGATGAATAAATTGGTGGGGAACATCCAGGTAGTGGTGTTCCAGGTATCTGCTGCAGATGGTAGTGATCATGGGTTTGGAAGGTGCTGGTGATTTCCTGAAGTACATCTTGTAGATGGTACACAGGGCTACCACTGTTTGTCAGGGATTGAATGTTTCTGGAAGGGGTAGCGATCAAACAGGCTGCTTTGTCCTGGATGGTGTTCAGCTTTAGCTTGGGTCACTGTCGATGCGGAGTCTGCACGTTCTCCCCGTGTCTGCGTGGGTTTCATCCGGGTGCTCCGGTTTCCTCCCACAAGTCCCGAAAGACGTGCTGTTAGGTAATTTGGACATTCTGAATTTTCCCTCTGTGTACCTGAATAGGCGCCGGAATGTGGCAACTAGGGGCTTTTCACAGTAACTTCCTTGCAGTGTTAATGTAAGCCTACTTGCGACAATAAAGATTATCATATTAAAAATTCAGTTTCCGGTCAATGTGAATCCCCAGGATGTTGATTGTGGGGGATGAAACAACGGTAATACCAAGGGGTGAGGTTATAAACTCTCTTGTTGGAGATTGGTCAGTTTGTCATTGCCTGACACTTGTGTGGCATGAATGCTACTTGCCACTTGTCAGCCCAAGCCTGGATCTGAGCAGGTCCCTCTGCATTTGGACATGAACTGCTTCAGTATCTGTGGAATCACTAATGGTGCTGAACATTTTGCAATCTCCTGCCAACATCCCCACTTCTGACCTTATGATGGAAGAAAGGTAATTGATGAAGCAGCTGAAGATATTTGGACCTAGAACACTACCCTGAGGAACTCCTGCAGTGATGTCCAAGAGCTGAGATGATTGACCTCCAACTCGCACAGGTATTTTTCTTTGTGCCAGGTGTGACTCCAACCAGTGGAGAGCTTTCCCCCTGATTCCCACTGACTCCAATTTTGCGGGTTCCTTGATGCCATGCTTGGTTAAATGCTGCCCTGATGTCAAAGTCAGTTACTCTCACCTCACCTCCTCAATAGCACCTTCCAAACCGCAAACTCTACCATCTGTAAGGACAAGGACAGCAGATACATGGGAAGACCACCGTCACACCCCATCCTGACTTGGAAGTACATTGCAGTTTCTTCACTGTTGGTGGGTCAAAATCCTGTAACTCCCTCCCTGACTGCACTGTGTATGTATCTGCACCACATGGATTGCAGCAGTTCAATAAGGCAGCTCACCACCACCTTTTCAAGGGCAATTAGGGATAGTCAATTAAAAATGCTGGCCTAGCCAAGTTCTATGAAAATAATGAAGAAAACCAGCTCATTATGCCTTTGAGATGTATGAAAGTGGTCAGATCATTCAATTACTTTTTAGAAGTGCAGGCATTGTTTTGCAGTAGCAAACAGTAAATGACATGAATGCATAATGTCTCAATAAATATTAGCCAAGGCTGTACTTGTCCTGTCCTCTCTTCCACTGTTCTTCTTCAAAACATGCCACAGAATTAAGTGCTTTACATTCATCATCCTTCAGGCTTGAGTGACTTTGAAGTAGTCAGCAGTGAAACTAAAATAAAGCACTTAATTCTGTTTGAAGTGATCCAGGAGTTGTCAACCAAAGCTTGGTGTTTATCACCATCCCAGTTAGTTTCAAAGCTGGCAACTTCAAAGTTACTCAAGCCTGAAGGGAGATGAATAGAACAATGTTGACAGCTGTGTGTGTGTGGAAGCTGTCAATCACAGCCTAGTAAAATCAATATCAAAGATAAATGAATGGGGGGGAGGGGAGGGGGGCAGCACGGTGGCGCAGTGGTTAGCATTTTGGAGGAAAATGTAACTGGTCTGATTAGTAAGTTTGCAGACGACACAAAGGTTGGTGAAATTGCGGATAGCGATGAGGACTGTCAGAGGATACAGCAGGATTTAGATTGTTTGGAGATTTGGGCGGAGAGATGGCAGATGGAGTTTAATTCGGACAAATGTGAGGTAATGCATTTTGGAAGGTCTAATGCAGGTAGGCAATATACAGTGAATGGTAGAACCCTCAAGTGTATTGAAAGTCAGAGAGATCTAGGTGTACAGGTCCACAGGTCACTGAAAGGGGCAACACAGGTGGAGAAGGTAGTCAAGAAGGCATACGGCATGCTTGCCTTCAGTGGCCGGTGCATTGTGTATAAAAATTGGCAAGTCATGTTGCAGCTGTATAGAACCTTAGTTAGGCCACACTTGGAGTATAGTGTTCAATTCTGGTCGCCACACTACCAGAAGGATGTGGAGCTTTAGAGAGGATGCAGAAGAGATTTACCAGGATGTTGCCTGGTATGGAGGGCATTAGCTATGAGGAAAGGTTGAATAAACTTGGTTTGTTCTCACTGGAACAAAGAAGGTTGAGGGGCGACCTGATAGAGGTCTACAAAATTATGAGGGGCATAGACAGAGTGGATAGTCAGAGACTTTTCCCCAGGATAGAGGGGTCAATTACTAGGGGGCATGGGTTTAAGGAGCGAGGGGCAAGGTTTAGAGGAGATGAGCGAGGCAAGTTTTTTTACACAGAGGGTAGTGGGTGCCTGGAACCCGCTGCCGGAGGAGGTGGTGGAAGCAGGGACGATAGTGATGTTGAAGGGGCATCTTGACAAATACATGAACAGGATGGGAATAGAGGGATATGGACCCCAGAAGTGTGGAAGATTTTAGTTTAGACGGGCAACATGGTCGGCGCAGGCTTAGAGGGCCGAAGGGCCTGTTCTTGTGCTGTACTTTTCTTCGTTCTTTGTTCTTTGTTCGATCCCGGCTCTGGGTCACTGTCCGTGTGGAGTTCGCACATTCGCCCCGTGTTTGCGTGGGTTTAGCCCCCACAACCCAAAGATGTGCAGGGTAGGTGGATTGGCCACGCTAAATTGCCCCTTAATTGGAAAAAATGAATTGGGAATTCTAAATTTAAAAAAAAAGATAAAAAATGAATGACTTTCAAATCAATGATCTGAGGGGGTTTAAACCCAGCTGACTGGTTTGGTTTTCTCTTTCCAGGAATTGACAGGTACTGCTTCCTCTGTCTGAGCCAGCAGATGTATTACCCAGGTGAGGTTTAAAGCAGTGTTTTCTTTTTCACTGCCTCTGTCTGGACTATGCTCTATCTTCCAGACAAGGGTCCCTCTTCTGGGGGCTTACAGACATGAGTCTCTCTTCTGGGGGATCTCTAGGGGGAGTCTCGTTAATTAGGGGTCTCTGTGGAGGGCTCTTTAACTAGAGGGTCTCTGAGAGGGGATCTCATAAATTAGAGGATCTCTAATTAGTGGGTCTCCCACAGGGGGGCTGTGGGTGGGGTCTGGTGGGGTGGGGTGGGCAGGCCTTGCATTGTGGGTAACCCTCCGATGGACCTTTGGGCCAAACCCCTTGGCTCACCGCGAGATCCACTGCGTCAGGTGCACGCTTGTCAAGACCTGTACCAACTTCACCCATGTGATTCGGGGCCCGTGATTAGGATGCAAACGGGTCGCAATGACAAATTTGCATCCTCCTGATGCGGGGGGTGTGAACCTCGATCCTGACGCCAGTGAGGGACTGGAGCATCGGAAAGGGGGCCGATCTAGTTTTTTTCCCCGATGCTGGATTCTCTGCTTGTTCGCGAATTGCCCTGCCACCATTGCAAAGTGGGAATCCAATCCAGAATCTTTTACACCTATCTTAACAGAGAGATATGGCATGACCACAGGTGTAACTTTCAGCTTCACTTCATGGCATAATCTGGCAAAAGGAATACGACTGCCTGTTGTACAACCTGTATGATTTCCCATAGGTGAAAATTAAACAAGTTCTATAATGGGTGGACAAACCATTCCACTAGATTACTAGCCAGGCGATAAAGGAGCCACCAAATTTGCAGAAAACACCTACTTCAAAATTTTGCATTGTTGTATTTCTTAATGTACTTTCTCTTTCTTTGAAGCTATTATACATATAGCAGCACATTTGTACACATGCTTTCCAAGCTATTGTACACATGGCTGCAAATTTCATTCATGGTTCCATTTCCCCCTCCCCCCCCAATATAGTGAGAAATGTTTGGTTGGTGGTTTTAAAATTAATGTAAAATATGTTTCTAACTGTGCCAAAACTGCAGAAAGGGGGTTTAATGGAAGACTGTTCACTAAATAAATGAAACTCCTAAGTTTCAAGGAATCCCTACAGTGCAGAAGGAGGCCATTCAGCCCATCGAGTCTGCACCAACCCTCTGAAAGAGCACCCTACCTAGGCCCACTCCCCCACCCTATCCCCATAACCCCGCGCATTGATCATGGCCAATCCACCTAACCTGCACAAGGCAGTACGGTAACACAGTGGTTAGCACTGTTGCTTCACAGTGCCAGGGTCCTAGGTTTGATTCCCGGCTTGGGTTACTATCTGTGCGAGCCACCACGTTCTCCCCGTGTCTGCGTGGGTTTCCTCCGGGTGCTCAGGTTTCCTCCCACATGTCCCGAAAGACGTGCTGTTAGGTGAGTTGGACATTCTGAATTCTCCCTCTGTGTATCCGAACAGGCACCGGAATGTGGCAACTGGATTCTCACAGTAACTTAATTGCAGTGTTAATGTAAGCCTATTTGTCACAATAAAAATTATTATTATTACTACATCTTTGAACTGTGGGAGGAAACCGGAGCACCTGAAGGAAACCCGCGCAGACACGGTGGGAACGTGCAATCTCCAGATTGAATTGAACCAGGTTTCCTGGCACTGTGAGGCAGCAGTGCTAACCACTGTGTCACCGTGCAACCCTGAAGATGTATTTTTGTAAATTTTAAGCAACATCTTAGTCCAAGGTCGCAGGTGTGTGCCGGGAAGGTCGCGGAGTGATCATCTGCGACATTCCCAATCGTGGGAGAAGCATCCAACAGCCACGATCGGCTTTTAAGAATGTTGGCCGCGACCGGCCTTTAAATACCAACGATGGAGTCTTCCCACCAGAAGTGGTGGAAGAGAGCAAGTCATGAGTGCGGCAAGTACACTGAAGTCACTCACTCAATACATCCGTGGGATAGGCGCAAAATCAGAAAGTAGAGATTACTCCATTTGTAGCTACCAGCAAACAAGCAACAGGACTGTGTGAAGAACTGTTGATGGATTATTTTGGAATAAAGAAGAGATGGCCAGTGACACAAACAGGCCAGGATTTAACTACTGAATCTGCTGACGGGAGCTTCTCAGGAGAGTCCACAGCAGGATAAAGCAGCGCTGGTGTGAGCTTTATACAGAGCTCCAGCGCCTTTGGTGAACACCCAACAAAGCAGTCTAAATATAATTTACTGAGGCAGAGCTTTCTTAATAATATCAATGAAAATCATGGGCGAAATTCTACGTTATCGGCGGAAAGTCCGCCGATCGGCGCAAAAAATGGCGCAAATCCGACTTGCGTCACGTCGGAATAATGTATCGATAGTCTCCGGCCCGAAATGGGCTAGCAGCGACGTAACGGGATCCGCGCTTGCGCAGTGGTTCACGCCGTGCAGCGTCATACGCGCCGCACGGCGTGACGGCTCATAAGGCCGCGCTGCTCCCCCCCACCCGACCGGAACACCCGACCGCAACACCCGACTGGATGGCTGCCCGCCGTTCAGCCCCGAGGTTCGAGTCACGGGATGTGGAGGCGCTCCTGGACGCGGTGGAGCAGAGGAGGGACGCCCTGTATCCCGGGCATGGCCGCAGAGTTGCCCCACGCCACAGCCGGCGTCTGTGGAGGGAAGTAGCAGAGGCCGTCACCGCTGCGGCCCTGACACCACGGACAGGCACCCAGTGCCACAAGAAGGTGAACGACCTTGTCAGAGCAGGCAGGGTGAGCATCCCCATATCCCCCCTCCCCATATCCCCCCTCCCCCATATCCCCCCTCCCCCATATCCCCCCTCCCCCATATCCCCCCTCCCCATATCCCCCCTCCCCCATATCCCCATATCCCCCGCTCCCCCATATCCCCCCTCCCCATACCCCCCTCCCCCATATCCCCCTCCCCCATATTCCCCCCTCCCCCATATGCCCCCTCCCCCATATCCCCCATATCCCCTCCCCCATATCCCCCCTCCCCCATATCCCCCATATCCCCCCTCCCCATATCCCCCTTCCCCATATCCCCCATATTCCCCCTCCCCATATCCCCCATATCCCCCCTCCCCATATCCCCCATATCCCCCCTCCCCCATATCCCCCCTCCCCCATATTCCCCATATCCCCCTCCCCATATCTCCCCCTCCCCCATATCCCCCTCCCCATATCCCCCACCCCAATATCCCCCCTCCCCATATCCCCCCTCCCCCATATCCCCCCTCCCTCATATCCCCCATATCCCCCCTCCCCCATATCCCCCTCCCCCATATCCCCCATATCCCCCATATCCCCCCTCCCCCATATCCCCCTCCCCCATATCCCCCATATCCCCCCTCCCCATATCCCCCATATCCCCCCTCCCCCATATCCCCCCTCCCCCATATCCCCCCTCCCCCATATCCCCCCTCCCCATATCCCCCATATCCCCAAGTGAATCCAGCCCTAACCTTAACCTCTGCAATGCACGCGCAACCGATGGCGTGCATTCATATACCTGCCTAACACTGTTGCCTTTTACCCCTGCCCCCCTCCCCCCCCACAGGAGAAGCGCGCACACAACAATAGGGAGCATGTGAGGACTGGAGGAGGGCCCGCTGATGAGAGGCCACTGACCGTACACGAGGAAAGGGCCCTGGAACTGGCTGGCGGACCTGAGGACCGGGAGGTTGCTGATGCAGAGGTCGGGGGCGTACTAGCGAGTGAGCCACCGACAGCCCGTCCCCATATCCCCCCTCCCCTATATCCCCCTCCCCCGTATCACCTGATCACTGCCTGATGTCTAACCATGCATGCTTCATTGTGTATTGCAGGACCAAACGTCCAGGCACCCATCCCCGCAGATGCAGACCGCCCGCAGGATGCCCCTCGGAGACCACAGGAGACGGAGAGACCCGGACCCTCCAGCATGCGACGCCCGCAGGATGCCCCTCGGAGACCACGGGAGACGGAGAGACCCGGACCCTCCAGCATGCGACGCCCGCAGGATGCCCCTCGGAGACCACGGGAGACGGAGAGACCCGGACCCTCCAGCATGCGACGCCCGCAGGATGCCCCTCGGAGACCACGGGAGACGGAGAGACCCGGACCCTCCAGCATGCGACGCCCGCAGGATGCCCCTCGCACACCACGGGAGACGGAGAGACCTGGAGCAACAGGGAGACGACACCCCCGTCACGTGCGGGAGCGACCACCCAGCGACGAGGGGGGCAGCCACAGGCCCCCGTCACATCCGAGCCAGGACACCACTACCCAGGACACCACTACCCAGGACACCACTACCCAGGACACCACTACCCAGGACACCCCTACCCGGGACAGCACTACCCAGGAAGACGAAATACCGGACAGTGACTCAGAGTGGATGGGTGGAGACGAACCCCCACCCCAAAGTGCCATGGACTCAGAGTGGGACGAAGAGCACGACACAATGCCACCGCTGTTACCAACACCCTCCACCATCGCAGAAACACTCACCACGGTTGGGCACTTTAGTGATGAGGCGTCTGGTACACTCACTGGTGCGCACAACACAGCCGTCCCGGTACAGCAGTTGGAGGTAGGAGCAGCAGAGGGACCGGGCGGTCGGAGGGCAGCCCAGCCCAAGCGAACATCTGCCGCCCAGATGGATCCCGGGTTCCTGCAGTTACCACACCCACACATAGATCCGATGCAACCACCGACCTGGAGACGAGCGAAGAGGGTGACGGGCGGCTTGCGGCTGCTGCGGTCGCAGGTGGAGGAGTCCACCCGCGTCCAGGAGCTGGGAGTGGTGCCGGTCATGCGTGCCACCCAGGCCGACACCGCACGGGTGGCGTCCGCGGTGGAGGCAATGGGTGCGACGGTGTCAGACATGGGGAATGGTTTGCGAGGCCTGGGGCCTTCCGTGCAGGCGGCGTCTGTGGCCCAGGAAATGGCTGCCCTCTCACAGGAGGCCATGAGCCAGTGCCAGCGCCAGATGGCAGAGGCGCTCAACGCCATAGCCCAGTCTCAGCAGGCCATGGCCCAGTCTCTGCAGGCCATGGCCCAGTCTCAGCAGGCCATGGCCCAGTCTCTGCAGGCCATCGCTGAGGGCATCGGTGCCAGTGGCCATGTGCGAGCCGGCGTCGCACCACTGTCACAGACAGGGTTTGCCAACCCCTGGGCTCCATGGCTGCAAACCTGCAGACCCCTGTCGATACCAGCACGGGCCTCCAGGACTGGCAGCGCCAGATGTCGGGGGGGCGTCGGATGGCCAGTCCGTTCGCATCCCCCACCCATGTAGAGGCCTGGGGGCCATCGGGCACCCCGAGGGAGGAGGAGGTGGTGTAGTCCGTCCCGGCTCCCTCTGTAGGGGAGGTCCCGGTACACCGCGACACCTCGGACTCCCCCCCTTCCGTCCCAGGTGCATCGGGTGGGCAACGGGCAGGACAGGCTGGCAGCTCGCCATCCCAGTCGCCCGGGCCGCAGCCTGGCCCATCTAGGCCAGGACGCCCCAGGAAACGGCCGCCAAAGGGATCCAGTGTCAGAGGGCAGGAATCACAGGAGTCCACCTCCAGTTCTGCTGTACCGTCTGGGGAACCACGTAGACGTAGTCAAAGGGCCCGTAAGGCCAAACAATTAGACACTGAGTAAGTTGGCACGGGTGCAGGGCACAGATGAGTTTTAGGGGCTAGGGCACGTGCATGAACTCCTTTGGTTATTAAAGTCAATGTTACACCTACCGAAGCTGCCTTTGTGCTCTGTCCAAAGTGTGCGGGGGTGTCATGTACGTTGAGCGCAAGTGTGTGTGTGAGGGGTGGTCTTACCTCAGCCCCAGGTGAGTCTGCCCCCTTCCCCCTGGGCCGCCATCAACATCCCCCGGGCAGAGGACGGGACCGTGCGCTGCAGTGTCACAGCCGCATGCAGGGATGGTCCGGGTGGATGGTGGTACTGTGGCCATGGGTCAGACATAGTCCAACGATGTAGAGCCAGGAGCTCATCGCAGGGCGGGTTGTCATCATCCTCCATGGCCTGCGATAGACACGCGTCCACCCGCAACTGTGTGAGCCCGGCCCGTTGTGCCGCAGGTGGATCGGCAATGGGGGGGGGTGGTGTGCATGCGGGTGGGGTGGGTGGGGTTGGGGAGGGGGGTGAGGGTGCTGGGTGGGTGGATGGGTGGGGGGTGTGGGTGGTCGGCTGTTGCCATGGTGTGCGGTCTGTGGCCATACTACCCAATTTCCACGCCCATCTAGTCAGTGAAGCGGGCGTCTATCAGTCTGTCCCGTGCCCGCTGGGCCAGCCGGTAACGGTGGATAGCCACCCGCCTGTGTCTACCCCGTCTGCCCTGAACATTGCCCCCAACCCCCTCATCTGGGGAGGACTGGGCCTCTTCCTGCTGCTCCTCCACTCCGCCCTCCTCTGCCTGCAGCACATCGCCCCTCTGCTGGGCTATGTTGTGCAGGACGCAGCACACCACAATGATGCGGCCGACCCTATCTGACCGATACTGGAGGGCGCCCCCAGAGAGGTCCAGGCACCTGAAACGCATCTTCAGCACGCCAAAGCATCTCTCGATCACTCCCCTTGTCGCTACATGGGCATCATTGTAGCGGTTCTCCGCCTCATTGCGTGGCCTCCGTATAGGCGTCATCAGCCACGATCGCAATGGGTAGTCCCTGTCGCCCAGCAACCAGCCCCTCAGCCGGGGATGGCGTCCCTCGTACATGCCGGGGATGGATGACCGCGACAACATGAATGAGTCGTGTACACTGCCTGGGTGACGGGCGCAGACGTGCAGGATCATCATGCGGTGGTCGCAGACCACCTGTACGTTCATCGAATAGGTCCCCTTCCTATTAGTGAACACGGCCCTGTTATCTGCAGGTGGCCGCACGGCGACGTGCATCCCATCGATCGCGCCCTGGACCATGGGGAACCCGGCCACAGCAGAGAAGCCCACGGCCCGGGCATCTTGGCTGGCCCGGTCCACGGGGAAGCGGATGTAGCGGTGCGCCATGGCATATAGGGCATCTGTCACTGCCCGGATGCACCGGTGCACCGATGTCTGCGATATGCCGGACAGGTCCCCACTCGGTGCCTGGAATGACCCCGTTGCATAAAAGTTCAGGGCCACCGTAACCTTGACGGACTCGGGGAGAGGGTGTCCCCCGCCAGTGCCACGTGGTGACAAGTGTGCCTGCAGGTGGCAGATGTGTGCCAAGGTTTCCCGGCTAATCCGGAGTCTCCTCCTGCATTCCCGGTCCGTGAGGTCCTGGTATGACTGCCGGGGCCGGTACACACGGGGCGCCCTCGGGTGCCTCCGTTGCCGTGGGGCCGCGACGTCCTCCTCCCCCTCCTCGTCCTGTCGGTCAGGTGTCCCTCCAGCCTGGGCGGCTGCCGCCTGCCCCTCTGCGGCAGCCTGCGCCGCCTCTCTGGCACGCTCCTCCTCCTCCTCCTCCCGCTCATCCAGGGCAACATAGACATGAGCGGCTGCCACCACAGCGGCCAACATCGCTGGATGATCTGAAAACATGACGGCCTGGTGGGGGGGAGGGGAACGATGACATGTCATCATTGCCCATATCCCCTCCTCCCCCCAGCCAGGTGGCATGGACCGCATGGGTCCAACTGTTGGAGGCTGGCACCTGGCCAGGCACGGACCCCCTCCAACCTCCACCCCAGCACGGACCCCCCCCCAACCTCCACCCCGGCACGGCACGGACCCCCCCCCAACCTCCACCTCCAACTGTTGGAGGCTGGCACCTGGCCAGGTGGACCAACTCACTTGCCCTCCCATCCCCCTCCTCGGCACGGACCCCCCCCAACCTCCACCCCAGCATGGACCCAACCCCAACCTCCACCCCGGCACGGACCCCCCCCCAACCTCCACCCCAGCATGGAGCATGGACCCCCCCCCAACCTCCACCCCGGCACGGAGCCCCCCCCCCCCAACGTCCACCCCAGCTCGGACCCCCCCAACCTCCACCCCAGCACGGACCCCCCCCAACCTCCACCCCGGCATGGACCCACCCCCAACCTCCACCCCAGCACGGACCCCCCCAACCTCACCCCGGCACGGATCCCCCCCCCCCAACCTCCACCCCAGCACGGACACCCCCCCAACCTCCACCCCGGCACGGACCCCCCCCAACCTCCACCCCGGCACGGACCCCCCATCCACCTCCCCGGCACGGACCCCCTCCCGGCACTCCCCCGGAGCCCAGCCTACTCTAACCACCCCCCCCCGCCGCACACACACACACACAACCCGAGACACACCTCTCCTCACGCATTCAGACTGCGGCCACGCCATAGCCTGCCCAGAGCCAACCCCCCAGGCCGTCACTCACCTCCACGCTAGTCGGCATGAGCCTGGAGCACCGGGTCACGCCGATGAAAAGGAGGTTTAGTTTACGTCGACGTGAACGGTCATCACGTCGACGGGACTTCGGCCCATCCGGAAGGGAGAATATCGGCAGGCCGAAAATCGGCTACCTTGCGCAGACCCGTGACATTCTCCGCGGCAGCGGCGACATTAACGCCCCGCCGACTTTTCTCCCTTCAGAGACTTCGGCAACCGGCGGGGGCGGGATTCACTGCGGCCAACGGCCATTCTCCGACCCTCTGCGGGGTCGGAGAATGACGCCCCAAGATTCAAAGCCCACGTGTGTTATATGCGGGAAGGTACTGGTAACTTAAAGTTTAAAACTTTACCCTCAAAGCTTCAAAGGCATACCAAGTTCGAGGACAAACCTCTTGATTTTTTTCAAAGGATGCAGCAAGATCTTAAATCGTCAGCTGAAATCCTTTGCAGAAATGTAACATTGAATGACAAAGTAAGTGAGATTGTGAGGAGAAAGCAGGTTCACCTGTTGCATTAAAGGTAAGAAATAATGGTGGGCCAAGAATGTTGGCCTGTGTAGATCGCGAAGATCAACTGGCCTAGGTTGTGAAGGTCAACCGGTATGGGTCCCGAAGGTTAGCTCGTTGGTAAAAGTGGGCCCCGGGAAGAAAAGTTTGAAAAACAATGCCTTAGTCTAACGAAAGGAATAATGACACCTATTTGACACTAAATAATGACCACTTCTACATTGTAGCATTGTATAAACTATTAATTTAAAAACTGTAACAAATTGTGTGTCAGAGTATAGTGTCTCTTTGTTTGGCCCAATTTCATTTACACTTGTTTTGTTATGAGTCTGTGACCCCTGTTTAACTTTAATCTTGAGAACAACAATGAATTCTCACATTGTCAACTCAGAGACAGGAATTTGGAAATTTCTTTTCCATGGTAATAATGCTTTAACTCCCTACAGATTTTGCTGACAAGAGTATCAGCGTGAACAAAGCTGTAGCTGGTTTCCCATGAAGTTACCGTTCCTGACAATTCTGGTCGTGGCTCGGACAATGTGTTACAAAGTAACAAAACATCTGTAGATGAGTTACATCCTGAGGTCCCAGAATTCACTGTTCTCACAAAAAAGGGAAGAATTGTGTGAAACTCCTTGGCACCTTAAGCGCAGTGTGGGAGGTTTGTTGGAAAATAATTACCTATATTGTTGGTACTTCCAAGTATTTCCGTATTTTAGTTTTGCCTGGACTGGCCTCATAAGACCATAAGACTAAGACATAGGGGCAGAATTAGGCCACTCGGCCCAGCGAGCCTGCTCCGCTATTCAATCATTTTCTCATCCCCATTCTACTGCCTTCTCCCCATAACACCTGATCCCCTTATTAATCAAGAACTCTTGTCTTAAAGCCTCCATTCGTGACAAAGGATTTAAAATTATAACCAGCATATCCAGCAATTTCCAACAAATTACCTTGCTGATGATGCCGTGTGCCTTTTATAACATTTGGCAGCTGAGGCGTTCATGGATGCCAAGGGCCAGGAAGACACATGCATTGGCTGCCGGGATCAAACTGCTCTACACAAGGTTCACCCAACAATAATAGGTGGATTTCCCCCATTGCGACACTAAGTGCAGTGGCGGGTGGCTCAGGCACCAACTTTCCCGCTGACCAGAATGCCAGGGTCCCGTGCCAGATGCTGTGCTTGAAGCCTCATTAATTATGTACTGGCAAGTTGCTCACCGAACCATCTGGCAGCTGGTTCGTCTGCCCGGCATCAGCTGGCGGGTTCAAAGGTGCAGGCGCCATATTTAAACACCACTTATTATGAACCCACTAATGTTAAATGCAAGACTATACCAAAACCCAGAATGGTAACTTAATGGTATATATTTGCAATTTGCTATACTTGAGAAAAGATATGCGAATCAGGGAGGAATAGTCCAAAGACTATTAATAAAGAATATTTATTAAGCTAAAAAGAAAAAGCACACTGCAAGAAGGACTATAATACACTACAACATGTAAGTACACTGATGGTTATACACACACAATATGACAGGAAATTACCCCTTATTTCCAACTACCTACGATCTCTGAACTCTGAAATGCTCCTTTATTCCCAAACAATATTTAATTGTATATAACCCTATGAGCTAAGTCCAACAAATAATTAGCACTCACAGGTTACGTGACTGTGTTTGGGAAAACTGGGCAGGATTCTCCCATCCCGCGGCAGAGTGTCCACGCCGTCATAAACGGCGTCGCGTTTTACGACGGCGTGAATGGGCTGCTGCCAGGAATAATTCTGGCCCCTACAGTGGGCCAGCACCACGCTGGAGCGGTTCGTGCCACTCCAGCTGCCGATCCTGGCGGGTACTGTGCTCCGCGGGATCCGCGCAAGCGCTGTGGTGCCGGTGCCAATGCGCACATGCGCAGTGGCCTCCTTCAACGCGCCGGCCCCGACGCAATATGGCACAGGGATATAGGGGCCGGCGCATAGGAAAGGAGACCCCAGCTAGAGAGACATGCCCGCCGATCGGTGGGCCCCGATCGCAGGCCAGGCCACATCGGAGGCCCCCCTGGGGTCGGACCACCCCACCCCCCCCCCCCCACAGGCCGCCACCCGACCCTTCAACGCCGAGTTACCACCGGCTCAGAGCAGGTTAGAACAGCGCCAGCGGGACTCAGTTATTTTCTTACGGCCGCTCGGCCCATCCGGGCCGGAGAATCGGCGGGCCGGCCTCGTAGAGTGGTCCGCTACTGGCGCTGCGCCAACCTTGCTGGCGTCGTGGCGGCGTGGCCCAGTCGCGGGGATTCTCCGGCCCCGCCCAGGGCTGGGAAAACCCTGCCCACTGTCCTCAGTTTTAGCGAAGCAAAGTCTGCTAGGTTCGAATTTTGATCTTAGTCGGCTGCCTGTTTAGCAATAACTTGTTTTCAGGAAATTGTTTCTGAAACTGGATGTAGCTGATAATAGCTGTGCCAGTGTTTGTCTCTGTCTCCCTTTCCCCTCAGTCATTGTGCAGTCAATAAACCATTTTCCCATTTCATGTTATCCACCCTGTGAAGTCAGCTTTTTGCGTACACGTGTCAACTTTCTTATCCCCCCACTTTGAAGTTACCTTTTCTATACCCCATTTTTCCTCTAGCCACCCAGGTAAACACTTGCTTCTCTCACTGTTATGCTAATTTGAATCTCAACATCTCTTCAGACATCGTCCTGTTTTATTTTCAATTTTTAAATTGTAATTTTCCACAATTCTTAACACAATCCAGCACACTCATATCACTCTCTCCAGCTGACCCGTCTTCAACAGATTGTGCGGGATGTCAGTATCCCAGAGGCAAAAGGTTAACAGCCTCAGGAAGAAGGCAGAACCAGCTTTTAGCGCCAGTACCCTCTAAACCCTTATTTGTGGATCCCGGGCCCATCAGCTTGTGCTGTACCGAAGGGATGGCTCGAGAAAGCACACAAACCTCACCACTCTAACCTGGGAGACTGTTGCCCAGGAGGTCAGCGTGGCTGTCACCCAACGCCATTTAGCGCAGGAAGTGGGTGTAAGATCTCATCTGCTCTGCCAGGGTAACTCCTCTCTCAGTTCACTTCACTATCAAACTCTCAGCACGGCACCATGTACTCAAACAGTTACTCTTCAGGAATCTCACACATTCAGTCACTGGGGACAAATATCAGCACTCACCCTCTCAACAAGACTTCGACAACACCACCATCCCATCTGTCTTGTTGCCCACACTCCATTCTCTGTCCCTCCTGGGCAGGGCACACCACACACAGGGGACGTGCATTTCATCTAACCTCTGCCTCATCTCATCTGATCACATCTCTTTTTCTGTCTCCGTACAGGTCAAACCTGCGTACAACAAGCGCGAGCGAGCCCACTGAGGGAGGGACGGTAGAGACCATCACTCTCACTGAATTCCAGAAGGCTGCTGCAGAGCTCACCGGTGAGGACTGGGATCACTCCTCTGGTGACGCAGAACTTGCCCTCTTGCAATAACCTAGTATTGCCAAATCCTGCAATTCAGACTGAGTGCCTTGTACTCAGAAATACTGCAAAGGGTTTGGGCCCTGTCAATATTACCGAAGACTTGTACTCCAGAACCTGCCACGCCTATAGACAAATTGTTCCAGTACAGCTACAACACTGGCACCTCCCCAGGAATGTGGAAAATTGCCCCATATACAAAAAGGACAAATCCAACTCGACCAATTACCGCCCCATCAGTCTACTCGGGACCATCAGTAAAGTGATGGAAGGGGTCATTAACAATGCTATCAAACAGCACTTGCTCAACAATAACCTGCTCACTGATGCTCAGTTTATGTTCCGCCAGAACCACTCAGCTCCAATCTCACCACAGCCTTCATTCAAACATGGGCAAAAGAGCAGAACTCCAGAGATGAGGTGAGAATTACTGCCCATGATATCAAGGCCGAATTTGAACGAGTATGGCTTCAAGGAGCACTAGAAAAATGGGAGTCAATGGGAATCGGGGGAAACTCTCTCTTGGTTGAACTCATATCTAGCACAGATAAGATGGTTGTGGTTGTTGGAGGTCAGTCATCTCAGCTCCAGGACATCACTGCAAGAGTTCTCCACCAGTGCTCACTCCTCAGATACTGAAGCAGCTCATATCCAAATGCAACAAGACCTGGACAATCTCCAGGTTTGGGCTGACAAGTGGCAAGGAACATTTGCGCCACAAAAATGTCAGCCAATAACCATGTCTAACAAGAGAGAATCTAATTATCGGCCCTCATTATTGAATCCCTCACTATCAACATCCTGGGGGTTATCATTGTCCGGAAACTCAACTAGACTAGTCATATAAATATTGTGGCTACAAGAGCAGGACAGAGACTAGGAATCCTGCAACAAGTAACTCACTTCTTGACTCCACAAAGCCTGTCCACAATCTACAAACACAAGTCATGAGTGTGTTAGAATACTCTGCCCTTGCCTGGATGAATGCAGCTCCAACAACACTCAAGATGCTCGGCACCATCCAAGACGAAGCAACCTGCTTGACATCCTTTCCAGAGATATTCACTCCCTCCACCACCAATGCACATTAGCAGCAGTAAGTACCATCTATACGATACACTGCATGAACTCACCAAGGCCTCTGAGACACCACCTGGAACTCCCTCCCTAACAGCACCTATGTCACATGGACTGCAGTGGTTCAAGAAGAGAGTCCACCACCACCGACTCAAGGGCAATTAGGGATGGGCAATGAATGCTGGCCTAGGCAGCGAAACCCACATCCCTTGAATTTATAAAGAAAATAGGTGCAGCTCATCCACTAAAAGTGTCCTTTTGTATTTTTCAGGTACCAACAGACATCTAGCCAGCCCAGCAACCCCTGAGCCACCAAAGCACATCAGAGAATGAAGGGCTTCAACAAGAACTGTTACAGTGCTCACCCACACCCTCCATGGTGGTATGTAGTTCAAGGTTAGGCACAGAGTCACTTTCTGGGGAACACCTCGCAGACAGATCCCCACAACAGTCAGAGGCAGGGATAGACCAAGTCTCCGGCACTTGGAGGGCTTCTGAAGGCCAGCCGCACACTCAGTCCCAGTCAGACGATGAGCCTCTGGAAATGACTTTCAATTAACTGGTGGTGATGAAAGGCAGCGGAAAATCGGACAGAGCTTCAAGAGTCACATTCATTTAACTTTTTTACATTTTAACTTCCCTTATTTTTGATACCTGTGTGTGTGAGACATCATGGGCGCGATTCTCCGACCCCCCACCGGGTCGGAGAATCGCCGGGGGCTGGCGTGAATCCCGCCCCGCCGTGTTGCGAATTCTTCGCCACCAGATATTCGGCGGGGGTGGGAATCGCGCTGCGCCGGTCGGTGGGAATCCCCCGGCGATTCTCCGGCCCGCGATGGGCCGAAGTCCTGCCGCTGTCAACCCACACCAGCCGGCGTGGATTGAACCACATTTGGGACGGTGGGACCAGGCAGCGTGGGCGGGCTCCGGGGTCCTGGGGAGGGGGCGTGGGGCGATCTGGCCCCGGGGGGTGCCCCCATGGTGGCCTGGCCCGCGATCGGGGCCCACCGATCCGCGGGCGGGCCTGTGCCATGGGGGCACTCTTTTCCTTCAGCCTTCGCCATGGTCTCCACTATGGCGGAGGTGGAAGAGACCCCCTCCACTGCACATGCGCGGGGATGCCGTGAGCGCCCGCTGGCGCTCCTACGCATGCGCCGCCCGGCAAAGTCATTTCCGCGCCGGCTGGCGGGGCACCAAAGGCCTTTCCCGCCAGCTGGCGGGGCGGAAATCAGTTTGGCGCAGGCCTAGCCCCTCAAGGTAAGGGCTCGGCCCCTCAAGATGTGGAGAATTCCGCGACTTTGGGGCGGCGCGATGCCAGACTGATTTGCGCCGTTTTTGGCGCCGGTCGGCGGACATCGCGCCGATTACGGAGAATCCCGCCCCAAATTTTTACTATTTTTCTCCTGAGATGTAGTGGTCAACAAACTTACTCTTCAACTAAATAAAACCTTCTTTGATTGACTCCTGCGGCATCATTCTCCGCCGGCGGGAGTCTCCGTTTTGCCAGCGCCCGGGGGTTTCCCGACGGCGTGGGGCTGCACCACAATGGGAAACCCCATTGACCGGCCGGTGTTACGGAGACTCCCGCTGGCCGGTCGGGGCAGAAATGTGGCGGGGCGGGTAGGAGAATTTCGCCCCTTATTTCTAACAACGTATATAGTCAAACACATTATGATTTTGAAAAGCAATATTCAAGAGAAAATTCCACCTTTGTTGTGGTTAACTCAGGTGGTTAAATAGAGGGGAGCTCATTGAACCTTTCTCTCCTGCTCATAGCAGAGGCAGAAAGCAATGGTTAGAACAGAAGTACCTAAAACAGCTTACACTCTCAAACAGATTTGAAGTTTTTGCTTCCTGTTGGAAAGGAAATGGGGATTCTGGACAAGACCACTAAATAAATATCAATAAATGACAAATATTAACTATGAAGTGGTGGCCCAAGGGGATGGGGGATGGGAGAGTTAGTTGTGGAACAAATATGTAATGCAGCTAGATATGTAATAGTTAAAGGGGATTCAATTGTTGGAGAGGTTCAAATATTCCTTTTAGTCCAGACCAACAGTCCTGGGTATTTTGATTGTTATAGATTGTGCTAACAGTTGACAGCAAGCTGCCATCAATGTGAGAGCCAGTGATGCTAATAAAAATCAGCCTGAAGTTTTGCAAAGTGAATTTAAAAGATTAACAATGAGTTCATGGGCAAGTCTTTGTGGATGCTAATTTTAGGATTGCACAGTTCCAATTTTGTTTCAGTGATAGTTTCTGACTCATGTTTGTGCATCCATGCCTGTCTCGAGACACTTGAAACACAATCTAAGCTGACAATTCAGTGCAGTACCGAGGGAGCACTGCAGTGTTGGAGGTACCATCTTTCAGATGCGCCTTTAAACATTTGTTATCTCAGAACTTGCAACGTCCCATGATATTATTCGAAGAAAGAAAAGAGAAGTTTTCTGTTGTCTTCTTCATTATTTATCCCACAACCAAACCTAAAAGAAGATTTGGTCATTTATTTCATTGCTGTTTGTGGGACCTTGACAACATGCAACAGCGGCTACATTTCAAAAAGTACTTCATTAGCTGTAATGAACTTTGGAATGTCACAGTGAAAGTTGCTATATGAACGCTAGATTTTTCTTTTTAGTGAGGCGCTAGAATTGTAAAAGACTGGAAGATTATGGAAATCAATGTCTGACTAAAGGGACAGTTCAGGAAGGAGGGTTACACTTTGTTGGGCTGGTGCTAGTTTTGGGGCTGTTGAGTGCTATTCCGGAAGTACAAGTTTAATTTGAACAGGCAGCGTGTTAATGTACTGCAAAATGGTTAAGTAGGGAGGATTTAAACTATCGCTTGTAGCACAGAATTTGAATATTGCTGAAAGGAGATACATATGAAGTGGTTAATAGTTGCTGAAGCTTTTCATCTTATACTTATCAGGACAAACCCAAAAATTCCAAATATCGAACAATCACAACAATTTATACTATAGGACAGAAGAGTGTGGATTGGTTGGCAAGTCAACTCTGCTTGGTCGATGTGTTGCCATGAGCAATAGGTTCCCCTAGCTCCATGGTAGTTCAAAAAAGACACATTACTTATTGCTCAAATGTTCAGAGAATAGGGGCGAAATTCTCCGTTATCGGCAGAAAGTCCGCCGATCGGCGCAAAAAACGGCGCAAATCCGACTTCCGTCACGTCGGAAAAATGGGTCGATAGTCTCCGGCCCGAAATGGGCTAGCAGCAACGTAACGGGATCCGCGCTTGCGCAGTGGTTCACGCCTTGCATAGTCATACGCGCTGCACGGCGTGACGGCTCATAAGGCCGCGCTGCTCCCCCCCACCCGACCGGAACACCCGACCGCAACACCCGACTGGATGGCTGGCCGTCGCTCAGCCCCGAGGATCGAGTCACCAGATGTGGAGGCGCTCCTGGACGCGGTGGAGCAGAGGAGGGACGCCCTGTATCCCGGGCACGGCCGCAGAGTTGCCCCACGCCACAGCCGGCGTCTGTGGAGGGAAGTGGCAGAGGCCGTCACCGCTGTGGCCCTGACACCACGGACAGGCACCCAGTGCCACAAGAAGGTGAACGACCTCGTCAGAGCAGGCAGGGTGAGCCTCCCCATATCCCCCATATCCCCCCTCCCCCATATCCCCCCTCCCCCATATCCCCCATATCCCCCCTCCCCCATATCCCCCCTCCCCCATATCCACCCCTCCCCCATATCCCCCATTCCCCCCTCCCCCATATCCCCCCTCCCCATATCCCCCCTCCCCCATATCCCCCCTCCCCCATATCCCCCATATCCCCCCTCCCCCATATCCCCCCTCCCCCATATCCCCCATATCCCCCCTCCCCCATATGCCCCCTCCCCCATATCCCCCCTCCCCATATCCCCCATATCCCCCCTCCCCCATATCCCCCCTCCCCCATATGCCCCCTCCCCCATATCCCCCATATCCCCCCTCCCCCACAATCCCCGTCCCCCATATCCCCCATCCCCCATATCCCCAAGTGAATCCAGCCCTAACCTTAACCTCTGCAATGCACGCGCAACCGATGGCGTGCATTCATATACCTGCCTAACACTGTTGCCTTTTACCCCTGCCCCCCCCCTCCCCCCCCACAGGTGAAGCGCGCACACAACAATAGTGAGCATGTGAGGACTGGAGGAGGGCCCGCTGATGAGAGGCCACTGACCGTACACGAGGAAAGGGCCCTGGAACTGGCTGGCGGACCTGAGGACCGGGAGGTTGCTGATGCAGAGGTCGGGGGTGTACTAGCGAGTGAGCCACCGACAGCCCGTCCCCATATCCCCCCTCCCCTATATCCCCCTCCCCCGTATCACCTGATCACTGCCTGATGTCTAACCATGCATGCTTCATTGTGTATCGCAGGACCAAACGTCCAGGCACCCATCCCCGCAGATGCAGACCGCCCGCAGGATGCCCCTCGGAGACCACGGGAGACGGAGAGACCCGCACCCTCCAGCATGCGCGCCCGCAGGATGCCCCTCGGAGACCACGGGAGACGGAGAGACCCGCACCCTCCAGCATGCGACGCCCGCAGGATGCCCCTCGCACACCACGGGAGACGGAGATACCCGGACCCTCCAGCATGCGACGCCCGCAGGATGCCCCTCGCACACCACGGGAGACGGAGAGACCTGGAGCAACAGGGAGACGACACCCCCGTCACGTGCGGGAGCGACCACCCAGCGACGAGGGGGGCAGCCACAGGCCCCCGTCAAATCCGAGCCAGGACACCACTACCCAGGACACCACTACCCAGGACACCACTACCCAGGACACCCCTACCCGGGACAGCACTACCCAGGACACCCCTACCTGGGACAGCACTACCCAGGAAGACGAAATACCGGACAGTGAGTCAGAGTGGATGGGTGGAGACGAACCCCCACCCCAAAGTGCCATGGACTCAGAGTGGGACGAAGAGCACGACACAACGCCACTGCTGTCACCAACACCCTCCACCATCGCAGAAACACTCACCACGGTTGGGCACTTTAGTGATGAGGCGTCTGGTACACTCACTGGTGCGCACAACACAGCCGTCCCGGTACAGCATGTGGAGGTAGGAGCAGCAGAGGGACCGGGCGGTCGGAGGGCAGCCCAGCCCAAGCGAACATCTGCCGCCCAGATGGATCCCGGGTTCCTGCAGTTACCACACCCACACATAGATCCGATGCAACCACCGACCCGGAGACGAGCGAAGTGGGTGACGGGCGGCTTGCGGCGGCTGCAGTCGCAGGTGGAGGAGTCCACCCGCGTCCAGGAGCTGGGAGTGGTCCCGGTCATGCGTGCCACCCAGGCTGACACCGCACGGGTGGCGTTCGCGGTGGAGGCAATGGGTGCGACGGTGTCAGACATGGGGAACGGTTTGCGAGGCCTGGGGCCTTCCGTGCAGGCGGCGTCTGTGGCCCAGGAAATGGCTGCCCTCTCACAGGAGGCCATGAGCCAGTGCCAGCGCCAGATGGCAGAGGCGCTCAACGCCATAGCCCAGTCTCAGCAGGCCATGGCCCAGTCTCAGCAGGCCATGGCCCAGTCTCAGCAGGCCATAGCCCAGTCTCTGCAGGCCATCGCTGAGGGCATCGGCGCCAGTGGCCATGTGCGAGCCGGCGTCGCACTGTCACAGACAGGGTTTGCCAACCCCCTGGGCTCCATGGCTGCAAACCTGCAGACCCCTGTCGATACCAGCACGGGCCTCCAGGACTGGCAGCGCCAGATGTCGGGGGCGCGTCGGATGGCCAGTCCGTTCACATCCCCCACCCATGTAGAGGCCTGGGGGCCATCGGGCACCCCGAGGGAGGAGGAGGTGGTGTGGTCCATCCCGGCTCCCTCTGTAGGGGAGGTCCCGGTACACCGCGACACCTCGGACACCCCCCTTTCCATCCCAGGTGCATCGGGTGGGCAACGGGCAGGACAGGCTGGCAGCTCGCCATCCCAGTCGCCCGGGCCGCAGCCTGGCCCATCTAGGCCAGGACGCCCCAGGAAACGGCCGCCAAAGGGATCCAGTGTCAGAGGGCAGGAATCACAGGAGTCCACCTCCAGTTCTGCTGTACCGTCTGGGGAACCACGTAGACGTAGTCAAAGGGCCCGTAAGGCCAAACAATTAGACACTGAGTAAGTTGGCACGGGTGCAGGGCACAGATGAGTTTTAGGGGCTAGGGCACGTGCATGAACTCCTTTGGTTATTAAAGTCAATGTTGCACCTACCGAAGCTGCCTTTGTGCTCTGTCCAAAGTGTGCGGGCGTGTCATGTATGTTGAGCGCAAGTGTGTGTGTGAGGGGTGGTCTTACCTTAGCCCCAGGTGAGTCTGCCCCCTTCCCCCTGGGCCGCCATCAACATCCCCCGGGCAGAGGACGGGACCGTGCGCTGCAGTGTCACAGCCGCATGCAGGGATGGTCCGGGTGGATGGTGGTACTGTGGCCATGGGTCAGACATAGTCCAACGATGTAGAGCCAGGAGCTCATCGCAGGGCGGGTTGTCATCATCCTCCATGGCCTGCGATAGACACGCGTCCACCCGCAACTGTGTGAGCCCGGCCCGTTGTGCCGCAGGTGGATCGGCAATGGGGGGGGGGGGGGGGGTGGTGTGCATGCGGGTGGGGTGGGTGGGGTTGGGGAGGGGGGTGAGGGTGCTGGGTCGGTGGATGGGTGGGGGGTGTGGGTGGTCAGCTGTTGCCATGGTGTGCGGTCTGTGGTCATACTACCCGATTCCCACGCCCATCTAGTCAGTGAAGCGGGCGTCTATCAGTCTGTCCCGTGCCCGCTGGGCCAGCCGGTAAAGGTGGACAGCCACCCGCCTGTGTCTACCCCTTCTGCCCTGACCATTGCCCCCATCCCCCTCATCTGGGGAGGACTGGGCCTCTTCCTGCTGCTCCTCCACTCCGCCCTCCTCTGCCTGCGGCACATCGCCCCTCTGCTGGGCTATGTTGTGCAGGACGCAGCACACCACAATGATGCGGCCGACCCTATCTGACCGATACTGGAGGGCGCCCCCAGAGTGGTCCAGGCACCTGAAACGCATCTTCAGCACACCAAAGCACCTCTCGATCACTCCCCTTGTCGCTACATGGGCATCATTGTAGCGGTTCTCCGCCTCATTGCGTGGCCTCCGTATAGGCGTCATCAGCCACGATCGCAATGGGTAGACCCTGTCGCCCAGCAACCAGTCCCTCAGCCGGGGATGGCGTCCCTCGTACATGCCGGGGATGGATGACCGTGACAACACGAATGAGTCGTGTATACTGCCTGGGTGACGGGCGCAGACGTGCAGGATCATCATGCGGTGGTCGCAGACCACCTGTACGTTCATCGAATAGGTCCCCTTCCTATTAGTGAACACGGCCCTGTTCTCTGCAGGTGGCCGCACGGCGACGTGCATCCCATCGATCGTGCCCTGGACCATGGGGAACCCGGCCACGGCAGAGAAGCCCACGGCCCGGGCATCTTGGCTGGCCCGGTCCACGGGGAAGCGGATGTAGCGGTGCGCCATGGCATATAGGGCATCTGTCACTGCCCGGATGCACCGGTGCACCGATGTCTGCGATATGCCGGACAGGTCCCCACTCGGTGCCTGGAATGACCCCGTTGCATAAAAGTTCAGGGCCAGCGTAACCTTGACGGACACGGGGAGAGGGTGTCCCCCGCCAGTGCCACGCGGTGACAGGTGTGCCAGCAGGTGGCAGATGTGTGCCACGGTTTCCTGGCTCATCCGGAGTCTCCTCCTGCATTCCCGGTCCGTGAGGTCCTGGTATGACTGCCGGGGCCGGTACACACGGGGCGCCCTCGGGTGCCTCCGTTGCCATGGGGCCGCGACGTCCTCCTCCCCCTCCTCGTCCTGTCGGTCAGGTGTCCTTCCAGCCTGGGCGGCTGCCGCCTGCCCCTCTGTGGCAGCCTGCGCCGCCTCTCTGGCACGCTCCTCCTCCTCCTCATCCAGGGCAACATAGACATGAGCGGCTGCCACCACGGCGGCCAACATCGCTGGATGATCTGAAAACATGACGGCCTGGTGGGGGGGAGGGGAACGACGACATGTCATCATTGCCCATATTATCCCCTCCTCCCCCCAGCCAGGTGGCATGGACCGCATGGGTCCAACTGTTGGAGGCTGGCACCTGGCCAGGTGGACCAACTCACTTGCCCTCCCATCCCCCTCCTCGGCACGGACCCCCCCCCCCAACCTCCACCCCAGCACGGACCCCCCCCCAACCTCCACCCCGGCACGGCACGGACCCCCCCCAACCTCCACCCCAGCACGGACCCCCCCCCAACCACCACCCCGGCACGGCACGGACCCCCCCCAACCTCCACCCCAGCACGGACCCCCCCCAACCTCCACCCCGGCACGGCACGGACCCCCCCCAACCTCCACCCCAGCACGGACCCCCCCCCAACCCCCAACCTCCACCCCGGCACGGACCCCCCCCCCCCCCCAACCTCCACCCCGGCACGGACCCCCTCCCGGCACTCCCCCCGAGCCCAGCCTACTCTAACCACCCCCCCCCCCCGCCGCACACACACACACAACCCGGGACACACCTCTCCTTACGCAATCAGACTGCGGCCACGCCATTGCCTGCCCAGAGCCAACCCCCCAGGCCGTCACTCACCTCCACGCTGGTCGGCGTGAGTCTGGAGCACCGGGTCACGCCGATGAAAAGGAGGTTTGATTCACGTCGACGTGATCGGTCATCACGTCGACGGTACTTCGGCCCATCCGGACGGGAGAATATCGGCAGGCCGAAAATCGGCTGCCTTGCGCAGACCCGTGACATTCTCCGCGGCAGCGGGGCCATTAACGCCCCGCCAACTTTTCTCCCTTCGGAGACTTCGGCAACCGGCGGGGGCGGGGTTCACGGCGGCCAACGACCATTCGCCGAACCTCTGGGGGGAGAATGACGCCCCTAGGTTCCTGCATATGAATACGTAGCTTCTCGTAAGTGTGTACAAATATAGAACTGCAGAGGTCCCAGAACAACAATATAGATCAGTTCTGCTGAAGCTATGACGGAGAAGTGGGAAAGTCCCATGGGGAGCCACCCTAAAAAAATTAGCTGGATATATTTTCCAATCTGTAAGCCTGAACTTTAGGTCATTATCAACAGGAAAATGTCTTGTCACTCTCTAATGATTTCCAGTGGGGCAATTCATAGATACAGGAAACTCCTGTATCTGAAGCAGATTTGAAAATTACTTAATCTGCTACAGATACTTAATAATATCATTTTGATATTAAAATGAATTTTCAATATCTGTATGTGCCAACACTAAAGACAGTTACAGGCTCCTGAGATTTGAGTATAAAAATTGACAAGTCATGTTGCAGCTGTATAGAACCTTAGTTAGGCCACACTTGGAGTATAGTGTTCACTTCTGGTCGCCACACCACCAGAAGGATGTGGAGGCTTTAGAGAGGGTGCCGAAGAGGTTTACCAGAATGTTGCCTGGTATGGAGGGCATTAGCAGTGAGGAGCGGTTGAACAAACTCAGTTTGTTCTCACTGGAACGACGGAGGTTGAGGGGCAACCTGATAGAGGTCTACAAAATTATGAGGGTCATAGACAGAGAGGATAGTCAGAGGCTTTTCCCCAGGGTAGAGGGGTCAATTACTAGGGGGCATAGGTTTAAGGTGAGAGGGGCAAGGTTTAGAGTAGATGTACGAGGCAAGTTTTTTACACAGAGGGTAGTGGGTGCCTGGAACTCACTACCGGAGGAGGTGGTGGAAGCAGGGACGATGGTGACATTTAAGGGGCATCTTGACAAATACATGAATAGGATGGGAATAGAGGGATACGGAACCCGGAAGTGTAGAAGGTTTTAGTTTAGTCGGGCAGCATGGTCGGCGCAGGCTTGGAGGGCCGAAGGCCTGTTCCTGTGCTGTACTTTTCTTTATTCTTTGTTCCCCTGAAATGGGCAATCAGGGATACTGGACAGGATGGAATTTGTTCAAGTTTATTTAGATAGACTTGAAATGCAGGGGGCTGGATTCTCCGAACCCCAACGCCGAAATCACAAACGGCGATGGGGCGGAGAATCCCCGATGATGACGGAATTGGGGCCCGCGCTGCTTCTGCGATGCTCCGCCCCCTGAAACGCAGCATACTCTAGGAGTACGCTGCGCGCCATACCCACACCCTCCTTACGTTGGCTGAGGCTGCCCCATGAATCTCCGTCCCTGACCGGCCGAGTTCCCCACGGCGTGGGACACGTGGGGTCTCACCCGTCTCACTCAGTCCAGTGCCGCCACAGTCGGGGGAGGGCCAATCCACGGGTAGAGGGTGCATTATTCTGAACCGTGGGCACTGTGGTGGGTTGGTCCAGGGCGCGCGAGCGGGCTGAAGGAGGGGAACTTTATGCGTGCCGGTCCGCAAGCGGCATCCGCTATGAAGCACGGCGCAGCTGCTGAAGGCCGCTGGCGTGCGCATGGTCTCCAGAGCGGAGAATCCAGCCCAAGGTTTTATAAAACAACATAACTTTTTTTGTTCTTTTTGCTGCTGTGATTTCAATTTTCATGGCCGGGATTCACCGATATCGCGGCCAAGTGTTGATGCTGGCGTCAAAACCGGCGTGAGCGACGCCGGCGTCCACGGGCCTCCAGGCCCAGTAATTCTCCTCTTCTTCGAGGGCTAGAATGGCGCCGGAGTGCTGTGCGCATTCCGGCTCCGAAAGCCGGTTCCATATGGCCGGCACGGGTCCACGCATGCGCGCCACGGCCATCTCCGCACCGCCGCATGCACATGGTTGCCGCCTCCGCGCTGGCGCGGAGCAACTTGTCGGCGACCCAACAGTGGGCTCGTGCGGCAGGGGGTAGGCCCCCTCCAGATCACGGCTGCCTGCCAAATGGAAGCGGCCAATCGTGGGCCTGGACCTTGTGGAGGCTTTCCCACCGAAGAAAGATCCCCCCGCCCCCCGACCAGGACGCCCACATCGGCTGCCGGATGGTACCAGTTCTGAACCACGCCAGTTGGAGGCGGAACTCGGCGGGAGTTCGGCCCGTCGTGCAGAGATTCGCCGCGGGGCCTATTTCAGCGGCCCCGACCGCCACCGCTCCGATCGCGATTGCCGCTGATTCTCCGATCGCCAGAGAATCGGCGGCCCGGCGTCGGAGCGGCGTGGCGGGATTCTCACGTCCCCTTGGCGATTCTCCGAAACCCGGCCCATGAGTCTGGCAATTGCTGAAATGCTGCAGTTTCTGCCAACGTCGGCAATAATGGGCCCATCTAACCGGATTGTAGCAGAGTCATGTGTCAAGCGAGTTTAGCAGGGTGTTTCCAGGCGCTTGCAGCACAAAGAAATACCATGCTATCTAACGGGACTTTGTTGCAATCCGGGGCATCAGCAGGAAACCCCCCGTTGAGGCAGCACTTAGTCCTGTTTTCTGCACTGAGGAGCTCCGCTCACCAGAACTCCAGTGCAGGAGGAACTGCAGGAGAATTCCCCCCCCCCCCCCCCCCCAACCCCGGACCCGACATGACCCCCCCCGGATCCCTCAAAGCCCCAACTCACCTATAAGGGGATCCTAGGGCCCCCCACCTTACATGGGCAGGGCACCCTGGGCCTGAAGTCCTGTGTGGGGAAAATCCAGCCTGACACCTTGGCACTGCTGGCTTGACACTGCCCCTGCCAGTACCACCTGAGCACCTTGGCAGTATCAGGCTGGCATCCAGGTGGTAGTGCCAGGGTGGCAGTGCCAGGGTGCCAGTGCCAAGGTGTCCAGGTGGTACAAACCATGCCAGGGTTCCACACTGCCCAGAGGGAAACCACCATGGTTCTTCAATCCCCTAGTAGAACCCCCTCCCCAAGTGCTGTTACATCTGGTCCCCGTTCATGGGGAGCAGCACTGAACACCGCTTGTAATCGCCGAGCAGAAACTTATAGCCAAGTTCCGCACACATGAGTACGGCCTCAAGCGGGACCTTGGATTCATGTCGTATTACATTCACCCTCCACCATCTGGCCTTGAGACAATTCACACCTCTTTAACCTGGGGCTACCCCTCTGGATCTGTAAAGACTTAATTACCTGCAAATGCTCGCATTCAAAGTATCGTCTTGCATCTTTGACTTTGTCTATATATATATTTCTGGAACCTACCTCTTCATTCACCTGAGGAAGGAGCAGTGCTCCGAAAGCTAGCGATTTGAAACAAACCTGGTGTTGTAAGACTTCTTACAATGTCATAATTATCATTACCTTTTATATTTTGAGGTAAATTTGGGGGTGCCTAGAACAAGGGGGATGATCTTAAAGTTAGAGGTAGTCCATTCATAAGTGGAATCTAGAAGCAATTTTTCACACAAATTGAGAACATCCTGACTAAAAAAGGTTGTCGGTGAATGATTGAGATTTTTGTTCAGTAAGAGTATCAGGTTGTGGAGCAAAGACAAAAAGTGTAGTTCATGATGCAGCTGAACATTGGAGCAGCCCGAAGAGCCAAATGATCGAGTCCTGTTCCTATGTTCTGGACTGCCACTCACAATATCATAGAATTTATCATAGAATTTACAGTGCAGAGTCTGCACCGGCTCTTGGAAAGAGCACCCTACCTAAGGTCAACACCTCCACCCTATCCCCATAACCCAGTAACCCCACCCGACACTAAGGGCAATTTATCATGGCCAATCCACCTAACCTGCACATCTTTGGACTGTGGGAGGAAACCGGAGCACCCGGAGGAAACCCACGCACACACGGGGAGGATGTGCAGACTCCGCACAGACAGTGACCCAAGCCGGAATCGAACCTGGGACCCTGGAGCTGTGAAGCAATTGTGCTATCCACAATGTTACCGTGCTGCCCCGTATAAATTTTGAGTACCCAATTATTTTTTTTTCCAATTAAGGGGACAATTTAGCATGGCCAATCCACCTAACCTGCTCATCTTTGGGTTGTGGGGGTGAAACCCACGCAGATACGGGGAGAATGTGCAAACTCCACACGGATATTAACCAGGGTCGGGATTCGAACCCGGGTCCTCAGCGCCGCAGTCCCAGTACTAACCATTGCGCCACATGCTGCCCCAGCGAAAATTAGGAAACAGAAATCTTTTAACCAAATGGAAAATCAAACATAATAGCAGGGGAGCACGGTGGCACAGTGGTTTGCTCTGCTGCCTCACAGCGCCAGGGACCCAGATTCAATTCCTACCATGGGTCACTGTCTGTGCGGAGTCTGCACGTTCTCCCCATGTCAGCGTGGGAATCTTCCGGGTGCTCCAGTTTCCTCCCACAGTCCAAAGATGTGCAGATTAGGTGGATTGGTCATGATAAAATTGACCCCTAGGGCGAGGTTTCAGGGTAGGGGATTGGGTCTCGGTAGAGTGGTCTTTCAAATGGTCGGTGCAGACTCAAAGGGCCGAATGGCCTCTTTCTGTACTGTGGGGATTCTATGGGCCGGAATTCTTCAGCTGCTACGATTCACTTTTCCCATCGTCTGTCCATCCCCCTCCTGTGGATTTCCCAGCGGCATGGAATGGTTTCAATGGGAAATCCCTTTGACAATCGCCGAGAGAAACACGGCTGGGGAACTGGAGAATCCAACCATGGTTGCAGTTAAGTCGAACGTTTATACTCTTCGGTTTAAAACATTCAGGAGATAGAGAAAAAGGAAAAAAAGGGGACAAATTTCAGTACTAATTAATTGCAATGTCATTTTGATTGAGGGTAAGAATTTATTTCTAAATTATGAAGGCAGAGATGGGGGCCAGTTGGATTGTTGACTGGAGACAGTGAAGGTTTCAGCAGCGGCTGAATTGAGATAGGTGTCAATGTGGGTGATGCTACGGATGTCAAAGAGAGGACATGAGGTAGCTGATGTGTAGCTGATGTGATGAGACATGTTGGCTTATTAGTCGGCTCTGACAGTCCTCGTTTCTTCTGTAGCCGACTGGAACAGAAGATAAGTTAGAATTCTGTTTGCGAAACACTGTTTGCAAAACAGTGTTTACAAGGCAATGTGTTGAATGCAATTATGTTGATTGTATACCTCTGTGATGATAATTAATGTGATTGGAGGACATAACAAAAGAAACATGATTGTGCTGCTCAGCTGGGGAAAGACCTCCAACTTCATCCAGCACAATTAAGGGCGGAACTTAATGCCCTTCCCAGAGAAGTGTTTGGTGACTGGGAGCATTTAATCGGGTGGAGGGTAGCCTTCTTTCCACTGCCTCCATTAAGTCTGGGGTGAAAAGGCTTTGGCGGCCTTGCCACGCGTTCAAAGACACTCAGTGCCTAATTGAGGAACCAGGTATTGGGAAGGCCCCACCAATTGCCCTTGATTCCAATAACCCTCCCTCTCCAGGGATACCCATGCTGCAACCCACAACCCACCATCATTCACCGGTGGCCTGAGCCCCTCAGTGATCCTGGGCCTCTGTGGCATTCACCACTCTCCCTGGTGGCGCTGCCAAGCATTGTACATTTATCAGCTTCCAACTGATTAGTATGATTTTCACCCTTGGGAATCTTGATCCCAGGGAAGACCCTCCGCTAACCAGTTAAATGTCTGATTGGCAAAGAATCTGGTGGGCCCCTACTTGTAATGAGGTGACACAGGGCTCTCGCCAGCTCTGTAGCTGAGAAACAAGACTCCCAATGCCTCAATTAAATACTGCCCAAAGTTTGTAGCGATTGTGTTCTTTGTGGCCTCTTCGAAGGATGTTATGGTAAATGATAAATGAGCACTTTTATGTTGTGTGTTTGTTCCCTTCTTTTTTGAAATAATTTGCTGTGCAAAGAGAAAATTGAGATTGAGATATTGCATGTTTGAAGAGCACATACAATGAACTTAACTTGCCATCCTGCATCCGACTGTGTGCAAGTAGACTATGCAAGTAGATTATGCAACTAAGTAGTGCTCCAACGTTGTTTGCTGTGGCCACCTTTTAGGATTACCTACATGGTAGGAGAGCTTTGGAGAGTCTGAAGATGATGGAGGGAAGAATGTGGGAGGCCAATAGATTAGTAAAATCCAGGACAAAAATATACATGAATAAAGGTTTCAGCAGCAGATCAGCTAAGAAGGGGCAATGTCAGACAGTGTTACAGAGGTAGATAGGTGGATACAGTAGTCTTAGTGATGGTGCAGACATGTGTGTGTGTGGGGGTGTGGATTTCTCCTGGGCCACTAGCCAGTGATGGGAATTGCGATGGCACAATGAATCAGGCAGGAGGCAAAAAATGGGTTTCACCTCAGGCGTAAAACCCATTGCGAGTCTCCCAGTCCACCACACTAGCCCCAACGTGGTTCCTGCCCAGATCCAGAGGAACATGCAAGTACCTCATTAACCCTGATTCAAATCTCATTATCGGGCAGGAAGCCCAATTCACCAGCCTCCTGGGATGCTCCATCACCTCCATCCAGGATTCCCGCTGGCATGAATTGATGCGTGTCCTGAGAAATGGGAACCTGGCGACTTGCTCTCTGAGGTAGGCAAGGGGGTGACTACCCTCCGTACACTTGCCTCCCCGACGGGATCCTTGAGGGGAGGTGAGGGTTGGGAGGCTTGCGTTGAGCTGGAGGGGCTCAGGTCAGGGGTCTTTCCTGGGATGGAGGTCATTTGGCTGGTCTTCCAATATGTAGCCTTTAAACATTTAAAACTGTCTCCCAGCATGTCAAAATTAAAAAATTGTGAGATGAAGTGTTTTCTTCACGATCAGTTTCATTGCCCTTTAACTTTTTTCAGGCCTATGTGCATGTTCAGAAGCTTAAAAGCTTTGAAAGGCAATGGTCTGTGAAATTGAATGTAACCAATGCAGTTGTTGAATGCAGTTCAAAGCTTTTAGGTTTACTAGCATGCACAGAGGCTTGAAAAAAGTTAACGGGCAATGAAATTGTGAAACAAAACCTTGTTAAAAAGTTTTCTTTGTGATATTGAATGGTACGTCAACTTTTCTCCTAGTCAATGGAAATCGGTTCTGATTTTCCGCTGGAGGGAGCACTTAGGGTGGGATTCTACTTTCGGAAAACTAAGTTCTGTCAGTGGAGAATCATGTCAATGCGTGCTGCTACTGGGAGCACCGGCAACGAGCTATTCAGAACATGCAAATGGACCAGCACCTGGCCATTGTGCAGATAGCGCGATTAGAAGAGCTGCACCTTGTTTTCTGGACGCCAACATTGATAGACTGCGGGATGCCATTGAGGAGAGGAGGGTCTCTCTCTTCCCCAGGGACCCAAGCCTGCCATTCTCAATCAGGCTTGGGATGAGGAGGCAGAGGCCACCAATGCTGCCAGCGTAACCAAGAGAACCGGTAACCATGAGAACAGGCATGTAAAATGGTGTACAACGTCCTTCAAGCACCTCTGTGCCTCTGGCATCACTCCCGTCGCCACCCCTCACACCTGTCCCCAATCCCCTAGAGGCGAATAACACCCCACCTGCCTGCAATTCCCTTACAACCCACCCTCCCCTTACTCCCAACCCATGTATTGCCCTCCTTGGTGAGGAACCTTGCAAACACATGCCAACAGAACATACCCTCCATCAAACTCACATCTCAATATGCCCTTTCGGAAATGAAATGAAATGAAAATCGCTTATTGTCACAAGTAGGCCTCAAATGAAGTTACTGTGAAAAGACCCCCAAAGATAAAATGGCCCATAACCCATTTGAAGAAGGGCACTCCAAATTGCCGAGGAGGTAGAGGAGAATGCAATGGCTAGAAGTAGTTCAGCATAAGCCAAATAAGTGAGAGGCCAATGCAACGCAGATGTCCCTCTAGCAACTGAGTTGGTGCAGGCTCGATGGGACGAAGGCTTCTTCTGCACTGTATTATTCTGTGATTCTGAAGTGAGGCTATCATCTCCCATAGACCTGTCTTTCCCAAGATCTCAACCCTTGTCTTCTCTTGAGGAATCACCATCAGACGAGGCCAGGCCGTCTGGGGTAGCTGCCCCCCACCCAGATCCTCAAGACACCCCGAAGCACGATTCTGGAGAAGACACCGACATCTCGGCACTGCTGTCACCTGAGCCATCCACCATCGCAGAGACTGTCACCTCAGCGGGTAAGTTCATGATCAGGCTCCTGGGTCACCCTCTGGTGAGCATCGCACACATGCTGCAGCACATCAGCTGGAGGCAGGGACCCCCGAGGGAGAGGATGGTCGGAGGGCTGCCCAATCCCAGGAAACAGCAGTCGCCCAGAGCGATGTTGGGATTCTGGGAAAGTTGATCCCAGCATTTGTGCAGATTCAAACTCAGAGCCAGAATCTACAGGAGGTGGTCTCAACGACATTCCAGCGCCTGCAAGGTCAGCTGGAGGAGTCCACTCGCCTTCAGGGGCAGGAGTTGTTGCCGATAGTGCGTGGCACCCATGCCAACACTGAAATGGTGACAACGGGGGTGGATGTTCTGGGGCAAGACATTAGGGTGATGCGTTTTTCTCATTATCCATGAGTGTTGGTACATTTCAGGTTCTGCAATTCAGTTTAACTTTGATTTTCTGACCACAGGTAGATGAACTGGTGAATGCGGTTTTCCCACCAGATTCGGGATGGAACAGACTATTTTTAGGGCACGTTTTCCAGTCCTTTCCGCGTGAGAGGTGAGCAGAGTGGATCCTGAAGACGGTGGCTCAGTCGTGAAGAAAGCGGCTGAAATGCCCTCCAGTTCCTATTCCAAGATCAAGACTACTGAATCAAACTCCACCGCCTATATGCTGGTCCAAAGTGACGGACTTCCAGATCTCACGGCCCTGTCCCCGTTAGCTTTGTTCGATTGCCACAGGGCTCGTCTGTGTGGGGGTGTGTGCTGGTTTTCTCTAGGTAGATGCCTGCTGCGGGACATCTTTTACCATGGGTATGCCGTTGCACATCAGCAGACACACGGTCCTTGACAGAGGGTAGGTCCAGTTCCTATGGCAAGGGAATCTTGACGATTGGGGATCTCCCTACTGCTGCAGCCTTCATCCGCCATTGCAGCTGTTGATACCATACAAGTATCTTCTATCTGATCCGCTGTTGAGGACTTGTTTTGGATTGTGCTTTGTCTGGTTCCTCCCCTCTGACGTTACCATCATGGCTACCCTGCCAGAAGATTAAGGCTCTCAATAGCATTGGTCTTGGGATCAATGGAACGTTCAAGCATCTCCACCATGGCAAGGTGGAAATCCAAAGAAAGGACTGACTCACTAACAGCGCTGTGGGTGTGCCTACACCTCAGAGTCTGCAGTGGTTCAAGAAGGTGTCTCACCACCAGCTTGTCAAGGGCAATTAGGGACGAGCAATAAATACTGGCCGAAAAGGAATTTAAAAAAATTCCATTGATATTTAAATGTTTGAAAATAGCTGAACTAACAAGATATGTTGAGTGGAAGCTCATGGTAACTTAACAAGGTCTAAATAAAAAAAACACACCAAGAACGATTGCTTAACAATGAAATATGATGGAATCATGAAAGCACGCAGTTACTCATGTGGTTGCCTTGATGCCATTTGCATCATAACTTAGACTTACTGCCTGTGGTACAGCTTACTGGCTGCCACTGAATTACTAACATATGTTTAGGCTGAGGGGGGAATGTGTTTGAAGTTTGAGAGAAGATGTTGACCAGCTGCCAGTGACTTTGTGCAATGGAGCAAATGGTTATCAGCATTGATGCGTTCACAAACCTGTCCCTTTTGTGACTTCCATATGGTGCTGAAATCTTTGGGTGAAATTTTTCCAAAGCATAATTTTGGGAAAGAATGCCCCAGTAAGTTAGCACTAAGAGGTCGGCTGGATCCCATGACACAGCTGCCCCTCAGCCTCTGGACAAGTTCATCTCTGCTGGAGATGCAAAGGCAAAATCGGGAAACGCAATCGGGAAACCCCCAGGGGGGCTGTCAGCAAAATTCCTGCAAGTGCAAGCCTGATTGGAGGAGTCCCGCCTTCAGTCGCTGGAGATGTTGCCAGCATTGTGTGACACCCAGGCCAACATTGCAAGAGTGGCGACCGCAGTAGAGGGCTTGGGGCAGGACATGAGTGGTGGAGTCCAAGGCATGGAGCAGTGTCTGAGGACCATGGCTGAGGGCCTCAAGAGCATGGCCGAGTCACAGAGGGCCATTGCTGAGGAGCTTAGTGCAGGCAGAGTCACATCGATAAAGGCTTCAATGCCATGGTGCAGACAATGTTGGGTCTCCATGACTGGCAGTATCAGGTAATGTACAGGCTTCAGGAGCTCACTCCAGCTGCCACTCCATCCCATGGAGTAACCCAGGGGCCCACAAGCACCCAGAGAGAGGAGGAAATGCTAGAGCCCATGCCGGGGCCTTCCACTAAGGAGACCTTGGCAGTCCAAAGCCCTTCTGAATCCCCCCTGCCTGATACCGGTGCATCTTGGGGCAGCGGGCAGAACAGGGTGGCACAGCAGCACCAGTGACACCTGAAAGTCGACTGTGTTCCTCCAGGTCCGGCCCTCCAGAGGATGCCTGCCAAGGGTATCGCAGGTCACAGGCAGCGGAAGGCAGCGGGCCACTTCCACATCTGGGGCGAAATTCTCCCGAAACGGCGCGATGTCTGCCGACTGGCGCCCAAAACGGCGCCAATCAGACGGGCATCGCGCCGCCCCAAAGGTGCCGAATGCTCCGCATCTTTGGGGGCCGAGCCCCAACATTGAGGGGCTAGGCCGACGCCTGAGGAATTTCCACCCCGCCAGTTGGCGGAAACGGCCTTTGTTGCCCCGCCAGCTGGCACGGAAATGACATCTCCGGGCGGTGGATGCACGGGAGCGTTAGCGGCCGCTGACAGTTTCCCGCGCATGCGCAGTGGAGGGAGTCTCTTCTGCCTCCGCCATGGTGGAGACCGTGGCGGAGGTGGAAGGGAAAGAGTGCCCCCACGGCACAGGCCCGCCCGCGGATCTGTGGGCCCCGATCGCGGGCCAGGCCACCGTGGGGGCACCCCCCGGGGCCAGATCGCCCCGCGCCCCCCCCCAGGACCCCAGAGCCCGCCCACGCCGCCTTGTCCCGCCGGTAAGGTAGGTGATTTAATTTACGCCGGCGGGACAGGCAATTTATCGGCGGGACTTCGGCCCATCCGGGCCGGAGAATCGAGCGGGGGGCCCACCAACCGGCGCGGCGCGATTCCCGCCCCCGCCCAATCTCCGGTACCGGAGACTTCGGCAACCGGCGGGGGCGGGATTCATGCCAGCCCCCGGCGATTCTCCGACCCGGCGCGGGGTCAGAGAATGTCGCCCCAGATGTGCATCCTGGGATAACACCTAGACATAATAATAATAATAATCGCTTATTGTCACAAGTAGGCTTCAATGAAGTTAGGGTGAAAAGCCCCTAGTTTCCACATTCCGGCACCTGTTCGGGGAGGCTGGTACGGGAATACATACCGGTAAGCCATGAGAGATTAAGAAGTTGAAGGTGCACAGAGTAACATGGATGACGTTAGATACCGTTAAGCATAGAATCATAATGTTGCACTGTGACGAATCACCATATTAAATAATATTGCACCTCAAAGCCATAACACCTCTGTCTTTGACCCCTCTCCCACTGGGATGTTCATCTCCCCATCTAAGTTGAGAAAATCTTGCAGGTCCTCCAAGCAATCCCAACAGTTAGACCCCCATGAGACTAGTGACAGAAATCCTGCAAAGACTGCCTCATCTCTCAGTGAGCTCTTAACGTTGCCTCATCTTCCCCCTTGGAGTTGTGGGAATAAGGAATGTGGCCCCCACCATCACTCAGACATGAGCCCAGGAGTCAGTGCGCAGTCAGCAGACAGACAGGAGTCAGACATAAACCAAACCTAAGGAGCATCGGGCAGCACAGTAGCACAATAGGTTCAAAGCTCCTGGGTCCCAGGTTCCCGGCTTGGGTCACTGTCTGTGCAGAGTCTGCACGTTCTCCCCGTGTGTGCGTGGGTTTCCTCCGGGTGCTCTGGTTTCCTCCCACAGTCCAATGATGTGCAGGTTAGATGGATTGGCCATGCTAAATTGCCTTTAGTGTTGGGTGGGGTTACTGGGTTATGGGGATAGGGTGGAGGTGTTGACCTTGGGTAGGGTGCTCTTTCCAAGAGCCGGTGCAGACTTGATGGGCTGAATGGCCTCCTTCTGCACTGTAAATTCTATGATTCTATGATCACAGCTTTCCTCACAGCAAGTCGCCATCGCCCTCCTCCATTGATCAGGGACTTACTTACATACGGCCAATCCAGGCCCATCACCCTGATGATATGTCAATGAGACCTAGGGGGTCAAGGGGAGGGGTTGAAGGTTTGGTATGCGCGGAGGAGGGGGCTATGGAGCTACCGGGTACCATGCCTCTTAATGCGTGAACCTGGAGGCTATGAGGGCATCCCTGGACCTCCTGTTGAGAAGCACCCTGGCCGACACCTGTCCTCCTTCCTCAGGGTCCTCCTCAAGCTCTTCCTCCACTCACCCTGGTCCTCCTCCACATCAGAGGAAACAACATGGGCGGGATTCTCCACTCCCGCGCCAAAGTGCCCATGCCATCGTGAACGCCGTCGAGGTTCACAACGGCGCGAAACGGCCCCGATCCCGACCGATTCAGGCCCCGACAATGGGCTAGGATCGGAGCCGCGTCATCTACACGCGCCAGGCCTTGCCACCGTGTAAAGGCGGCGCCGCATAGATGACGCGGCCGGTGCCGCATAACTGGCGTCACCCGCGCATGCGTGGTTGCCGTCCTCTCTGAGTCCGCCCCGCACGAAGATGGCGGACGGATCGTGCGGGGCTGCGGAAGAAAGGAGGTCCTCCTTCAGAGAGGACGGCCCGCCGATCGGTGGGCACTGATCGCGGGCCAAGCCACATTTGAGGTACCCCCCGGCGCAGGATCCCCCCCCCCCGCAGGCCGCCCCCCCAGCGTTCCCGTGCTGTTCCCGACGGCAGCGACCAGGTGTGGACGGCGCCAAGGAGAAACCGTCATTTTGGCCTGGCCGCTCGGCCCATCTGGGCCTGAGAATAGCGGGGGTGCCGGAGAATCGCCATTTTGGGTGTCTCCGGTGATTCTCCGGCCTGCGGCCCGCGGAACTCGACGGGGTCGCAGGCCGCTTGGGAGAATCGCGGGAGGACGTCGGACCGGCGTCCCGGGATTTTTGGGCAGCCCAGGCGATTCTCCCAACCGGCGCGGGAGTGGAGAATCTCGCCCCATGTTTCTCCTATTACGATTCCAGACCAGACCCCAGCAATGGCTAGGATACTGGACCAAAACCCCAATATTTTATTTTATTTTGTATACAGAAAGGATATTTGCTCCAGGAGTGAATGCACAAAGAAATAGGGATTTGGTAGTGTAAAACAAAACTTTATTATTATTAACACAGTATTGAATATCTTTAACCTTACAAATGAAAATAGCTCACACTTACTCCTTAAACAATTCTACTCAATATTGTAATACAATACCCTTAATCACTATCTCTAATGCCAATTACACAAGAAAAAAAATAACACACAGCTATTATGCCATCCCAATGGCACAGAGTAATACTTGCTTTCCAGAACAGATTTGGCTTATGTTCGAACTTCTGCAGATATCTCTGGCTGGATATCTTCAAAAAGCTGTTTCAACTGGTCTGTCTCAGCTTCCCCTTTGTCCTCTGACAAATCTGCTCAGCTTGAAATAGTATTAATCTTTTTTAACTATCCTGAGAGCAAAATACCTTACTTGTGAACTCGATCAGAAATCAATTCAAAAGCTCTCTCAAAATCATAGAATCGTAGAATTTACAGTATAGAAGGAGGCCATTTGGCCCATCGAGTCTGCACTGGCCCTTGGAAAGAACACCCTACTTAAGCCCACAGCTCCACCCTATCCCTGTAATCCAGCAACCCCACCTACTGTGTGACAGAATGAGTATAAATTTAAGATTCACCAAAATAATTAAGGGAAGTTAGAAAAAACATCAGAAAATTGTTAGAATGTGAAATTCTCTGACACAGAACAGTTGACGTAATCTGTAAATACTTCTGAAAGGGAATCAGACAGTTCCTTGAAAAAGAGGCATAATAAATTTTACGGAGAGAAAGCAAGAGAAAGGAATAATGGGCGTCATTCTCCGACCCCCCGCCGGGTCGGAGAATGGCCGTTGGCCGCCGTGAATCCCGCCCCCGCCGAAGTCTCCGCTCCCGGAGATTGGGCGGGGGCGGGAATCCGGCCGCGCCGGTTGGCGGGACCCCCCGCTGGATTCTCCGGCCCGGATGGGCCGAAGTCCCGCCCAGGAATTGCCTGTCCCTCCGGCGTAAATCAAACCTGGTATTTACCGGCGGGACCAGGCGGCGTGGGCGGGCTCCGGGGTCCTGGGGGGGGGCGCGGGGCGATCTGACCCCGGGGGGTGCCCCCACGGTGGCCTGGCCCGCGATCGGGGCCCACCGATCCGCGGGCTGGCCTGTGCCGTGGGGGCACTCTTTCCCTTCCGCCTCCGCCACGGTCTCCACCATGGCGGAGGCGGAAGTGACTCTCCCCACTGCGCATGCGCGGGAAACTGACAGCGGCCGCTGACGCTCCCGCGCATGCGCTGGGAAACTGACAGCGGCCGCTGACGCTCCCGCGCATGCGCCGCATTTCCGCGCCAGCTGGCGGGGCAACAAACGCCATTTCCGCCAGCTGGCGGGGCGGAAATCCCTCCGGCGTCGGCCTAGCCCCTCAATGTTGGGGCTAGGCCGCCAAAGATGCGGAGACTTCCGCACCTTTTTGCCGGCGCGATGCCCGTCTGATTTGCGCCGGCTTTGGCGCCAGTCGGCGGGCATCCCGCCGTTGGGGGAGAATTTCGCCCTAGATTCGGTAGTCATGGACAAAAACAGTGCAATTTTTGTCCGAATACCCTGTTCCACGCATGTCTGTAAGTCTAAACTGTCTGTTAAATTCCCCTTTTCTGATATTGACTTCATGCCACCTTGCTGAAGTTTGTTTTGCCATTTTATTATGGTTCAGTTTATCTGGAGTCTTTAGAAGCTTGAAAATTTTGATAGAATTCTCCCAAGTGTTTTTTCCGCAGAATAAACATTCCCAGTTTCTTCACTTGCCTCTGTTAGCTCAGATTCCCAGTCACTGATATTGGTTTAGCTGCTTTTAGTATACAATGCTAGGATATCCTCTACTATGGCAGTGACCAGAACTATATACACACCAAGCAGAGCTGAATAAGTGCTCTCTAAAACCTCCGTCACTAGTATTTATTTGTATTCCAACCCTTTGCCTATACATGCCAAGACCCAGTTTATCTCCATTTCTGTATCACATCGTGATTGTTTAAGTGAGCTTTTTACCAGTATCCCGAGACCTATCATGTCCTACGAATGTTCACTGTATATGCTCACTGGTTAACTAATTTCTCCAATCTCATCACTTTGCTTTTTTGGCTATTCTAAACTAGTAAGTGCAATGCCATATATACTTCCACAGTTGTTCTGCTTGTGTTATTTGCAGACCGTTGCCCTATGTATCAGCAAATTTATTCAGTTGTTCCTATTTAAATGTCTGCATACCCGAGCCTCACCCGGCACTGACATCAGGGGCGGGATTCTCCAACCCCCCACCGGGCCGGAGAATCGCCGGGGGATGGCGTGAATCCTGCCCCCGCCGGCTGCTGAATTGTCCAGCGCCGGTGTTTTGGTGGGGGCGGGAATCGCGCCGTGCTAGTTGGCGGCCGCTGGCAGCAGCCCCCCCGCCGATTCTCTGGCGCGTGGAGGCCCTTCGGCGGCGGTTGGCGCGGTGCCAAGCCCCTTCTGTGCCAGTGGCACGGCGCCAACCCCGCTGCCGCCAGCCTAGCCCCTGAAGGTGTGGAGGATTCCACACCTTCTGGGCGGCCCAACGCCGGAGTGGTTCACGCCACTCTTCGGCGCCGGGACCGCCCGCCCCGCCGGGTAGGGGACAATCCCGTCCCAGATTCTCCCCAAGCTGAAAATAAACTGGGTGGGATTCTCCGACCTCCCGCTGGGATGGAGAATATCCAGGGGTGGCGTGAACCCCGCCCCGCCGCTGGCAGCAGTCTTCTCCAGCGCCGTGTTTCGGGCAGGGGCGAGGCTTGCGCCACGCCAGTCGGGGGCCATTGGCAGCGGCCACCACGGGCCCTGATGGGCTGAGCGGCCATCTGTTTTTGGCCAGTCCCGCCAGCATGGGTTACGCATGGACCCACACGGCGGGACCTGGCAAGTAAGTCGGCGTGGGCGGTCATCAAGGGGGTGCGGGGGTATCCGACCCCGGGGCCTGGCCTGTGATCTGGGCCCACCGATCTGCGGGCAGGCCTGTTCCTTGGGGGCACTTCTTCCTTCCGTAACGGCCCCTGTAGGGCTCCACCATGGCCGGCACGGAGAAGCAAACCCCCTGCGCATGCGTCAAAACACGAAGGCTGGTCTGCGCATGTGCAGAATTACGCAGGCGGTTCCGTGCATGCACAAGATCCCAATGGCCGTTCTGCGCATGCGCGAACTCACGCGGTCACTTCGCCGCCGATTGGAGCGGCGCCAACTCCTTTGGAGTCCACCTAGCCCCCGAGACAGGTGAGAATTCCTCACCTCGGGGGCCCGTTGACGCCGGAGTCGTTGGCGCCGGTTTTCCCACCGGCGTGGGGACTTAGTCCCCAGAAGGAGAATCCCGGTCATTAATTCCCTCAGTTGAAAATACCTTGGCCGGGATTCTCCGAAAATGGGGCTAAGTCCCCTCGCCCGCCAGAAAATTGGCGCGATCACTCCAAATTTTTTTCAAAAAGTCCAGAGTGATCTCCGGTTTGAAGTGGGATAGCAGGGCCCCGGCGTGTGCCACGCAGCTCCTGCTGCCGATATGGAGCCCTGCACCTCTGGCCGCCGGTCTGCGAATGCTCGCGGCGGACGTTTTCATACCAGCCTCCTGCGCAACATGGCAGAGCCACACAGCGGGCCAGCGCGGAAGAAGATAGGGCCCCCCGGAACGCGCACGCCCGCCGATCGGTAGCCCCCGATCGCGGGCCTGGCCGTCCTGGATGTTCCCCCCGGAGTCTGATCCCCCCACCAGGACGGACAGCGCGGCCACGAGTCCGACTTCCCGCCGGGTGGAACCAGGTTGGAACCACGGCGGCGGAACTCCGCGGGAACTTGCCCATTTGATTGCGGAGAATCGCTGCAGGGGCCTCTTTCAACGGCCCCCGACCAGTGCCGCGCTGGCTGAGCACGCGGCTGGCGCGGTGATTCTCCGGCCTGGGAAGAATCACGTCCCGGGCCGCGGGTCTGAGACCCCATTCCCCGCCCCCCGCGCCGAGCTTGATTTTGCCGCGGAGGCTCGGACAATCCCGGCCCATAACTTCCCATAGGCAAACAACAGTAGATTAGCCCAGACTTTTACGATGGTCAATTCGTCTCTGGCCCCTAAAAGCATTCTGGTCGTGCAAAACAAGACTTATTGCAGTCAAATACACTCTAACCCAGGCTTTTAACCCTTAAATTGCCAACTGTTTATCATCTAATATATTCAAAATCCTGCATTCGTCACACTCCTCCTCCAGCACGTCACCTTGCTGCAGCTCCAGGTTGTGGAGGGGACAACAGACGATAACAATGCAGGACGCCCTCTGGGAGCTATACTTAAGAGCACTGCTGGACCAGTCAAGGCAACAGCAGTGCATCTTCAGCAGCCCTATGCACCATTCATTTCCTGTCCAAGTGACACTGTGAGCCTCATTATAACCGGAATCAGCCTGAGTCTCAGACATCCGGACTGGCATCATCAGCCATGACCTTAACAAGTAGTCCTTGTCCCCTATGAGCCATCCCGGCAACCTGGGGTGGCCCTCAAAGACCCCGGGGATCTGTGAATACCCGAGTGAGAAACTGTCATGCATGGTCTCAGGGAAGCATGCCCACATGTACACGGCACTCTTCTGGAAGACTAGTTGGACATTCAGGGAGTGGAACTCCTCACAATTGATGCTCATTAATGCCATGGTGCTCTCAAGGCCATCCCGGTGGTGAATCCTGCAGCCCAGGTATCTTGGTGAGCCTATTCGAGGTCAAAGTGGATAAAATCAGATGCCCGGCACTCAAAGCATCTTGTGGGATGATGGTTGAGATATCCCGCAAATATCACCAGATGAGTCCTGGAATGAGCCAGTGATGAAGAGGTTCAGGGAAGCCATGACCTTTATGGACACAGGAAGCGGGTGCCCTCCTCCTCCAAATGCCAGGTCTGCAAGGATATGGAAGAGGTGCCGCACTGTCTCTTTGTGCAGACGGGGAGTCTTTGGCGGCACATGGTGTCCAATCGCTCCAGGAATGATGGGCCGGATTCTCCGATTTTGAGGCTGAGTCTGAAGGAAATGTCGAGTTTTACGATGAAAAAATTGACAAGGCCCCAGCACGGACCCTCCGACCGGTGAGGGGCTAGCAGCCACGCCATTTAAAACACGTGGCCTTTACGAAATAAACGACCAGAGAATTGTCGGGTATGTAGCCGCACATGCGCATGCGATGACCTGCAGCGGTCACACCGGACAACATGGCACTGGCCGCGCGCGGACCCGACCTGCCAGGTAGTCCGCCCCTGGACACCTCCTCGTCACCCCCGGACCACCCCACACCAGTCCCCCCAGCCCTTGCAGCACGGATCCCCCCCGATTGCCGCAGCCGTCATGCCTGGTACACGAAAACTGAGAGCACAGGTGAACCGCCTTCTTTTCTGTCTAAAAAAAAAGAAAATAGATACAGCACAAGCAAAACAAAACAAAACTGGGTGGGCGGGGCTCCTGGGCCCCTGATGTTACTTGCTTCTCCCGGTCGGTTTTCGCTGTTGTTGTGTGTTTGCCTACCCCCTCTTACACTGTCCTCCACCTGCGGAAAGAACGTACTCATTCGGGTTATTGTGGGTTAAGTGGGCTCCATGTACCACCTTTAGTTGCTTTAGGTTGAGTCTTGTGTAAGTGGAGGTGGAGTTGACCCTATGTGGTGCTTCGCTCCAGAGTCCCAACCCTATTCCAAGCCTCAGGTCCTCCTCGTCTCATCTGGTACAGTGCCGTCCCTCTCTATCAGTCGTTCGTACATGTCGCTATAGTTTCCTCTACCTAGAATGTTTACGTCCAGTAAGTCCGCTAGTAGTGTCTGTTGCGGTGGTCATGGGAAGAACAACCAAAAACAAGGAGGTCTCCGTAGGAAGGTTTTAAGCTGCAGGTATCTGGGTTCGTTGCCCTGAGCTAGCTGGAATCTCTCCGTCTGTTCGTCCAGTGTTGTGACCCTGCCATCGGTGTATAGGTCCCTGACTGTCAATGTCCCCCCCATCCTGTCTCCACCTTTTAAAGGTGGCTTCAGTGAGTGCCGGCATGAACCTATGGTTGTTACAGATGGGAGCTTTGTCTGACATTTTGGTGAGGCCGAATTGGTGCCGTAATTGGTCCCAGGTCTGGAGGGTGGCTGCCATCACTGGGCTGCTGGTGTGTCTTTTGGGTGGGGATGGGAATGCCGCCGTGGCGAGGGCCCGGAGGGAGGTCCCCATGCAGGAGGCCTCCTCCACACGCACCCACTCAGCTTCTGGCTCCTTAATCCATCCCATTACGCTTTCTGCTGGTGCCGCCCGGTGGTAGCACTGTAGGTTTGGGAGGGCTAGTAGGACCTTCTTTGGGATCCTAGTATTCTTCCCCCCCATCCCTCTCATACAAATACCGTGATTAATTTATCGAATGAGTTGAAAAAGGCCTTCGGGATGGATCTAAGTAGGAAGAGGTACCTTGGCAGCACGTTCATTTTGATCGTCTGCACTCTCCCCGCCAGGGAGAGTGGGACTGTGTTCCTGTGTTCCATCTCTACAGGTCCTTTTTTACTTCCTCCTTCAGGCTGGTCAGGTTCCACTTGAGAACCCACGCCCAGTCGTGAGCGATTTGGATCCCCAGGTAGCGGAATTTGTGTTGGGCCTGTTTAAACATCAGTCCCACCAGCTCTGCCCCTTACCCTTGCGGGTTCACCGGGAAGATCTCGCTTTTGCTCATGTTGAGTTTGTAGCCCGAAAAGGCACCAAACGCTTTCAGGAGCGTGATGATTCCTTCCATGCTGCTTTGTCGGTCTGAGTTGTAGAGGAGCAGGTCATCTGCATAGAGCGAGACTCTGTGCTCTCTGCCTCCCCTATTGGATCCCCTCCAGCTTTTTGCTGCTCTGAGAGCAATCGCTCGTGGTTCGATCGCGAGAGCGAACAGCAGTGGGGACAGCGGGTGCCCCTGTCTGGTGCCCTTGTGCAGCTGGAAGTACTGGGAGCTGGTGTTGTTTGTCTGTACGCTCGGCAGGGTAGCATTGTACGGAAGCTTCACCCAGGAGGTGAAACCTGATCCGAACCCGAACTGCTCCAGTACCTCTCTCTATGAGGTACTGCCACTCGACTGTCGAAGGCCTTTTCTGCGTCCATGGAGATGATCACCTCTGGTATTCTCTCCCCTGAATCGGTCATAATCACGTTCAGCAGGCGCCTGATGTTTGATGTTCGTTGTCTATCTTTGACAAAGCCCATCTGATCCTTTGCGACCACCTCTGGAATGCAGTTCTCCAGACTTTTGGCTAGGACCTTGGCCAGTATTTTGGTGTCTATGTTTAGTCGTGAGATGGGTCTGTATGACCCGCATTCCGTGGGGCTAAATCGCTGGCTTTGGAAGCAGGCTAGCAGCATGGTTCAATTCCCGTACCAGCCTCCCCGAACAGGCGCCGGAATGTGGCGACTAGGGGCTTTTCACAGTAACTTCATTTGAAGCCTACTTGTGACAATAAGCGATTTTCATTTAATTTCATTTTCATATTAGCGAGATTGAGGCCTGTGCTAGTGTAGGTGGCAGTGTACCCCTAGCCAGCAAGTCTGTGCGAGGCTGGTGCTGTCGCAAATGTTCTGTAGAAGTCTGCCGGGAACCCGCCTGGTCCCAGTGCTTTCCCCGCCTGCATGGAGCTAATACTTTCCATGATCTCCCCCAGTTCTAGTGGTGCTTCCAGGCCCCGTTTTCTGCCCTCCCCCACAACTGTCAAGCCCAGTCCGTCGAGGAGCCATTTCATCCCCGAGTCCCCTGTTGGGGGCTCCGAGGTATACAGCCCTCGGCAAAAGGCCTCAAAGGTTTTGTTGACCTTTTCTGGGTGTGTTTCTAATGTGCATCTGTTGTCCCTAATTTGCGCGATCTCTGCAGTGGCTGCCCGCTTTCTCAGCTGGTGTGTCAGCATGTGGTTGGCTTTGTCTCCGTGTTCTTATAGGGTCCTACGTGCTGGGTGGAGTTGGTGCATTGCTTTCCTTGTGGAGAGCAGGTCAAAGTCCATTTGTAGCTTTTTTCTCTCCGCCAGGAGCTCCGCAGTCGGAGCCTCGGAGTATTTACAGTCTACCTCCAGTATGGAGTCGACCAGCTGCAGCCTAGCCGCCCTTTCCTCCCTGCCTCTTCGCGCTTTGAAGGCGATAATTTACCCTCTAATCATGGTCTTTACCGCCTCCCAGAATCAGGAGGGTGAGACCTCCCTGTTTTGGTTGTTCTCCATATACTCCGCTATGCCCTTTCGCTGAAAGCCTTGTCAGCTAAAAGGGCAGTGTCCAACCTCCATGCGAGGCGTTGGGCCCTGCCCTCTCCAACCTCACATCCATGTAATGTGGAGCATGGTCGGAGATTACGATTGCGGAGTGTTCCACTTTGACAAGCCCTGGAAGCACTCCTTTCCTCACCACAAACAAATCAATCCTGGTATATATGTTGTGCACTGGGGAGAGGAAGGAGAACTCTTTCTCCCCTGGGTGGGTGAACCTCCAAGGGTCCACCGCTCCCATCTGCTCCATAAACTGACCGAGTTCCTTCGCCATGTTTGAGGTCTTCCCTGTTTTTGATCTGTCCGGGGGTCCGGTACACAGTTAAATTCCCCCCCCCATGATCGGTCGGTGTGTCGCTATGTCGGGGATTTCTGCCAAGGTCTTTTTAATGAATTTCGTGTTGTCCCAGTTGGGAGCGTACACATTACCAATTACTACTGGTGTCTTCGCTGCGTTAAACATTGTCCTCTTATCGATCAGTATTGCCACCCCCCTGGCTCTCATCCCGTAGCAGAAATGATAGGCCTGCCCCACCCAGCCCTTTCTTACCCGCAGTCGGTCCTGCTCTCTCAGGTGTGTCTTTTGGAGGAAGATGACGTCGGCTTTCATGTTTCTTAGGTGGGTGAAGACACTGGATCATTTCACTGGGCTGTTGAGTCCCCTAACATTCCAGGTGACTATCCTGGTAGGGGGTTTCTGTCTTCCCGCTCCTGTGGGACTAACCATACTTACCTGGTGGATGCACCCCTGCACTCCGAGGTTTGCCTTTGTTAGGAGGCCGTCCAAGATGGCCGCTGTCACTGCTCTTCCCATGCGGTTGGGTCCCTGTGCTCTGGGGTTTCCGTTTGTCCAGGGGGCACCCAACATGGCCACCAACAGTGCGTTTGCCATATGGAACTACCCCTGCACTCTGGGGTCTCCCATGTCCAGGGGCACCCAAAATGGCTGCCCACTGTGCGTCCGCCACATGGGTAGGCCCCTGCACTCCATGGTTTCCCTTTGCCCAGAGACCATACTAGGTGGTTACTTGCAATGCTCCTTTGCTCCGGGCTCTTGGTTGTGGCCCTCTGTAGCCAGATTGCTGCTCTCGCTCTGGTCCTATTTTTACCCCCTCCCTGTGTCCTCACCACCCCTCAGCCCCCCCTTTCCCCCTTTATCCCCCCTTTGTCCCCCTTCCTCCAGGTAATTTGCCCCTTTGCTCCCCCGTCCTCGTTGTGTGTCCCCCCCCCCCCCCCCCCCCACCTAGCACCGTCCACCCTGTTTGGGGGTGCGCCGTGGTGTTGCTCTGTTGCATACTCTCGGTGCTAGCTTTCCCACTAGTGCGGTGACCTTCCTCCCAGGAGTTACTGTCTCGTTTCTCCCTCGCCTGCTCTCTGTCCTTCCTGCCCGTTCTTTCCCCATCTTACCCTGCACTCCTCTTGCTTGCCACTTTGCTTTCCCTTCTCCGCTGCTCTCGTTCTCTTAAACAAGGTCACGATCTCCCGCGAGAAGCGGTCCCTCAGGTGGTGGCTTGTTGCTCAGGGGGTGTTTGGTGCGTGGTGGGGGAGGGAGATGTTTCCTCCTGCCCCCCGTCGGCTCGTCGCCGTGCTGTTGTTCCTTGCCAGGAGCCCCTTATTGCTTCCCCAGCTCTCGCTGTTCCACCCCTCATTCCACGACAAACTTGTCTACCTCGGCAGGGGCGGTAAAGAAGTATTCTTTGCCTTGGTAAGTGACCCAGAGCTTCGCTGTGTACAGCATTCCAAAGTGTATGCCGTTGTTGTACAGGGCTGCTTTTGCCCTGTTGAACTCTGCGTGTTTCCTGGCCAGGTCAGGCGCATTGTCCTGGTATATCCTGATTCTACTTCCATCCCAACTAAAGACTGCCAGGCCCAGTGTGGGATTCTTTCCCAGTCCTGGTACCGGTGCAGTTTGGCTATTACTGCCCTTGGTTGCTCCCCAGCTTTGGGCTTCGGGTGCAGCAACCAGTGTGCCCTGTCTATTTCTGGTGGGTTGGGGGACGTTTCTCTTACCAGGTTGCCCTGCACCTCGGCCACAGATACCGTGGGGTCCCTGCCTTCGATCCCCTCTGGTAGGCCCACAATCCGCAGGTTTTGTCTTTGATGCACGATCAATTGCACAAAGACTTGAGTTGGGTACAACTGAGGCTTTATTGCTCTAAGATGTGTGGCCTCCCACAGCAGCTGGCGAAATGGTTGCAGCATGGAGGACACACATATTTATACTCCGCCTACTGGGCGGAGCCAGCAGGCAGGGACTACCAATGTACCTGTAGTACAGGTCCTACCATACATCACCTAATAGAGGTGCAACAGTAGTTTACCACAGTCTTCTTGAGCGGTACTCGTGATCCTCTACTTTACCCTTCAGACTATCCTACGTTGCGACCAGCCTCGCCACCTCTTTCTCCAGTGCCACCATCCGATCGCTCTGGTCGGTTGTGGCCTTTTCCATGTCCTTGATGGTCGCTTCCAGTCTCTTCTTCGCTCTGCTCAGGGCGAGCTGTATTTGGGCAAGGGCCTCAGCCACCACACCTTCACCGCGGCCTTAATGTCCACTTTTACCTCTGCCTTTATCTCCTGCTGGTGCTCCCTCAGTGCCTCGGAGAAGGATGCCTTCCAGCTCCCCCAAAGTGCAGGGGGAGCTTGTTCGTGTCTGTCTTTCTCCTTTTGTTTTGGCAAAACTTTCGCTCCGCCGCCTCGTGCTCTGGTTGGCAAGTCCGAGTGTGGCCATTCCTGGCCCCTTCACTCCGAGCCTCTGCTCGGTCTCTAGTTTGGCTTTTTCCGGGCATTTTTCCTTTCTTTCTTCCTCTCTTTCTTCCTTCCTCTGGCTTACTAAGGTTGGGGAATGAGTTACTACGTCTTTTTGGCGTATCAGCGGCCCGGCGTCGGAGCCGCGGAGAAGGACTTCCCCCCCCCCCCCCCCCACCCCTCCCGGCAGTTCTTCGACCCGGCGCGGGCTCGGAGAATCCCGCCCAAAGACTCCATTAGGGTGCAATGGTTGTGCCTGTGCCCTTATTTTATATAAAACTCCTTAAAATATTAAAGCTGTAGCTGGCAATTGCTGGAATAAAGGATTCCAGATTCCTGTTGTCGACAGTCCATGTTGGTGGTGACGCTACCTCTTCTATTATGAGTGAGTTAAATTATAAACATTATAAAATGTTATCACTCGAACCCGCCTCCCATCCATTGACTCCATCTACACCTCCCGCTGCCTGGGGAAAGCGGGCAGCATAATCAAAGACCCCTCCCACCCGACTTACTCACTCTTCCAACTTCTTCCATCGTGCAGGAGATACAGAAGTGTGAGAACACGCACGAACAGACTCAAAAACAGCTTCTTCCCCACTGTCACCAGACTCCTAAATGACCCTCTTATGGACTGACGGACTTATGGACTGATCTGATCTCTTCACACATCTTCTCTACTGAGTAGTACTACACCCTGTATGCTTTTCCCGATGCCTGTGTTTATGTATTTTATGTTTTCCCTATTATGTATTTTCTTTTCCTGTACGGAATGATCTGTTTGAGCTGCACGCAGAACAATACTTTTCACTGTACTCGGTACACGTGACAATAATCCAATCCAATCCAAAAAGACAGAATCTTACATTTGAGATTTTGTTGCTTTTAGCTTCTTATGTATAAACTGGGAATTCTTTACAATCAGGGTCCTTAAAACACTGATGTACTAGTTTCCTTTTGAAAGACATGCACCAATTCCAAGTTGACAAAAAAAAATGACTAAAATTAACAAGTTCCCTTAACATCAGAAAGAAAATCTGGGGCGAAATTCTCCGGAAACGGCGCAATGTCCGCCGACTGGCGCCCAAAACGGCGCAAATCAGACGGGCATTGCGCCGAGCCTCAACATTGAGAGGCTAGGTCGGCACCGGAGGAAATTCCGGCCTTTGGTGCCCCGCCAGCTGGCGCGGAAATGACATCTCCGGGCGGCGCATGCGCGGGAGCGTCAGCGGCCGCTGACAGTTTCCCACGCATGCGCAGTGGAGGGAGTCTCTTCTGCCTCCGCCATGGTGGAGACCGTGGCGGAGGCGGAAGGGAAAGAGTGCCCCCACGGCACAGCCCAGCCCGCGGATCGGTGGGCCCTGATCGCGGGCCAGGCCACCGTGGGGGCATCCCCCAGGGCCAGATCGCCCCACGCCCCCCCCAGGACCCCGGACCCCGCCCACGCCACCTTGTCTCGCCGGTAAGGTAGGTGGTTCAATTTACGCCGGCGGGACAGGCATTTTAGCGGCGGGACTTCGGCCCATTCGGGCCGGAGAATCGAGCGGGGGGGCCCGCCAACCGGCGCGGCGCGATTCCCACCCCCGCCGAATATCCGGTGCCGGAGACTTCGGCAACCGGCGGGGGCGGGATTCACGCCAGCCCCCGGCGATTCTCCGACCCGGCGGGGGGTCGGAGAATTTCGCCCCTCATATTGTTTGTGTTCTCTTTCTCTCTTTTCGGCTCCGAATCTATATCCTCATTACTCAGCGACTAAACGCAAGTGGGTTGGCTTGGTTTGGTTTGAAATCATTTCCCTCAAATGTTCATCGACCCATCATTCGTCACCCCACTATAAGACATAGGAGCGGAAGTAAGGCCATTCGGCCCATCGAGTCCACTCCACCATTCAATCATGGCTGATTTCAACTCCATTTACCCGCTCTCTCTCCATAGCCCTTAATTCCTCGAGAAATCAAGAGTTTATCAACTTCTGTCTTAAAGTCAGTCAACGTCCCGGCCTCCACCGCCCTCTGTGGCAATGAATTCCACAGACCCACCACTCTCTGGCTGAAGAAATTTCTCCTCACCTCTGTTCTAAAGTGACTCCTTTTTATTCTAAGGCTGTGCCCCCGGATCCTAGTCTCCCCTGCTAATGAATGAAATGAAATGAATGAAAATCGCTTCTTGTCACAAGTAGGCTTCAATGAAGTTACTGTGAAAAGCCCTGAGTCGCCACATTCCAGCGCCTGTTCGGGGAGGCTGGTACGGGAATCGAACCGTGTTGCTGGCCTGCCTTGGCCGTCTTTAAAGGCCAGCGATTTAGCCCAGTGTGCTAAACCAGCCCCAGATACGTCCACCCTATCAAAGCCATTCATTATCTTGTAAGTTTCTATTAGATCTCCCCTCAACCTCCTAAACTCCAATGAATATAATCCCAGGATCCTCAGACGTTCATCGTATGTTAGGCCTACCATTCCTGGGATCATCCGTGTGAATCTCCGCTGGACCCGCTCCAGTGCCAGTATGTCCTTCCTGAGGTGTGGGGCCCAAAATTGCTCACAGTATTCTAAAGCTTCAGAAGTACATTATTAGCTTTGTCATGTGGATTTTGTAAGGAATGTGCTGATGGCTAAGCCGAGCAAAACACTTGCATATTTCCCATTCAGCGACTGGAAGGAAATATAATTAGTATATATCCGAGATGTCTGCAGTCAAGTGAGTGGTACACACCCAAACTGAGTTGATCCTCAGCGAAGCAGCCTGACCTCTGGGTCAGCATGAGAATATACTAGCTGCAAACACATTTTTCAAACTTATATTAGTCATTTAAAACCAAAAACAAAAAAGAATAACTGAATAAAGTAAGTCTTGACCTATTTACAAAATCATAGAATCATAGAATCATAGAATTTACAGTGCAGAACGAGGCCATTTGGCCCATCGAGTCTGCACCGGCCCTTGGAAAGAGCACCCTACTTAAGCCCACGCCTCCATCCCCGTAACCCAGTAACCCCCACCTCACATTTTTGGACACTAAGGGCAATTTATCATGGCCAATCCACCTAACCTGCACGTCTTTGGACTGTGGGAGGAAACCGGAGCACCCGGAGGAAACCCACGCAGACACGGGGAGAACGTGCAGACTTGCACAGCTCAAATTGTAACCTGGATAGGCTTCAGCATTTACTGCCTCACTGAACATCCCAATCAACTGTATGGAAATGATTTTACTGAAGTTTCTAAGTAATCTTTCTAAACAGTGATAAACGCAAATATGAAACAAACTCACAATGATCCAAATGTTTCAGGTTTAGTAGTCTCAAGCTTAATTAGAGGGGGCGGGATTCTCCCGTACCCGGCGGGGCGGGGAGTCCCGGCAGGATGGAGTGGCGTGTACCACTCCGGCGTCAGGCCGTCCCAAAGGTGCGGAATCCTCTGCACCTTCAGGGGCTAGGCCCACCCCGGACTGGTTGGCGCCCCGCCAGCCGGCGGGAAAGGAGTTTGGCGCATGCGTAGAGGGATTCGCTTCGGCACCGGGAATGGCGGAAGACCACAGCCTCCGGTGCAGAACAATAGAGTGCCCCCACGGCACAGGCCCACCCGTGGATCGGTGGGCCCCGACCGCGGGCCAGGCCACCGTGGGGGCACCTCCCGGGGCCAGACCCACCCATGACACCCCAAGAACCCCGGAGCCTGCCCGCGCCAACAGTTCCCGCCGGTAAGGGACCTACTCTAATTTACGCTGGCAGGCCTGGCAATGAACGGGCGGGACTTCGGGCCATTGCGGGCTGGAGAGTTCGATCAGCCTCGGGGCCCATTGAGTCATGCCGGACCCGGCCATTCTCCGAGGCGAGCGGCGAGATTCATGCCGGGGCAATATTTGGGGGGCGGGAGAATCAGGAGGACAGCAGGGGCGGGATTCACGCCGACCCCTGGCAATTCTCCCACCCGACAGGGGGTCGGAGAACCCCGCCCAGGGTGTGATTTTGTGGCCGTGTTGGGCTTAAACAAGAGCGCGACCAAGCCGTTAAATCGTGGAAGAGACCAATAACGAGAACCGTGCGAGCGCCGATCTGTTTTCGATCTAACCGGTCCGCTCCCATTGGCTAAATCAGGATCACGCTGTAACATGGTGAGAAACCAATAATCACCACTTAAGGCCAAGCTCCATACAATTAATGTGAATGACCCCCTATCTAAAGGCCTTCAATGATCCAACCCCCTCCCCAACATGTGGTCACGCGGGTGCCGATTGGTACTCACTTTTAAAAATGTGAAGCTGTTGGAAGGGCTGCTGCGGGAACTCGAGGAGGTGAGTGACCATCTTCACTCCCAGGCAATGAGCCCGGGGGCACTGGGGTTGCTGCTCCGGCGCTGGGAGGGTGTTCAGGAGCTTCCGGGGGCCAGCCTCGGTCTGGGTGGTCCGGCATCGCATGGGTGGGGTTGCGGAGCAGTTGGATGTAGGGGGTGTCCGTCCATGGCCTTGGCTTGAGGAGGGTTGTTTGGGTGCCTCATTGCCCACGGGTCCATCATACTATCCCCTGAATCGCGTGGTCCCATTCCAGTCGCCACTTCAACCTGAGCCAACCTGCCCCATCGACTACCCATAATTCCCACTGACCATGGAGGCCTCTGGCTGAGCAGCTGAAGGGTATTGCCAATACGGAATTGGCAATCGTAGTTAAGTGAGCACCTCACAGTTCCCAAGAGAATCCCCATGGGAAGACGTGCCAAGTAGCATGTGAGAGCTATTGCCTAGCATCCCAATCAGACCTTGCTGCTTGAGCCTGTACACTGCAGGACACAACACCAGGGATACAGCGGCCAACATTCAAATACCCAGCGCCTGGGCCCCACAGCCGGGGACATTTCCGCGTCCGTAGGGTGAGTGAGTGCACCGGGGAGGGTACTTGCGCCCAGTCCAGGTAACATTACGTTTGGGGTACGGGGCATGGTTACGGTGACCAGGGACCCTGCTGCAGGTGGGGGTGCATGGGGAGGGTGTGCTGGGTAGGGGTGGGGAACGTTGGGGGACAGGGTGGGTCCTGGTATGGAAGACACTGCCGGTTGCGCATCTCACACTATCTCCTAATTCCTTAGAAATATTACACGGGATGGACGATATCTTGGACCCTGCTTAGTTTGTCCTCGTGTTGCTGCTGGCAGGGCAGGAAGCCAGACATTGGAGGAGGCGGTGGCAGTATCACTGACAGAGGCTCGAGGCAGCGACCAATGTGCAGGACCCCACCCCACATGGATCCGGCCGTCCAACAGGCCAGCGAGGGACACAGAAGGGGAGGTCGACAATGGCCCAAGGTGTACGGGCGTCGCTGGTCATTCGAACAGATGACAGAGAGCATGTGCCACAGGAGGCTCCACCTCAACAAGGGGACAATACGGCACCTGTGCCATGTCCACGTGGAAGAGGAAGATACCCTCTCCCAGTGGTCGTCAAGGCACTGCACCATGAACTCGACACCTCAGGATCGTTCCCTGGCTCGAGCGGGGACGTGTGCTACAGCCACAAGTGCATCCATGATGTTCTGTTTGCCCAGTCAGAAAACTCTAGAAACTTTGACATGGATCACGCGCAACAAGAGGCTCAGGCAACAGATTCTCCGCCATCGATGAGATGCCCCAGTTCCAGGGGTTAATAGAAGGCATGCATGTTGCCCTGCGTTCATCGGACTGTCGGAGAGTGCCCTACATTAACAGGAAGGGGTTCCAATCCCTGAATATCCAGCTCATGTGTGACCACCACATGAAGATCATGCACGAGTGTGCACGATTCACAGGGAGTGTGCACAACAGCTACAACCTGGGGCAGTCGGACATCCTTGACCTCTTCGAGGACAAACCCAGGATGGCCGGTTGGCATTTGAGGGTAAGGGGTACCCGCTTGCGACTTGACTAATGAAGCCAGTACAGAGGCTGGTGACCAATGCGGAGACCTGATCCAATGAGGCCCATGCTGCCACCAGGGCTGTCATTAGACGGTGCACAGGACTGTTGAAAATATGGTTCCGATGCCTCAACTGCTCTGGTGGTGCCCTGCAGTACACTCCCTGGAGAGACCCCCTGGAGAGACGCCTGCTTTGTGGTAGTATGCTGTGTCTAAAAAGAGCAACTTGTAACTCACTCCCAGTGAATTCTCCCAGTGAGCCAGAGAAGACACAGCCAGAGTGAGACAGCAAAGAGTGAGTTTGAGAATTTGAATCTAGGTGGGAATTGAATTAAATCAGTAAGGCAGCTCCTTTTAAATTTCAGGAGTTTAAATTAATTTAAATTAATCTAGAATTGTGCAGTGTAGGCTAACAAGGTTTGGGAATTTGAATCTACGTGGGAATTCTAAGCTGGGTGCGGAGGAAGTGCTTTTTATCCCTGGTAAGTGACTGGTAAGTAGTTTTTCTGTTTTCATTTCTTTTCATTGGGATATTTTTTAATTTTTTCTTCGTTGTTTAGTTTTTTTTTGGAAATTGTAGTTGTTGAAGTTAAGAGATGGCAGGAGATCTCAGACCCGTGTCATGCTCCTCGTGTGCGATGTGGGAGCTCAGGGACACGTCCACTGTCCCTGGCTCCTTCACGTGCACAAAGTGTGTCCAGTTGCAGCTCCAATTAGACCGCTTGACGGCTCTGGAGCTGAGATTCCGCGATGCTGAGGACGTCGTGGATAGCACGTTTAGCAGGTTGGTCACACCGCAGGCGAAAGGTACTGAGGGAGATAGAAAATGGGTGACCAAAAGCCAGAGCAAGAGTAGGAAGGCAGTGCAGGTGTCCCCTGCGGTCATCTCCCTGCAAAACAGATACACCGCTTTGGATACTGTTGGGGGAGATGGCTCACCAGGGGAAGGCGGCAGCAGCCAGGTTCATGGCACCATGGCTGGCTCTGCTGAGCAGCTGGGCAGGAATAAGAATGGCAGGGCTATAGTGATAGGGGATTCAATCGTAAGGGGAATAGACAGGCGGTTCAGCGGATGCAATCAAGACTCAAGGATGGTATGTTGCCTCCCTGGTGCAAGGGTCAAGGATATCTCGGAGCAGCTGCAGGACATTCTGGGGGGGGGAGGATGAACAGCCAGCTGTCGTGGTGCACAGAGGCACCAACGATATAGGTAAAAAACGGGACACGGTCTTACAAGCTGAATTCAGGGAGTTAGGAGCTAAACTAAAAAGTAGGACCTCAAAGGTAGTAATCTCAGGATTGCTACCAGTGCCACGAGCTAGTCAGAGTAGGAATGTCAGGATAGATAGGATGAATGCGTGGCTTGAGAGATGGTGCAAGAGGGAGGGATTCAAATTCCTGGGGCATTGGAACCGGATCTGGGGGAGGTGGGACCAGTACAAACCAGACGGTCTGCACCTGGGCAGGACTGGAACCGATGTCCTAGGAGGGGTGTTTGCTAGAGCTGTTGGGGAGAGTTTAAACTAATGTGGCAGGGGGATGGGAACCGATGCAGGAAGTTGGAAGGTAGTAAAACAGGGACAGAAACAAAAGGCAGTAAGGGGGAAAGTGTAAGGCAGATAAGCCATAGTCAAAAATCTAAAAGGGCAACAGTACAAGGTACAGTGACTGAGGGGGGCTCAGTGAATAGGACCAGGAATACTAAAAGGAATAAAACGGGAAGTAAAAACATTAACAGTAAGCGACGCGGCAGGTTGTTACATGAAGATATGGGTTCAACGACAAGGAAAATTAGGAGAAAGGTTAATAGGAAATATAACTTAGGAGAGGTTACTAATCGAGGTGTTAAGATTCAGAACAGAGGTAAAAAAGCCAACATAAGTGTACTTTACCTGAATGCTCATAATATTCGGAATAAGGTAAATGAGTTGATGGCGCAAATCATCGTGAATGACTATGGTTTAGTGGCCATTACTGAAACATGGTTAAAGGATGGTCACGACTGGGAGTTAAATATCCGAGGGTATCAAACTATTCGGAAGGACAGAGTGGATGGGAAGGGAGGTGGTGTAGCTCTGTTATTTAAGGATGACATCCAGACAATAGTGAGGGATGACATCGGTGCTATGGAGGATAAGGTTGAATCCATTTGGGTGGAAATCAGGAATAGTTAGGCGAAAAAGTGACTGATAGGAGTAGTCTATAGGCCACCAAATAGTAACATTATGGTGGGGCAGGCAATAAACAAAGAAATAACTGAATCATGTAGAAATGGTACAGCAGTTATCATGGGGGATTTTAATCTACATGTCGATTGGTTTAACCAGGTCGGTCAAGGCAGCCTTGAGGAGGAGTTTATAGAATGTATCCGCGATAGTTTCCTAGAACAGTATGTAATGGAACCTACGAGGGAACAAGCGGTCCTAGATCTGGTCCTGTGTAATGAGACAGGATTGATTCAGGATCTCATAGTTCGGGATCCTTTCGGAAGGAGCGATCACAATATGGAGGAATTTAAAATACAGATGGAGGGTGAGAAGGTAAAATCAAACACGAGTGTTTTGTGCTTAAACAAAGGAGATTACAATGGGATGAGAGAAGAACTAGCTAAGGTAGACTGGGCGCAAAGACTTTATGGTGAAACAGTTGAGGAACAGTGGAGAACCTTCCAAGCGATTTTTCATAGTGCTCAGCAAAGGTTTATACCAACAAAAAGGAAGGACGGTAGAAAGAGGGAAAATCGACCAGGATATCTAAGGAAATAAGGGAGAGTATCAAATTGAAGGAAAAAGCATACAAACTAGCAAAGATTAGTGGGAGACTAGAGGACTGGGAAATCTTTAGGGGGCAACAGAAAGCTACTAAAAAAGCTATAAAGAAGAGTAAGATAGATTATGAGAGTAAACTTGCTCAGAATATAAAAACAGATAGTAAAAGTTTCTACAAATATATAAAACAAAAAAGAGTGGCTAAGGTAAATATTGGTCCTTTAGAGGATGAGAAGCGAGATTTAATAATGGGAGATGAGGAAATGGCTGAGGAACTGAACAGGTTTTTTGGGTCGGTCTTCACAGTGGAAGACACAAATAACATGCCAGTGGCTGATGGAAATGAGGCTATGACAGGTGAGGACCTTGAGAGGATTGTTATCACTAAGGAGGTAGTGATGGGCAAGCTAATGGGGCTAAAGGTAGACAAGTCTCCTGGCCCTGATGGAATGCATCCCAGAGTGCTAATAGAGATGGCTAGGGAAATTGCAAATTCACTAGTGATAATTTACCAAAATTAACTAGACGGTCCGGGCGGATTGGAAATTAGCAAACGTGACACCACTGTTTAAAAAAGGAGGTAGGCAGAAAGCGGGTAATTATAGGCCAGTGAACTTAACTTCGGTAGTAGGGAAGATACTGGAATGTGTCATCAAGGAAGAAATAGCGAGGCATCTGGATGGAAATTGTCCCATTGGGCAGACGCAGCATGGGTTCATAAAGGGCAGGCCGTGCCTAACTAATTTAGTGGAATTGTTTGAGGACATTACCAGTGCGGTAGATAATGGGGAGCCAATGGATGTGGTATATCTGGATTTCCAGAAAGTCTTTGACAAGGTGCCACACAAAAGGTTGCTGCATAAGATAAAGATGCATGGCATTAAGGGGAAAGTAGTAGCATGGATAGAGGATTGGTTAATTAATAGAAAGCAAAGAGTGGGGATTAATGGGTGTTTCTCTGGTTGGCAATCAGTAGCTAGTGGTGTCCCTCAGGGATCAGTGTTGGGCCCACAAATGTTCACAATTTACATAGATGATTTGGAGTTGGGGAGCAAGGGCAATGTGTCCAAGTTTGCACTAAGATGAGTGGTAAAGCAAACAGTGCAGAGGATACTGGAAGTCTGCAGAGGGATTTGGATAGGCTAAGTGAATGGGCTAGGGTCAGGCAGATGGAATACAATGTTGACGAATGTGAGGTTATCCATTTTGGTAGGAATAACAGCAAAAGGGATTATTATTTAAATGATAAAATATTAAAACATGCTGCTTTGCAGAGAGACCTGGGTGTGCTAGTGCATGAGTCGCAAAAAGTTGGTTTACAGGTGCAACAGGTGATTAAGAAGGCGAATGGAATTTTGTCCTTCATTGCTAGAGGGATGGAGTTTAAGACTTGGGAGGTTATGCTGCAATTGTATAAGGTGTTAGTGAGGCCACACCTGGAGTATTGTGTTCAGATTTGGTCTCCTTACTTGAGAAAGGAAGTACTGACACTGGAGGGTGTGCAGAGGAGATTCACTAGGTTAATCCCATAGTTGAAGGGGTTGGATTATGAGGAGAGGCTGAGTAGACTGGGACTGTACTCGTTGGAATTTAGAAGGATGAGGGGGGATCTTATAGAAACATATAAGATTATGAAGGGAATAGATAGGATAGATGCGGGCAGGTTGTTTCCACTGGCGGGTGAAAGCAGAACTAGGCGGCATAGCCTCAAAATAAGGGGAAGTAGATTTAGGACTGAGTTTAGGAGGAACTTCTTCACCCAAAGGGTTGTGAATCTATGGAATTCCTTGCCCAGTGAAGCAGTAGAGGCTCCTTCATTAAATGTTTTTAAGATAAAGATAGATCGTTTTTTGAAGAATAAAGGGATTAAGGGTTATGGTGTTCGGGCGGGAAAGTGGAGCTGAGTCCACAAAAGATCAGCCATGATCTCATTGAATGGTGGAGCAGGCTCGAGGGGCTAGATGATCTACTCCTGCTCCTAGTTCTTATGTTCTTTTGTTCTTCTGTCCTCCACAACCTGGCACAGCAGCGTGGCGACATCATAGATTATCATAGAATTTACAGTGCAGAAGGAGGCCATTCAGCCCATCGAGTCTGCACCGGCTCTTGGAAAGAGCACCCTACCCAAGGTCAACACCTCCACCCCATCCCCATAACCCAGTAACCCCACCCAACACTATGGGCAATTTTGGACACTAAGGGCAATTTATCATGGCCAATCCACCTAACCTGCACATCTTTGGACTGTGGGAGGAAACGGGAGCACCCGGAGGAAACCCACACAGACACGGGGAGGATGTGCAGACTCCGCACAGACAGTGACCCAAGCCGGAATCGAACCTGGGACCCTGAAGCTGTGAAGCAATTGTGCTATCCACAATGCTACCATGATGCCCTGAGACATACCCGAGGTGGAGGGGGAGGAACATGCGGCAACCCTCGAGGAGGAGGATGAGGAGGCACTAAACCAAGGGAGGATGGAGGATGAGCCTAAGGAGGACCCACAGGACCAGCCGGAGGATGGAGTAATGGAGGGAGCGGCAAGAGTCCGATAGGCCCGGAGGTCTAGGGAGACCCTGATATTTGCCCGCTGCACATTGGAAGTGGCCTTGTCTCTCATTCCCCTCTCCCCAGCCCCTCCTTCCTGCCCCTCCTCCCATCCCTCTGGCTTCCTCCTCCCCCTTCACCATCCTCACCCCCCCTCTTGCCTCCCTCCCCCCACCCCCTGCCATTTCTCACCCACCCAGTGTCTGTGTAACATCACTCCAGGGTGATGGGACTGTGCTGGTACTGTCAGCGGGTCACGGTCAAGGGCGGGGAGGTGATGATAACCCGCAGAGAGCTGAGCGCTGGTGCGCCTCATCCAGCGACTCTTACCTGACTGCTGAGTGCTCAATCACACCCATCACCTGCATGCGGGGCGGGAAACGGGGGACGGAGAGGAGTCCAGGACCTCCATGTCTGGGGAGATGGGCATGGGATTGGTGCTCAGTTCGCATGGTGGAAGCAAGTGCCGGAGGCGTCATGTTGGTCGAAGTTAGCAAATTTTAATCATTAACAGACGTCTCCCCAACTGCCCCACTCTCCCAATGCGCCGCTCCGATCCCCACTCTTCCCACCTCTCCCAGAGACTCCTCCCACCCTTTCCGCCCTACTCAACCAACGCAGCCTCTCCCCTTAACCCCTACTCCCCACTTACCCCCTCCCCCTCCCACCCAGTGCCCGTTTAGCGATCCCCGACCTTCCATGCTCTACGTCTGCATCTAGGTGTGTCCCCAGGATGCACATCAGATCTGGAGGCAGTCTGCTGCTTATCGCGTCCCAAGGTCTTCAATGCCCTTGGCTGGTGCCCTCTGGGGCCTCCGGGACTGGAGGGCCCGGCACACTTGCCAGCGGCACATGCCCTGCCGTGCCGCACTATACCTCATGCCGAGAAACACCATTGTTGGGGGAGTTGAACTCGAGTTGATATCCAGTGCTCTGCAGTGCCACGGCAATGCCCATCTGAGGCTAGGACATACCCCTTGGTGCCTTCTCAAGGTCCACCTGGGACATGCTGTTGTGGTGCTCAGCCATGGCCATCATCAACTAAGCCATGACTTGGGCACCTCCACTCATGCTGCCAATGTCGTTCACCAGGCTCTCTACTGCGGTCACCACCCTATCAGCATTGGCCTTGGTGCCACTCATTGCCGACCCCATCTCCTGCTCCCATAGCCTCTGGGACTCCTCCAATTGGTTATGGAAATGCTGGAGTGTCGCTGAAATCCCTCTCTGGATCTAACGACCACACCCTATCGTCTCCATCAGCTCTGGATAAACCTGTTCCAGAGGCTCAGCTTCAGGCTTGGGCCCAGCTGGGTCCTGGGATGCAGCAGACCTCCGACTGCTGTCTTGCCTGAGCGTTCCTGCCTCCATCTGATGTGCATCAGCAACTGTAAGGTGCTCACCAGAATGTGCCGCAGAAGCCTGACCACTACCGTTGCCCGCCGAGATGTGTGTCTATGCGCTGGTGGAGGGTGGGGATAACCACCCCGGATAGCACTGCTGGACATGGGTTGGTTGGGCACAGAACGGTGCTGAGCAGGGGCAGTGACAGGCGTTTTTTCTTGTGGAGGGGTTGATTCCAGTGCCAACTCATCTGAGCGGCCTGGTGCAGGTCTTTGACCTTCTTGCGGCTCTGGATCAAACTCCCCGAGCTGACTGCTGCTGCCACGGCAGCATGGTCTGTCCTGTGACCGACACGTTGAGACCCTCTGGGGGACAGGGCATCTCGCCTGGCCTTGGCTGCTTTTAGTAATCTGCCCAGGTCTGCATCACTGAACCGCGGAGCTGGTCATCTCGCCGGCACGGCTGTGAGATGATTGAAGTTGGCTGTCTGCAGGTGCGGATTAAGTGCTGCTCTTAAGCCCCCTTAGCAGTGGGCTGGCGAGCATGGTCCCAGCGAATTAGCTGACCAATTAACATTTTATTGCGGTGACGGCCTCACAAGGCCGAGTGTTAGGAAGCTCGCGGCAGTTCCCACTAGCACACTTAGAAACGTTTCCATTAAATCGCGCCCAAAGTTGTGCTAAATATGGCAACTGATCTATTTTTCGATTGTTTAACACTTGGCCCAGATTCAATGACAGGCAGTATACCTATCTTTCACTATTTTGCAAACCAGCACTGACCAGCTGCTTCCCAGATGGGAGTTAGTGTTTCCAGATTAAAGCTAAGGCAACTTGTCATGAACCAGGATAAGCCTCGCCTTACACGAAGAAAGAATTTCATTTACATATAGCACTATATCACAACCTCAGGCATCCTTAAACTAAAGGTTTACGATTAAAGTACAGTTATTGTGGTTAAATAGGCAAATCGGGCAGCCAATTTAAACGCAACAAGGTCCAACAAAACAAAATGAATAAGCACATAATCTTTATGTGATATGTTAGTGGAGAGAACAATGTTGGTCAGACACCAGGAGCATGTTCGGCTCTTCTTCATTAGTCTCTAGGGATCTTTATGCATCCGTGCGAGAGTCATTGTTTAACATCTCATCCAGAAGGCAGCATTATTGACCCCGCATTGCTTCCTCACTAACCATACCAGGTTAGATTATGGACTAATTTGCCGGCTGGGTTGTGCCTGGTGCTGATCCCGTTATTCCCGGTGAATAACGGGAGACCCCCTGGGCGTCATTCTCCGACCCCCCCAGCGGGTCGAAGAATGGCCGTTGGCCGCCGTGAATTCTGCCCCAGCCGCCCGCTGAAGTCTCCGAAGGGAGAAAAGTCGGCGGGGCGTCAATGGCGCTGCAGATGTCGGAGAATGGCATAGGTGGGCACAAGGCAATTGATTTTGGGCCTGCCGATATTCTCCCATCCGAATGGGCCGAAGTCCCGTCGACGTGATGACGGGTCACGTCGGCGTAAATCAAACCTCCTTTTAATCGGCGTCAAACTGTGCTCAAGGTTTACGCCGACCAGCGTGGAGGTGGGTGACGGCCTGGGGGGTTGGCCGCTGGAGAGGCGATGGCGTGGCCGCAGTCTGAATGTGTGGGGGAGAGGTGTGTCTAGGGTTTTGTGTGTGTGTGTGTGTGTGTGCGGCGGAGGGGATGGTTAGAGTGGGCTGGGCTCCGGGGGAGTGCCGGGAGGGGGGGTTGAGTGCCGGGGACGGGAGGATGAGTGCCGGGGACGGGGATGGGGGGGTCCGTGCCGGGGAGGAGGATGGGGTCCATGCTGGGGAGGAGGATGGGGGGGTCCGTGCTGGGGAGGGGGATGAGGGGGTCCGTGCCGGGGAGGGGGATGGTGGGGGGGTCCGTGTCGGGGAAGGGGATGGGGGGGTCCGTGCCGGGGAGGGGGATGGGGGGTCCGTGCCGGGGAGGGGGATGGGGGGACCGTGCCAGGGAGGGGGATGGGGGCTCCGTGCCGGGGAGGGGGATGGGGGGGGGGGTCCGTGCCGGGGAGGGGGATGGGGTGGTCCATGCTGGGGAGGGGGATGGGGGGACGGGCTCCGTGCCGGGGAGGAGGATGGGGTCCGTGCCGGGAAGGAGGATGGGGGGGTCCGTGCCGGGGAGGGGGATGGGGGGGTCCGTGCCGGGGAGGAGGATGGGGTCCGTGCCGGGGAGGGGGATGTGGGGACGGGGTCCGTGCCGGGGAGGAGGATGGGGTCCGTGCCGGGGAGGAGGATGGGGGGGGTCCGTGCCGGGGAAGGGGTGGGGGGTCCGTGCCGGTGAGGAGGATGGGGTCCGTGCCGGGGAGGGGAATGGGGGACGGGGCCCGTGCCGGGGAGGAGGATGGGGTCCGTGCCGGGGAGGGGATGGGGACGGGGTCCGTGCCGGGGAGGAGGATGGGGTCCGTGCCGGGGAGGGGCATGGGGGACGGGGTCCGTGCCGGGGAGGAGGATGGGGTCCGTGCCGGGGAGGAGGATGGGCGGGTCCGTGCTGGGGAGGGGGATGGGGGGGTCCATGCCGGGGAGGGGGATGGGGGGGTCCGTGCTGGGGAGGGGGATGGGGGGGGGGGGGGGTCCGTGCCGGGGAGGGGGAGGGGGGGGGTCCGTGCCGGGGAGGGGGTTGCAAGGGCAAGTGAGTTGGTCCACCTGGCCAGGTGCCAGCCTCCAACAGTTGGACACACGCGGTCCATGCCACCTGGCTGGGGGGAGGAGGGGGTATGGGAAATGATCACTTGTCGTCGTTCACCTCCCCCCCCCCCCAACCACAAGGCCGTCATGTTTTCCGATCATCCAGCGATGTTGGCCGCCGTGGCGGCAGCCGCTCATGTCCATGTTGCCCTGGATGAGGAGGGGGAGGAGGAGCATGCCAGAGAGGCGGCGCAGGCTGCCGCAGAGGGGCAGGCGGCAGCCGACCAGGCTGGAGGGACACCTGACCGACAGGACGAGGAGGGGGAGGAGGACGTCGCGGCCCCACGGCAACGGAGGCACCCGAGGGCGCCCCGTGTGTACCGGCCCCGGCAGTCATACCAGGACCTCACGGACCGGGAATGCAGGAGGAGACTCCGGATGAGGCGGGAAACCGTGGCACACATCTGCTGGCACACCTGTCACCGCGTGGCACTGGCGGGGGACACCCTCTCCCCGTGTCCGTCAAGGTTACGGTGGCCCTGAACTTTTATGCAACGGGGTCATTCCAGGCACCGAGTGGGGACCTGTCCGGCATATCGCAGACATCGGTGCATCCGGGCAGTGACAGACGCCCTATATGCCATGGCGCAACGCTACATCCACTACCCTGTGGACCGGGCCAGCCAAGATGCCCGGACCGTGGGCTTCTCTGCCGTGGCCGGGTTCTCCATGGTCCAGGGCACGATTGATGGGATGCACGTCGCCGTGCGGCCACCTGCAGATAACAGGGTCGTGTTCACCAATGGGAAGGGGACCTATTCGATGAACATACAGGTGGTCTGCGACCACCGCATGATGATCCTGCACGTCTGCGCCCGTTACCCGGGCAGTGTACACGACTCATACGTGTTGTCGCGGTCATCCATCACCGGCATGTACGAGGGACGCCATCCCCGGCTGAGGGGCTGGTTGCTGGCGACAGGAGCTACACATTGCGATCGTGGCTGATGACGCCTGTACGGAGGCCACGCAATGAGGCGGAGAACCGCTACAATGATGCCCATGTAACGACAAGGGGAGTGATAGAGATGTGCCGCAGGCAGAGGAGGGCGGAGTGGAGGAGCAGCAGGAAGAGACGCAGTCCTCCCCAGATGAGGGGGTTGGGGCAATGGTCAGGGCAGACGGGCTAGACACAGGCGGGTGACTGTCCACCGTTACCGGCTGGGCCAGCGGGCACGGGACAGGCAGATAGACGCCCGCTTCACTGACTAGATGGGCGTGGGAATCGGGTAGTATGGCCACAGACCGCACACCATGGAAACAGCCGACCACCCCCACCCCCCACCCATCTACCCACCCAGCACCCTCACCCCCCCTCCCCAACCCCACCCACCCCACCCGCATGCACACCAGCCCCCCCATTGCCGATCCACCTGCGGCACAACGGCCGGGCTCACACAGTTGCCGGTGGATGCGTGTCTATCGCAAGCCATGGAGGATGATGACAACCCGCCCTGCGATGAGCTCCTGGCACCACATTGTTGGACTATGTCTGACCCATGGCCACAGTACCACCATCCACCCGGACCATCCCTGCATGCGGCTGTGACACTGCAGCGCACGGTCCCGTCCTCTGCCCGGGGGGATGTTGATGGCGGCCCAGGGGGAAGGGGGCAGACTCACCTGGGGCTGAGGTAAGACCACCCCTCACACACACACTTGCGCTCAACGTACATGACACCCCCGCACGCTTTGGACAGAGCACAAAGGCAGCTTCTGTAGGTGTAACATTGACTTTAATAACCAAAGGAGATCATGCACGTGCCCTCGCCCCTAAAACTCATCTGTGCCCTGCACCCATGCCAACTTACTCAGTATCTAATTGTTTGGCCTTACGGGCCCTTTGACTACGTCTACGTGGTTCCCCAGACGGCACAGCAGAACTGGAGGTGGACTACTGTGATTCCTGCCCTCTGACACGGGATCCCTTTGGCGGCCGTTTCCTGGGGCGTCCTGGCCTAGATGGGCCAGGCTGTGGCCCGGGCGACTGGGATGGCGAGCTGCCAGCCTGTCCTGCCCGTTGCCCACCCGATGCACCTGGGACGGAAGGGGGGGAGTCCGAGGTGTCGCGGTGTTCCGGGACCTCCCCTACAGGGGGACCTGGGAAGGACCACAGCACCTCCTCCTCCCTCAGGGTGCCCGATGGCCCCCAGGCCTCTACATGGGTGGGGGATGCGAACGGACTGGCCATCCGACGCCCCCCCGACATCTGGCGCTGCCAGTCCTGGAGGCCCGTGCTGGTATCGACAGGGGTCTGCAGGTTTGCAGCCATGGAGCTCAGGGGATTGGCAAACCCTGTCTGTGACTGTGCGACGCCGGCTCGCACATGGCCACTGGTGCCGATGCCCTCAGCGATGGCCTGCAGAGACTGGGCCATGGCCTGCTGAGACTGGGCCATGGCCTGCTGAGACTGGGCCATGGCCTGCTGAGACTGGGCCATGGCCTGCAGGGACTGGGTTATGGCCTGCTGAGACTGGGCCATGGCCTGCAGAGACTGGGCTATGGACTGCTGAGACTGGGCCATGGCGTTGAGCGCCTCTGCCATCAGGCACTGGCACTGGATCATGGCCTCCTGTAAGAGGGCAGCTATGTCCTGGGCCACAGACGCCGCCTGCACGGAAAGCCCCAGGCCTCGCAAACCGTTCCCCATGTCTGACACCGTCGCACCCATTGCCTCCACGCGGACGCCACCCGTGCGGTGTCGGCCTGGGTGGCACGCATGACCGGCACCACTCCCAGCTCCTGGACGCGGGTGGACTCCTCCACCTGCAACTGCAGCCGCCGCAAGCCGGCCGTCACCCTCTTCGCTCGTCTCCGGGTCGGTGGTTGCATCGGATCTATGTGTGGGTGTGGTAACTCCAGGAACCCGGGATCCATCTGGGCGGCAGAGGTTCGCTTGGGCTGGGCTGCCCTCCGACCGCCCGGTCCCTCTGCTGCTCCTACCACCACCTGCTGTACCGGGACGGCTGTGTTGTGCGCACCAGTGATTGTATCAGACGCCTGATCACTAAAGTGCCCAACCGAGGTGAGTGTTTCTGCGATGGTGGAGGGTGTTGGTGACAGCAGTGGCGTTGTGTCGTGCTCTTCGTCCCACTCTGAGTCCATGGCACTTTGGGGTGGGGGTTCGTCTCCACCCATCCACCATGTGTCACTGTCCGGTATTTCGTTTTCCTGAGTAGTGCTGTCCCGGGTAGGGGTGTCCTGGGTAGTGGTGTCCTGGGTAGTGGTGTCCTGGGTAGTGGTGTCCTGGGGAGTGGTGTCCTGTCTCGGCTGTGACAGGGGCCTGTGGCTGCCCCGCTCGTCGCTGGGTGGCACACGCCTGCGTCGGCGCACCCGCACTTGATGGGGGTGTCGTCTCCCTGTTGCTCCAGGTCTCTCCGTCTCCTGTGGTCTCCAAGGGACATCCTGCGGGCGTCGCATGCCGGAGGGTCCGGGTCTCTCTGTCTCCCGTGGTCTCCAAGGGACATCCTGCGGGCGTCGCATGCCGGAGGGTCCGGGTCTCTCCGTCTCCCGTGGTTTCCAAGGGACATCCTGCGGGCGTCGCATGCCGGAGGGTCTGGGTCTCTACGTCTCCCGTGGTGTGCGAGGGGCATCCTGCGGGCGTCGCATGCCGGAGGGTCCGGGTCTCTCCGTCTCCCGTGGCCTCCGAGGGACATCCTGCGGGCGTCGCATGCCGGAGGGTCCGGGTCTCTCCGTTTCCTGTGGCCTCCGAGGGGCATCCTGCGGGCGGTCTGCATCTGCGGGGATGGGTGCCTTGACGTTTGCTCCTGCGATACACAATGAAGCATGCATGGTTAGACACGCAGGCAGTGATCAGGTGGTATGGGGGAGGGGGGGATATAGGGGAGGGGGGATATGGGGACGGGCTGTCGGTGGCTCACTTGCTAGTACGCCCCCGACCTCTGCATCAGCAACCTCCCGGTCCTCAGGTCCGCCAGCCAGTTCCAGGGCCCTTTCCTCGTGTTCGGTCAGTGGCCTCTCATCAGCGGGGCCTCCTCCAGTCCTCACATGCTCCCTGGTGTTGTGTGCGCGTTTTTCCTGTGGGGGGTGGTGGCAGGGGTAAAAGGCAACAGTGTTAGACAGGTATATGAATGCACGCCATCGGTTGCGCGTGTATTGCAGAGGTTAAGGTTAGGGCTGTATTCACTTGGGGAAATGGGGGAAGGCGGATATGGGGGAGGGGGGATGTGGGGGATATGGGGGAGGGGGGATATGGGGGAGGGGGATATGGAGGATATGGGGGAGGGGGGATATGGGGGATATGGGGGAGGGGGGATATGGGGGAGGGGGGATATTGGGGAGGGTGGGATATGGGGGATATGGGGGAGGGGGGATATGGTGAGGGGGGATGTGGGGGATATGGGGAGGGGGGATATGGGGAAGGGGGGATATGGGGTATATGGGGGAGGGGGATATGGGGAGGGGGAATATGGGGGAGGGGGGATATGGGGGATATGGGGTATATGGATATCGGGCAGGGGGGGAGGCTCACCCTGGCTGCTCTGACGAGGTTGTTCACCTTCTTGTGGCACTGGGTGCCTGTCCGTGGTGTCAGGGCCACAGCGGTGACGACCTCTGCCACCTCCCTCCACAGACGCCGGCTGTGGCGTGGGGCAACTCTGCGGCCGTGTCCGGGATACAGGGGCCTCCCTCCTCTGCTCCACTGCGTCCAGGAGCGCCTCCACATTGCGTGACTGGAACCTCGGGGCTGAGCGACGGCCAGCCATCCGGTCGGGTGTTCCGGTCGGGTGCTCCGGTCGGGTGGGGACGAGCAGCGCGTCCTTATGAGCCGTCACGCCGCACGGCGTGAAGCACGTGAGCAAGCGCGGATCCCGTCACGTCGCTGCTAGCCCATTCCGGGCCGGAGCCTTTGAGACGTTTTGGGCGGCGTAATGAAAGCCGGATTTGCGCCGTTTTTGGCGCCGATCGGCGGACTTTGCGCCGATAACGGAGAATTTCGCCCCCTAAGCGGGTTTCAGTCCAGGGGCGGGATTCTCCGACCCCACGCCGGGTTGGAGAATCGGCGGGGGTGGGGGGTGGGCATGAATCACGCGACGCCGCTCCGACGCCGCTCCGACGCCGGTCCGCCGATTCTCCGGCCAATGGCACCGCTCAACGATGACCCCCCCAGCGATTCTCCACGCACGATGACTGTGCCCGCTGACTTAGGCCGAGTCCCGCCGGTGTCATTCTCATGTGGTCCTACCCAGCGGGACCTCGCCATTCATGCTGCGGGGTGGGGCGCTGGTGGCGGGGGGAGGGGGGATCTGACCCCGGGGGCAGCCTCCACGGTGGCCTGGCCCACGATCAGGGCCTACCGATCGGCGGGCGGGCTTATCCCGGTGGGGGCCTATTTTCCTCTGCGCCGGGCCACTGTAGGTCTCCGCCATGTTGAGTCGGGGCCTTCGTGAAGACAGCAACCCATGGGCATGCACGAACCCACGGCGGCCGTGGCGCGCATGCAGGGACCTGCGCCGCCCGAGCTGACGCCCGCATCGACAGCTGGAGCACCGTGAGGGTCTCCAGTGCCATGCGGGCCCCCAGTGAGGCGCAGGATCGCTCCGGCGTTTACGACGGCGTCAACACTTAGCCCCAGGATCGCAGAATCCCGCCCCTGGTGTCGAAGCAATCGTGATGCTGCCGACTCGCGGTCCCCAACGCGATCTGGATCACGCCTATCGATCAGCATATTTAAATGAATCTCAAAACTCATTTAAGTATGCGCAGCTCGTTCAAGGCCGGAGTCTCCTGGCTCCCAGGATTCACTGGCTCCAGCAGCGCAGCGTGAGGCTGCCATGAATCAGTACTGATTTGCAAAAATAGAAACCAGCGGCGTCATTCTCCGACCCCCCGCCGGGTCGGAGAATGGCCGTTGGCCCCCGTGAATCCCGCCCCCGCCCCCGCCGAAGTCTCCGGTACCGGAGTTTGGGCGGGGGGCGGGAATCGGGCCGCGCCGGTTGGTGGGAGCCCCCGCTCAATTCTCCGGCCCGGATGGGCCGAAGTCCCGCCCTGAAATTGCCTGTCCCGCCGGCGTAAATCAAAGCTGGTATTTACCGGCGGGACCAGGTGGCGTGGGCGGGCTCCGGGGTCCTGGGGGGGGCGTGGGGCGATCTGACCCCGGGGGGTGCTCCCACGGTGGCCTGGCCCGCGATCGGGGCCCACCGACCCGCGGGCGGGCCAGTGCCGTGGGTGCACTCTTTCCCTTCCGCCTCCGCCACGGTCTCCACCATGGCGGAGGAGGAAGTGACTGTCCCCACTTCGCATGCGCGGGAAACTGTCGGCCGCCGCTGACGCTCCCGCGCATGCGCCGCATTTCCGCGCCAGCTGGCAGGGCAACAAAGACCATTTCCGCCAGCTGGCGGGGCGGAAATCCCTCTGGCGCCGGCCTAGCCCCTCAATGTTGGGGCTCGGCCCCCAAAGATGCGGAGCATTCCGCACCTTTGGGCCGGCGCGATGCCCGTCTGATTGGCGCCGTTTTTGGCGCCAGTCGGCGGACATCGCGCCGTTGGGGGAGAATTTCGCCCCAGAAGTTGATGGTCACACCGGGGAGAGGGGGGGTTCGGAGGCCATTGGAGTGCCAGGTGGTCGGGGACATGGCACTACCCTGGTTCCTCGGCAGTGCCAATGTGGCATCCTGGCACCTTGGGACTGCCAGCCTGTGCCGGGGCAGTGCCAGGGTGCCAAGGAACACTGCCAATGGATGGGGTCTGAGGGGACCATTTCCATTAAAGGGGGGGGTGGAGAGGTGCATGAAGGAGTTTCATAATAAAAGTCTTTATTGTCACAAGTAGGCTTACATTTACACTGCAATGAAGTTACTGTGAAAAGCCCCTAGTCACCACACTCCGGCACCTGTTCGGGTACACGGAGGGAGAATTCAGAATGTCCAATTCACTTAACAAGCCCGTCTTTCGGGACTTGATGGAGGAAACCGGAGCACCCGGAAGAAACGCACGCAGACACGGAGAGAACATGCAAACTCTGCACGGACAGTGATCCAAGCCGAGAATCAAACCTGGGACTGGTGCTGTGAAGCAACAGTGCTAACCTCTATGCTGCCATGCCGCCCTATAGGTTGGTGTGACATGGACATTTAATGAGAGGTGGGGGAGGTTGCCCCTGGGGCTGAGGGTTGTGGATGCTGCCCCTGTCTGCAGGGGAGGGTGGATGGAGGTGGATGCGATATCTGTGGGTGGGAGGTGTGGGGGACGCTCAACTTAACTTTGAGATCTGGGCACCCTTTTTATTGGGCATTGCGATGTCTAAGGAGCCGGTTTTGCCAGCCTCTTTAGTTTCTCACTGCAGAAAAAAGCCTAAATGGCGATCGAACCAAACGGGAACAAAGACCCGTAACAAACGCGTTTCGCAGGGTGTTTCCCAGCACTTGCGAAACGCCGTTCTATCTACCGGGAGGCTGGGTCTATTTGGGGCCTCAAGTGGGAAGCCCGCGATGAGGCCTCACTTCGTCCCATTTCTTGCACTGAGGAGCTCTGCTCGCCGGAACTCCATGAAACTTCAATGAAACTTTGAAAACATGTTGAAATATATTCAATTGATCAAACTGCAGATATCTGACATGTCACAAAAATAACATTAGTTTTTCCAGGCTAGAGGGCCTCGATGCAATCCCAGAACCACCAACTCACCAATAAGGGATCCTCAGGCCTTCCCCCACCCATGCAGAGCACCCTGGGCCCGATTCCCATCGCAGGAAAAATGCCACATTGGCCCCTAGACATTGCCAGCCTGGAACCCTGGCAGTGTCCCTGACAGTGTCACCTGGGCACCTTGGCCTTCACACAGGTGGCACTGCCAGGGTGCCAGGCTGGCAGTGTCAAGGTGGCTGGGTGGCACCAGCAGTGCCATGGTGCCACCCCGCCCAGAGGGCAAGCACCTGAGAGACCTCTGAGTACTGTTCCACCTGGTCCCCATTTGTGGAGACCAGCACTGAACGGTGCTCGCCTGAAGTCTCCGAGGTAAAGAGGTTAGGAGCGTCATTCTCCGACCTCCCAGCGGGTCGGAGAATGGCCGTTGGCCGCCGTGAATCCCGCCCCCGCCGGTTGCCGAAGTCTCCGAAGGGAGAAAAGTCGGCGGGGCGTTAATGGCGCCGCTGACGTCGGAGAATGGCACGGGTCTGCGCAAGGCAGCCGATTTTGGGCCTGCCGATATTCTCCCTTCCGGATGGGCCGAAGTCCCATCGACGTGATGACCGTTCATGTCGACGTAAATCAAACCTCCTTTTCATCGGCCTGAACCTGTGCTCCAGGTTCACGCCGACCAGCGTGGAGGTGAGTGACGGCCTGGGGGGTTGGCCGCTGGGCAGGCGATGGCGTGGCCGCAGTCTGAATGTGTGGGGAGAGGTGTGTCTAGGGTTGTGTGTGTGTGTGTGTGTGCGGCAGGGGGGGTGGTTAGAGTGGGCTGGGCTCCGGGGGGGTGCCGGGAGGGGGGTCCGTGCCGGGGAGGAGGATGGGGGGTCCGTGCCGGGGAGGAGGATGGGGGAGGGGGGTCCGTGCCGGGGAGGAGGATGGGAGGTCTGTGCCGGGGAGGAGGATGGGAGGTCCGTGCCGGAGAGGGGGATGGGGGGGGGGGGTCCGTGCCGGGGAGGAGGATGGGGGAGGGGGGTCCGTGCCGGGGAGAAGGATGGGAGGTCCGTGCCGGGGAGGAGGATGGGGGGTCCGTGCCGGAGAGGGGGATGGGGGGTCCGTGCCGGAGAGGGGGATGGGGGGGGGGTCCGTGCCGGGGAGGAAGATGGGGGAGGGGGATCCGTGCCGGGGAGGTGGATGGGAGGTCCGTGCCGGGGAGGAGGATGGGGGGGGGGGGGTCCGTGCCGGGGAGGGGGATGGGGGGTCAAATGAGTTGGTCCACCTGGCCAGGTGCCAGCCTCCAGCAGTTGGACCCATGCGGTCCATGCCATCTGGCTGGGGGGAAGGGGGGGTTATGGACAATGATGACAGGTCGTCGTTCCCACCCCCCACACCAGGCCGTCATGTTTTCCGATCATCCAGAGATGTTGGCCGCCGTGGCGGCAGCCGCTAATGTCCATGTTGCCCTGGATGAGGAGGAGGAGGATGAGCGTGCCAGAGAGGCGGCGCAGGCTGCCGCAGAGGGGCAGGCGGCAGCCGCCCAGGCTCGAGGGACACCTGACCGACAGGACGAGGAGGGGGAGGAGGACGTCGCGGCCCCACGGCAACGGAGGCACCCGAGGGTGCCCCGTGTCCCGGCAGTCATACCAGGACCTCACGGACCGGGAATGCAGGAGGAGACTCCGGATGAGGCGGGAAACCGTGGCACACATCTCCCACCTGCTGGCACACCTGTCACCGAGTGGCACTGGCGGGGGACACCCTCTCCCTGTGTCCGTCAAGGTTACGGTGGCCCTGAACTTTTATGCAACGGGGTCATTCCAGGCACCGAGTGGGGACCTGTCCGGCATATCGCAGACATCGGTGCATCGGTGCATCCGGGCAGTGACAGACGCCCTATATGCCATGGCGCACCGCTACATCCGCTTCCCTGTGGACCGGGCCAGCCAAGATGCCCGGGCCATGAACTTTTCTGCCGTGGCCCATGGTCCAGGGCGCGATTGATGGGATGCACGTCGCCGTGCGGCCACCTGCAGATAACAGGGCCGTGTTCACCAATAGGAAGGGGACCTATTCGATGAACATACAGGTGGTCTGCGACCACCGCATGATGATCCTGCACGTCTGCGCCCGTTACCCAGGCAGTGTACACGATTCATACGTGTTGTCGCGGTCATCCATCCCCGGCATGTACGAGGGACGCCATCCCCGGCTGAGGGGCTGGTTGCTGGGCGACAGGGGCTACCCATTGCGATCGTGGCTGATGACGCCTGTATGGAGGCCACGCAATGAGGCGGAGAACCGCTACAATGATGCCCATGTAGCGACAAGGGGAGTGATCGAGAGGTGCTTTGGCGTGCTGAAGATGCGTTTCAGGTGCCTGGACCTCTCTGGGGGCGCCCTCCAGTATCGGTCAGATAGGGTCGGCCGCATCATTGTGGTGTGCTGCGTCCTGCACAACATAGCCCAACAGAGGGGCGATGTGCCGCAGGCAGAGGAGGGCGGAGTGGAGGAGCAGCAGGAAGAGGCGCAGTCCTCCCCAGATGAGGGGGATGGGGGCAATGGTCAGGGCAGACGGGCTAGACACAGGCGGGTGGCTGTCCACCATTACCGGCTGGCCCAGCGGGCACGGGACAGGCTGATAGCCGCCCGCTTCACTGACTAGATGGGCGTGGGAATCGGGTAGTATGGCCACAGACCGCACACCACCCCCTCATTGCCGATCCACCTGCGGCACAACGGCCGGGCTCACACAGTTGTGGGTGGACGCGTGTCTATTGCAGGCCATGGAGGATGATGACAACCTGCCCTGCGGTGAGCTCCTGGCTCCACATCGTTGGACTATGTCTGACCCATGGCCACAGTACCACAATCCACCCGGACCATCCCTGCATGCGGCTGTGACACTGCAGCGCACGGTCCCGTCCTCTGCCCGGGGGGATGTTGATGGCGGCCCAGGGGGAAGGGGGCAGACTCACCTGGGGCTGAGGTAAGACCACCCCTCACACACACACTTGCGCTCAACGTACATGACACCCCCGCACGCTTTGGACAGAGCACAAAGGCAGCTTCTGTAGGTGTAACATTGACTTTAATAACCAAAGGAGATCATGCACGTGCCCTCGCCCCTAAAACTCATTTGTGCCCTGCACCCATGCCAACTTACTCAGTGTCTAATTGTTTGGCCTTACGGGCCCTTTGACTACGTCTACGTGGTTCCCCAGACGGCACAGCAGAACTGGAGGTGGACTCCTGTGATTCCTGCCCTCTGACACGGGATCCCTTTGGCGGCCGTTTCCTGGGGCGTCCTGGCCGAGATGGGCCAGGCTGTGGCCCGGGTGACTGGGATGGCGAGCTGCCAGCCTGTCCTGCCCGTTGCCCACCCGATGCACCTGGGACGGAAGGGGGGGAGTCCGATGTGTCGCGGTGTTCCGGGACCTCCCCTACAGGGGGACCCGGGACGGACCACACCACCTCCTCCTCCCTCGGGGTGCCCGATGGCCCCCAGGCCTCTACATGGGTGGGGGATGCGAACGGACTGGCCATCCGACGCCCCCCCAACATCTGGCGCTGCCAGTCCTGGAGGCCCGTGCTGGTATCGACAGGGGTCTGCAGGTTTGCAGCCATGGAGACCAGGGGGTTGGCAAACCTTGTCTGTGACAGTGCGACGCCGGCTCGCTCATGGCCACTGGCGCCGATGCCCTCAGCGATGGCCTGCTGAGACTGGGCCATGGGGGGGGATATGGGGGAGGGGGGATATGGGGATGGGGGAGATATGGGGACGGGCTGTCGGTGGCTCACTTGCTAGTACGCCCCCGACCTCTACATCAGCAACCTCCCGGTCCTCAGGTCCGCCAGCCAGTTCCAGGGCCCTTTCCTCGTGTTCGGTCAGTGGCCTCTCATCAGTGGGGCCTCCTCCAGTCCTCACAGCTCCCTATTGTTGTGTGCTCGCTTCTCCTGTGGCGGGGGGGGGGGGGGGGGGGGTGGCGTGGTGGCAGGGGTAAAAGTCAACAGTGTTAGGCAGGTATATGAATGCACTCCATCGGTTGCGCGTGTATTGCAGAGGTTAAGGTTAGGGCTGGATTCACATTGGGGATATGGGGGATATGGGGGATGGGGGATATGGGGGAGGGGGGTTATGGGACGGGGGGATATGGCGGAGGGGGGATATGGGGGAGGGGGGATATGGGGGAGGGGGATATGGGGGAGGGGGGATATGGATATCGGGCGGGGGGGGGGAGGCTCACCCTGCCTGCTCTGACGAGGTCGTTCACCTTCTCCTTGGCACTGGGTGCCTGTCCGTGGTGTCAGTGCCGCAGCGGTGACGGCCTCTGCCACCTCCCTCCACAGACGCCGGCTGTGGCGTGGGGCAACTCTGCGGCCGTGCCCGGGATACAGGGCATCCCTCCTCTGCTCCACCGCGTCCAGGAGCGCCTCCACATCGCGTGACTCGAACCTCGGGGCTGAGCGACGGCCAGCCATCCAGTCGGGTGTTCCGGTCAGCTGTTCCGGTCGGGTGGGGGGGAGCAGCGCGTCCTTATGAGCCGTCACGCTGTGCGGCGTGTATGACGCTGCACGGCGTGAACCACGTGCTCAAGCGTGGATCCCGTTACGTCGCTGCTAGCCCATTTCGGGCCGGAGACTTTTCAAACATTTTTCCGACGTGCCGCAAGTCGGATTTGCGCCGTTTTTTGCGCCGATCGGCGGACTTTGCGCCGATAACGGAGAATTTCGCCCCAGATCCCAATGCTTCCGGTAGATCAAGAGAGAGAGCATATTACAGTAAGGTTAGCAGTCTAACTCTAATGAGCAGATTTGCAAAATAATAAACCCCCCCCCCCACCTCCACAATGGGAGGGATTCAGATCGCGATGTCTTGTGAGATCTTGTTAGATCTCGGGAGGCATGCAGAGTAGGGTACATCCCGCAAGAGGGATCTCCCGGCATCCACCACCCACGCTGCACGGCCGATAGATCGTGCCCTTTGTGTGGGATAATTCCGTGAAAATCTCCCAAGCCCCAAACAAGTGCGAGTGAATTGCGACCTGGACTGCTTCCATGTGCCCGGCGGATATCATCCCGCGATTCCCGCACTAAGTGACACTTTGTTTTTGGGAGAATTTCTGTGTTCAATTCTGGGGCGAGATTCTCCGACCCCCCGCCGGGTCGGAGAATCGCCGGGGCCTGGCATGAATCCCGCCCCCGCCGGTTGCCGAATTCTCCGGCACCGGATATTCAGCGGGGGCGGGAATCAGGCCGCGCCGGTTGGCGGGCCCCCACGCGCAATTCTCCGGCCCAGATGGGCCGAAGACCCACCGCTAAAATGCCTGTCCCGCCGGCGTGGATTAAACCACCTACCTTACCGGTGGGACAAGGCGGCGTGGGCGGGCTCTGGGGTCCTGGGGAGAGCGAGGGGCGATCTGGCCCCGGGGGGGTGCCCCCATGGTGGCCGGGACCGCGATCGGGGCCCACCGATCCGCGGGCGGGCCTGTGCCGTGGGGGCACTCTTTTCCTTCCGCCTTCGCCACGGTCTCCACCATGGCGGAGGCGGAAGAGACTCCCTCCACTGCGCATGTGCGGGAATGCCGTGAGCGGCCGCTGACGCTCCCGCGCATGCGCTGCCCGGAGATGTCATTTCCGCGCCAGCTGGCGGGGCGGAAATTCGTCCAGCGTCGGCCTAGCCCCTTTAGGTTGGGGCTCGGCCCCCAAAGATGCGGAGCATTCCGCACCTTTGGGGCGGCGCGATGCCCGACTGATTTGCGCCGTTTTGGGCGCCAGTCGGCGGACATCACGCCGTTTCCGGAGAATTTCGCCCCTGAGCTTGTACATTCTGATTCAATGATGAGAACATTATTGACTGAACTAAGATGATATCAAAAAGGAGAAAATGGACTATAGGACATGATTACACAGACAGATAATTAACACGGAAATTAATCTTGGGTGTATTAAACATTTCATGTGGAGACTTTAAGGTAGATTTTCTTCTACAATTGCCAGATTTGTCAACATGATTCTGCTTTGACAAGTTCCCACCTGGAGTGGCATTGGATGTACAATTTACTCATTGAAATCCAGAAGGCATGTTGCAAAATGTCACAAAAAATGGGAGTTATATTGTCCTAATAAGGCATATTTCTACTATACCAACAATTGGCATTCAAAATGTTGTTATGTTTCTGCATGGTGCTGAAGTCAGCACAGGGGATTTGGAACTTTAAAGGACAATCTTGTCCAGTGACACAATGGATGAATTAAAAGGGTGAAAAATATTCTTTTATGGTCATTAGCCGTGTCGTGCTGTGCCAGGCACTGCAGTAATTTCCACCCACTTCAGACGGATAAAATGGCAGTGGCAGACATTCTGCCAAGATCCCAGAAAAACTGTCAATGACCCTGACTTTGGAAATCAGGTTCAAGAGTTTTGCTATGGATAAGGGAAGTTCTGCCCTGCTGAAGATGAATGACCACAAGGAGGCAAGTGGTGATCTGACCTCTTTTTAAATAATTATATGTGCAAAAGTCAAAATACCATAAACTGGGAACGAACGAATTTGTATTCTTGTGATTGAAAGAATCAGGATCCAGTCTCCAGCTGTGTTATTTGCAACAATCCACTTCCTGGTCCACAAACAGAAAAAATACATAAATGTTTTGCTGCTGGATCACATGGGTGGCACAGTGGTTAGCACTTCTGCCTCACAGCTTCAGCGACCCCGGTTCAATTCTGACCTTGAGTGACTGTGTGGAGTCTGCACGTGTCTGCGTTGGTTTCCTCTGGGTGCTCTGGCTTCTTCCCACAGTCCAAAGATGTGCAGGTTAGGTGGATTGCCCATGCTAAATTGCCCCTTAGTATCTGAATGGTTAGGTGGGGTTACTGGGTTACAGGGATGGGGTTGCTCCAAGTAGTTTGCTCTTTCAAAGGATTGGGGCAGACTCAATGGGCCGAAGGGCCTTCTTTTGCAATGTATGATTCTATGGAATTGTTCAAGACAGCCTTCCTCCTGGTTGACAGGTTTAGCAGTGAGGCAGAAAACATTAGGAACTGATTATTTTTATTATCCACGTTGATCATAGAGTATTAGTCAGAACTTTGATTCTATGGCTCCACCACAGAAGAATTTCTTAGATTTAATTTTACAGATTGCATAACACCTTTCAACTTTTCAACTGGGATTTATGACACACAGAGTTAAGAGGCAGATGCTTCCTGACTAACAAGAATCCTGACAGTACAGATTTAGCACAGATGTACTTTTTATTTTTTCCATTGTAATTCTCAAAGAACAAAGAAATGTACAGCACAGGAACAGGCCCTTCAGCCCTCCAAGCCCGTGCCGACCATGCTGCCCGACTAAACTACAATCTTCTACACTTCCTGGGTCCGTATCCCTCTGTTCCCATCCTATTCATGTATTTGTCAAGATGCCCCTTAAATGTCACTATCGTCCCTGCTTCCACCACCTCCTCCGGTAGCGAGTTCCAGGCATCCACTACCCTCTGTGTAAAAAACTTGCCTCGTACATCTACTCTAAACCTTGCCCCTCTCACCTTAAACCTATGCCCCCTAGTAATTGACCCCTCTACCCTGGGGTAAAGCCTCTGACTATCCACTCTGTCTATGCCCCTCATAATTTTGTAGACCACTATCAAGTCGCCCCTCAACCTCATCGTTCCAGTGAGAAAAAACGAGTTTATTCAACCGCTCCTCATAGCTAATGTCCCTAACAATTTCATGCAGTCTATCTTTAATTAATCCACATTTTTCCAAATGACTGTTAATTCTGACCTGGATTACTATTTCGAAAAGCTTTCTCAGCATAATTTTGCAATTAGTTGCGAACAGACTAAGGTCACCAGAGGTTACATTGAAGCATCTGAATGTGTAAACGCCAAGCACTGATGTCAGTTTATCAGCCTCATACAAGGTTGTTCCTCTGGTGTGAAGAAACTACAAGTCACATTCAAATAGCTGCCATGTTTTTGTGATGGTGTCGGAGGAACATACAGCCTTGTCAGGCAGTGCATATGTGGTAAATCCAGGTAGGGCTTCCTTGATCTGTAGTCACTGCAATCACATGTTGCTTACATTCACTTGGCCATTCTCTCCATTCAGTATAATCACCCCCCCCCCCCCCCTTAGAGGTACAAGAGCAATCAAATCTTCAGAGAGAAATCTATAATTTCATGATGCAGTTCCCAGGATATTTCACAAAGTACCTCAACAATTTTAGAAATTGCTCTTTCAAAGTGGTAGAAATTATAGTGTAAATGGTTAAAAGCTATTATGCTAATAGCCAATATACATCGGTAGTGATGTCAGATCACAATAGACCAAAGCTCAGAGACAGTTGGTTCGGAAAGCAGCCTCCTGCTTATCTGGACGTGCACATTGTTATATATAGCAAATAAATGTTTGAAAATTCCTCGAGGCCTGTTTCCATCTGTCTATGTTAAACACACCCTGGGACTGTTTGCAGTGTTACTTCAGAAATGACTTCAGAATTGCAAGAATCTCACGCCTGTGTGATCTTCCACTTTGTGCTCTGCTCCTCCTGCCTGTGGGCCATTGTACATGCTCAGCACTATTGACAGTAGCGATCATTTTCAGAGGTGGCATTTGACTGAGAGAGCAGGTAAATCTCAGGGGACAGTTGTCACAAGCTCCGCTCAGTGTGAATATATACAAGTGGAACAGCGTCAAATTGGAGTTACAGAAGCCAGTTTCTGCGCCAGAGTTTTTGCAAAGGACCTCTCCCTAATTTACTTGCCCGATCATTACTACACCCAAAAATGACTAATTTTCTTACGAAAACCCAGGCTGAAGAGTGAAAGTTTTACTGTTACTACAGTCTTGTGTAAACCTAATGAGACCAAGGTAGACAGCAGACCCCGTTTCTTTACAGGAATTAATCAATCACTTGTTTCTTTTATGAAACTCTCATGATCACTGTTTCTGTACTGTCAGTCCACATATCATCAAACATTCAATTTCTCAACTCTCCGCAATGGGATTTAAATTCTTGAATGATGGGTGTACCAAATTGCAGCTTTAACAGTTCTAGGCTCCAGGGACAAAGTGATTGGCTTGCTGCCCAACATTATTACTGGTAATAAAACATAAAGACTGCACGATGAGGGCTAGGAACATGTCGTACAACTGGTCGTTATTATAGGCAAATAAAACTTTTGCCTTTCCTTGAGAACTGTAGCTCAGAGAGTTGCTTACCACAAAATTAGAAACTATTTTTGCTGCATGGAGTGCAGAATTTTAAGTGCCAGTTTTTGAAAACATTCTCATCTAAATACCTGGGGCTGGATTCTCTGGTTCCCGAGCTCCGTGGGCGAGATTCTCCACTCCCGCGCCGGTTTGGAGAATCGCCTGGGCCGCCAAAATTTCCCGGGACTCCGGTCCGACACCCTCCCGCGATTCTCCCAAGCGGCGGGAACGGCCTCGTCGAGTTCCGCGGGCCGCAGGCCGGAGATTCACCGGAGACACCCAAAATGGCAATTAACCGGCACCCCTATTATTCTCAGGCCCGGATGGGCCGAGCAGCCAGCCCAAAACGGCGGGTTCCCCCTGGCGCCGTCCACACCTGGTCGTTGCCGTCGGGAACAGCGCGGGAATGCTGGGGGGGGGGTGGCCTGCGGGGGGGGGGGGGGGGGGCGGGGGATCCTTCACCGGGGGGTACCTCAAAGGTGGGAAGGCCCGCGATCAGTGCCCACCGATCGTCGGGCCGTCCTCGCTGAAGGAGGACCTCCTTCCTTCCGCGGCCCCGCAAGATCCGTCCCCCATCTTCTTGCAGGGCGGACTTAGAGAGGACGGCAACCGCGCATGCGCGGGTGACGCCAATTATGCGGTGCCGGCCGCGTCTTGTATGCGGCGCCGCCTTTACGCGGCGACAATTTCTGGCGCGTGTAGATGACGCGGCCCTGATCCTAGCCCATTGTCGGGGCCTGAATCGGTCGGGATAGGGGCGTTTCGCGTCGTCGTGAACCTCGCCGGCATTCACGACGGCGTGGGCACTTTGGCGCGGGAGTGGAGAATCCCGCCCCGTATTTCCCGACAGTGCGCTGTTCGCTAATGGTGGGATTTCTACTCTTGCCGCTTGTCAATATGATTTCCTATTGAAGCCACCACACGTCGCTGGGAAACCCACAGGTGCTCCTGAAGAATTCCAGCCCTGTTGTGCTCTCCAGTCTTAGATGGTGAAGATTGTTGTTTCTTTCAGTGTCTGACTGATAGAATTAAAATCTTGCAGGTATGCAAGGGTAAGGATTCTATGGGCTGGGGAAGGGGCGAGGGGGGTGGGGGGGCAGTCGGTCAGAGGCCCCCAGGTGCATGTCCTTTGGGCAAAGTGGTTCCCTGACACTGCTTGTGCTAGCCTGATACCCTCAGTGCCACCTAGGTGCTAGCCTGGCACTGCCCAGGTGGCACTGCTAGTTGGAAGGGGCACTGCCAGGTTGGCACTGCTAAGGTGCCAAGCTGGCACTTTCTATGTGCTGGAGATTGAGCCAGAGGTGCCCGTGAAGGTGTTGGGAAATGTGCCAGGGAGGCCCATAGTGTGCTGGGGCTTTGGAGATCGGGACTCTATTTAAAAATGGCAAGCAGAGATCCTCGGTGTAGAAAACGGCGCTATGTGCAGCCCCGGCCATGTGTTCTTTGCTGAGGCCCCTTATTTAATGCGAGTGGTGTTGTACAGCCATATGTTTGTTAATGCTGCGTGTGCTGGGAAACATGCGGCCAGCGTGCTCGCTAAAGGACTTTGTTCCCACTTAGTTTATTAAAATAAATTTTGAGTACCCAATTCATTTTTTCCAATGAAGGGGCAATTTAGCATGGCCAATCCACCTACCCTGCACATCTTTGGGTTGTGGGGGTGAAACCCACGCAAACACGGGGAGAATGAGCAAACTCCACACGGACAGTGACCCAGAGCCGGGATCGAACCTGGGACCTCGGCGTCGTGAGGCAGCAGTGTTAACCACTGTGCCACCGTGCTGCCCTGTTCCCACACCGCTGCAACAGGTCCACAGCAGACATCATCTCCCTGTCCCTGTACTCAACACTGGAACACCAAGATAACAAAGACACCTATGTCAGCCTCCTATTTATTGACTTCAGCTCAGCCTTCAACACCATCATTCCTACGAAACTCATCTCCAAACTCCGTGCCATGGCATCGGCTCCTCCCTCTGCGACTGGATCCTGAACTTCCTAACCCAGAGATCACAATAAGTAAGGATAAGCAACAACACATCCCCCACGATCATCCTCAACACCGGGGCTCCGCAAGGCTGTGTCCTCAGCCCCCTACTATACTCCTTATACACCTATGACTGTGTGGCCAAATTCCCCTCCAACGCGATTTTCAAATTTGCTGATGACACCACCGTAGTGGGTCGGATTTCAAACAATGACGAGACAGAGTACAGGAATGTCAGGAAAAAGATACAAAAGTTTGAGGTAACGTACCAACTGACTCAAGAACAGCTTCTTCCCTGTTGCCATCAGACTTTTGAATGCAACTACCTCGTATTAAGTTGATGTTTTCTCTACATCCTAGTTATGACTGTAACATTACATTTGGTAGTCTCTCCTTCCCTCCCTATGTACGGTATGCACTGTTGTACAGCATGCAAGAAACAATACTTTTCACTGTATACTAATACATGTGACAATAATAAATCAAATCAAATCAAACTTAGTTGAATAGCACCCTTTGTAACTCTCTTCCGAACACCACTGTGGGTGCACCACATAGATTGCAGCAGCTCAAGAAGGCAGCTGACCAGCACCTTCACAATGGTAGTTAGGGATGGGAACAAATGCTGACCTAGACAGCGACACCTACACCCCATGAAAGAGTAGTTTAAAAATCCCATGCCATTGTACTGTATTTATATATTATGAGCATGTGTTCTGGCAATCTTGCTGTCTGTCTCTCTCTTTACAAATTCCTCCCAATATATAAGAGATGATGTTGATATGGTTTTAAAGTACAAAAGTTTTGACAGCAATTTCTAGCCGGCATTTGATGAACAAAATAAGGTAGCTCCCAGTGACCTACCTGCTAGGATGGCAAAGAGTTTTGACTACTTTGTGCTGAGCCTCATTATTGCTGAAAATGTGTGGCTTTATTCAGTCATAGACTGCTGTTGGATTCAAGTGTCCATTTTCTTATGACCACACTGGTTTTGGTGAGTTTGTTCTTATTAGGCTGACTGAGCTGCTGTATCACTGCTACAGACAACCACCATGAAGTGTTTACTGGGTTACTGCATTCGCAAATGTGGCAAAATGTTGTGCTCAGGCAATACATCAGAAGGTGAGAAATATATAATAGATGTATTCTTCATATATCTGTATATTGAGAGCTATTCCGTTCACACATTGAGAGAATGGACATGTTCCTGAGAGCCAATAATAAATTAGAGTTCAATGGTGCAAGTGAAGAGGTCCGTGCTCAAAATGGAGAAATTCTTAACTACAAAAAAGCAATTTTATCCATCGAGGTCGGCCCAGAAGTGTATGGCGCACTAACAAATCTTCTTGGTCCCAAAAAGACAAAAGATGTGCCATTTAAAATAACCATCACCAGGTTGAAGTTGGTTTTAATATTAAACCACCAGAGAAAGCAAAAAAATTACAGAACCAGAAATCAAACAAAAACAAATGAAACAATTGATGAGTACATTGTGGCACTGAAGAATTTATTATTACATTGCAACTTTGACACATTCTCAACATGAGACAGATTGTTGTGTAGATAAATGGATGAAAGAATCCAGTCAAAGTTACAAAACAGCTAAAGTATTACATTTGAACTCGTTTGCAACATCATTCTTGCCATGCAGCTGGCATCAAAGAATACTCAGGAATTGCATCCTATGTCAATGATTTGTACAGCTAATGTCCAATGCCAAAATTAAGGCATCATCCGAACCTAAAACCTAAGATCTATTCAGAAGAGTGCTGGCAATAGGGGTTTAGTGACTTGTTATCACCGTAATGGCAACCACATCGTCCAAGAATGTCCATGCACAAATTTCAAATGCTTTAATTGCCAATAGATGGGCAACATTGTGACTGTTTGCAGAGTGAAGGCGAAAAGTTGGAAAGAAAACTCATGCCAGTGGTAATAAGCCAACAACATCATAAAACTGGAGTTCACAATCTTGCAGTGAATTCAGTGTGTAGAAGCGGAGAGGAGCTATGGGCTGTGCAGGTTTATGCCACTCAGTCGCGCAAGTGACAGATGTTTGTACAAAGGCGTTGGCAAATTAACAGCATGTCAACATGTGCATCAATAAGGCTGCAGATTGCTCTATCAATTGAGAGACGTATACGAGAATAATTCAGTGACATTCTTCAAACTAAAAGTATAATTCAATTGAACACCTGCTCTGGCAAGGCATTAAAAATGTGTGAACAAACGTACTGCAGTTTTCAATGTGAGGACAAGAGCATCAAGATACCTATTCTAGTGAGATATGTCAACAAGCTATATGTGAATAGCTTTGTAAACTGGAAGCATGTTGTTCAAGCTGACCAAGAAACTAAGTTAGCATTTTCAAAGACACTTATGAATATATCAATGATGTGAAAATTCACTTCCCGAATCAGGCCCCAGTGCAGCATTGCTTGTGGACTCACTGCGACAGAGGAAGAAAACCTTCAAGAGTTGGATGACATCGGATGACCTGTTGACCATGGGGAGGCAGTGGTGTAGAGGTATTATCACCGGATTAGTAATCCAGAGACCATCGGTAATGCTCTGGGATCCCCGGTTCGAATCCCACTATGGTAGATGGTGAAATTTGAATTCAATAAATATCTGGAATTAAGAGCCTAATGACAAAACCATTGCTGATTGTCGTAAAACGGAATGTCCTTCAGGAAAGGAAACCTGCCGTCCTTGCCTGGTCTGGTCTACATGTGACTCAAGATCCACACAGTATTGCGGTTTACTCTTAACTGCTGAAAGACACTCAGTCCAACAAATGCTGGCCCACATCCCAAGAACAAATTAAAAAAACAATATTTGTGGGCGACACGGTAGCACAGTGGTTAGCACTGTTGCTTCACAGCCCCGGGGCAGGCGCTGTTTATGCGGCGTCTGCACATTCTCCCTGTGTCTGCATGGGTTTCCTCCGGGTGCTCCAGTTTCCTCCCACAGTACAAAGACGTGCAGGTTAGGTGGATTGACCAGGCTAAATGCCCTTAGTGTCCAGAAGGGTTATGTGGGGTTATGGGGATAGGATGGAGGTGTGGGCTTAAGTAGGGTGCTCTTTCCAAGGGCCGGTGCAGACTCGATGGGCCAAATGGCCTCCTTCTGCACTGTAAATTCTACGATCCTATAAAAAAGGTCAATGAGAGCAAGTGTGCTGTTATGCAATCGGAGGGAATTCACCCTGACCTGGAAAACAATACAAAATGGCCAATACTCCAAAATCAGATGTGTATGAGCTGAGAGCTTTTCTAGGAATGATTCAATATTACTCAGAATTTCTGCCTGAGCTTGCAACGGTATTAGCTCCACAGCATCAGTTGTAATACCAACAATGGCAGTGGCTGTACTTCTCTCACAATATGGTTGCAACATTGAATATTGTAGTTCAAATGAAAATGCAATCATTGGTGGACAATTGGTTTGCTGCATGAGGGCCCTAACTAGACTGCGAAGGTGCAACCTTCACAATAGGAATAGAGGACGAGGACTTCCAATCACTACAACTGAGTTTGAAACTGATACCCAGAAAGATTTAGGGCAAGATTCTCCCAAAAGGGAACAAAGCCCCTGAGCGAGTGTGTATTTCCTGGCGCTTGCAGTGCCAAGAAAAACATGGCTATTCAACACGAGGGACCTGAATGGGAAACGTGGTCAAGCCGCAAATAGGCCCATTTTGCAGTGGGGAGCTCCGCTCGCTGGAACTCCCCGTTTTCGTGAGAGATTGGGATGCCATTTTCAAATAGCGTCCTGATCTCCAAGGCTCCCCCCAAAAATTCCCCCCAGTCCAAACACACTATGGCAGGGTCCCCTGTCGCCCCACACACCTCCCAACTCTCGCTGGGTAAGACCTGACTGATCGCTCGCACGCACAAAAAGCTAGCTTGGCAGTGCCAACCTGGCACCCTGGCAGTGCCCATTTCAGCTGGCAGTGCTACCTGGGCACCTTGGCAGTACAAGGCTGGTGCCCAGATGGCACTGTCAAGGTGCCAGATTGGCACTGCCAGAGTACCCAGATGGCACCAGTAGTGTCAGGGCAGCACCATGCCCACACGGCATGCAGCTGGGGGCCTCCGATCCCCTGGGAAACCCCCATGAGTGCTGGTCCGCCTGGTTGCTGTTTGTGGCGACCAGTGCTGAACAGCGCTCGCCCGAGGTTTCCAAGGCGAAGTGGTTGCCAAAAAGTGATCCCAGCCATTGTGGGCAGGATTCATATTGCAACATCTCACGAGATCACGTTGGAGTTCAAGAGGCTTGGGGAGCCAGGTGGATCCCGGGAGCAGGCACTCCCGGCTTTCAAAGGCCACGCTGTGCCGTGGCAAGCTGCTTTTTGGGCGCAGCATGGCGGTTACATTGCGCCCTTAATTTTAAAGAAGTCAATGAAGAGATATTGAAAGGCTGGACAGAATTTTACCAGAGTATAGATGTGGAATTGAGATCATTCCCAATCATCTTAATGAGTTGTCATTTGAAAAGGGCTGCATTAAATGGGTCACAGAGTAGTAGTCCCTAATTCTTCAGGAGACAAGATTGTGGCAGAATTCCATACTAAACGCCGGTATAATCAAGCGGAAATCTAAAGCCAGAAATTTTGTTTTCGGCCTAGTCAAGACAGTGGTCTAGAATCATTGGTTAGCAAATGGACCGTTTACCAAAATTGCAGAAGTAAGCTGTCTAAAATCCCTTTACAACCATGGTCAGGATCAACTTGTTTATTTCGAAAAGGGTATACAGGGGCGAAATTCTCCCCCAACGGCGGGATGTCCGCCGACTGGCGCCAAAGACGGCGCCAATCAGACGGGCATCGCGCCGGCCCAAAGGTGGGGAATGCTCCGCATCTTTGGTGGCCTAGCCCCAACATTGAGGGGCTAGGCCGACGCCGGAGGGATTTCCGCCCCGCCAGCTGGCGGAAATGGCGTTTGTTGATTGTCGTAAAACGGAATGTCCTTCAGGAAAGGAAACCTGCTGTCCTTGCCTGGTCTGGTCTACATGTGACTCAAGATCCACACAGTGTTGTGGTTTACTCTTAACTGCTGAAAGACACTCAGTCCAACAAATGCTGGCCCACATCCCAAGAACAAATTAAAAAAACAATATTTGTGGGCGACACGGTAGCACAGTGGTTAGCACTGTTGCTTCACAGCCCCAGGGCAGGCGCTGTTTATGCGGAGTCTGCACATTCTCCCTGTGTCTGCGTGGGTTTCCTCCGGGTGCTCCAGTTTCCTCCCACAGTCCAAAGACGTGCAGGTTAGGTGGAATGACCAGGCTAAATGCCCTTAGTGTCCAGAAGGGTTATGTGGGGTTATGGGGATAGGATGGAGGTGTGGGCGTAAGTAGGGTGCTCTTTCCAAGGGTCGGTGCAGACTCGATGGGCCAAATGGCCTCCTTCCGCACTGTAAATTCTACGATCCTATAAAAAAGGTCAATGAGAGCAAGTGTGCTGTTATGCAATCGGAGGGAATTCACCCTGACCTGGAAAACAATACAAAATGGCCAATACTCCAAAATCAGATGTGTATGAGCTGAGAGCTTTTCTAGGAATGATTCAATATTACTCAGAATTTCTGCCTGAGCTTGCAACGGTATTAGCTCCACAGCATCAGTTGTAATACCAACAATGGCAGTGGCTGTACTTCTCTCACAATATGGTTGCAACATTGAATATTGTAGTTCAAATGAAAATGCAATCATTGGTGGACAATTGGTTTGCTGCATGAGGGCCCTAACTAGACTGCGAAGGTGCAACCTTCACAATAGGAATAGAGGACGAGGACTTCCAATCACTACAACTGAGTTTGAAACTGATACCCAGAAAGATTTAGGGCAAGATTCTCCCAAAAGGGAACAAAGCCCCTGAGCGAGTGTGTATTTCCTGGCGCTTGCAGTGCCAAGAAAAACATGGCTATTCAACACGAGGGACCTGAATGGGAAACGTGGTCAAGCCGCAAATAGGCCCATTTTGCAGTGGGGAGCTCCGCTCGCTGGAACTCCCCGTTTTCGTGAGAGATTGGGATGCCATTTTCAAATAGCGTCCTGATCTCCAAGGCTCCCCCCAAAAATTCCCCCCAGTCCAAACACACTATGGCAGGGTCCCCTGTCGCCCCACACACCTCCCAACTCTAGCTGGGTAAGACCTGACGGATCGCTCGCACGCACAAAAAGCTAGCTTGGCAGTGCCAACCTGGCACCCTGGCAGTGCCCATTTCAGCTGGCAGTGCTACCTGGGCACCTTGGCAGTACAAGGCTGGTGCCCAGATGGCACTGTCAAGGTGCCAGATTGGCACTGCCAGAGTACCCAGATGGCACCAGTAGTGTCAGGGCAGCACCATGACCACACGGCATGCAGCTGGGGGCCTCCGATCCCCTGGGAAACCCCCATGAGTGCTGGTCCGCCTGGTTGCTGTTTGTGGCGACCAGTGCTGAACAGCGCTCGCCCGAGGTTTCCAAGGCGAAGTGGTTGCCAAAAAGTGATCCCAGCCATTGTGGGCAGGATTCATATTGCAACATCTCACGAGATCACGTTGGAGTTCAAGAGGCTTGGGGAGCCAGGTGGATCCCGGGAGCAGGCACTCCCGGCTTTCAAAGGCCACGCTGTGCCGTGGCAAGCTGCTTTTTGGGCGCAGCATGGCGGTTACATTGCGCCCTTAATTTTAAAGAAGTCAATGAAGAGATATTGAAAGGCTGGACAGAATTTTACCAGAGTATAGATGTGGAATTGAGATCATTCCCAATCATCTTAATGAGTTGTCATTTGAAAAGGGCTGCATTAAATGGGTCACAGAGTAGTAGTCCCTAATTCTTCAGGAGACAAGATTGTGGCAGAATTCCATACTAAACGCCGGTATAATCAAGCGGAAATCTAAAGCCAGAAATTTTGTTTTCGGCCTAGTCAAGACAGTGGTCTAGAATCATTGGTTAGCAAATGGACCGTTTACCAAAATTGCAGAAGTAAGCTGTCTAAAATCCCTTTACAACCATGGTCAGGATCAACTTGTTTATTTCGAAAAGGGTATACAGGGGCGAAATTCTCCCCCAACGGCGGGATGTCCGCCGACTGGCGCCAAAGACGGCGCCAATCAGACGGGCATCGCGCCGGCCCAAAGGTGGGGAATGCTCCGCATCTTTGGTGGCCTAGCCCCAACATTGAGGGGCTAGGCCGACGCCGGAGGGATTTCCGCCCCGCCAGCTGGCGGAAATGGCGTTTGTTGATTGTCGTAAAACGGAATGTCCTTCAGGAAAGGAAACCTGCTGTCCTTGCCTGGTCTGGTCTACATGTGACTCAAGATCCACACAGTGTTGTGGTTTACTCTTAACTGCTGAAAGACACTCAGTCCAACAAATGCTGGCCCACATCCCAAGAACAAATTAAAAAAACAATATTTGTGGGCGACACGGTAGCACAGTGGTTAGCACTGTTGCTTCACAGCCCCAGGGCAGGCGCTGTTTATGCGGAGTCTGCACATTCTCCCTGTGTCTGCGTGGGTTTCCTCCGGGTGCTCCAGTTTCCTCCCACAGTCCAAAGACGTGCAGGTTAGGTGGAATGACCAGGCTAAATGCCCTTAGTGTCCAGAAGGGTTATGTGGGGTTATGGGGATAGGATGGAGGTGTGGGCGTAAGTAGGGTGCTCTTTCCAAGGGTCGGTGCAGACTCGATGGGCCAAATGGCCTCCTTCCGCACTGTAAATTCTACGATCCTATAAAAAAGGTCAATGAGAGCAAGTGTGCTGTTATGCAATCGGAGGGAATTCACCCTGACCTGGAAAACAATACAAAATGGCCAATACTCCAAAATCAGATGTGTATGAGCTGAGAGCTTTTCTAGGAATGATTCAATATTACTCAGAATTTCTGCCTGAGCTTGCAACGGTATTAGCTCCACAGCATCAGTTGTAATACCAACAATGGCAGTGGCTGTACTTCTCTCACAATATGGTTGCAACATTGAATATTGTAGTTCAAATGAAAATGCAATCATTGGTGGACAATTGGTTTGCTGCATGAGGGCCCTAACTAGACTGCGAAGGTGCAACCTTCACAATAGGAATAGAGGACGAGGACTTCCAATCACTACAACTGAGTTTGAAACTGATACCCAGAAAGATTTAGGGCAAGATTCTCCCAAAAGGGAACAAAGCCCCTGAGCGAGTGTGTATTTCCTGGCGCTTGCAGTGCCAAGAAAAACATGGCTATTCAACACGAGGGACCTGAATGGGAAACGTGGTCAAGCCGCAAATAGGCCCATTTTGCAGTGGGGAGCTCCGCTCGCTGGAACTCCCCGTTTTCGTGAGAGATTGGGATGCCATTTTCAAATAGCGTCCTGATCTCCAAGGCTCCCCCCAAAAATTCCCCCCAGTCCAAACACACTATGGCAGGGTCCCCTGTCGCCCCACACACCTCCCAACTCTAGCTGGGTAAGACCTGACGGATCGCTCGCACGCACAAAAAGCTAGCTTGGCAGTGCCAACCTGGCACCCTGGCAGTGCCCATTTCAGCTGGCAGTGCTACCTGGGCACCTTGGCAGTACAAGGCTGGTGCCCAGATGGCACTGTCAAGGTGCCAGATTGGCACTGCCAGAGTACCCAGATGGCACCAGTAGTGTCAGGGCAGCACCATGACCACACGGCATGCAGCTGGGGGCCTCTGATCCCCTGGGAAACCCCCATGAGTGCTGGTCCGCCTGGTTGCTGTTTGTGGCGACCAGTGCTGAACAGCGCTCGCCCGAGGTTTCCAAGGCGAAGTGGTTGCCAAAAAGTGATCCCAGCCATTGTGGGCAGGATTCATATTGCAACATCTCACGAGATCACGTTGGAGTTCAAGAGGCTTGGGGAGCCAGGTGGATCCCGGGAGCAGGCACTCCCGGCTTTCAAAGGCCACGCTGTGCCGTGGCAAGCTGCTTTTTGGGCGCAGCATGGCGGTTACATTGCGCCCTTAATTTTAAAGAAGTCAATGAAGAGATATTGAAAGGCTGGACAGAATTTTACCAGAGTATAGATGTGGAATTGAGATCATTCCCAATCATCTTAATGAGTTGTCATTTGAAAAGGGCTGCATTAAATGGGTCACAGAGTAGTAGTCCCTAATTCTTCAGGAGACAAGATTGTGGCAGAATTCCATACTAAACGCCGGTATAATCAAGCGGAAATCTAAAGCCAGAAATTTTGTTTTCGGCCTAGTCAAGACAGTGGTCTAGAATCATTGGTTAGCAAATGGACCGTTTACCAAAATTGCAGAAGTAAGCTGTCTAAAATCCCTTTACAACCATGGTCAGGATCAACTTGTTTATTTCGAAAAGGGTATACAGGGGCGAAATTCTCCCCCAACGGCGGGATGTCCGCCGACTGGCGCCAAAGACGGCGCCAATCAGACGGGCATCGCGCCGGCCCAAAGGTGGGGAATGCTCCGCATCTTTGGTGGCCTAGCCCCAACATTGAGGGGCTAGGCCGACGCCGGGGGGATTTCCGCCCCGCCAGCTGGCGGAAATGGCGTTTGTTGCCCCGCCAGCTGGCGCGGAAATGCGGCGCATGCGCGGGAGCGTCAGCGGCCGCTGTCAGTTTCCCGGCGCATGCACGGGAGCGTCAGCGGCCGCTGTCAGTTTCCCGCGCATGCGCAGTGGGGAGAGTCTCTTCCGCCTCCGCCATGGTGGAGGCCGTTGCGGAGGCGGAAGGGAAAGAGTGCCCCCACGGCACAGGCCCGCCCGCGGATCGGTGGGCCCCGATCGCGGGCCAGGCCACCGTGGGGGCACCCCCCGGGGTCAGATCGCCCCGTGCCCCCACCCCCAGGACCCCAGAGCCCGCCCACGCCGCCTGGTCCCGCCGGTAAATACCAGGTTTGATTTACGTCGGCGGGACAGGCAATTCCTGGGCGGGACTTCAGCCCATCCGGGCCGGAGAATCCAGCGGGGGGTCCCGCCAACCGGCGCGGCCCGATTCCCGCCCCCGCCCAATCTCCGGTACCGGAGACTTCGGCGGGGGCGGGGGCGGGATTCACGGCGGCCAACGGCCATTCTCCGACCCGGCGGGGGGGTCGGAGAATGACGCCCCAGACCTTTGGGAAGAAGAAAACAAAGATTGCAATTGGAATTGAACTAAGAGAGGAAGGAAGATATGGAAGCTATTTACAACAATATAACTAACCAGGAATGTGTAGTATAAGGGTTGTGTTATGGGAGAGGCATTTTCAGAACCTCAAAATGTATCATGGAGTCCAACCAACCTCACCCTTTGATGTATTTTGTTGCTTTTCTGAGCACACGGCTTGTTCTCCAGGAGTGGGATTACAATTATGGAAACGTGGGTTTTTAAACACGAAACAATGTTTATTCCTTGAACTCAACTTAACTTTTTAAATAAACATTGGATCTCTTTACACCCCTTACTTCAAAGATAACCCCGAAAATATTACAACACTGAATAATCCCTCAAAATGTTCCTTCAAACATCCCAAAAGACTTAACACCTTTAAACAGAAACACCTCAGGTTAAATGCATTACTTTTCTGGGTTTAAATCACCCAAATGATCCAGAGATAGTCTTTCATGGCAGAGATCACAGCAGATCCAGCTCACTGCAAACACAGACACACACAAGCTCTTTTGAAACTGAAACTAAAAAACTGCAAAATGGCTGATCTAAAACCCAGCTCCACCCACACTCTGACATCACTGCATTTCTTAAAGATACATTGCTTAAACATCCATTTCTTAGAGGCACTCTCACATGACAGTTGGCACATATAGGGTTAACATGAATACAGTGCTATCCACACAGTGATGTCAGAGAACACATGACCTGCACCAATGTGTTAGTCTAATGTTGGACAGATCCATGTGCACAAGTATGGAGACAGCTCCTAACTCGAACCCTGCATACGCACATAATTCTTGCAGTTAATAAATACATACAGTTAACCTATTTAAGACTACAAGGACTTCACTAAGACCTGCCAAGTGGCATCCAACACCCTGCAACATGGTGACAGCTGATGGAGAAACCCAGAACCTCAGAGAAACTGGAGCAGTGATTTAAAAGCTGGAAAATTAAAGAAGCAGCACTCTGACCTTATTTAAAGCAGTTGAAGTGGAGACAAAGAGGGAGATCCTCTGAGAGAAGCTCCATAATATAATTGGAAGCAGAGGGCAGAAGAAAAAAGTTCCACTGTGAAGCTGAGAGCTCCACAAGATAGCCATTGAGGTTCTGCTTGAATAACCGCATCGTGCAGAGTCCAAGAACCTTGCGGGGTTAAGCAAAAATATTAAATTCTGGCAAGAGCCAGAGGCGCCATAGTAATTGTAGGTTATTTTAATGATCCTCGTACGTGTACAGCAGTGCCCCACTATCCCGATGGTGCCACCCCACTATCACCACCATACCTCCCGGAAACCTCCCACAAAGCCACCTCCCCACTCAATGCACACTCCACTCCTTACCCCCCACCTACCCTCGTCCCCCCAGTGCCTTCGGTGATCCTTTTTTTCAATAAATTTAGAGTACCCAATTAACGTTTACAAATTAAGGTGCAATTTAGCGTGGCCAATCCACCTAACCTGCACATCTTTGGGTTGTGGGGGTGATACCCATGCAAACACGGGGAGAATGTGCAAACTCCACACGGACAGTGACCCAGGGCCGAGATTGAACATGGGTCCTTGGCGCCGTGAGGCAGCAGTGCTAACCACTGCACCACCGTGCTGCCCTCCCTCAGTGATCCTTGATGCGCTTTGCCCTCCTAGCTCTGCCGCTACATGTAGGTGTGTTCCCAGGATGCACATCTGAGGTGGAGGCAGCCAGCTACTTACCTCGTCCCGTGGCCTTCAATGCCACTGGTGGGTGTCCACTGGGGCTGGAAGGCCCTGGCTCACTTGTTGGCGGCACATGCACAGCAGTGCTGCCCTCTTCTCTGTGCTGACTACGAGACGCAGCCTCATCAGATGGGTGGAACTCAGGGGAACTGGCGGCCACCATTGCCAATCCATAGGATGGCTCCTGGTTGCCACCCAGTGCCTCCTCCCGGTCGGTGCCCTGGGGTTCACCTCGGGACGGTGGGGCAGCTGGTTCGAGTCCCAGCTCCCCATGCATCATCTGGCTCTGACCTGGTGACTCCCCAATGTTGGCACCATAGTGTCGATGCCCTCGGCAATGCTGCTCACTGATTGGGCCATGCTCTGCAGTGACTCGGCAATGCCTACCTGCGACTGGGACAAGCTCCACAGCTCCTCGGCCATTCCCATCTGAGAGTGGGACATGTCCCGCAGAACCTCACTGAGGTCCACCTGGTGCTGGGTCACGTCCCCCCATTGAGTCGGACAGTCTGCCAAGGCCCTCAGCCATGGCCATCATCGACTGCGTGATGCCTTGGACACCTTCATTCATGCTGCCTGCATCGTGCGCAAGGCTCTCCACTGTGGTCACCACACTAGCAGTGTTGGCCTCGGTGCCACGCATTGCTGGCAATATCTCCTGCGCCCTTAGCCTCTGGGACTCCTCCAATTGACTATGGACCTGCTGGAATGTCGATGACATCTCCTCTGGGTGTCATGTCCACACCGTCACATCTCCATCAGCTCCGGGTAAACCTGTTCCAGAGGCTCAGCATCCGGCCGGGACCCAGCTGGGTCCAGGGATCCAGCAGCCCCCCAACTGCTGTCTCGCCTGGGGGCTCCTCCCTCCACCTGATGTACATCAGCAACTGTGCGGTGCTCACCAGATTGTGCCCAGAAGCCTGACCACTAACGTTTCCCACTGAGATGTGTGTATGTACGCTGGTGGAGCGTGGGGATGTCAGCTGTGACGCATCAACTGCGGCATCCTCGGAACTCTCCTCTGAGGTGTTCTCATGGGAAGCAGAGAGGGGGCCACCTCAGATGGGCCAGTGCTGTCGGATGGAGGACCTGCGGTCAGTGGGTGGGATGGGTCAGTCAGTAAGACAATAGCAACTCACGTCTGACAGGTCCTCTGGGTGGTGCCCGGTGGATCCTCACCTCTGCGGCATGCGGCGACCTCCGCATTGGTGGCCGATCTGTCCTCGGCCACCCCCGGCACGTCTCGGGCCCATTCCTTGAATGTCATGAGGATTCTAATGTCTGGCACCCCTCCGCCAGTCTGGGAGGGGAGGAACCCCTCAGTGTTTCTGGGAGAGCCTCTGTTGCAGAGATGCAGAGAGGGCATCATTAGCCACAAACGTGGGTCACAGTGCATGGGGCGGCGGGGTGGGGTGGGGGGGGGGGGGCGGCGGCGGTGGAGTGAAGGGAGGGTTGTGGTGATGTGGGGCTTCGGATGAAGGGAGGGGGGTGTGAAGGGTGGATTGGGGGGCAGATGGAGGGGTGGGGGGGGGGGGGGGCTGCTCCCATTGGGGGTTGGGAAGGTTCCGAGGTGGGGGCACATGTGTCAACTTACCCATGCTGCTGGGTGAAGGTCGTTCACCTTCTTGTGGTACTGGAGGCCTGTCCTCCTGGTCACACTACAGCTGCTGCTACCTCGTCCCAGGCGGCACTGACTGATCTGTGACTCAACGTCTGGGATCCTCAGGCGAACAGGGCATCCCTCCTGGCCTCCACCACAACTGGGAGCCTCCCCAGGTCTACATCCCCGAATCGTGGGGCTGATCGTCTCGGCGCCATGGTTGTGAGCTGAGTGGGGTTGCCTGTGGAAGAGCTGTTTAAGTGCTTCTCGACCATGTTAGTGGGGGGTGGGGGGGTGGGGGGTGGGGTGGGGGTGGGGGGTGGGGGAGGGGGGGGGGAGAAGAGCTGGTGAGCGCAGTCTTGGCTAATCGGCTGGTGAGTCTTCATTTGCGGCATGAAGCCTGTGGGGTTTCATTAAGTGACCAATTAACGTTAAATTGCGTTGCCGGCCTTGCCGGGCCAGGCACCGGGAAGCTCGCAGCAGTTCTCCACTCCAAAATTTGTCCGGAGAATCGCGCCCATTGGCTTCACAGATGCCTTTCCTTGCCTGATTTGACAGCTCTCTGTGCAATTTCAAAGTGCTGGCAAGGGTCACAGAGCCAGCTTGGGGAGGACGCCTAAACATGCTGGCAACGGCCGGATTCTGAGTTGAGTGTGTTGCTTTTGAAGGGCACTATGATCTCAAAATTAAATTAAAGGCCCTTCCCCTCCACATGGATATCGGAGAGTTCCCCCACCTCAGTGGCACCACCCCATTCTTCCCACCTCTAGCAGCATCCCCACACCCCTCCACTGTCTCCGGCCCCATCCCACCCTACTGCCAAGCTGGCAGTGCCAACCTGGGTACCAGGGGGCAGTGCCAACATACTGCCCAGCCATGCCCCTCACCACCCGGGGGCTACATTCACCTTCACGACCCGATGTGGTCATCACAAGTGGTTGTCGCTTTGAGAACCAGCCGTGATTTGGGTAAGCTTGAAGTCACGTTGACTGGGCGGGAGGGCATGGCGGGGATGGATGTTATAGTCCGGTAAGTACACGTAAATATATTAAACATTATGGAAATCTGAACCTGATCACTTCACGACAGGCGCGGGGATGATCTCAATCTGGGATTTCACCAGTGAAAATCCGGTTATTGCCCTGTTGCAAGATTTAGTGGCCATAACGAGATTGGGGCCATGGTGAACAGGCCTGCTAAATCCTTCCCATGGGATTAGTGCTATCCTTGATCAGAATGCTATGTGAAGGTTCAGTAGTGTAAGTGCTCTGGAATCAACAGTTCAGCAGCACACTGGGTGGCAGAGGTGATCTCTAATTGGCTCTTCCACTTTAATATCTAATAATATTACATGTTTCAGCAATTTGTTTTACACTTGTGCAGAATTATGACGATGCAAACACCATCAGGATGCAGATAACAACAGGACTTGGCAAGTTTACAAGTAGCTTTAGTTATGTCACACATGGTATTAAGCATGTTTTACACCAATAGCAATGTGAATGAGTAGACACAGGAAACACATGTGTAACATGCCCCAGAGGTTGCTGGCATTTGCAGTATATTTTGACAGGGGCATCAGTGATCTAATTTATAGGAAGGAAATTCTAGGTTAAGTGTTCTTGTGCCGGAAGAACAGCGAGAGAAAGCTGTTATCTGAGTCAAGGATACAGACCTTAAAATTAAGACAGTCAAAGTGGTTCTTATCTTATTGAGATTCCTCTTTTGCTAATGTTAGAACCAACTAGAGCCTTCAAAATATCTTGGAATCATGAAATGTTTGTAATAATAACAGCCTATTATCATCAAAATATTCACCAGCAATTTTCTTAAAATCTGGAGCAGTAAAGGAACTTACTGGATCTATTCCTATTCTGTCATGCACATCCTTGCAGCAATAGTTGCATTGTAAAATACAAATATTTCTTACATGGTACCCTTGGGTTGGGGGCATGCTGTGTGTTTTGATGTGAACGTTTACATTGCAATTTTATTGGCTCAAAACTTGAATCATAGCATATATTCGTGTAGATGTTGCAGAAAATCTAGGCCCTGGACCTCATGTTGAAAGATAAGGCATGAATAAACACAAATATTGTCCTGATTATAATTGTCTCTACCTGGCAGTAACTTGTTGGGGCAGTTCAAATGGGGAATGTGCAACGGGACCAGGGTGTCCTCGTACACCAGCGGCTGAAGGTACGCATGCAGGTGCAGTGGGTGGTAGCTGCAATATCCCGCACGGGACCTACGGGGTGGGAACACTTATTTTTCCCTTGCTCCTTGTGGAGTATGAGCACCCCCGCTGGGGGTGGGGTATCTCACTTAGCCAATGAATAAAAAGTTGGCCAGTAAGGAACCAAGGAGAATAGGAACCCAGTAGGGATCTACCAGGTAGTGTATATATCGCTTGTGTAACTAAAACTTTGATTCTTATTTTACTCGGTGTGGACTCCCCGTGTCCTTATTATCTTACCTTCATAGGAGAGGATTTGAGTACAGGAGCAGGGATGCCTTGCTGCAATTATACGGGGCCTTGGTGAGGCCACACCTGGAATATTGTGTGCAGATTTAGCCTCCTTATCTGAGGAAGGATATTCTTGCTATAGAGGGAGTGCAGCAAAGGTTTACCAGACTGATTCCTGGGATGGTGGGACTGATATATGAGGAGAGGTGGAGTTGGTTAGGATTGTATTCACTGGAGTTCAGAAGAATGAGGGGTATTTCATAGAAACCTATAAAATTCTAACAGGACTAGACAAGGTAGATACAAGAAGGATCTTCTCGATGGTGGGGAGTCCGGAACCAGGGGGCACATTCTGAGGACACGAGGTAGACCATTTAGGACTGAGATTAGGAGAAATGTCTTCAGCCAGACAATGATTGGCCTTTGGAATTCACTACCGCAGAAAGAAGTTTAGGCCAAAACATATGTTTCAAGAAGTGGTTAGATATGGCACTTGGGGCGCAGCACGGCAGCACAGTGGTTAGCACAGCTTCCTCATGGCGCCGAGGTCCCTGGTTCAATCCCGGCTCTGGGTCACTGTCTGTGTGGCGTTTGCACATTCTCCTCGTGTTTGCGTGGGTTTCGCCCCCACAACCCAAAGATGTGCAGGGCAGGTGGATTGGCCACGCTAAATTGCCCCTTAATTGGAAAAAATTAATTGGGTACTCTAAATTTATTTTAAAAAAGATATAGCACTTGGGAAGAAGGGGATCAAAGGATTTAGGGGAAGGTGGGATCAGGCAATTGAGTTGGATGATCAGCCATGCTCATGAGGAGTGGCAGAGCAGGCTCAAAGGGCTGAATGGCCTCCTCCTGCTCCTACTTCATATATTTTTATGAATGTTGGTTAACTCCACCAATATTGTTCCCTTGCTGTCATGTCTATACACAAGTTACTATCCAGCCTTTCCATCCCACCACATAGTGGTCCTGAGCCCCAGATCCCACCAAATATTGGTGATCATCCTTACAGGTCCCCAACTGTGGCCTCCTGCTGCTGGCAGGTGCTCCAGCCTGCTAACCAAGCTGTTAACTTGGTCAGCTGTCAAGTGAGAGACTGCAGTATTTTACTGAAATATAGCCCTATAATTAAAACTGGCTGGGCCTCCTCAACGCCAGGTTTCTTGGACTCGGCCAATTATAGCTTCCATCGTGCCCTCCTTGCCTCAATGTTAATATTGACGCTGTAGCGTGCAGCAGAATATTTGTTTGAACATAAAGCTAGTATTATCAGCCACATAACACCATTAAATGAGACTTCATTCCGAATGGCATGTTCTGCTCTCTGAGGCATCCGGCTAGAAGTGTGAATAATTAATTTATTCAAATCTTGAATTTTGGGAGTGAACTGTTTATGGCAATGTCCAGTGATAAGGAATCTTTGGCTGAGCACAACCTTGGCTGTGGGTTTTTGCATGGAGGGAGTGCAAGTCGCAGTCTTTTATTTGCAAATTTTGTGACAGCAGGGATCTTCAGCATAGGCATTCACCCAGTGACGTCCCTGGGAAATGTAACATCCCCAGACACATGTACCGTATGAAGTTGGGCGGAGACTCAGGGTGCAATTGTCCCCCAAAATGGTAAAGTGTCAGGTTGTGATGAAAAACCGGCGCGTTTCTCCCTGACAAACAGGCAGGTTTTCTTTTCAGATCTTGTGACACTTTGTCATATAAAAGCAGGGTGGCATGTTTTGTGCTATCATTCCTGAGGGGTGGGGCCTAAAGACAGCAGTAAACCCAGCTCCACAGAGATCGAAGTGCCATTTATAAAGCATGCCCCAATTCAAATTGAACTTAAAGACTCCCCTCCCGCATCACCACTGGCATTGGGGCATTAGATACCCCTCCCGCCCCCCCCACCAATGCAGACATTCTCTCCCCCTACATCCCTGAAAAGCAGGCATCACCCCCCACCACCTCTGCAATGCAGGCATCTCCCTTCACCTCCCCCCCCCCCCCCCTCCCACCCCCCCAACATCTCTAATCCCTCCCCTATACAAAATGGGAAGCCCCCAATTGGGTTCCCTAGAGGCTCTGCCCCTGACCCTGAAAACTAGCCCCACCCTGGCACTGCCAACCTGGCACTGTCCTTCACCACCTGAGGGTACTCACCTCTGAGCCCCATTATGGTCATCGCGACTGGTTTCCATTTTTGGAAACCAATAGTGAGAGGGCCAAAAATCGTTCTTTGTGTTCGTAAAACCAGGGCCGGGATTCTCCGTTACCCGGGGCGGGCCGTACCAGCGCCGAGGAGTGGCGTGAACCACTCCGCGTCGGGCCGCCCGGGAGGTGAGGAATCCTCCGCACCTTCAGGGGCTAGGCCGGCGCCGATGGGGTTGGCGACGCGCCAGCCGGCGTTGAAGGGCCTCCGCTGGCCGGTGCGAGTTGGCGCGTACGCGGGAGCACCAGCGTGTACTGACAGCATTCCAGCGCATGCGCAGGGGGGTTGTTCTCCACACCGGCCTGAGAGACTGTTATGGCGGCCGACGCGGAGTGAAAGAGTGCCGCCACAGCACAGGCCCGCCCGCGGATAGGTGGGCCCCAATCGCGGGCCAGGCCACCGTGGAGGCCCCCCCGGACCCAGATCCCCCGTGATTCCCGCACCCGCCGAAAAATCGGCGCCGGAGAATTTGGCAGCCGGCATCGGGGCGGGATTCACGCCGCCCCCCCCGGCGATTCACTGGCCCGGTGGGGGGGTTGGAGAATCCCGCCCCAGGTTACGATTGTATGCTCCAATGGCAGGCTACGTTTTCCAATACGGCATGTTGGGAACGTCATTTCAATATATTTGCATTTTATTATGTCTCCTCGCTCCCCCTCCCCATGCTGGATCGTCCAGGCTCGTCGGTGTGCAATGTGAACAACATTTTTCACAACAGAACCTAAGTGACGTGCACCTAGTGATCTGCACTTCGCTCATGACATTGAGGTTAGTTGATCTAACCTGCATCGTGCAGCACTCCCAGGAATCAGCACGAAGCTTCTCAGCCGCTCCAGGATAGTCTCACATGCAAGACTCTACCTACCGCACCAGCAATAAGGCTGAAGTGGCTTTCCATGTGCTGCAGGCATAGGCAGCAGTGGGCAGTGAGGCAACTGGCCTCAAGCAGGAGAAGGGGCTGCAGGGCTAGGGTTGTACTGGGCAGGGGCGGCGGCGGCGGTGGAGCGGGCGGTACAAGTGGGAAAGGTTGTACTCAGACACATGACTGGAGGAAACAATGCAGGGGGGTTAGTGTCCTCAGTGCCAGAGTGGGGAGAGAGAATGTTACAGATTGACATCAGCCACTTGGGACCAAAATGAGTACAGCACAGAGTGAAGAAGCGCTTCAGTTTATGTTATTGAGCTTACAAAGATTATCCTTATCCCAGCTCAGAGAGGGGGAGAGCATATCTGGCCAGTCTCAATTGTGCCCAGTATGTTGTGCGCAGGTCATGGTCATGACATCACGTGCCTCGGTCTGTGGGGTTTCTGGAATCATACTGGCTGCAGCTGGCATACTCAGGCAGGGAAAGCATTTACAGCCTTCAGATCAGAGAATCATAGAATTCCTACAGTGCAGAAGGAAGCCATTCAGCCCATTGAGTCTGCACAGACCCTTCAAAAGAGCACCCCACCCGGAAAGAACGTACAAACTCCACACAGTCACCGAAGGTCAGATGTGAACTCCGGCGGTGAGAGGCAGCAGTGCTAACTACTGTGCTGCCCCTGATGGACCAAAAAGCTTTTATCTGTGCTGTTAAATTCTATGGTTCCCACATGGAAATCAGAAATCATCTCAGGAGCACTGCTACTGATTAAATCTATTACTTCCCAGCAAGTTGAGTGAGGAAGAAATTCTTGCCTGCCCCCTTAATTATCTTTTCCCTATCGTACCATCTATTGAATATGGAGCAAAAGCATTGTGCGGGCATCCAAGAATGTGGGTGGGGTGAGGGGCAGGAGAGTGGCCTCAAAAGGAGGAGGGCTAAAGCTGAAACGGGACATAGACTCATCCACTACAAAATGTTCAGGGGCTGATAAACAGATAGCACGTCAAACATGATAAGATCAAGGAATACAGAGGAAGGATTGAGAGGCCTTTCAGGTAGGAAAACCTGAACATTAAGCTGGATTAAGAGATGACGGGAGGCCAGAAGGAATAGGAACAGGAGTAGGCCATTCGGCCCCTCAAGCCTGCTCTGCTATTCAATCAGATCATGGCTAATCCAACATTCCTTATGAGCACTTTCCTGCCCTTGCCCCGTACCCCTTGATTTCCATAATGATCAAAGACCTATCTATCTCAGCCCCAAATATATTCAAGGGGCTGAATTCTCCGCCGTCGGGATGCTTAGTTTTGCCGGCAGTCCGGGGGTTTCCCGACGGCGTGGGACTGCCCCACAATGGGAAACCTCGGCGTTGAAGGGTCCGGTGGCAGCCTGCGGGAGGAGGGGTGGGTGGGGGTGGGGGTGGGGTCCGACACCGGGGGGGGGGCCTCCGATGTGGCCTGGCCTGCGATCGGAACCCACCGATCGGCAGGCCAGGCTCTCTGTCTCCCGGCCTCCTTTCTTCCGCGCCGTCGCCTGTACTCCTGCTCCATGTTGGGTCGGGGCCGGCATAGAGAAGGGAGACACCGCGCATGCATGGAAATTGCGGCGGTGGGACTGCGCATGCACGCATCCCCCGGCGCCCATTCCATGGCTGGATCAGCAGCTGGAGCGGCGTTTCCGACGGCGTCAACACTTAGCCTGAGGATCAGAGAATCCCACCCCTCTATGTTTCAATGAGATAACATCTCATTCTTCCAAATTCCAATGTGTAGAGCCCCAACCTGTTTAAACTTTGCTCAGAAGACAATGCCCCCATGCCAGGGATCATCCTAGTGAACCTTCTTTGAACCGCCTCACAAAAGGGAGAGTCCAAGTTGGTCTGAGAATGAGAATCCTGCACCACCACCTTCCAACCTGCGGACAGATTGGAGGGGAGCTGCATACACTGGAGGTGGGAGTCGGGGGGTGATTAAAGGGGTACACAACTGAATTGTGCATTCCCAAATAAGGAGATGGGTACAGCTGAAACAATGTTGGGAGCCTTTCATTGACAATGCAGGGAATCAGGAAAGTGAAGCAATGATGCCCATTTATGTGAGACTAAACCTGAAAAGTGGCAACACTTGATCTCCTTTAACCCCTTGTTCACAGCGTGGCAGTTCCCCAGGGTCATAACGAACTCCAAAGCAGTTGGCCGAATAATCAAGCTTCTGAAGCCGGTTAGATATTTGATGCTGGATAACAAAGAACAAAGAACAAAGAAAAGTACAGCAGAGGAACAGGCCCTTCGGCCCTCCAAGCCTGTGCCGACCATGCTGCCCCTCTAAACTAAAATTTTCTACACTTCCTGGGTCCGTATCCCTCTATTCCCATCCTCTTCATGTATTTGTCAAGATGCCCCTTAAATGTTACTATCGCCCCTGCTTCCACCACCTCCTCCAGGAGTGAGTTCCAGACACCCACTACCCTCTGTGTAAGAAACTTGCCTTGTACATCTCCTCTAAACTTTGCCCCTCGCACCTTAAACCGATACCCCGTAGTAATTGACCCCTCTACCCTGGGAAAAAGCATCTGACTATCCACTCAGTCTATGCCCCTCATAATTCTGTAGACCCCACAAACAGGTCGCCCCACAACCTCCGTCGCTCCAGTGAGAACAAACCGAGTTTATTCAACCGCTCCTCTTAGCTAATGCCCTCCATACTGGGCAACATCTTGGTAAATCTCTTCTGCACCCTCTCTAAAGCCTCCACATCCTTCTGGTAGTGTGGTGACCAGAATTGAACACTGTACTCCAAGTGTGGCCTAACTAAGGTTCTATACAGCTGCAACATGACTTGCCAATTCTTATACTAAATGCCCCGGCCAATGAAGGCAAGCATGCCGTATGCCTTCTTGACCACCATCTCCACCTGTGTTGCCCCTTTCAGTGACCTGTGGACCTGTACACCTAGATCTCTCTGTCAATACTATTGAGGGTTCTACCATTCACTGTATATTCCCTACCTGCATTAGACCTTCCAAAATGCATTACCTCACATTTGTCCAGATTAAACTCCTATGATTCACAGAGAAGCCTTGGGCCCTCCTCAAATAATCTAATTTCCGAATGAACATACCCTCATATTTATTTCCAAGAGTGCAGTGCATGAGGATAATAATAATAATCTTTATTAGTGTCACAAATAGGCTTACATTAACACTGCAATGAAGTTACTGTGAAAATTCCCTCGTCGCCACACTCCGGCACCTGTTCGGGAGAATTCAAAATGTCCAAATCACCTAACAGCACGTTTTTTGAGACTTGAGCGAGAAAAGCGGAGCACCCGGAGGAAGCCCACGCAGACACGGGCAGAACGTGCAAACTCTGCACAGACAGTGATCCAAGCCGGGAATTGAACCTGGGTCCCTGGAGCTGTGAAGAAACCGTGCTAACCAGTCTACCACCATCCACTCCGTCACAGCACCTGGGCTGAAAGCAGCACATTCAAGAACCTGGCCAAAATAGTGTCATAGCAGTTGGTCATGTTTCATGTTGGGGGAAGGGGTTGTACTTTGACATGCATCCCATATTGGCTATCCGTTCAGGGGCAAGTACTCACCATCACAGGATCAAAGCCCTTGAACCCACATTCACTGACGAGCCATTGGCAGCAAGTGGATCTTTGCAGACTAATGCAGACACTTGTCTGTTTCTCATTGATATGACAGAAAGAGGAAACAATCGGGAATCTGGGGCGAAATTCTCCGGAAACGGCGCGAGGTCCGCCGACTGGCGCCCAAAACGGCGCAAATCAGACGGGCATCGCGCCGCCCCAAAGGTGCAGAATGCTCCGCATCTTTGGGGGCCGAGCTCCAACATTGAGGGGCTAGGCCGGCACCGGATGAATTTCCGCCCCGCCAGCTGGCGGAAAAGGCCTTTGGTGCCCCGCCAGCTGGCGCGGAAATGACATCTCCGGGCGACGCATGCGCGGGAGCGTCAGCGGCCGCTGACAGCTTCCCACGCATGCGCAGTGGAGGGAGTCTCTTCTGCCTCCCCCATGGTGGAGACCGTGGCGGAGGCGGAAGGGAAAGAGTGCCCCCACGGCACAGGCCCGCCTGCGGATCGGTGGGCCCCGATCGCAGGCCAGGCCACTGTGGGGGCACCCCCCGGGGCCAGATCGCCCCGCGCCCCCCCCCCAGGACCCCGGAGCCCGCCCGCGCCGCCTTGTCCCGCCGGTAAGGTAGGTGATTTAATTTACGCCGGCGGGACAGGCATTTTAGCGGCGGGACTTCGGCCCATCTGGGCCGGAGAATCGAGCGGGGGGCCCACCAACCGGCGCGGCGCGCCTCCGCCCCCGCCGAATCTCTGGTGCCGGAGACTTCGGCAACCGGCGGGGACGGGATTCACGCCAGCCCCCGGCAATTCTCTGACCCGGCGGGGGGTTGGAGAATCTCGCCCATGGAGTCTGATGTTATGACTGCCTCCCTTACCGCTTCCAGGCAGGAGAGAAGAAAGAGGATTGCGACAGAGGCATCTGGATCACCAAAAGGAAGAGCAAAACTCCCAAGGCCAAGTGCCAGCAGGGCCCCATTCAGATGAGGGGATGAGACTCACAGATATGTCATGTGTAGGTGGCTCACAGGATCCAGGGTGTACAGAACTCACAGGTGTGATCTGCAGATCAGTGAGAACCAGTGTTGCTGATGGTTCACAAGACCAAGGTATTGGGGCCATGTCTTCAGGGGAACATTGGGTAGGTGACATTGAGAAGGCTGTGTATGGTTGCACTTTTAAAAATGGTACCCGCGGAGTGAGGAAGCGATCCGAGGGCAGGTCAGAGGCTGCCGGCCTGCAATCTGTCGTGTTTCCATGAGTGCATTATTAATGTGGTGGGGAATGGATGATACGGTACAAAAACCCACCATTGCGGCCAAAGGGTATAACTCATGCCCGCTCTTGAATTTAGTAAATTGGGGGGAAATCTCTCCCATTGATGCACTTCAGGGATTAGGCTTAGAACATAGAACATAGAACATAGAACAATACAGCGCAGTACAGGCCCTTCGGCCCACGATGTTGCACCGAAACAAAAGCCATCTAACCTACACTATGCCATTATCATCCATATGTTTATCCAATAAACTTTTAAATGCCCTCAATGTTGGCGAGTTCACTACTGTAGCAGGTAGGGCATTCCACGGCCTCACTACTCTTTGCGTAAAGAACCTACCTCTGACCTCTGTCCTATATCTATTACCCCTCAGTTTAAAGTTATGTCCCCTCGTGCCAGCCATATCCATCCGCGGGAGAAGGCTCTCACTGTCCACCCTATCCAACCCCCTGATCATTTTGTATGCCTCTATTAAGTCTCCTCTTAACCTTCTTCTCTCCAACGAAAACAACCTCAAGTCCATCAGCCTTTCCTCATAAGATTTTCCCTCCATACCAGGCAACATCCTGGTAAATCTCCTCTGCACCCGCTCCAAAGCCTCCACGTCCTTCCTATAATGCGGTGACCAGAACTGTACGCAATACTCCAAATGCGGCCGTACCAGAGTTCTGTACAGCTGCAACATGACCTCCCGACTCCGGAACTCAATCCCTCTACCAATAAAGGCCAACACTCCATAGGCCTTCTTCACAACCCTATCAACCTGGGTGGCAACTTTCAGGGATCTATGTACATGGACACCTAGATCCCTCTGCTCATCCACACTTTCAAGAACTTTACCATTAGCCAAATATTCCGCATTCCTGTTATTCCTTCCAAAGTGAATCACCTCACACTTCTCTACATTAAACTCCATTTGCCACCTCGCAGCCCAGCTCTGCAGCTTATCTATATCCCTCTGTAACCTGCTACATCCTTCCACACTATCGACAACACCACCGACTTTAGTATCGTCTGCAAATTTACTCACCCACCCATCTGCGCCTTCCTCTAGGTCATTGATAAAAATGACAAACAGCAACGGCCCCAGAACAGATCCTTGTGGTACTCCACTTGTGACTGTACTCCATTCTGAACATTTCCCATCAACCACCACCCTCTGTCTTCTTTCAGCTAGCCAATTTCTGATCCACATCTCTAAATCACCCTCAATCCCCAGCCTCCGTATTTTTTGCAATAGCCTACCGTGGGGAACCTTATCAAACGCTTTGCTGAAATCCATATACACCACATCAACTGCTCTACCCTCGTCTACCTGTTCAGTCACCTTCTCAAAGAACTCAATAAGGTTTGTGAGGCATGACCTACCCTTCACAAAGCCATGCTGACTATCCCTGATCATATTATTCCTATCTAGATGATTATAAATCTTGTCTCTTATAATCCCCTCCAAGACTTTACCCACTACAGACGTGAGGCTCACCGGTCTATAGTTGCCGGGGTTGTCTCTGCTCCCCTTTTTGAACAAAGGGACCACATTTGCTGTCCTCCAGTCCTCTGGCACTATTCCTGTAGCCAATGATGACATAAAAATCAAAGCCAAAGGTCCAGCAATCTCTTCCCTGGCCTCCCATAGAATCCTAGGATAAATCCCATCAGGTCCCGGGGACTTATCTATTTTCAGCCTGTCCAGAATTGCCAACACCTCTTCCCTACGTACCTCAATGCCATCTATTCTTTTAGCCTGGGGCTCAGCATTCTCCTCCACAACATTATCTTTTTCCTGAGTGAATACTGACGAAAAATATTCATTTAGTATCTCGCCTATCTCTTCAGACTCCACACACAATTTCCCATCCCTGTCCTTGACTGGTCCTACTCTTTCCCTAGTCATTCGCTTATTCCTGACATACCTATAGAAAGCTTTTGGGTTTTCCTTGATCCTTCCTGCCAAATACTTCTCATGTCCCCTCCTTGCTCATCTTAGCTCTCTCTTTAGATCCTTCCTCGCTACCTTGTAACTATCCATCGCCCCAACCGAAACTTCACACTTCATCTTCACATAGGCCTCCTTCTTCCTCTTAACAAGAGATTCCACTTCCTTGGTAAACCACGGTTCCCTCGCTCGACGCCTTCCTCCCTGTCTGACCGGTACATACTTATCAAGAACACGCAGTAGCTGATCCTTGAACAAGCCCCACTTATCCAGTGTGCCCAACACTTGCAGCCTACTTCTCCACCTTATCCCCCCCAAGTCACGTCTAATGGCATCATAATTGCCCTTCCCCCAGCTATAACTCTTGCCCTGCGGTGTATACTTATCCCTTTCCATCATTAACGTAAACGTCACCGAATTGTGGTCACTGTCCCCAAAGTGCTCTCCTACCTCCAAATCCAACACCTGGCCTGGTTCATTACCCAAAACCAAATCCAATGTGGCCTCGCCTCTTGTTGGCCTGTCAACATATTGTTTCAGGAAACCCTCCTGCACACACTGTACAAAAAACGACCCATCTATTGTACTCGAACTATATCTTTTCCAGTCAATATTTGGAAAGTTAAAGTCTCCCATAATAACTACCCTGTTACTTTCGCTCATATCCAGAATCATCTTCGCCATCCTTTCCTCTACATCCCTAGAACTATTAGGAGGCCTATAAAAAACTCCCAACAGGGTGACCTCTCCTTTCCTGTTTCTAACTTCAGCCCATACTACCTCGGAAGAAGAGTCCCCATCTAGCATCCTCTCCGCCACCGTAATACTGCTCTTGACTAGCAGCGCCACACCTCCCCCTCTTTTGCCTCCTTCTCTGAGCTTACTAAAACACCTAAACCCCGGAACCTGCAACATCCATTCCTGTCCCTGCTCTATCCATGTCTCCGAAATGGCCACAACATCGAAGTCCCAGGTACCAACCCACGCTGCCAGTTCCCCTACCTTGTTTCGTATACTCCTGGCATTGAAGTAGACACACTTCAAACCACCTACCTGAACACTGGCCCCCTCCTGCGACGTCAAATCTGTGCTCCTGACCTCTATACTCTCATTCTCCCTTACCCTAAAACTACAATCCAGGTTCCCATGCCCCTGCTGCATTAGTTTAAACCCCCCCAAAGAGCACTAACAAATCTCCCCCCCAGGATATTTGTGCCCCTCAGGTTCAGATGTAGACCATCCTGTCTGTAGAGGTCCCACCTTCCCCAGAAAGAGCCCCAGTTATCCAAAAATCTGAATCCCTCCCGCCTGCACCATCCCTGTAGCCACGTGTTTAAATGCTCTCTCTCCCTATTCCTCATCTCACTATCACGTGGCACGGGCAACAACCCAGAGATAACAACTCTGTTTGTTCTAGTTCTGAGCTTCCATCCTAGCTCCCTGAAAGCCTGCCTGACATCCTTGTCCCCTTTCCTACCTATGTCGTTGGTACCAATGTGGACCACGACTTGGGGCTGCTCCCCCTCCCCCTAAGGACCCGGAAAACACGATCTGAGACATCACGTACCCTTGCACCTGGGAGGCAACATACCAAACGTGAGTCTCTCACGCTCCCACAAAATCTCCTATCTGTGCCCCTGACTATAGAGTCCCCAATTACTAATGCTCTGCTCCTCTCCCCCCTTCCCTTCTGAGCAACAGGGACAGACTCCGTGCCAGAGGCCCGTACCCCATGGCTTACCCCTGGTAAGTCGTCCCCCCCACAAGTATCCAAAGCGGTATACTTGTTTCTCAGGGGAACGACCGCAGGGGATCCCTGCACTGACTGTTTTTTCCCAGTCCCTCTTACAGTTACCCACCTATCTCCAATCTTTGGTGTAACTAATTCCCTGAAGCTGCTACCTATGACCCCTTCTGCCTCCCGAATGATCCGAAGTTCTTCCAACTCCAGCTCCAGTTCCCTAACTCGGTCTTGGAGGAGCTGGAGATGGCAGCACTTCCTGCAGGTAAAATCAGCAGGTACACTAACTGCATCCCTCACCTCAAACATCCTGCTTAGGTTGTGGGTGCCGGGGGAATCTATTCCCCTCAAGAATTGTGACTTTTTGCATTTAAAGTCTGATATACTCTGGTTCACTTTATACAATTGATATGTATCCCAAGCAAAGGAAAAGCAAAGTGACCTTTGGATTTCAACAAACCAAATTACTCAAAAGTTACCTCAACAATTAATCTCCATTATCCACCCTCTCTATTCTCGTTCATAAAGGTTGTCTTGTCCCTTCAGGCTGACTTAACAGAGACATTGCCTTCCATCTAACTCCTGCCCCTTTTATAAAGATGGGGGACTGAATTTCCAAATCGGTGTCAGGAACCCAATGCCTGGATCATTTCCTGGCCCTGATTTCGTACTGCAACTTCATTACTCTTGCGACAGAATCTTGAAATGTAAATGCTCCATTGGGCCAGAGGTAAGATGGGGCCCAATTAGTGGTTCCAGGAGTTACCAGGAGGTGGGAGCTGCTGCAGAGCAAAGGCAGGTGGCAGCCATGTTGGTGCCTGCTGCTGGCTTGGAGAAGACGGCAAGCCAGAACCTTTGTGGCCCAGCAGCCTCAGCAAGCTCCAAAGATCTCATAAAACATATGATCTGGTGCAAAAATCCTCGACTTCTGTTCTTGGACAGAGGTCCTGCATTGTAGAGTTGTTGACCAATCAAATTGGCTGACAGCTCTCCAGCTCCTCCTGGGTTCCTGCGTGGGTTTCCTCCAGGTGCTCCGGTTTCCTCCCACAGTCCAAAGACGTGCTGGTTATGAAATGAAAAAATGAAAATCGCTTATTGTCACAAGTAGGCTTCAAATGAAGTTACTGTGAAAAGCCCCTAGTCGCCACATTCTGGCTCCTGTTCGGGGAGGCTGGTACGGGAATTAAACCCACGCTGCTGGCCTGCCTTGGTCTGCTTTAAAAGCCAGCTCTTTAGCCCTGTGCTAGATTGGCATGCCAAATTGCCCTTCGTGTCCAAAATAGGTTAGGAGGGGTTATTGGGTTATGGGGATAGGGTGGAAATGAGTGCTTAAGTAGGGCGATGCAAACTCTATGGGCCGAATGGCCTACTTCTGCGCTGTATGTACTATGTTCTCTCGGTACAGCACTTCAGTGGCCAGAAGAGTTACTGCAGAACTGTGCCTGAGCCGAAATCCTGGGACCGCACTTCAGGAAAGTACCAGGGACCTAGGTGGCCGTGGCGTAGGGAATGTACTGAGGGTCAGAGGGGGTCAGCCTCGGTGTTGGGTGATAGGCTGGTGGGGAAGGGAGATTCAGAGCTACCAGGTCCTTGAGGAGAGGGTGCCTGAAATCTGAAGGGGTCTTCAGATTGAGGTGTCCCCCTCCTGCCCTTCAACCCACCACACCCACCCTTCCTGCCAGAGATTAAAATTGTTAACTTTTTCTATTTGGCATAAAATTCACCTGAACATTTTGTCTTGACTGTTTGAGATATGCTCGGAATGGCACAGGTGTCCACCAATTCACTAGTGTAAGGTAAATGAAGGGACCTCTCCCTAACCCTAAAATCCTTTGTAGCCACTTAAAATGGCCAACTCCCGATTTAAAATGGTGAACGGCAAAGGCTGATGGGAAAATCAGCCAACAAGACAAAAACCAGCAGCTGCAGGTTGGCTGTGTATTTACCTCTGGAAAGGCCAGGCAATATCGATACCAGCAACCATCAGCATAACAAAACACCAGCCATCTGCATACTAATGAGCAATCCCCGGGAAAAATAAGCAACATTTAGACACAAAAAGCAAAACCAGACTCTTCAGCACCAGCAGAAGCCTACACAAAAGGAGGTGAACGAGCACCTCAAGACCGCCCATCGATCAGGGA